>NC_089037.1:407500-1607500 GCF_034140825.1 Oryza sativa Japonica Group | reverse complement strand
TTAAAGGCAGTCACTCAACAGCATTCTGTTGAAGTTGACCATGAGGTATAGCCTACCAAGTTGTTTTTTTCCCGTGGCTGTTGCTGAACTTTAATCATCATTCATGTTCATATGGATATTACTTATCTACCAAGTAGTAGTATTTACCAATCAGATCATCTGTTTTACTATCTTTAGATCTTGGAAGCCGCTGATAAAGTTAAAGAGAAGACAAAGATATATCTCCCTTTCAATATACTCCCTCTTGATCCAGACAGTGGCAATCAAGCAGTCATGAAATTTCCTGAGGTTTCTTTTATATTACGATTCTATTGAGTTGACTTAATGCTATCAAAGTGAAGGACTTTCTGATACTTTCTCACTTTCAAGATCCAAGCTGCCGCTGTTGCTCTTCGCAATACTAGAGGTCTTCCATGGCCCAAAACTTATGAACACAAGGTTAACGAAGACCTCTTGGACTGGCTACAATCTATGTTTGGTTTTCAGGAAAGGCAATCCACACTTTGTTTGAATATTTTTCGTTGCTTATTTGTTCTTCATAACTATGATTCTGACTCTTAACCTACCCATTATCTGGGGTTTTGATGTCTCATCGACTTCTTGACATACAGACAGACAATGTTTCCAATCAGCGTGAGCATCTGATTTTACTTCTTGCTAACGTACACATACGACGAAATCCAAAGACTGATCCACAATCAAAGGTTCTGTTCTTCCCTGAAAATATTCAAACCCTGAGCCTGAACAGATTAAAAATCTTACTTTCTTTCCTTCATATGTTTACATAAACATTTTTTATCCCTTTTGATATTCCCTTTTATTTTCTCTGAAGCCTGAGTTATCAGCAATTTTCGTTGCAGTTGGATGATAACGCGCTGAATGAAGTGATGAAAAAGTTGTTTAAGAACTACAAAAAGTGGTGCAAATACCTTGATCGCAAGAGTAGCCTTTGGTGACTACCTCAGAATCTCTTCATTGTTATCTTACTGTTCTTTTGTACTTGGTTCTTTCTTCTTATTGCTTTTGAAAAATATCTGTTTGGACTTTGGAGTTAGTGCTTTGTGTTTCATTACCTTACCTCTGCTTGATGGACTGAATGTTCATAAGAAGCAACCAAAATAATGTAGAAAGCCCACACAAATCTCTGTGCTCTGCAGTTGCAAAAGGTAAAACAATTTGAAAGATATTAAAGGTGAAGGTGGAAATTTGTAAATATAATTTAAAAGGGGTAGTGCAATCAGTACTCCATAACATCCGACACCGGTTATATATGTAATTCCTGGTCTGTGAGCCTATTAGTTCAAAGCATATGTTGTCACCCTACCAATTGAAGGCAATATCTCTCATCTTCTCCTTTCCTTCGCGTCCCTTGCTGGTGTCGTAAGTCTGCACCCATGTTTACATTAAACACACAGAGTAAGGTGAGCCTTAGATGGAATAAACAGAAGAATTTATGGCCATGATACCATAGTATTTATACAATCAGCATGGTTTGAACTTTGTAGGGTTGTAGTTCTCATAATTTGTAACCTATAAACAGACCCAGAAGGGTGGTAGTGGGCAAACTTTTAGATGGAAAGAAGCAGGCACCTAATGCATTAGTGTTAAAAAAAAGAAGACAAGGATTGCTATATGTTGCCGAAGGCCTTCCATTGTGGTTCAAGGTTTTAGAATGACCTTGAGTATGGCTGGTTTGGACATCCTCTCCTTAGTTTTAGGGTACCAGGAGTTTTAACTATTATAACATGTGTTGAGGGACATATCTAGTGCAAACTAAAACTCCAAAAGCAATAGGTGTATGGAAATCTAAGGGCTCTCATTAAATTGAACGGTCCATGTTACAATCTGCCACTATCAACTGGAAAAGTTACTCATAGTGAGCCAAGTCATATCTATATCAAATCAAAGCAATCAAGTTTTTTAAACATCAACTTCCCTCTTGTTTCAAAATATGTATGTGCAATAATTATAAAAGGTGATAAATCATCTTTGAAAAGTTTGACGCAAAATGGACCAAATTCCCAAGTTAGGGAATAAGTACTGTTTTTTCCTCATCAAAAAGGAGAAAAAAAAACCTGATGCCTTACATTTTCTGAACACTTACAGTCTCTGAGCTTCCATTATCTTTCTTAATGACAGGTTGCCAACAATTCAGCAGGAGGTGCAACAACGTAAACTGCTTTATATGGGTCTGTACCTTCTTATCTGGGGTGAAGCTGCAAATTTGCGATTTATGCCGGAATGCATTTGCTACATATACCATCATGTATGGTGTGAATAAAAATCTTTCTGCATCTTAAATTCTCCTTTTACTTAAATTTATATCTCTAATTCTTTATTTTAGTTGCCGGATTCACTTTATGAATATATTTCTCTTCAGTAGGCCATTGATTGGATCATGTAGGATAACGACTTTATTTATAGCTTTTGATGATGCATTTGCTCGTTCTCTTCATCTGCCTTAAGGACTGCCATGGAGTACTGCCCTGCAACAACCATATATTTCATGATGAATAAAACAAACAATGAATTATTTTCTGTGAATGGATGCGCGGAGTATGCCATGAACTGATTTGGTTATGTGCACACTCAAAGCATTAGTGTTGTGTTGTCTTAACCGTGCGTGGGTCAACGTTTTTGCATCCACTTGACCTGTAAACAAAGTTCTGGGTTGGTGCATGAACAAACATGTAGGTAAGCAGTTCGGAGTATAGTTTCTTCATTTGCAATTAGCCAACCAATGTTTTTTTGGAATAACACTAACAATAATTTAAGCAATACATTATGCTGTAAAATTTATTATACATGGGGTTATTAGATTAATAGTCATCAGGTATTAATGTGTGATTTATGTTTCAATTGTAAAATGTTTTCCGGGTAAACTCTAGTAAAAAAGATGTTGACCATCTTCTTATTGCCTACCCTGTTTCACATTTTATTGATACCATTGATCATATGAACATCTAGAAAGAATGTGGAAGTGGCTACATGTTGATGTACGGTAACAATTATGAACACTGCAGTTACACAAACCCTGTATCATAAGATAACTCAATTATGATGTTTATCTTCTATATGATTCACTCCTTTCAACTCAGCTGTTGTGACATCTCATTTTGCTAAAATCGAATTAAAAATTTATGTTGTTTCAGTCTAAGAGATCACACAACTCATAATTTACAGTTACTCTCTCCGCCCACAAATATAAACATTTCTAGGTTGTCTAGCAGAGGTTAAAGTTGAGGAGAAAAGACTTTGGTGCCCCTCACTAAATGAGGGATGGATGGGAATGGAAGGGTCGTTAGGGGTAATATGGGAATAATTTTGAACGAGAGGCGATTGATGGGACAAGTAGTACTCTAGAATCCTTATATTTGTGGACAAATTTCAAACGTTTGGAATGCTTATATTTGTGGATAGAGGAAGTATTTTTCTGTAATTGTTGTTTCATGAATGATCAATCTTCACAAGGTGTTAAGGACAGTAGCTAAAATTGCTAATTGTATGCCTGAGCAACATCAGTTTAAGTAAATTCCTTTATGTAAATGAGGATGCAATCATTCATATTGAGCAAAATTTATACTAATCTACAGTTCAACTCTACGACCTGTTCTATCAAGATACTATAGTTGATCCTATGGAGAGTCTAATTTTGCAACCATATCAACCAATATTCGTGGAGTTCATTTATTGTGTTAGTATAAGTTTTTTTTTCCTTCGAAGAATGTTTTAGCTCAGAATTTTTCTTCTACTGTGCCCACAACAATGTTTGTGTTGGACTTTGATAGCTTATTGAGGTGCTGACAACTCTAGCACTTACAACTCTATAGATGGCATTTGAAATGTATGGTATGCTAGTTGGAAATGTGAGTGCCTTGACGGGTGAATATGTGAAGCCAGCCTATGGGGGTGAGAAAGAAGCCTTTCTGAAGAAAGTTGTTACTCCAATTTACCTCACCATTGCAAAGGTATATCTTGTTCTCAGCTATCATTCCATTATTCAATATATGTTTTACACTACTTTGCTAAAATTAGTATTTTGCTATCATTCCTCAGGAAGCTGAAAGGAGCAAAAGAGAAAAAGGAAATCATTCTGAGTGGAGAAACTACGATGATCTAAATGAATATTTCTGGTATTAGTTTATCTTACACCTTTGTACCCCTGTTGCCTATATTTTACATTCTTTAAATTGCAGGTCTGCTGAGTGCTTTCGGTTAGGTTGGCCTATGCGTGCGGATGCTGATTTCTTTTGTCAACATTTAAATTCACCTGATCAAAGAAATGAAGTGAGCCCACTTTAGTTATTACTTCAGTATCATGTCTTCTTTTTTCGGGTGTTTGAAACAATAGTAGTGTAATTGCCTTTTTGCAGACCACAAGAACTGAAAAGCAGAAAGGAAAGGTCAACTTTGTTGAGCTACGCTCCTTTTGGCACATATTCAGGAGTTTCGATAGAATGTGGAGTTTCTTTATTCTAGCTCTTCAGGTATGAACCTCCATTTCTACGTTATTCTCTTCTGAGAATACTAGTAGTTTGCAGTGCTTGCAGATTTCAGAATCATATTTACCTTTGCAATAGAATAATAGATACCTATAAAACCATTTTTATTATTCTCATCTACCTACTGATCTTTCTATACTAGGTTATGGTAATTCTGGCTTGGAATGGAGGCTCGCTGGGAAATATTTTTGATCCTGTTGTTTTCAAGAAGATTCTGAGCATATTTATTACTTCTGCTATTCTAAATCTCGGGCAAGGTCTGAAAAACATGAAATAATTATGCCAACAAGCTAATATGTTTTCTGCGAATTAGTCAGTGAATGCAGCATGGAAGAAATATAACACCTGTATATTTTATGTGAAAGAAAATTTAGATATTTAGTCATTCCAATTTATATTTGTGTAGTGATAAGATCTTTGAGTGAGCACAAGACAGCACAACCATTTCCATAGTTATGTAATTTCTTGGTATTTGAATAATTCTTATTGGTATTTACAGCTACACTTGATATAATCTTTAATTGGAAGGCCAGGAGAACAATGGAATTTGCAGTTAAACTGAGATATGTTCTAAAGTTCACACTAGCAGCCTTGTGGGTAGTATTACTGCCGGTTACATATGCATACACCTGGGAGAATCCAACAGGAATTATCAGGGCCATCAAAGGCTGGTTTGGAAATGGTCAAAACCACCCATCACTCTTTGTCCTTGCAGTAGTTATATATTTGTCTCCCAGTTTGCTAGCTGCTATTCTTTTTCTTCTCCCATTTCTACGGCGTATACTTGAAAGTTCAGACTACAAGTTTGTGAGGTTCGTCATGTGGTGGTCACAGGTAAATTTACATAATTACATTTTAGTGAATTGCATGATAGCTTCGTTTTTTATCAACATTGCATTTTAAACTCATTAAATCATATCATTTTTACCCATCAAGAAAATTTAGGCATAAATTTGTTAATCTCTTTTGCAGGGAATTAACTTGATATTCTCGATTTTTCTTTGTAAACTACAGTTAACTACTGACCAAGATAATGTGGAAAATATAGTTGTGAGCTACTACCTGAGAAGGAGACCTGATATGACGAAGCAAAATGTATTTTTGGGTCAAAAATATAAGTAATTAACTCTCGATGAAATATTATTTATTTAGTAAACTTATTTAACAAAATAAAAACATTATTTATTTAGAAATAAAGAAATAATACTGTGTGTAAACAATTATAATATGAGGAAACAGTGGTTTTGAAATTACAACCTTCTAACAGTTCTGTTTTTACATTTAATATCATTTTTATTTTAAAAATATTCTATTAGTATTCTTGGACGCACTACTATTTAACTTTTTTGGATTATTTTGATTAAATTATTATTTCATTGATTTAGCAACTCGTTTGGTGTTTATACAATTCCTTTCTTGTATCAAAGTCCTAGATATTGGTGCCACTTACTGATTTTCTCTGGAAATTTCAGTATAGGTTTTGCAGTTATTTTCTGATCTAGTTGAACATTGTGAACTTATGTTGTGTGTATTGGTGCAGCCTCGTCTATTTGTTGGTAGGGGAATGCATGAAAGTGCCTTCTCACTTTTCATGTAAGAACTTGACATTACTGTTCATTATATTGTATCAATGATAACTGAGTATGTGAATATTCCATGAATACACACTAACTAGCACTCTCTCCGTCCCATAATAAGTTCATTTTTAGCTCCTTTCATCTGTCCCAAAATAAGTTCATTTTTGAGTAATTATTGCATCGAAGTTTGTGAAAGTGGAGAATAATTGCATTGGGAGTAGATAAAATAGGTGTATTTTAATCTTTTGCTTTTGTATTGGTATGCGTGGGATGGGTGAAAAATGAACTTATTTTGGGATGGAGGGAGTAACTATACAACATTGCATGTTAACAAAAGGATCTTATCTCAATTTTTCCAGGTACACCATGTTTTGGATTGCTCTTCTTTTGATAAAGTTTGCATTTAGCTATTATGTGGAGGTAATTATCTGTTTACTTTCCATTTTGATTTATCTCAATAACTCCATTTGACCAAAATTACTATGGATTTGGAACTGCAGTTTTGTTTGGACACATTAGATATAGATATATATTTTTGGAATATAAGTGCTCGGTGATGTTGCTATATGATTTTTTTCGACTGTTTTAGCTACTGTTAAGAGCATGTTGCATTATATCTGCCTTAATGCTTTTGATAGTATATGTTTTATGTGTAATATCTAAATGTTCTCATCATGGTTAGCAGATGGCAATGATAGAGCAAGTACAACATGCTTGGTTACCTAAATTACGAGAGCTAAAATAGTATTGGTGTAGTGTCACAATGTATGAAACTGCACTGTGCGCTGCTTACCTCCATTTTCTAGTGCTGTGTCAGCTCTTTCAGCCAATTTGAAAGTCACAATACCCAATATGGCTATAGAAAACATCAATTTAAATGATCCGCATTAGTTTCACATATCCAATAATCTGTTCTATTTCCATTTTATAACTTCTGTCAGATAAAATAATCCTTTATGACATAAATGGCGTTTTTTAAGTTTGCAGACTTGAGCAGCACTCAATATGTTTTGGGACCTTCTGCTTCCAAGTTTAACACCACTTGGACCTTCTCTACAAGTTTAGAAACCTCTAGTGTAATGTTATGATAAATTTATTTGACGCACACAAGATGCACCTAATAAAACTGGTAACCATGACGATCTGATCATTGAAGAACCTTTCAATTAAGGGGACTTACATTTTGAAATCATGGGATTATGCTGAATCTAGTTCATGTTGAGCAATGCCTTTTTTTTTCTCAATTATTGTGAGCTTACCTTGTTAGAAATCAATTCTGTTGAAGTAACTGTATGAACCAACTTAATCTTGCATTTATTCTTAAAGATCAAGCCTCTTGTCGAACCTACCAAGGATATCATGAAGTTACCTATACACACTTTTCAGTGGCATGAGTTTTTCCCAAAAGGTAACTATGTCACTCAAACAATTTCAGCTGTATATTAGTTTATAACAATCCTAAATTTTGTTATGTAGCGAACGGAAACATTGGTGTCGTGATTGCGCTTTGGGCTCCAATCATTTTGGTACGACCTTCTCCTTTGTTTTCCTAGAAAGTTTTTAAGCACTCGCATTGTTTTAGCTTAGGAAGCTCCATTTGTTTGTGGCAAGATAATTGTGATAAGCTAGATTTGTGCTGTAGAAGGAAGTATACAATTATTTTCTGCATTCTTGTTTGCTTTCCAGGTCTATTTCATGGATACACAAATTTGGTATACAATCTTCTCGACACTGCTTGGTGGAATTTATGGTGCTTTCCAACGACTTGGAGAGGTTAATTTTCCTTTTTATACTTTTGTATATCTATGTCTGGATCTTGTTGCGAAGATCACTTGTATTCATCAAAGGGCTCTGGGCTCAAATATATACACGTATTGGTACAGGCAAATATGCAACAAAACCCCTCACATAATTTTAAAATAAAGAACATAATATATATCTCTCTCTAATAGATCTTTCAAACAGATTATATTTGTCTTTTCTTTTGTTGTACGACAGCTTGTCCATGTTGCAGTGACCAGTTACTATTTGTAGTACACTAGTACGCTTAAAATCTTTTGCTTCCCAATATTTTCATGCTAACAGCAATACTCCCTCAAGTTCTTAAATATTTATCCCAAGCACTATTCATATTTAAACTTTGATCATTTGTATTTTCTGCAAAAAGAAATTATAAGTACCTAAAAATATTCTATATTATCAAAGTGTTTTGCATTGTAAACATTTGTATTAAGCCTCATATCATGATAGACTAACCATTTAAAAATATAAATGGTCAAAATTGAAACAGTGACAATTTTGTGGGAACAATGGGAGTAGCTGTTTATTTATTTCAGTCTTCTTATTTCAATGCAATTTGCAAATCATTTTTGTTGTTCGCTTATGAAACAACTGGAAACCTTTAGACCAAAAGAAAACGTGTATTAATTTTGTGATAAATTTGGTGCTAAATCTGTAGTTTTGTGATACATCTTCTTAAATCTGTAGTTTTGCGATAGTTTGGTCAAAGTATATGTAGTTTTGTGAAATTTACTCTTATTGAGATAACTGGTGCCAATAACTTGATTAAGTACTTCCTTCTGACTTTCTGTTAATTGAATTAGTTCTTTGTGGAAAATGAGAACAGTCATTAAATTGTAGGTGCAACCCCAGCATGACCACTGCCTATGGGTTTCATTTGAATGACTGCGGATCTGTTAAACATTATTTACATTCCTTTTTCCTTTTCTGGTGAGACAGATCCGCACCCTAGGAATGCTGCGATCTCGCTTTGGTTCAATACCTTTAGCCTTTAATGCCTGTCTAATTCCGGCTGAAGAATCTGATGCAAAAAGGAAGAAGGGTCTAAAGTCTTATTTGCACAGTCGTTTTGAGGTCTCTCTATTCTTCTTTTACATATTTCTACATTGTTTTTTTATATTTATTGGTTCGCTAATTTCTGAAATATTATGTTACTGTTACAACATTTCAGAGGAAGCACACAGACAAGGAGAAGATAGCCGCAAGATTTGCACAGATGTGGAACGAAATTATCACGAGCTTTCGAGAAGAGGACCTTATAAATAACAAGTGAGTGCATAGCATGGATAGCTACTTAATTCCAATTGGATTTGTGTTTTCTACCTTTAAACTTGTGGACCCCATTTTAACACAGGGAGAAGGAGCTGCTGCTTGTTCCGTATGTGGCTGATCAGGCTCTTGAGATTATGCAGTGGCCTCCTTTTTTGCTTGCCAGCAAGGTCCTTCTCTTCTCTTTCTTTTTTCATTTTGGTTATATTTTATTTGAACAAACCTCACTCCTGTTTTGAATAATGTGAATGTTAGATCCCCATAGCTGTTGACATGGCTAAAGATAGCAATGGCAAAGACCGTGACCTGAAAAAGAGGCTTGAGAACGACTATTATTTTAAATGTGCAATTGAAGAATGCTATGCATCATTTAAAAATATCATCAAGGATCTTGTACAAGGTGAACCAGAGAAAAGGTGTCTCTCCTAGGCTTTGTCTATTAAGTTATGTATCCTTTCTAAGGAATATCCAAAAGGCTTGAATATTGTTGTGAAGAAATAATTTCCTGATCCATGGTGCATTTTGTGATGCTTTTCAGGGTCATAAATACTATATTTGCAGAAGTTGAAAAGTATATTGCTGATGACAAAGTTATTACTGATTTGAATATGCACGCTTTGCCAGATCTTTACAATAAGTTTGTTGAATTGGTAAAATATTTGGTAAGGTCAACATCTTTTTTGTCTAACCAATCATCATAACATGTAGCTTATTTATCTTTCTAAAGAAATGTAGCTTATTTTCCATTTATCAGCAAATTACTGCAAAATGTACTGTTTATTTCCTCAAATGTTAGATAATCGAAATATATTTTGTAATATCTAAAAGATAGTTATATTGCCGGAAAGTATTTTAGTACAAAGGATTATCAGTTGGCATTCTGGCACGTAAATTGATGAGAAGCTAGGCATTTTATCTTAATGAATGCAACGCGTAAAGAAACATGCTTGCCTTTTCATGATTGACTGTCTGTCTACTGATGACCTTTTTTTAGCAATTACTGATGATGATTGGTAAGCTCATATTCGCAATGCTTGTTATACATGCAAACTTCATGGAGTCTGTCCATATGTCTGTATACCAGATTCTAGTTTGTCTCATTGTCTGTTTATTATATATATCAGGAGAAGAATGATAAGAATGATAGGGATGCTGTAATAAAGATTTTTCAAGATATGCTGGAGGTTGTAACAAGAGATATAATGGAAGACCAACTTTCTAGGTACAACTATTGTTTTAAACATGTGCAAATATCATGAGGATGAAGTACTGAACCATGACGATTTACTGTTTAATATCATTATATGAGCAACTTCTGTTGTAGCATTTTTCAATGGACAATAAAATTATGGAATATTTTGCTATTTTTAGATAGTGGAATAAAATGGCCTGGCTTCTGCACCCGGAGATGCACAGAACCATCATCACTTAGTGTCTTAGTACAAGGTTTCCGGACCAACCATGCTTGTTGATAGCGTGGGTGAAATGATAGTGAATATTTCACTACCATGTGCAATATTTGTGCAGGTTTAGAAAAACAAGACTCATGGATGTGAAGGAAAGAAAAAATATAGAGGCAGGAGGCTTGTAGACGAGATATGAAATAAATTCTGCTGCTATGAGTTTTGTATGACATGATTGCTCCTGTTCAAACCTCCAGCAGTTTGTCATTATTTTATTTGTTTGCAACATGACAGTATTTTGGAGTCAAGTCATGGTGGTTCATACCAAAGGCCTGAAGGCACAACGACATGGGATCAAGAATATCAGTTATTTCAACCGGCTGGAGCTATCAAGTTTCCCGTACAATTCACAGATGCCTGGATAGAGAAGGTGTGTTTGCCTGTGTGCTTCAGGTTTACTATATCTTAGACTGAACCATTTGCTGTTGTTGGCTAAACTTCCTAATTCTAAATGAGTGTCAACAATGTTTTTTTCTTGCTGCAGATAAAAAGGCTGGAACTGTTACTCACTGTGAAAGAGTCTGCTATGGATGTCCCCTCAAATCTGGAGGCTAGAAGGCGTCTTACCTTTTTCACCAATTCTTTGTTTATGGACATGCCTGATGCTCCCAAAGTCAGAAACATGCTTTCATTTTCGTAAGTCCTTGTATGCTGCTCATTATTTTTTGTGAGTTCCTTTTGACATTACTTTTGCAGTGCCTCTATGTTCAGTATTCTCATGGCACCCTTGTCAAACTGATAATGTCTATTTCTATCTGCAGCGCGTTGACCCCGTATTACAATGAACCTGTTCTTTTTTCGATAAAAGAGCTGCAGGAGGAAAATGAGGATGGAGTTTCCACCCTATTCTACCTACAGAAAATTTACCCAGGTCGAGAAGAAACTATTTTCCATTGTCCTGATGTAGCATATGAGTGTCTATGTCTTCTATTTACATCTGGCTTTTACTATATCCTGTTGTGCATATGTATGTAGATGAATGGAAGAACTTTCAGCAAAGGGTTGAATGGGATGAGGAACTTAAAGAGAATGAAGACAAGAATGAGGAGCTTCGTCTGTGGGCTTCATACAGAGGGCAAACATTAGCTCGAACAGGTATTGCTGATTAACCTTTATTAGTTTCTTACAAAGTCTGCATCAAAAAATGATCTTTCCTCTAAAAAAAAGTTTCCAAATTTGTACCTCTTGATAGTTTCTAAATTTATGCGTGATTGATCTGAAACAGTTAGGGGAATGATGTACTACCGAAAAGCTTTGGTTCTTGAAGCATTTCTAGATATGGCCAAACATGAAGGTAATACACATGTCTGTGCAGGGCTCTTGCTCACATCATGATCTTGGATATGTGTGTTAAGAGTGGGGGTACAATACCATTGTGATGCAATTAGCAGCAAACCGTTGCTAGTGCATGGGTTTATGGTTGCAGCATGATTCTTATCTATTTCGTTCTCATAGCACTCTTTCATTTTTCCCCACTCTGCAGATCTCATGGAAGGGTATAAAGCAGTTGAGTCAACTGATGAACAATGGAAGTTACAGCGGTCCTTGTTTGCGCAATGTGAAGCAGTGGCTGATATGAAGTTTACCTATGTGGTATCATGCCAGCAATATGGAAATGACAAGCGTGCTGCTCTTCCTAATGCCCAAGACATATTACAGCTGATGAGAACGTAAATAAGGATATTGCATTTACCTGAATACTGTAGATGTAGAGATTAGTTAAGTACTCATCATATTGTAGTAGCTGTAGTGATTTCAATATTTATAATACTATAAGTAATCCATTCAATGCTGCATATCATTCTGGATTTAAATTTTGGAGCCACATTAGGTGTACACTAGAGATACAATCTAACTCGTATGAACTTCGTGTGCAAGTTTCCAAATAGCTGACAATACTACTGGGCATATAGAAGATATTATTTTGACCACAAAAATTGCATGATTGGATTGTATTGGAAGAAATAGAGAGAGATATGAAAGAAGAATGCCAATACACTGTTTAATTGTTGGTATTTAAATTTATATTTCATTTCTCCCTGATGCTATCATGTTTGATCATGATATTTAATGTTTTGCAGTTATATCACACTCTTTCACACACATCAACCAATGGATTTTTTTCCAAAGCTTTGCTGCAGAATTTGCACAATTGTAGACATGATAGTACAGTGTTTTCCATGATTGGATAATGTAGGTCATTCCTTCTGTCTCAAGTTCTAATTGTTAGCGATAAATTTCTTGCAGGTACCCTTCTCTTCGTGTAGCATATATCGATCAGGTCGAAGATAGAGTGGAAGAAAAGAAAATGGAGCCAGCTTATTACTCAACTTTGGTAAAGGTTGCTCTAACTAAGGATTCTGAATCTACAGATCCAGTTCAAAATCTTGATCAGGTAATTCCTTGTCAAAAAAAATCTTATCAGGTAACCGTACTTCTACCTGATTAGGTAGTGGGGCATAAATTTTGGCAAATCATGTTAGGCACAAAACAAAAACACTATTAATAGAAGGATCAAAGGATTCCCAGCCTAATTCTAAAACAAGTGATACAAACCATAGACCAAACAACACTATTTAGATTTGAAGAGGTATCCTCAACAATCTAATTTTGCAGTGAGATTTTTTCACTCTCTCTTCTTTTATTCAACCACGCAGGAGAGCTGCATGTCATTTCAATAAGGAGAAAACACAGTACAAAAAGGTCAAGAAGGACGTTCTGACCCAAAAACCAACTCACACACACTAAACATATTTACACACGCAGCACACACCACTCATGAACGACCAAGCCACCAAGTAGTAATGGCCTGGAATGGCCAGCTAGTATTGCAAATTCGCAAGTCCTTTTGCCCAGCCAAGCACCAACGAAAGCCTTCATGTTCATGAGAAATGGATCTCAGGACCACATGAATGCTGCTGTCCTATTGAAAACTTCAAAACATAATCACACCGATGGTTTCATAATTCCCAGGCAATGAGAGTGATAAGTGTGTCCTGAGTTCCTTCGGGACTTGCTTAGCAGTGCCACAATTCCTTTCCACTCTCTCTAACTGATAGATGCTCAAGAAGTTAACTTTAAAGGTTCAAGTGGACGTGTACACACTTTTAGGAACCTCCTGCACAACTGCTGTTCTTGAAACTTCTTTTACTGATAAATGCTGGAAGTTATGGGCTTCTTTTATAGAAGTGGATCAAGTGTGAAAGTTCTTTCTGTGATCCTGTGAAGCTGCAACATTTGCATTTTTTTGTTTTCAAGGTTATCTACCGGATAAAACTTCCAGGACCTGCAATGTTGGGAGAAGGAAAGCCTGAAAATCAAAATCATGCAATAATCTTCACCCGTGGTGAAGGCCTGCAAACCATAGACATGAACCAGGTTTGTAGAATCGTACTTTATGCTGTCATTTTCTCCAAAGGAGGTGCAGCACTTATGCTTCCATTCAAACTCATATTTACTTGTGCACACCTTTAATTTTGTAGGATAACTATATGGAAGAAGCACTTAAAATGAGAAATTTGCTTCAAGAGTTCCTTACAGAACATGGAGTTCGGCGCCCATCTATACTTGGAGTTAGGGAACATATTTTTACTGGCAGGTTGATAAGAGTTGCTCAATCTAGTTTTCACATTCTGCTATTTCTTTGTTCTGTTGCTCAATTGAGTTTTCAGGTTCTGTTAGTAATTCATTCATGCACCTTTCTCTTCAATTATGCAGTGTCTCTTCTCTCGCATGGTTTATGTCCAATCAGGAGCATAGTTTTGTGACTATTGGGCAACGGCTGCTTGCAAACCCTCTGAAGTGAGATCTTCTCCTATCTGATTATTTCCTCCTCACATGTGTGTTACTATACATTTGAATGGATACATAATACATTATTTTCATCAATCACAAGAAAAAGGCTAAGTGATCATATATTATATTCTCTAAATCTGAAATTGCATGTGATGAACTAAGCCATGTCATTTGCTAGCTTATAAACATATTGAGCAAGCCATTTTATAGTGCACTTTCCGATAACTAGTTCTACATAAGAATTTTATAATAAAACGTACAGAATTTCCCTTTTTGGATTGCATCTAAAGCTATTACTTTCTTTATTCTAGGGTTCGATTCCACTATGGCCATCCTGACGTATTTGATAGGATTTTTCATCTAACAAGAGGTGGTGTCAGTAAGGCATCAAGGAGTATCAACTTGAGCGAAGATATTTTTGCAGGTTTGTTTCCTGAAAGTTTCAATTTGCTGATTAATGAAGTGGCTAAGATCAATTATCATGGTCTTTGGCAGTAATTATATATCTCCATTGCTTCAATACGAATGCCCTGTATGTTAATTTCTTTCCAGATGTAACTGGATATTCAGGAACTGGGGTAATGCTCCTCTTGTCTTTTATGTTACAGGCTATAATTCAACTCTCCGTGGAGGAAATATAACACATCATGAATATGTGCAAGTTGGTAAAGGAAGAGATGTAGGGTTAAACCAGATCTCTAAGTTTGAGGCTAAGGTGGCCAATGGAAATGGAGAGCAGACTCTTAGCCGTGATATCTACCGGCTTGGACACCGCTTCGATTTCTTCAGAATGCTTTCATGCTACTTCACTACTGTGGGATTTTATTTCAGTACTCTGGTATGTCTGCTTTGCGTCGACCACTCCCTGAAGATTGGTCACTGTACAACTGAGCCACATTGGTCTCACATCTTCCTATTATCCCTTGTTGATTGAGGCCTTAATTCCTAATGCCCTAAGCTAAAATAACTTGTATTTGCAATTGTTTTGAGTACGCCAGCACAGTTAACTATGTTTTTAATACTTTTCACTTTTTCTACAGCTGACAGTTGTCACAGTTTATGTATTTCTGTATGGACGCCTTTATCTTGCTCTCAGTGGACTTGAAGAAGGGCTTTTAACACAAAGGAGATACATTCATAACCACCCCCTTCAGGTTGCTCTTGCCTCACAATCTCTGGTTCAGCTAGGTTTTCTGATGGCCCTGCCCATGATGATGGAAATTGGCCTTGAAAAAGGATTTGGTCAAGCACTAAGTGAATTTATCATGATGAACTTGCAATTGGCAGCTGTGTTCTTTACGTTTTCACTTGGCACTAAGACTCACTACTATGGACGAATGTTGCTCCATGGAGGTGCTCAGTACAGAGCTACTGGTAGGGGCTTTGTTGTCTTTCATGCTAAGTTTGCAGAGAATTACAGGCTTTATTCTCGCAGTCACTTTGTTAAAGGCATTGAGTTGTTGATTCTGCTCATCATTTACCAACTATTTGGTCAATCTTACCGCTCAACCATTGCCTATATTTTTGTTACATTCTCTATGTGGTTCCTAGTGTTGACATGGCTTTTTGCACCCTTCCTGTTCAATCCATCGGGATTTGAGTGGACGAAAATTGTGGATGATTGGTCTGATTGGAATAAGTGGATCAGCAATCGTGGTGGCATTGGGGTGTCACCAGACAAGAGTTGGGAATCCTGGTGGGAGATCGAGCTAGAGCATTTGAAATATTCTGGGACAATTGGACTTTTTGTTGAGATAATTTTGTCCCTGAGGTTTTTCATATACCAGTATGGCCTTGTTTACCACTTAAATATCACAGGCGACAAAAGTATATTGGTATGCCCTCCATGTTAATTTTATTGTTCTGTTAAAGCTGCATTTTTTGAAAGATCGTTAGAGCTACATTTTTATTGAACAAGTGATGGGGTGGTTGTAACATTTTTTGCTACTTTGTTCTTTCCAGGTATATTTAATTTCGTGGCTCGTGATTTTGGTGGTATTGCTTGTTATGAAGGTGAGAATTAATTTCTCAAGAAAAAAAAAGGATCATACAACTGTTGGCGGGTTGGTGGCCACGTTAACAACACTATTTGCTGTCCATAGCATCTTATCTATAATTTTGCTTACCTAAATTGTTTATACTGTTTTCAGACTGTATCTGTCGGAAGGCGGAGATTTAGTGCGGATTTTCAGCTATTTTTCCGTCTGATTAAGTTTATGATATTTGTTTCGTTCATCGCCATCTTGATTGTACTGATAGCAATACTTCATATGACCTTACGAGATATATTTGTGTGCTTTCTGGCATTCTTACCTTCCGGATGGGGAATATTGCTGGTTTGTCTTTCTCCTACTTGTTCTGCTCATTAACTTCATTTATGCTTTAGTTGATTTCTCATTGTTGCTCAATCTCTTTCAGATTGCACAAGCTTGCAAGCCTCTTGCTCGGCGAGCAGGGCTATGGGGATCTGTTCGTGCCCTTGCTCGGGCATACGAGATAATTATGGGAGTTCTTCTCTTTACACCAATTACTATTTTGGCATGGTTTCCCTTTGTGTCCGAGTTTCAGACACGGATGCTATTTAATCAAGCGTTCAGTAGAGGACTGCAAATCTCTCGGATTCTTGGTGGTCAGAAGAAGGAGCGGGAGCGGTCCTCTCGCAACAAGGACTGATCTTCTCTACCCATTTTGTGCTTGTGGTCTTCAAGATTTAAGTATTTTGGCGTATGTATGTTGTAAATATTCCACAGGGCATATTGTATCTATTGTAGTTACAACTTCGCTCAAACAGTGAAATATATCCTCTTACTTGTAACATAAGATGTATAATTGGATAGTGTAGTGTGTAAGAAACGCCAGCATGTCAATTCCGTGTGTAAATACCGTATTTGTTTATACGACCTTTAGCAATGATCAGGGTTCAGGACATTAGTTCTTAATTACTTTTATGGAGTTCATGTGTATAAATTTGTATTATTCTCCACAGATAAATAGTTAAATCTGTACTAATATCGCTGAACGGCTATACCCGTGCATCCCGCATTTCAATTGAATTCTTGGTTCGCATGAACAAGTTGAGCAGAAAAAGCGTTTCCAAATTATTGTACTCCTTTCTCTGCCATGCAAGTTCGAGCCCTAGAAGTGTAATTTACTCTTCCGTGGATTAACTACACAGTGCTCACAACTGCATCCACAATGTAGTGCTAGAGCAGGTAATAAGCATTAAATAGGGGTTTGTTATCAAGTAATAAACATTGTGACAGTAGTAAATAGTTACTACCAGGTTACAAGTTTATTGCCGGTAGTAAGGGAATATGATGGGTCCCACCTCACTTTTATAAGTCAGAACAAGGCTTTGTGATAGGTTGGTTGAAGGTGGACCAATCTTATTCCTCCCCCCCTCTGTTACATACACACATTGCTAGATATTTTCCCTGACAACGGGCCCACCCTTATTGCTTGGTTTGGGAATAAACATTGCTGATGCTGATGCCCTTAGGGCATGCTTAATGTATAATGTCTACTTGGGTAATAAGATGGGACCTGATATTAATTATGGTAGTTGCTACAATATGCTATGATAAGATGAGGCATTAGCATAGATCTTACTGGTCCCACTCAATTGTATGTTATGTGAGAGAGAAAAGAAAGTATTGTTATTTTATTCTTATGGCTAGGCATTATATATATATGAACTACTCCTACAATGTATAAGGACCACTTTAGAGGCTTCCATAGTTTGGATGACTTTCATAACTTTCATAGTTTACCACAAAATATTTGGCACATTATATGGCTAAGAATTTATTTGCCACAATTGTGGCAAGTTATGGTAAAAAAATTACTCAATGACAAGTGGGCTAGCTTGCTAAAAAAAAAAGTGGTATAACTCACCTGTGGCATGAACCAAACACTAAATTTAATTGTCACAACTGTAGCAAAGGTTGGCGCTCAACCAAACAGCCCCTTAATACCCCTTGTATTTCTGCATTGTGGTTGTCCTAGGTGGTAAGGGACTTTAATTTTTTAGTCTATTAAATTTGAGAATCGCGTTCAAAATAGGATGACCTAAATTTCTATTATTTTTGTCTAAAAATATTTAAAGACTAGATAGAGTTATCAAATAACCCACGGCCAACGGGCATTACTGGCACCGGTGGTCCTGAAACGGCGAATTGATCGAAATCCGTAGGAGCTGCCAATGCCAGCACAAGGAGGCAGCGGCAGCCGCACTAGCTCTCTCGCCCGAATCTGTTTTTTCAAGATCACATCAACACACCCGCATTTGCTGTGGTGGGCCTGCATGACGACGCGCTCAAAGGACAAGAACTCACATGATCTACAGTTGTACAGCTCAACGCGACATGAATTCTTCCAAATTCACCGCACCGAAATGGCGCAGACGATTCGGAGAAAAGGATATCAGAATTAGAACAAAATGTACACAGTTTGCTCGCATTATACAGAGGAATAATTGGCAATGCAGCTCGTGCAATCACAATCACCGGCACTGGACATGGAAGAAAGGGAAAAAAAAACTTGTGCTTAAAGCAGCACGAAGGAACACACGGCCGCGGCTAATGCGCCGAGCACTACTGACCGCAACGCGACGGCGGACGACGCCTTCATTTCCTTGTGATCCGCCGGCTTCGACGGCGCGTCGGCCGGCGGCGGCGCCGGCGGAGACGCGTCCGCGACCGACGGCGACGGGGCGGGCGCCGCGTCGTCCGGGCTCGGGGCCGCCGCCGGCGCGTCGCCGAAGAGCTCGACCGGCATGAGGAGGTTGTCCACCGTGAGCACGCACACCGGCGTGTCGTCGATGACGGTGGCCGCCACGCGGGACTTGTCGACGCCCGTGTTGAGCGTCACGGCGTCGCCCCGCGTGTCCACCGTGATGTTGTACTTCCCCGACGCGGTGGACGCCAGCGTGCGCATGGCGCGCGACACCGTCTTGAGCGTCGGCTTGGGGTTGTACGACGGCAGCGCGTGGTACTTGAGGAGCGTGACGAGGTCGGCGCTGGGCATCTTCTTGACGTCGGGGGCGCCCTTGGCGTCGAACGCGTCGTCGTTGGGCGCGAACAGGGTGAGCCCCTTGTCCATGGCATCCTCGAACGTCTTGAGCACGCCGGTGCTGGTGATGAGCGACGCGAACCGCTTGCACCCGGCCTTCTCCAGCAGCCTCGTCAGGTTGGTCGCCGACGGCGTGTCGAACAGGCCGTCGAACTCGATGGGCGCCGAGATCTCCATGATGGAGAGCTTGTACGGCATCTGCTTGATGGCCTTGACCATGGTGGCCTCGTACTTTCCCCCCGGGTTGGCGGACGCGAAGGCGATCTTGCCGGTGTCCAGGGTGGAGATCTTGACGTTGCCCATCTTGCCGGCGGCGTCCCCACCGGCCTGGTAGAGCGTGTCGGTCATCGTGTCGGCGTCGGGGAGGCCACGGATCTTCTTCGGGTCGAAGTAGTCGAGGATGGCGTGGAGGCGGAGCGCGTTCTTGATGCCCGCCAGCGACTGGTCGGCGTCGAGGACGAGCGTCGACATTGGCCCGTCGCCGAGGACGAGCAGCGTGATCGACTCCCTCGCGTTGATCTCGTCGCACACCTTCGTCTCCGACAGGTACTTGTTGAACATCTTGTAGTCCGGGTACCCGTTCAGCATCGCCGTGATGTTCAGCCCCCGCGCCGCCGGCAACGCCAGGCAGGCCACCAAGACGACGACAGCGGCGACAAGCCGCTGCGCCGCCGCTGCCATCTCCGGCCGGCAACTCCTCCTCCCGCCGCAGCTGCTAGACTACACCGACACACACCGACGAGGTGGACTGGCTAGCTAAGCCCTCAGCAGCAAGAAGAGGAGTGAGCTGTCACTGGAGCTAGCAAATAATGCGCCGTGACAGTGTGCCGCTAATTAATTAACAATGGGTTTGCGTGGTGGTTGGTGAGGCCGCGCGCCTTGGATGGTTTTGCGATTTGGATAATATAGCGAGCACATGCGCACGTGAAGGCGCTAGCTAAGCTGATGCGGCATGGCAGCGCAGGAGATCTAGGGCATGCATTCCGAGAAGTTGTTGGTAGCTAGCTTATGAGAATTAAAGAAGCTAGGTTTTTTAAGTTTTGGGTTATAGTTTATTTTCTAGATTATACAAATCAAAGCTAGATTGTTTGGGGGAAGTTTCTGATTTTGAGAAAAACTGTAGCAGGTAAAAGTTCCAACAAACAGGCCCTAGCATTGGTGGGGAAGTGAGAGGGCAGCTGCCAATCGAGACGATGACGACGTGGCGGTGGCGCGGTGCCGGTTCAGGCTGGCATTCAGGCCCGTTTTTTGCCGTTCTGTCGGGTCGGGTGTTTCGACTGTTCGTTCTGCTCTGCCATTTGGATGAAAACCGGTAGACCATTACTGTGTCGGGTATCCTTCCAAAATGATTCCAGAAATTGTTGGTTATACGCTTCTGTTGCGTGTATCTCGTTATCGTTGGACGGGCGTTGGCACTGTTTCTTGCCAGTTTCAGATCACGTCTGCCGTAAAGAAACAAAGCAGTGGTTTCTTCTACAGAACAACCACTGGACGAGGGACGAGGGTAGACCTGATTCGAAGACGACTAGCTAGTTGATTTAAGTGGGGCTTTACCTGTAGAATCCCGAGGCTGCATGTTGTTTTTAAAGAACTACTACTACAATACATTTTGCAAGTAAAGTACAGTAAGGTCATAAATATACACGTGATTTCACTGCTTTGCCCATAGATTTTACCGTTCTGGAGTATATATTGCTGCTTGCTATCTGTCTGTCAGTCACCTGGAGTAGATGTAGATCTCTCCAAATTAACATGGCTAGGAAAACTTGATTGGTTCATCAGATTCAGACTTGAGAGCATGCATCCGCATCATGTATTGCCGCCTTGTCGGTTCGTGCTTCCATTGGCGAAATGGATCAGCGCACCAGCATTTGCGTTCCAAGCTCAATTCTTAGGTAGGAAGTAGCCATCCGATGACGGCGAACAAGGTGAGGCGCTCTTTTCGAAGGTTCCGGAATGCTGATCCCCTGAAGTAGACTCACCAACCGCTGTCAGCAGCGACGCATTGCCATGGTTTTCCAACCTGCCGTACTCTCGGCCCAACAAACACGTTCGAGCCGAACTCACATGGGCCTCACATACCCCACGATCCCGTTCCGGCCCAATATTCATAGGCCACGCATACACCACGATCCCTTTCCGGCCCAATACTGTGGTCCAGAGGGATGGGCCGTTCCGGCCCAATTAGTATAGGCTGCGCGCGGCTGGGTATAATAATATGGATAAGTTCACTTTGGATCCCTCAATTTGGCCCTAATCGGAAGTGCTGGCTGCAGCAACTGCAGCCAGTCAGCCCCAATCCAAACGAAAGAGCGGCAGCTGTGAATGGCTTGCTGGCTGCAGCCAGCACAACCGATTAAGTCCTTTGTCGTCAAGTCTGAAATTCATCCTCAGCCGCAATACAGATATAGCGCGTCCCTCAGCTTCCAATACCAGGTACTAGTCTGAAATTCGCACTGGTTTTTAACGTTGAGGGGCACGTCTGGTTTTGCGGTTTAGGGATAAATTTTAGACTCGGCAATTGAGGGATCTAAAGTGAACTTATTCCTAATAATATTGGGCTGGTGGCCTTATTGGGTGGGCCTGGTGGATTTTCACCCTAAGAAGCTGTCACTTCTAGTTGAGTGGGTGGACCAACGCCAACCTGCATTATCAACCAAGCTTTCATTCTGTTCACTCCTGATTTTCTTTTCTGACGACTCGAGCATTAGCTGAGCTTAAGCCTCTTCAGTCTACTACTCTAGTCTTAGGTGATTAAGTGGTTTGGAGAATGTTGGATGGATCTCAATATCTCATCATCATCACGACCCACTACGGTATTGCCGTCTGATTGCGAAATCCATCCTTTCAGCCGATTTACGCGTGAATGCTAGTATGCTAGTTTGGTGTTCTAGCAACAATGTCCGTTGTTTCTGCTCCATTGGTCTACTAGAAAATGACAGTGCGTCACATACAGACCAGTGATTCTGATTTATACAGACAGAACTGCCACGAGTATACTCGTCTGAGTGCGATCTCCCAAGTCCTAACCACCTAGGCCTCCAATAAGCCACCAGGATTACTAGTTGAGCTACAACTTTCAATGGGTCGCTGTTGCTCCGTGCTTGATAATTTTCTCCCAACTAACGCTAAACCACCACTCATTCAGATCGCTTGAGTCAGATACTGGTACTCAAATCCCACGATTTTGGAATCAATCGATCGTCCAGGAAAAAGACAGTTCATAAATTACAACAAGATTTACTACCAATATATACTGCAGTATTCAGATCACAAGTGGATATAGGGGCCAGATATTTATCCATTATAAAGAAAATCAGATCACACATACACGATGCTACTGTATTATACAAAGATTTATAGTACAAGTAGAGACTCGCTCACATGATCAGGAGAGATTTGTTGAAAGTTCCCCTCCACAGACAAAGGTGCAGGTGAGTACGAGTAGTATATTTCAACAACTCTATACAACTGAAATTTGGAACCAGCTGTAATGTCTGATGGAATCAAAGCCCGAGGTTCATCATTCCAAGACAGAAGCATACAAATGCTGTTAATGTTGACATTGTCTGTATGCAAGTATACTCCTTCCGATAAAAAAAAAAAAGATAAACCCTTGATTTCCGTGTCCAATATTTGACTGTCCGTCTTATATGAATTTTTTTTATAATTAGTATTTTCATTATTGTTAGATGATAAAACATGATTAATACTTTATACATGACTTGTCTTTTTATTTTTTTTATAATTTTTTCAAATAAGACGAATGGTCAAACGTTGAACACGGAAACCAGGATTTGTTTTTTTTATGGAGAGAGTATGTGGCTGCAGACCTGAGACCAAACTGTACTTCACGAATGAAATCAAGAAAATGGTTTGACCGCAAGAAAGTAGTTAAGAAAATCGTGGGAAGCACACGTCCATGTAATTAGAGCAAGTTTAATAGTATAGTACATTACTAGCTTCAATTCATCTATAGCTAATCTAATAATCAATTCATACAATAGTTGCTTATTATACTACTAATATATGATCCCACCTGTCATACATACATTGCGTCTTGGAGTCCGTGCTGCAGCTGGCTACATATATGTAGCCCGCTGCTCTTCTCTCTTATCTTTTATCTCATTAAAATATGTTTACAGCTGGCTAATAGCCTTCTGTTGTACATGCTCTTATGCGTTAATACTCTACCAAAACCACACGTATTAATGTATCAGTGCTTTAGATTTAATGCAGGGTAAGCTACCAGGGGTGATTTGCAGTTTTTTGCACACGGTATCAAGGCGATAACATCGTTCTTCCTGCGATACCACGTGAAACTATCCCCATTCAAAGATGAGTGCGTCATGTGGAATTTGCGTCGACGTGTTGTCTTGTCTGACATTTTCAACCGCATAGAAAATTCGCGGCGCACTGTTAGCACGTCCCGTTTCTGGCCAAGTCTGCAGAATTATTATTCATCTCGATGAACTACTCCTAAATCCAAGCAATTAAATATCTTTAGAAAACAACAACCTAAAAATTGAAAACCGCTCAATTCGGAACTCAAAAATCAAAATTCTGAGACACCCGTGCAAACTTTCTCGCTGATGATGCGTAGTACTTCGGCTGGAGCCACCGACTTGTGGGCCCCACTCCCGCGCCGCTGTAGTATAACCACCACAAGGCGCAGGGGCCGCCTTCGCCTCGCGTTCCCGTCTTCTCGTGCTCGGACGGCGACTCCGCCACCGCGCCAACCACACCAATCTTCCCGCGGAATCAAAATCCACCGACCCCGACGCGCCACCCGCGAATCTCTCCCCCTCCCGCCGCCGCCGCGGCCTCCTCCTCCGCCTCCTCCGCCTCGGCCGGTCGGTCGAGCCGCCGCCGGACCGATCCGATGGCCCCGGCGGCCGCGGGACGGGTACCCTTGTCTCGCCGGCGCTCCACCGCCGCGCTGCTCCTGGTGGCCCTCGCGCTCGTCCTCGGGGTGCAGCTCCGCTCCGCCGCGGCGAGGCCCGACAAGGAGATGCGGGAGAAGTTCTACGGGAAACTGGTCACCAACGGCTCGGGCAACGCCACCGGGGACGGCAGCATCGCCGAGATGTTCGGCCGCGTGCTCGACAAGGAGTTCTCCGATAGCGACACCCCCGAGGGTACGAGTCCTTGCCCTCCTAGTGCCTTCCTCCTAGATCTGCACTGGCTCACCGGAAAATTTGTTTGTTAGTCAACAGAGATGGTGGATGGTAGGAGAGATTTCAATTGGCTGGTCATGGGCTATTTCAGAATTGTTTATAGGTCATGCAATTTTGGGGGGTTTAACACTGTCTATTCTACATTACATTCTGCCCCATGGTTTGAACCTTAGGCGCTGCGCTTTGTTGGATAATGAATTGCTGTTCTTCCTTTTGCAGCACCAGACAAGAGTAGCTTCAACAACAGCATCTCAGATCATCAAGTAGGTGTGACTTTCCTCTTGTGTGTATGCTGTGTTTTGTATTCCAATTTTTTTGGAGAACCTGTGTTCCAACAGGGCAACAGGTGTCATTTGTAAGTTATATACTGCAAATCTAAATTCACTGCTGATGCTGACCGCTGGATAACCTATAGGCCTGTTGAAGTTGTTTTTTTGTAGAAGTGCATAATCGGTTAGAGAACCTCATGCGCTTCTAATGCATGATAATGTTATGGTGTTACTGATAAAAATGGAAATGATTAATTTTAGTGTGTAAACATAGAATAAGATTCTTGTAGGAAAAGTCGAGAAATTTGTAGTCTCCTATGCCCTTACTCTAAAGTAAAGTACAATTCATTAGTCATTTAACTGAAGTTTTTGGGGAATATGCAAAAGCTTTAGGTGTCTCTGCATTATGAGAGGCAGCATAATATACAGAGTTAATGATCTACCTGCAAGCACAATAGATCACTTGAGTTAATACAACAGAAAGTTACCAGACAACCTTGCTACGCTACAGAGTTTGCGACCCAGAGTCATTTTACCAATATGGAAAGCCTATTTGAGAAAGGGAGTTCCATTATACTGTGAACTAAAAGCAAACGAAAGCTTCAATCAGAACTGATTTCCTCTTGCAAATACATCTGCATGTATATTAAATGGCCTTGCTGATAAACAAGTATTTAAGGTTGACTCCTTGCCAAGAGCCAAGATACACTTTTTGTTATTTTTTATGTGGGATCTCCTGTTATGTTAGTTTGGTATCTCTATGTGTTGTGTCAAGTTACTAAATCTCTTCCTCAAGTATACTCTTAATATGTACTCTTGACACCATGAGGAAAGCTGCCTACTATGTTCCAATTTGCAAATGAACCCTATTCAAATTACATAGAATTTAATGTTGACTTATTAGTTTGTTTATGTCAAGGTATGTTGAGAAACATTTTTTTTGGTACAGGCTGTTCTGGAGACTGTAGCTGTCATTACACATGATAAAAAGAAGAATGATTCAGAGCAGGCAAAGTATGGCTGCGATATGAACAGAGCAAGCTGTTAACATTGCTCATTGTTGATCATCCTGCCATCCAAATCTAACTTCTGCTGTGGTTCTTTTGTAGTTCTTCAAAACCTTTTCAAATAGGTGACATGTTTGGAGGTCAGAATGAAAATTCTGATGACTTGGAAACTGTAATAGATAAGGAGGTGTGTTAAATGTAGATGTGCTTAATAACTAGGATACTTTGTTTACACGTTGTGATTGTTCTTGTTATCTTAACAATAGCTTTGTGCAGGATAATGTTTTTGTTATGTCAAATCGTAAAACAAAGTATCCGACACTTCAACTAGATTTAAGGTCAGTTTTCATTCATCCCTTAACATCTGCGTGCCATATGTAATGTGCTTCTGGCTCATAATCTATTGTATGCAAATTTGGAATTGCAGATTGATTAAAGATCTAGTAGTTATAATTGTTTCAGCTACTGCTGGTGGTATCATATTCTCTTGTTTGGGGCAGCCGGTGAGTGGATTTGAGATGCTTAATACTTTATTGCTAAAGATGTTCACCTCAGTAATCTGTAAGCATGATTTGTTATTTTCCAGGTTATTGTTGGCTATCTACTGGCCGGTTCTCTCGTTGGACCTGGAGGCTTGAACTTTATCAGCGAAATGGTTCAGGTAACATGACTAGTTGACAACTGTAGCTTACAGGCCACACTTCTATCTTCTTCGTAGCCTATTTTCTCCATCTTCTGATCTTATTTCACTTTCTTCATGTAGTTCTGTTAAAGGCAATATCTTTTGTAAAACGTCTCGACCAAAAAAAAAAGTTAACAGGCACATTTGAAACACCATATTTTGTGCATACAAGGACCGTATTTTGTTAGCCTAAATGAAACACATTCCATACCTATTCCTGTGTTTATTTTACAATACATGACAGTATTGCTAAATATAGCATAGTCCATAATGGTAATGAACTAATGACAACACAAGAGTAATGCCATGTCAACCCTAAGCTGTGCTACTTGATAGAAGCTCTACATTTATCATGAATTTGAACTATTATGTTCAACTGCAGGTGGAGACTTTTGCGCAATTCGGTGTGGTGTTTCTTCTATTCGCTCTTGGCCTTGAGTTTTCACTGACAAAGGTAATCGTGAATTCATTGCCATTATCTTTTATCTAATGTTTTCTCTTTTCTCAAATATGATTATGAAACTATATAATGTGTCAAAGGTTTACTGACTTGTCTTTCATTCATCAGTTGAAAGCGGTTGGACCTGTCGCTGTAATTGGTGGTCTACTGCAGATTGTTCTGTTCATGTTCTTGTGTGGCCTAACTGCTGCGGTATTAATATTTATTTATTGTCCGTTGATTTTTTTCGTTGTGTTTGCTTCATCATATTCTCTCTTTTATTAGAAAATTACTTATCCACCTTATTGCAATTTTTCCAGTTGTGTGGTGCTAAATCATCGGAGGGAGTATTTGTTGGTGCTTTCTTGTCAATGTCATCTACTGCAGTGGTAATTAATCTGTTCAAGATGACTATCATTCAACATTCATACTTAGACAATTTACTACTACCTTTTGGGATGAATATGTGTTTGACCTGGAGATTGGAGATCGAAGGTGGTCGAATTGTTGGGATTAACACCATTAAATGATTAACTGTTTAGCGAATCGCATTGATATGTTATTAGCTATAATAATGGACACTGAAGATTTTTAATACTGGTGCAACCCTCACAGGTTTCTAAGTTTCTAGTGGAGAAAGGTAGCACCAATGCGCTTCATGGTCAAGTTACAATTGGTACACTTATTCTTCAGGTTTGGATTCCATCCTGTTCTGTCATCCGTTTACACTTAAACACTCCTAGCTTTTAGTTAGTGAAAATGATATGTACTTGAAAAGAACTTTAGCAATTTTGTCAAAAGAATCATCTTAATCAGTACAGATCTTTAACGAGTAGCAAGCAAGTTAGGAGTTTCTGTTTCAAAACAGTTGAATATTTGTATATAATAGCTATATTTAGCCAGATTTTACCTGTTGATATCCTACATCTTATTTGGAAGAAAGCTGGTCTGTCGTAACTTAAGTGAGTTTGTGTTGGTAACTTGCTGTGTAATATGTAAAGATGGCATGTCTATTCTGTCTGGACACCTCACGAAGTCTCAAACTGCTGTTTGTTCTCACTCTTTTCAACAGAAAATATAATAAAATAAGATGCCTTTACTTAGAACTTCCTGGGCAATTCTCATATATACTGCTCATGTGAACAAAGTGCTGATAATCAACAAATATGTACATTTGCCCTTATAATATTCTTCATGAATTTTAAATAGTCATTGCCCTTTTAATATTCTATATGGAATTTAAATAGTCAATTTTTGGAGGTCACATCCATGTTTCCTTTACTCCAGGACTGTGCCGTTGGACTATTATTTGCTCTCCTTCCAGTTCTGGGTGGTGCTAGTGGCATTTTTGGAGGCGTGATGTCAATGGCTAAACTGTATGGCTATTATCAGAATAGCTATGTTAAAATAAAATCTAAATTTCATTATCATATTGATGCATGCCTATGTTTTAGTGCCTGTTTGGTTCATCAGTAACCTCAAATATCTCTAATATGCAGGCTGCTTGTATTATCCGTATTTATAACTGTTGCATATATGATGACTTGGTCATTTGTTCCTCGATTCTTGAAACTGATGATTCAGCTATCATCGCAGGTTAGATGAATTAGCTTGTTATTTTTTGTTTCTGTTCCTGTTTTTGCATTCATATGTATAAATTCATGCTCATATTTCTTATGTACTTCACCTTTTATACATGTTAATGCATGAATAGTTCGTTCTCAGTACCATGTAAGTTGAAAAATAACATGGGTGTCCCACTTGCATGTGATCCCAAGCCCCTGACAGTTTCAGTCACTTTGGATTTTTTTTCAATCATTAATCTTTGCAGTGTTGCGGCTGAGCTTTTATGGTGCTTGTTTTTTCCAAGTTGAATTTGAATGGGTGATTATCAATCCAGTCCTGCTTTCCTATGGTCCTATGTGTTGTGGCTGTAACTGGATTGACCGGCAATGCTTTAAGTTGGCTAGTTAATTATTTATGTTCGATCACATCATAATCAATACTTTTCTTTTGAATATGTTGCAGTTTGATTCTGTTGTTTTACGTCACTTGCTAATGTACCTTTTCAAATATGCAGACAAATGAACTCTATCAGTTGGCTTCTGTTGCTTTCTGCTTGCTGCTAGCCTGGGTAAGGTTATTCAACTTTATTGCCTAAAGCTCATTCTGACATCAGAATGACTTTCATCACTCTTATTTTAACAATAAATTGGTAAATATTTAAATATAACCATACAATTTTTATTCAGCAAAATCTTATAATTTAGAAGTTATTGATGGTCAAAGGTGGCAAGTAAATGGGAACAGAGGAAGCTACAGGACAAATGCAGTCAGTATCGAATGATTGCATGTGCGCTAGTGCGGGGATGTTCCCCCAAAATGTTAAGGATGGCTAGTGTTTTGTCATTATCAATAAATAATATTCTAACAATAATCCCAATGTTTGCCGAACAAGTACTTGATTATTATATTCACAAACTATTTAAAGGTGATACATGGATAGTCAAGGAGAGTTTCTGCCCATGCTACTGTACAATGTCTCTAACCTGAGGGATAAATGGTTGCATAGTGACTTTTTTTTACTGTCAAACTAGTTGTATTACTATTAATTTCACTTCGATCAGCAATCTTACACATGCAACATCATTTCTGTAGATAGAGTAATGTTATTTCTTTGTATTTCCAGTGTAGTGATTATCTTGGATTGAGTCTTGAACTAGGCTCATTTCTTGCTGGCGTTATGATCTCAACCACAGATTTTGCTCATCATACTTTGGAGCAGGTAATATGCTACTTACTGTTGACTTGATTCTTTTATGCAGGGATTTGACTTGGGTGTCAATGTTTTTCTTTTCCTGTTCTTTTTATTGATTTAAGAATAAACGGTTTAGACCAATTTGGATGGTCTGCATAACAGTTTGCTAATATTTGAACTTCTGGAAGTTTCTTCCCTAGTGTAATTTTGTTTTTGTAGCTAAATCAGTACATTTTGTTCTGATTGAACTCACTCTCTAACATGTAATTTCTTTGTTTTTATTCAAGGTGGAGCCAATTCGTAACTTATTTGCAGCACTCTTCCTTGCAAGCATCGGCATGCTCATACATGTCAAGTTCTTGTGGAATCATGTTGACATATTGCTTGCAGCTGTTATACTGGTTATAATAGTTAAGAGCGTAGTCGTAACAGTTGTGGTGAAAGCATTTGGATACAGCATCAGAACAGCTTTTGTTGTAAGTATCTCTTTCTTGATGGTTTTTTCATAAGTATTCTGCAATAAGCCAATAATGATATAAATTCTCACTCCTGGTTTTTCTTCTCTCACAAGGTTGGGCTATCATTAGCACAGATAGGAGAGTTTGCATTTGTGCTTCTTAGCCGTGCTTCGCATCTTCATCTTGTTGGGGTGAATAATTCTTTATTTGTTCATCGATTTTTTTTGAGACATACTTCATACTAAAGATTAGCCATTCTGGCTTCAATACATGCATGATGTAAAATTCTTGTTGAAATTTTGTTTTTCAGGGAAAAATGTATCTATTATTACTGGGAACAACTGCACTTAGCTTGGTAAATTCCTTTTACCTGATGATGGAGCTTAGTTGTTTAATACACACTAGAAATCATTTGTTTTGCTTTGCTTTTTCTGGCAGGTTACAACTCCTCTCATTTTCAAACTAATTCCTGTGGTAATGCACCTTGGTATTCTTATGCGCTGGTTCCCCTCGGAAAGCAGTATGCAGAATGAGGTATGCTTTCTTAGCTTCTTTGCTGATGGTTGCGGTTATAACTACTAGATATATTCTTTCATCACCAATTACTAAATGAATCAACATCCTTTTTCTGCAGAAATTAAATAAGCCACCTTGTTCTATCTTTGCTTGGAAGTAGATATTAGAAGTGTTCTTATTATTCATGAAAACCATGATATTGAAATGCTTTGTATATCCATGAGAAGATTTATATTTCAGTAGTAAAGCCAAATGCTCAATGACTGTCATTAGTATCTTTTTAATTCCATATCTGATCATATTTCAGCTACCTTTACAGGATAAAGCAACCATGCTTGAAGCCTACAACAGATCACTCTAACATTACAAAGCCACAGACATTCATTCATTTGACTGACAATGATTTATTCGTGCATTAACTCTTTGCACATGCCGTGGAACATTGGACAGACAATTCCATCATTTCTTTTTGCGGCAATACGTCTACACAAGCGATGACTAAAGACACAGTTTGACAGGCCGGGGATCTGTTGGTATACCATTTAAGTTGAAAAATTGAGTTGTACATACTGTACATGTTGTCAGCGTAGCATATTCTTTAGACTGTAAGGCCCCAAGCCTTGGTTTTGTATCATCCCTGCCAACTCAACCTAGGAGTTAGGTAGGATTTTTGGTGTAATGCTATCAGATATACCGAGAGAACCGATATGTGCTGATTCCCCATCAGAAGACCATGGGAAAGCTCTATGTTAGTATATATTGTCCATTTGTCCTATGTATGAGCTGCCAGGTGACTTGTTCTGTTCTTGTCGTATGGATAAACATTTTGTCACAACATTCTCTTGTCCTAGTATGAGCTACCATTGGAAAGTAGCAGCATTTTATTCTCCCGTGAAGGTTAATTCTCTTCTCCTGCCTTTTTGTGTGGTGAACATTATTTTTCTGGAGAAAACAGCTTGTTAGAATCGTCTTGTAGCGCTGGGCTTTTTTGGTGTATCCGCATGATTGCGATGATAGGTCCCTGGACAAGTATTTTTGCAGAAACTTTCGGTGCGTCTGTCCAGTGGGTAATGGTTGTGCTGGCTCGTAGTCGGAGCAGTAGAAAACTAGAAATCCTAAACAAGTTGGTGCAATTATTAAAGGAGAAGCTCTGACCAAGCTAGCTGGAGCTGAAGAGCTGGAGAAGATCTGGCCCGAGGTGCTGACATTTGACGCTTTGTGGCGAATCTTGTTTCAGTGGTTGCGGGACGCACATGCTCACGTGGTCGGCCTTTGCAGGGGTAGAGTTCAATTTTCACTATTCAAACTTCATCGTAGACATAGAAAGCTTTTGTTCCACACAGTGCAAAAGCTGGAATAGCTCAGTTGGCCAGAGCGTATGGCTGTTAACCATAAGGTCGGAGGTTCGAGCCCTCCTTCTAGCGATTTTTTTTAATCTCATCACAAAAAATGTAACTCAATTGTTTTTTTTACTCTTTCAAAAAATGTAATTCAAATGTATCACAAAACAAATTTCAATATATTTTTTAATGTCATCACAAAAAATGTAACTCAAATGTTTTTTTACTCTTTCAGTATTTTTTTTAATCTCATCTTTGCAATATCTTTTTCACTCTCATAATAAAAAAACTTTTTTACTCTCATTATAAAAACTGTAATTCAAATGTTTTTTACTCTTTCAGTAATTTTTTTAAACTCATCTTTGCAATATTTTTTTCTCTCATCATCAAAAATGTAATTTCCTTTTAATTTTTTAATCTCATCTTTGCAATATCATTTTTACTCTCATCATAAAAAACTTTTTTTACTCTCATCATAAAAACTGTAATTCTAATGTTTTTTACTCTTTCAGTAAATTTTTTAAACTCATATTTGCAATATTTTTCTCTCTTATCATCAAACATGTAATTTCCTTTTCTTTTTTTTTACACTTTCACTTTCAGCAAAAGTGTAATACTCTCAGGAAAAATGCAATTTCCAATATTATTATGTTCTTTAGCAAAAATGTATTTGTTCTTTTGCGAGCCTAAGCTCATCAGCAGACCAGAATAATCGTTTCAGTTGCTTGTATAAGAGCTTGCCAATTCCACTTCCAGTGCTTTCCTCCGAATTACAAGACTGATAAAAAGTTGAAAATTTAGTGGTTCTCTTAGAACACAAAAAGAAAATAGCTTCACAAGTTTAGCTACATGGCAGTACAAACAACACCGAAACCGCTAGGATTTTACACTTGGAACAAGCCACGCCTTGCTGAACTTGCTCAATTATTATGGGATCTCACATGCACACAGTACAGTTCGTCCATGTGCCGCAACCATGGTGCCTTGCAGCTAAGAACACACAATTAAAAACTTCTTGATGAGTTCCTGAAACAGCAAAGCAAGAGGAGGGACAAAGTACAGTTAATTAAAACGGGAGCAGTTGTGGTGTCTGCATCACATGCCGCTTGCACGTTATAAAAAATTCCTGAGTGCCAATCAGGTGAAGCATCCGTGGGATTCCTCAACGGTAAATGTAGATGCAATGGGTCACATTCTCGTAAGGATAGGAGTTATATTTTCAATATGCTGCAGTGATATGATTTTTTTAGTGTTCTAAATCGTAATGCAAAAAAAAACTTTAAGTTGTCAAGAAGAATAGAGATACCATGCTTGCAAATTGAGAATTGCGATGTTCATTCTGATTTCTGAACGAAAAATGTTTGGTATGAATATTTGCAGATGCAAAAAACAAAATTCAATGAAAATTTTGGAGGCGTTACCGTTGATGAGAGGGAGAGGTTCTTCTTCTTGACATCAACTGGCATCCCTTGCCCGCAGCACAATTTGCGGCTAAGCATCATAAGCTCCTCCAGTGTAAATGTGCTCTTGGGAGGACTCCACGGATTCTTCAGCTGATCATCGTCATTAGCAACCTCCCAGCTTTTCTCTGATGGTGCCCGTGGAAACTGAAAATCTAGCGCTGAAGTGTCTCCACTTGAGTTGCTGTAAGCTTCTGTTTCTGAAAATGAATACCATGTGCCATGGCGACTGGAACCACCTGCGCATTCTGCAGTTCCAGATGCTTCCTTGCTGTCTGGAAATCCAAATGCTTCCAGATCAAACCCTAGAGAATATTCTTCCTCACTTTCAGCCAAGAAAGGGTTTAGCGAGGAAGGAGATACAGAAAAATCAGCATGATCAAACAGCGGATGAAAAGGAGATGCATCTTGGAGAGGCTTCCCGGGCTTTTCTTCCCACTGGAAGGGCACGCTGACGACAAGTTTCGCCGGAGATGGGCATGAGATGGCTGATGGCACTGGATTGGAAATGGCCCAGTCCTTTTTTGGCGCTCCAGGCTTCACCTCCCAGAGAAATGGGACTGAAATCTGCTGCTTGACGCGCTCCCTTGGATTGAATTCAGACAGTTCAAGCTCATCCATTTTGGATGTGTGGTTTTACTGGTTTCGGAATGGAATTTGAGCTGTTGTAGATCTTTCAGGCACTGCTGATATAAGTAGGAGAGAACAGGTGGTTTAGATGAGCTGCTCCTGTACCACAATGCTCTTGTTCAACTGATCCTTCGCTACCCTGCAAACTTGACACACAATTAGACAGTACCAACTACCAACTCCTCTTTAGCTCAGACATGCAGAAAGAGGTACTCAATTCAGAGTGGTTGATCTTACATTTGCATTTTCCACAGTACTAGAAAGAAAAGAGGGTGTAGGGAGCACCCGAAAAAAACAGAGATAAATCCTCACAGGGTTTGGTAATTTGACCAAAATAACCACTTATTCAGATGCAAATCTACATTTTACAAATGTGACTGGGGACACAATAAAGAATAAAAACAATGTGATCATCTGTTCAAAAACCAGAAAACGTTTTTTCCTGTTTTAACATCCTATTCTGCTACTGTACCGTGACGTCAGGAGATCATGAATTAGTTCTAACAGACTCCAGGTACTGTACCACCTCTGCCATGTTTGGTCGGGCAGATGGTGTGTTCGAAGTGCATACCAGACCTAATTTGAGCACTTGGACTAATTCAGCCTCAACAAATCCCTTCATGCTCCGATCAAAGCAGTCTGACACAGTCCCATCCTCCAATATCGCCCTAACATAATCACGCAGAACCACTGCTGTCGCCACCCCAGGGCTCTCCACTGGTTTCCTCCCTGTCACAATCTCAAGCAACACCACACCAAAGCTAAATACATCACTCTTATCACTATATCTCAAGCTTGGAGATGCTAACTCCGGGGCAATGTACCCAATGGCAGCATGCAATCTACTCAATTCATAGCTACCTAGAATAGGCAAAAGCTTTCCAAATCCATAATCAGATAATTTAGCCTCAAAGTCTTTATCTAACATTATGTTGGAGGACTTGATGTTGAGATGCAGGACTTGTGGTCGGCAGTCATGGTGAAGGTATGCAAGTGCCCGTGCTGTACCGAGTGCAACCTTGAACCTCTGCTCCCAGGAGAGACCAACTCTGCTGCTGCTTCCGGAAAATGTATGAGGACTCCCGTGAAGGTGGTCGTACAAGCTCCCGTTAACCATGAACTCTGACAGAATCAATTGCGTTGATGATGACCAGTAGTAACCCTGAAAAGCAACCAGATTGGGGTGGCTAAGGTTACCAAGCTGGCCCATCTCCTGCTCAAACTCATCCTGACTTCTCACCCTTCCCAGTGTTTCCAACTTCTTCACAGCAATGGATAAACCATTCTCAAAGGTGGCCTTGTAAACTGTACCAACTGACCCACCACCAACAAGGCAGTCTTTGTCAAGCAGTGCCTTAGTTCCTGCCTCCCAATCTTCATACCTTGAAGGCAAGCTCTTGCTGAAAAGCACCAACTTTCCAATAATGGCATTTGAGCCTTGTCTGCCAGGAGATGCAAGCATCGGTGTGCTCTCGGACTCCAGCACCTCATCCTCCTCCTTCCCCTCTTGCTCCTCTTTACTCCTCCTCATGTAAGCCTTTATGTTCATAGCACAAACAATGCAAACTCCAATAAGTATAAGCGCTGCTGCGACTATGACAATTATGACAGACACAGCCAATTGTTTCGCCCTCCGGCTAGCCCCACACAGATTGTTCAGTGGAGGTCCACATAGTAATGGGTTACCCATGAAGGCGGAGCTACCGAAACTCTGTAGAACTGGCAAGGCAGGGATCATGCCCGAGAGTCCATTGTAGGACACATTGAAATGGGTCAGGTTAGACAGGTTCCCAAGCTCTGAGGGGATTGGTCCAGTCAGTTGGTTCTCTGAGAGGTCTAGAAGATCAAGGTTTGTGAGCTGTGCAAGTGTCACTGGAATCCCCCCTACAAGATGGTTCCGATGAAGATCGAGCAACTTGAGGTAAGTCAAGTTGTTAAGCGTGTCCGGGATCACTCCTTGCAATTGGTTGCCAGACAAATTCCTGCAGTAGTTCAAATTAGTCTGTCAGTACATGAAACCACTGTAATTCAAACGAATTGGACTGGGTTGCGTAGTTAACAGACACTCACAGCTCAAGCAAGAACTGGCATTGGCTCAGGGACACCGGGATGTCTCCGATGAGAGCAAGACCAGCAAGATCTAGTGTGACAAGCATCTCAATTCCTCCGAGCTCGGCAGGGATTGAACCGGCAATGCCTGCATTTCCTGCGAGCCTGAGCACTGAAAGCGACCTCAATTTCCCAATGCTTGGTGGTATGTCTCCAGCAAGAGCATTCGTCCCCAAATCCAGAACCCTCAGGCTGCGGCAATTGGCCACACTCTCCGGCACCGGCCCAGTGAGCCGGTTCCCTGAGGCGTCGAAGTAGGAGAACTTGGTGCCGCACGTTGCAATGTTGGGGATTTCACCATCGAAGGCGTTGGACGAGACGTTGAAGTAGGTGATGTTTACCAGGCCAAGAAGGCCGAAAGGTGCCGGTCCGGCGAAATGGTTGCTCCCGACGTCGAGCAGGTCAATGCTCCGGCAAGCGTTGAGCTTTCCGGCAATGGCGCCGGAGAGCGAGTTGCTTCGGACGGAGATGTAGCTAATTTCCGGCGGCGCGCAGAGCTGATCCGGGAGCTCGCCGGAGAGGCGGTTGTAGGAGAAGTCAAACCCGGCGAGGCGCGAGCAGTTGGTAATGGCGGTCGGGACTGGCCCCGTGAGGGCGTTGTGCGCGAGGGAGACGTACCGGAGGCGGAGGCATGGGTCGAACAGCGAGGCGGGGATCTCGCCGGAGAACGCATTGTAGGAGAGGTCGAGCAGGCGGAGCCACGGGAACGCGCCGAGGAACGGCGGGATCTCGCCGGAGAGCGCGTTGCGGCTGAGGTTGAGCTTGTGGAGCGTGGGGCCGAGCGCGCTGAAGCTGGAGGGGATGCCGCCGGAGAGGCCGTTGCCGAAGAGCGAGACGGACTCGAGCGACGCCAGCCGCGCCAGCGACGGGGTGAGCTTCCCGGCGATGCCCGCGCCGTGGACGCGCAGGCGCTGCACGGCGCGGGACGACGGGTCGCACGTCACCCCGGCGAAGTCCACGCAGGGGTCCCCTCCCGCCGTCCACGACGCGAGCGCGCCGTTCGGGTCGGTCACGGCGGCCTTGAACTCCAGCAGTATCCCCCTCTCCGCCGCCGTCGCCGCGTCCACCACCCCCACCCAATGCAGCACCACACCCACCACCAGAACGGCCGCCGCCGCCGCCAGCGAGCGCGTCTGCCTCATCGCGACAGCTGGAGGAGCAGGCGCAGTGCGAGTGCGAGCGCATGCATTACCCCCGCCGCGGTGGCGACGGCACCGGCGCTCTACTTCTACTGCTGTGACTACTGACTACTACTCCCCTCGTACTGAGAGAGAGAGACAAGGCGCGCCGAGTAAAAGAGTGGCGAGTAGGTGGCGGTGGGTGGCGTGCGTTAATGTGCGGGTGGTGCTGCCGCGCGGCCATGAGCCCTTTCTTCCTTGACGTCGGTTGGCCAGAAACCACGTTCTTCTGGGTGTTTGGTGCGTGGCGCGCGCGGCGTTTACCTTCACCTTACCCGTGGAAATCTAGGCGAGACGCGCGGTCAAACCGAAACGCGAACGCGAACGCGATCGGGAGCAGCAGCGCGCGCGCGCGCGACGTGGTTTGGTGCCACACTGCCAATCTGCCGGCATGTTGAGGTGGGCAGGAAGTGCGCGGCGCAGGCGCAGCGAAGGGTGGGGTACGGCATGGGACGCGCGGTTGGGGAGGAATTTTTTCTCTTCAATTCGCTGGCTGCGCAGCCGCAGCCGCTGTTCACGTCAACCGCTCACGCATCGTGCCGCTGTTCACGTCAACCGACGGCCGCGGACGTGGTGTCGTTGCCCGTTTCGCGTTGCGTCCGTATAGGTCGTAGTACTGTGGCCTACAGGGAAACCATGGGTACACCACGGATGCATAAATGAGCTTATTCACTGCTCGTCCGTCGTGCCGGTACGGTGCTACTACTATGGTGCTACCACCGTGCTGCGGCTGTACGCACAGATCTACAGTAATAGCAAAGCTACTAGTACTGCTACTACTAGTATTCATTCAAGCGTGAGTGGCAAACAGATCAGCATATTGCTGCGTGGGCTTCTTGTATCATCCGCCGGCGCAACTGCGCGAGCGGACGATTTAACTACTAGCTAGATGTGCCATCTGCCATGCCATGCCATTGATGGGACCAACATAAGATGCAGTAGGCATGGTCGCATGGAGAAAGTTTGTTGGGGTTTGGAGTTCAGCGTGCCTTTCTGTCGGCAATGATTCGTCGGAACGTATCATCATGGACCGACGTGCTTGCTAATTACCCCGATGATGCGTTCCAGTGCCATGGCTTTCGACTCTCAAAGCCTGAACTGCAAGGTCTCTGTCAAGATTTGGTTACCAACCTCCACAAAAGCATTGCCATGGATGAAAACGATGCCATCACCGGGTCCTTAATTACCTCAAATAGTACCAGATCCTTGAAAAATTGAAATGAACAGAAACGGCACGATCAAACTTGGCGGAAATGAAGGAAAGAAACGTGCTACCTCATCTACTCTACTCTACATGTCTGTTTCAGAATAGAAAGGTCTAATCTGTTATAGTGCTTTGCTACGATACCCAAGTACTCCCTCCGCCCCTAAGTTCAAATTTACACTAGGGGTACCAAGTCCTAACATCTAAATCGATCCCGGCAACCAAATCGAGCCATCAAATTGTTCATGAATTCGATGGGCATGAAGTAATGATCTAGCAATGTGGCATTTGAGGTCTGAAGTACTCCAAGTTGAACTTAATTATTCTTCTGTTACCCAATGTGTACAAACATATCACGTACAAGACCACAAGACAAACATTATAGCTTACACTCTCATCGTCTACTTGTTAGCTTATCAGTCATAAGACTCACAACAATAAAAAGTTTAATTTCAAAAGAAGTTAAACCATCTTTTTAAGGAGTAAAGAGGGGTTGTGGCATCTTCCCCCTCTCTCCCCAGTGGTGACCTCAGATGACAAGGAGAACACCTCAACGGTGACCTCAGATGACAAGGAGAACATAAGCTAGGCCATGATAGTCGAGGTGGTAGCATCAAGTGATCAAGGAAATCGAGGCTTGTTCCCGCCATTACTGCTTGTTTCCATCCTCGTTGCCTCCGCCTTAGTCGTTGGATCAAGAACGAGCTTTAGCAGTAGCACTGGAAAGCTCCAGCCGATAGGAATGAGCTCAACGGCAATAGAGGTAACTATAGCTGATGATAGCAATAATTGGGTGGCACGGACACAGGTCAATACACATATGTAGATAGAGGCGACAAGCTCCCAAGTGGTAAGCTCTTTACCTCTCTTATCATCAGCTTTCCTCCTCACCCCAGCCTGAAATGCTGGTGATAAAGTAACATCTTACCAGCAGCAACGCAAACGCCTTTTCTTATATAGTTGCTTTCCACTCTCAAAACACCATGTCCTCTATGGACTACAAAACCTTTCTTCAAGCCATTTTATTTTTCTCCACTATGGTAGCTCTGGTTCCGACGTGGGTCAATGAAGCTTGTGTACCCTTGAATGTTGACCGGTAAGCATGGCCTAAGGTCCATGTGGTTTCTTCACATGGATTGTATATGTTCGTGTTTACAAGAGAAACAAGTGTAGCGTTTTTTTTTCAATTGCAAGAAATACGCAAACGTGCGCACACCATGCACACCGCGCTCACATACTAGTAAGTGTGCCCCCGAACACACGCTTAAGGAGATGGAGACTGGCAACACATCCTTGGACCCATGAAATTCCTGATGAAAGCATGCTAACATATGATTAATATTCGTATACACCAGAATTTTAACCCTAGTGAGTAGTCATGCACCCATGACCCAACTATCACACGAGTGATGCTTTCCTGTCTCTGTAGCAAATATAGCATTTGACTTGACAAAAACTTTACATGTGTCGAATAAGATTTGCACTATTAAACACAAGATTTTCAGGCCAAGTGAATAAATTACCATATCATAAAATCAGATAATCGAAAAAAAAAATCTAAAATCTCATGCGTCACGAGCAGAGGGGCTTGTTGGTATAAAAAGTGCTATTGCAACTGCTACGCAATGTGGACTCTGGTTCCTTCTCCCGCACACTACGATTCGGTCAACTTGACGCCTCGTGGACCCTCTCTGGTCTCCATCTAACGGCCACGATGGTCTAATCTCACCCCCACGCGAATCTCAGAACTTGTATCCCTCTCTCCGTCTTCCACCACGACCCGCCACGACAAACACCCCCTTCCCCCCCACTCCACTCCCCTTCCCTACCCGCCCCCGTCGCCGTCCTCCTTTTCCCGCGAATCCGCGATCTTCCGCCGCGCGCGTCACTCGTCGACCCCCCTAAGCCGCCGCCGGGCGATGGCGGCGCTGGACCCACCGAGCGAGCTGTTGGTGACGCCGAAGACGGCGAGGAAGGACGAGGCCGCCTCCTGCAATGCGGCCACCCCGCCCAAGCCCTCGCCGGTGTCCCCCGAGGAGATGCGCGCGGTGGCGCGCAAGTTCGCCGAGCAACCCGTACAGAACCCCGACGACGGTGTCTGGGCTGTCCTGACGGCCATCTCCAAGAATGCTCGCCTGCGCCCTGAGGTCCCCCTCCCTTAAACCCTAACCCTAAACCCCCAATGTTTCCTTTTGTAACTGCTAGTACTAATTCAGCATTGCCATGAAAAGAGGTTGAGATATTGAATCGTAAATTGCTGAGTTAGCTCCCAAAAAAGTGCTGAGTTAGCTGATTGGAGCCATTTTGTTTAATTGTAGGGAATGAACATTCTTTTAAGCGCCGATGAGCACTACATAGGCCGTGCCGTTCAGGAATCCAGCTTCAAGATTTCCTCTTTGCAGATCAGTGGGAAACATTGCAAGATATATAGGGACACTGTGTTGGGGGAGCTTAACCGCAATGAACCTGTACCTGTTTTCCTCAAGGACTCGAGGTTTCTTGTGCTTCTGGTTATCTTGTCATGTATTACAATAAACAGCACCCTTTCTTAAATTAACTTATTGTAGCACTGCAGCTCAAATGGGACATTCATCAACTGGACCAGGCTTAAGAAAATTTCACCTCCAACCAAGCTTAATCACGGGGACATTATATCATTTGTCTCCGCTCCTCATGACAGTAAAGATTCTGAGCTTTTTTCACTTTCTATGATCCAACTCTACTGTTCTTATAAACAATTATGATAAATTCATTGCCTTGTAACTTTTTTAGAGCTTTCCTGCACATGGCCTCTGCTAGTTTACCTCTGTGTACTTGATTATATTTACTGTGTTTTCCCTGTTTACCTTGCATTGTTTTTCTTGTATATAATCGATATCGAACTTTTTTTGGCCATTTATATTGCGTGTTTCATCTACAGATACTTCCTTTGCATTTGTCTACCGTGAAGTTAATGCTGTCAGTCGTGCAGAGAATGAAGTTACCATCCTTAAAAGGAAGTCAGGTAAGAGGGAACATGTGCTTTCCTAAGATTTGGTGATTACATTTTTCCAGCTACATTACAAGTAATGATATATGTACCACAATTTGTATTTGATCTTAAAGAGGATATTCATTCTGAAAGAAAGAGACTAAAAGGTCTTGGGATTGGTTCCTCTGATGGTCCTGTTTCACTAGATGATGTTCGTCGGCTAGAGAAATCTAATGCTGTAAGTTGACCCCTTCAAGAGTTCAAGATGGTAGTTTTTATTGCCATGAAAGTTTCTTAACCTTATTAGCAAAAATCCATGCAGGAGCTCAGGGAACAACTTGAGGAACATGTTGTCACAATTGAGACTTTGAGAACTCAAATTAAAATATCTGAAGCACAGCATGAAAAGGTATATCCTACGTCTGCATCTTGGTGTTGTGTCTCTTCTAGGATAATCGCCCTTCTTGTACTGCGTGACACTGTGCTACTGCCTACTGCCACTTCTAATGTTTCTCTCCACTCTACTAAATTAATGATGATATTCCATATTCTAGTGTCAAGAAATTACTGGTAGTGTTGCCAAACTATCTAAATATCTAAATAGTGTTCTGTACGGCTTATACCATCCCTCTCCTAGAAGTGAATGTACTGCTGCTTTTCCTTTTAAATCGCCTTTTGTTGTCAAAGACTACATTTCTTGAAAGGTGCCCTCTTGATTTCCCTTTCTTATATCTGAGTCTTCTGCAAATCTGATGATGTAGGAATTGAAGGAGTTGAAAGAGATTACATCGAGTACTTATGTTGATCAAGCTAAATCTCTTCAGCAAACATTAGAGTACAAGCAGAAACAAATAGATTCACTTAGTACATCAAATACAGAGTTACAGAATTCAATAAAAGATCTCGATGAGAGGCTTAGCGCATATAAGCAATCACGTGCTGAGGCTGATGAGATAATTCAGAGGTTATTTTTTCTGTTCTTTTGATTAATGCTTTGTGGCAATACTCATAACTTTTAGTTTTCCGTATATGGTGTTATTAGCGTTAGGAAAAAGAGAAAAAAGTCGCATATATTTTTCAGTCGTGATCACTAAAGTCATTTAAAAACACTGGTATATTTCACCCTTTTGTTTCCCAAATTACAGGTATATGTATTGTAGTATCTTACAGCATAGTTGTGTTGAACTGGGACATTTTGCTGGTTTACTTGAGGGTCCCATATCTTAGAGGGCACATGGATTCAGCAAACCGTAAAATACTCCTTGTTTGGAATAAAGGATTTTGATAGATTTTGATAAAACTTCTGGAGGGATCGTACTGCTTCCTAGAAAATTCCCGTGAAATTCATGCACAGATATGCCCAAGTATTATTTTATATAGCACTTTAGTTGATCCAGGGAGAAAAGTGAGATGTTCTTCTGGATAGACATTTAGGCTTTTTCAGCATATAGGAAGTCCAATTTTAACATCACTCTCCACTCATTCAAACGTTTTCAGCCAGAAATCAAATATATGTGAGCTTGAGGCACAGCTAAGTGAGGAGAGAGACTTGCGAAGAGAGGAGCGTGATAAGGCTGCAGAAGACTTAAAGTCTGCACTGCATAAAGTGAATGCAGAAGCTCAAGAAGAAATCAAGAGACAAGCTGAGGCTCACCTTAGACAACAACGGGAACAGAAAGAAGTTATTAGCAAGCTTCAGGTTTTACCTTTTCTTTCCAATTCTAGGGAATGATCAGGAATTGGGAAATAATGTATTGCGTGGACCTTTCTCTTTTATTTTCAGGAATCAGAAAAGGAAATCCGTTTGCTTGTGGAAACATTGAGATCTAAGCTGGTATGCTTTTTTGCTGTTGTTTATTTGAACACTCATTCCTTTTCCATTCTACAATTATTTACCTTCACATTCAGGAAGATACTCGAGAGAACCTTGTCACATCTGAGAAAAAAGCAAGAGAGCTGGAAGCTCAACTTCAGGATGAACAGCTTGTATCCGCCAACAATCAGAAGGTTACAGTCGTAAACATGTTTAGAGCTATTAAGCCCAAGTTGTTTCATTTGTAGTTCATTGAATGTATGTAACATCTTTTCTTCACTTCCTCCCCCCTTGCAATCGCAGAAATCAGATAAACTGGAAATGGATCTGAGAAAAGTGAAGAAAGAACTTGAACACGAGAAGGTAGAAAAAGATTTCAAGTTCCTCTGATGTTTTCATCACATAAGCTAATCTACCCTGGTCTTCGCATGCATAGAGGATTGCTCTTGTTTACTTACTAGCTGATTATCTGTGTTCTTCTGTTAGCAGGCTGCTCGGGAAGAAGCATGGGCAAAGGTCTCAGCTCTTGAGCTTGAAATAGCTGCTACAATTAGAGATCTATCAATCGAGAAACAGAGGTATCAAGGAGCAAGAGAGAGAATTATTTTACGGTAAGAAACATTGTTTGAGTTTCATATAGAGGTGAACCCCAAGTTTGTGAAACTACAAATCAGCTTACCTTTTCTTTTGTTTCCTATGTTGCTTACTGCAGGGAGACTCAGCTGCGTGCTTTCTATTCAACTACAGAGGAAATATCTTCTCTGTTTGCAAAACAGCAGGAACAGCTTAAAGCAATGCAGAGAACTCTGGAGGATGAAGAGAATTATGAGAACAGTATCATGGGTGATGATCTCAATAAAGTGCCACTGGCAACTGTAACTGCTGACGATGCCCGCACGAGAGTAAACTACTCAAAAAATACAATGGAAGCTTCTGGTGCTTCAACAGAGAATACCCAGGCAAGTGAACAAAGTTCAAGTGATGATTCCAAGGAGACTGAACAACAGGATGATTTTACCAGAGTTGAAGGGGCAAACACTCAAGAGGTAGAGTGCAATAGTCCAGAAATGGCAACAGAGAGATTCAGGTCTGATTCTCATGGTGATCTGGCTGCTACAGCTCCTGAGCTAGAGCCAACAGATACTGAGCAAGTTCCCGAGACAGAAAGCCAAGCTGGTAATGTTGGCTGTGGTGATCACAATTCAGCTCTTCAAAGATTTAGTGAAATGGGAGGTGATACCATGCAGCTAGATGATGAAGTGCAACCACAAGAGAATGATGAGTCCATCTTGATTTGCAAAGATAGAGGGCAACCACAAGGAAATGAGGAAGCCTCGTTAACCCTCAAAGATGGCATTGGTCACTATTCTGAAGAAAAACTTGAGGTTAACTGTTCTGAGAGAAAACACGAGGATACCCAGACCAGAACCATTGGTACAGCTGATTTGTTGGCCTCAGAAGTTGCTGGTAGCTGGGCAGTGGAAACAGGTCCATCTGTCAATGGGGAGAATGAGTCTCCTAGGAGCTTGGGGGAGACTACAGACCATGCCGGGGAGCAGGATGAAAATGTCAGAGGGAGCTCAGCAGCTGATGCTTTAGTGAACTCTGATGGACAGGCTGCTGGGAGCCAGAGTAATATTGATCATGTCATCAGTAAAATAACCGATCATCATCGTGTTCTTAATGCTATGATCGAAATTGTTGATCCAGATTTCAGAAAGCAACTCCCAGGAAGTGGTGTTGGAAAAGATGATCTGATGTCTGATGCGGAGACTGAGGAAGGCAGTGAGGCGAATGATACAGATAGCGACAGTGAGGAGGCCATGGTTGAAGATTCTGTTGGATAGGCTATAAGGCAGCTACTTTTCCTCGTAAATATCTTAACCATTTTACCCTGCACTCGGGTATGAGCTTGTACCATTTTTTTCAATGTGCATTTTTTTTTCATTTCATTTCAAATTTCTCTTTATCATTTTCGTATGACCTGGCATAACTAGTTTTTATTGTGAATGGTTGGCAATGGCAATTTTATGTAATGTTCCCCACATTCCTTTTTGTCGATAAATACAAGTGTATCTTAACGAACCGGGGTACTCAAAATACTCGACATAGATATTAGTACAAAAGAATAACAATCACCTACAACTTCATCAGTTTGGTAACTTAAAAATGACAACTGTATCATCCAAAGAATCAATGAACATAGAAAGGTAAAAGGAGGTTCACCAACCACCACCTACTAGAAAAATGCAAGGTGATTATTAACAACATTAAAACAAATGAGTTAGGAATATGCGAATTGCGCTCATCTAAACCAATATTCTCTTTCCATGAACCAGCCCAAAATGCCTCTGGAATCATTCTTTTGATTCATTGTTCTTCGCTGCACCGTTCTGTTGTGACTGCTGCAGTTGATAGAATGGTATCTGCGTAGCCTGCTGCTGCTGCAGTTGAAACATCTGATTCTGAGCATTGAGTTGGATCTGCTGAGCTAGACTGCTGGACGAGCAAGAATCGCCGAGCTCAGCGGTGGCGAGTTTTAGGCGTTGGACTTCGGTTGTCAGGGCCTCATTCAGCGCTGTTGAACATAAGATAATGGCGAAGCAGTGAGGAACTGAGCATCAAAACCAGAACTAACAAGTGAACAATTCCTGAACTCTATTCGTGGCATACTTTCATGGTGCAGTGTTTAACAGTATATTGCAATAGGATGAATTCATCTTGGTAAAAATACAGCTACTCATAACATTAATAGATAGATTAACCCTTAAGGATGAAGTCATCATGTAAAAGGCAGTAGACATCCTAGATCAGTGTAGATTCTTGAAACGAAAGACTCCTTGTGAGAGAAGGAAATGTGGCAATCACATGGCAATATGGCATCCAAGGAGAAACATTTGATACGTGAAAGCCCTGAAAACTAGGGTGGCAATCTGGAGAAGTCACCGCAGAATATTGAATACTCCAAAACATTCTTCTCCTACACGGGACTGCAGGCTCCTAACATGCTAGCAACTAACGGATTCAGACTTCAGAGACGCCATAGGGCATACTATATATTTTATCTTTGATTGGGGGAAAAGGCACGCACAATAGCAAATCTTCGTTCTTGGATGATTGCTAAGGCATGTCCTCCTCCCTACCAGTAGTAGGAGTACATACTAACGACCACCGGCTTCCCGAGAGAAAAATATATGCATAAAGAAAAGCTAACTACCAACCTCCAAGCGCAAAAACACGAGATTATGGCAACAGTTGACAAGCACTAGGACAAACAAGCATGTCAACGTCAATAACTTACACAAGACTGTTCATCATAGTGCCGAGCACATCTAAAGTATCTTATGACGTTGGCGAGCACAAACATGGGAGGAGCGAGTGATCGAGGAGGTTTAGGGGAGGCACGTACCGTCGCGCAGCTGCGCCTGCTGCTCCATGGCATGCAGCCTGAACTTGAGCTCGTTGTTCTGCGTCGCGAGCCCCGCCGAGTCGCGCTGCCAAAAGCCAAAACAGTCACAGACAACGTAAACAACCGTGTGGATTTCACGCAGGAAAAAAGGCGATCAGGACGATGAGACGGCAATTGCACGAGAAAGCGGGAAGGCGAAGGGATCAGTGCGTGTTACCTGCATCATCGTGAGCTGCGCGGACAGATTGGTCGCCTCCGACTGCAGGATCTGCACCTTCTGCTCCAGCTCCGCAATGTACCTCATCTTCCTCTCCTTGGACCTCGCCGCCGACTGCCTGTTCGCCAGCACCCTGTCACCGGAGGAAGAAAGCTCTCAGCGATCAGTCGATCGATCCCCTCATGTCGTAGCGCTCAATATACATTGCAATCATCGATCGTTTTCTAATCATTTGCATTTGCGAGACGATATGGATGGATGGGAGAGTGATCGAATATTATTTACCTCTTGACGCGCTTTGGGTCGGCGAGCGCCATCTCGGCCAGCTTCTCGTCGGCCATGATCTTCTTCATCTCGGAGGGGGTGAACTCGCCGCTGCCGAATTCCAGGCTGAACCTGTTCGGCCCCAACGCGACACCGTTCCCCGCAGCCGCCGCCGTCCCCGCCGTGAAGTTGAACTTCCCGATGAGGCTGTCCATGGAGAGGCTCCTGGCGTGACGGGCCAGCGGCGCGGTGGCCGGCTCCCCCGCGGCGTTCCTCTTGACGCCCTCCCTCCTCTCGCCGCCGTCGGCGGACCAGAGGCGGATCCCGCCGCGGGTGTCGTCGGCGCACTCCTCCGACTCGTTCTCGCTGCTGTCGGCGCCGTTGGTCTTGATGCTGCTCCCGCGGCTGTCCCCTTCGTCGTGGCGGTCGTCGGAGGAGTTGAGCCCGTCCAGCCCCTCCAGGTTCAGGTACGCGTTGAACAGGTCATCGGCGGCCGCCGCGCCGCCGGCGCCGGCGCCGAGGTGGCCCCACCCGGCCTCCACCTTGGGCGGCAGGAGCTGGTGCTGCCCGGCCAGGTACCCGAACGGCACGTCGCTGCTGGAGCGGCGGTGCGCCTTGCGCGGCGGCAGCCCGCCACCACCCCCCTGCGCCGACTCCTCCATGCACACGTCGCCGCCCGCCGCCGCCGCCGCGCGCTGGGCGGCGAACACCTGCGGCGGCGTGGGCGGCAGCCCCGCGGCCCTCGGCTTGTTGGCCGCCGCCGCCGGCTCCGCCACGAACGTCGACGCCACCATCGGCAACGACGACGACATGACCTGCACGTGCTGCGGCTGCATCAGCGCGTCGCCAATGCCACCGTTCATGATAGCGAGTAGTACCAGCTTCCGCCCCCCCCGCGACCGCGAGCGAGCGCGGTGTTGTAAAATCAATCGGCTCCGCGAACGGGCGGTGCACTGCACACACGCGCGCGCGACGCAGCAGCAGCGGAGGAATGTGGGGGTTTGCGTTGCCCGGACTGGGGATCGGGTCGCTTTTAAGGGTATTAAGTCGGCGTTTGGTGACGGTGTTTGTGAGGTGGTGGTTCCGGTGGTGCGGTGGGGTTGCCTGATAGCCCTCTCCCCGCCTCAAGTCTCGTCTCGCGTCACATGTGTTTCACCATCAGTTTCACATGCGCTACGCACCACTTTTGTACCGTCTTACACCCAGGCCAGCTTGCACACTGCGCCACTGCCCCTTGCTGATTTACTGGCCAGGGGATGGCAATTTTGGCAGCCACCGGCAAGGCGGAAGCGACGAAACGGATGCGATGCATATGGGGCGCGTTGCGTTCCGTTGCCACCCGTCGCAGCGCAGCGCACTTTCCACTGGCCAACCTCGGACGTACGTACGTGCGCCCTGTTCGATCGGTGTCAGCTGCATGCTGCTGCGAATGTGGGGAGACTGCCCGGCACGCAATCAAGGCATTCATTCATGTAGGTTTCTGCCTGCAAGTCTTGGTACGAGCTTCCTGTTGGCCTGTTGGACCCCTGCTCATTCGCTAGTCGCTACAGGCCTCTCTGAGACATGCCTCCCTCTTGCATGGGGAGATCAATGGCGGACCTTAGGAGAATTTTAGAGCCATGGACTCAACTACAACTAGTTTTTGCTACGAAAATATCATGCAAACCAACCAGCCCAAGGATCCGCATGCCGAATCAGATCCTCTGGCATAACATAACCATAACTTTGTGGCTGACAAGTGGGGTCATGTGGCAATTGTCACATGTTAATTTACGTCGGAGGATCATATTCCGCTGCAAAGTTGGATATTTACATGTTTACATTTTTTTCTAGTAAAATAAATAGTATGCTTTCATACCTGCTGCACCTAGAGTTAAAGCTTTATACTGTTTCGAAGCTGGCAATAAAATGTATTCTTCCAGTCATAAAAACATGTCGTGATGTGTTACAAGCTGTATGATGTTTAGTTCTAAACCTTTTCACACATATATGTTTTCACATTTAAACAAAATAGTCAATTGTTTATTCCTGGGGAGGATCCAAGGCCGAGTGGCCATCCAAATTCGTGTACCTTGAGTTAAGCTTTCATACCATTTTCTATGCTAGTAAAATGTATTCTTCTAGTTAAAAGCATACCATTTTGTTGCCAGCTTCATGATGTCTAGTTCTAAACCTTTTGACACACATGCTTTTTACATTGAAAGAAATAGTTAATTGTGTATTCCTAGGAGTGGATCCAAGGCCTAGTGACCCTGGGCGACCGTCCGAGCTCGTGCACCTAGAGTTAAGGTCCATACTATTTCTAAGCTGGCAATAAAATGTACTTTTCCGGTCACAATAACATGTTGTTCTGTTGCTAGCTGCATGGTGATCTAGTTAACCTTTTTCACACACATATGTTTTCACATTTAAACAAAATAGTTAACTGTATATTCCCGGGGAGGATCCAAGGCCTGGTGACCACGGGTGACCGTTCATATATATGCACTTAGAGTTAAACTTCATACTATTTCTAAGCTGGAAGTAAAATGTACTCTTCCTATGACAAATTAAAAACATGTCGTTTCTGTTGTTAGCTGCATGATGTCTAGTTCTGAACATTTTCACACATATATGTTTTCTCTTTTAAATAAAATAGTTAATTGTATATCCTGTGAGATGATCCAAGGCCTAGCGACTACGGGAGGCCATCCGAATTCGTGCACCTAGCGTTAAGCTTCATAGTATTTCAAAGCTGACAGTAAAAATGTACTCTTCCAGTCACAAAAACATGTCAATCTGTTGCCAACTCGATGATGTAAAAAAAAACATGTCGTTCTATTGCCAGCTGGATGATGTCTAGTTCTAAACCTTTCCACACATATATTTTTTTCATATTTAAACAAAAAAAAGTTAATTGTATGTTCCTGGGGGAGGATCCAAGGCCTGCCGACCATGAGTGGCACTGTCCGAATTTGTGCACCTAGAGTTAAGCTTCACACTATTTCTCAGCTGGCAGTAAAATGTACTCTTCCAAGAAAAAAAACATGTCGTTTTGTAGCCAGCTGCATAATGTCTAGCTAGTTTTTAACCTTTTTCACACACATATGTTTTTACATTTAAAGAAATAGTTAATTGTATTTTTTTGGGGGGCGGATCCAAGACCTGGTGACCCCGGACGACCGCCCGAGCTCGTGCACTTCAAGCTAGCAGTAAAATGTACTCTTCCAGCTAAAAAAACATGTCGTTTTGTGACCAACTGCATAATGCCTAGCTAGTTTTGTTTCCACATTTAATTAATTAAAGAAATAATTAATTGTATATTTTTGGGAGCGGATCCAAGACCTGGCTAGTGGTTACCTTCGGGCAACCGTCCGAACTCATTGACAAGTCACATCAATGTAATAGCTTCCATCGCTGATGTTCAATGGCATCCATATAATCCTTTGGACATATATGTTTGTTCATGTTCTAAAAGATCTCTAGATTCGCCAATGTACATTCACACACTTAATTAGTCATTCGTACATGCAGCGTGCTTAAGTTTCTAGGCGCATAAGGCAGGGTCGACTAGTATCCCTTAATAAAGCTTATGGTGATATGATGGTGGCATTGTGTGAACTGTGAAGGTGTCCAATTATCAAGTGTACATGGTAGCCGGCTCGCACTGTCTATATCATAGCTCCTCTTCTTCCCTTCTAAAATTTTGGAAGGATGCCATAATATGGTTTTGAAGTTTCTTGGCCGCCAAGCTGAAGCCACCACCACACTGAGCTGTCGATCCGCGTGTATTTGCAGTCGGTGGTAGTAACACGCACGGTGCATCCTGAGCCAGTGAGCCGCTTTAGCGACACATCACGTGCATCGGATTATCGGAAGCACACGGTCAAGGCAAGACAGGTATTTTGTTAGTCGCGATTAATCTACAACAGTTAGGGCATCCACAATGTGCTACAAAAGTAGTCCATAGGGAATAAACTATTCCATTTAGCCATTTAGTAACACTGGGCAACTAGTCCATATAAAGAAAATAGCAAAAGATATCCATATGCATATACACTACCTATATGACATAAATAATATTATATATCTCTACTTCTCTCTCTTCTCCTAATGTTACATTGTATCCATATACATTGTGAGATTGCTATAGTTAAAGTTTATTTATATGGGTCCCATCTATATAAACCACTTTTAACATATACATTGGTAATGCCCTTACATCATACTACTACTACATCACGATCTGGTCAAGTGCAGAGCATTGCGCAGCCGCAGCGCAGGCAGGCAGGCAAGCGCACTGCCGCCACATGGCTGCACGAACAAAAAAGCTAGTAGCTCCAAGCCTCCAAAGGCCGGTGTGGAAGAAGGGAGATTTCACGGTTGGAAAAGCGACGACGACCGAGAGAAAGCGGCTTTTTTGCGGAGGAAACCGTGTGGACCCCCCCCGTGCGCGCGCTGCCGTTGCTGCCCTGCCACACCGAGCGATGAGTATCGAGCAAGCGACTCGCGCTCGCCACGACGATGGGGGGCGTCCGGGCGTAGCTCCCCGTGACGCCTTCTCCCGTGGAAGCTGTGAGCCTCTGTGAGGCGAAATGTAACACTGCTAGTAGTAGTGGATTATTCTATTCGGATTCTCCACGGGACGCGCGGGCGGCGGCCGGTGGTGCCGAACACATCGCCCACTTTTGTTCGATCCGCAAGACGACGTGCCTGCCGCGCCGGGCTGTCGTGAAGGCGTAGCGATGGTCGAGCGCGACACATGGAATGGATCGATCGGCCGATTCGGTTATATCGCCATCGGTTTTGTCTCCGCACTGATCCTGCACTGGATTTGGGCTTAATTTGCAGAGACATTGACGGTCGTTCTTAAGCGAAGCCATGGCCCGACCGGCTAGCTCCAAGGTCAATTGCAACGAACGATCGAGCAACACTTGTCACGAGCGTAGGCTGGCTGGGCCGGAGATGACGTGCTGCACCCGGACCACGCAGCACGGGGATCATCCGCGTACATGTACGTACGGACTACGTACTGGACTAGTTATTCATGTCACCGACCAAGCGCGACGACGTACGTACACCTGCAGAGGTTTCAGAGGAAATACAGTAATTTCTGAATTCTAACCGAGAATAAGGAACACACTTGCAGTTTCAGGCCGTGACGCCCCGTTCGCGGTGGCGCGGTCGACACGGCGAGCTAGCCGTCCTCGTGAGGCCGGCATTGACATGGCATGAACCACTGTACCATACTCTCTCCGTCTCAAAAAAAAGACAAACCCTAGATTTCCGTGTCCAATTTTAATTGTCCGTCTTATATAATTTTTTTTATAATTCATATATTTATTATTGTTAGATGATAAAACATGATTAATATTTTATGCGTGATTTGTCTTTTTAATTTTTTTCATAATTTTTTTAAATAAGACGGACGGTCAAATATTAGGCACGAAAAATAGAGTTTGTCTTTTTTTTTGGTACGGAGGGAGTATATACCACTACGGATGTGTGTAGGACTGACTGTACGTACGCGCGTATCAATGCCTTGCTTGCTCGTGATCGATGGCCATTGACTACTGGGAGGCAATGCGATTTACTGCTGCCGTTCCAGTAGAGGGTAAAAGACGTCTTCAAGAAGAGGACCACATGGGATGTGGCCTCTGAGGTTGATTAGTCGCCTTCCATTCCCAACAGTACGCGGTGCAGCAACGTACCATACTCCAGTAATTTGGTCGTGCTCTCTTGTATGGCTACAGGCTACAGGCTACATCATGTGCAAACGACTAGACGAGGATGTCCTGCAGGCTTGCCAACCTCATCGTAATGAAGCGCGTGTCAGGGCGATAGATGCAGAGTTTCTTGCAGCACAGCTCAAACGAGAATTTTTGTATGACCACTTCGAAAGACTTAATATTCAGCCATGTAGCACAAAGGCTTTGTTTAGTTGCTAAAATAAAAATTTTTCATCCATCACATCGAATATTTAGACACATACATAGAGTATTAGATGTTGATAAAAATAAAAACCAATTACACAGTTTACGTGTAAATTGCGAGACAAATCTTTTAAGCTTAATTATGCCATGATTTGATACTGTGGTGCTACAGTAAATATTTGCTAATGACGGATTAATTAGACTTAATAAATTCGTCTCGCAATTTCATGGGGAGTCTATAATTTATTTGTTATTAGTCTATATTGTCCGAATATCCGATGTGACAATCAAACCTAAAAATTTTACCTAACTAAACAATTCCTAAGATACATAGCGCCAACATATGTTCGATTGATATTTTTCTAGCACTTTGGCAGTGTCTCCAGATTTGTTTGTTCGAGCTATAAAAAAAAGGGTGTAGCTATATTTATGGTGCCATATTTTTCATCAAAAAATAATCGGCATGTATTTACATTGTAAGTTCATAGTGTATTTACAATGTAAGTCTCAAAATTACATATGTAAGTACTAAAATTACATATGTAAATTCAAAAAATACATACTAATTATATATGTAAGTGGGGTGTAAATGAGATATAACTACTATGTAAGTGGCTGAAAAAAAATCGACTGTAGCATATGGCGCCATATTTCTAACGACTCCGGAAAAAAAATGTAAACAAGAAAGAATACATGGGCTTCAGAAATCAGAAACAGGTCAAGCCTACAGTCTACACTAGCCCAATAAGAAAACAACTGAAGCCCTACTTTGGGCCGAGGGGGAACTTAAGCCCAATTTAAACAGCCAACTCAGCAATTTGGCCTCTTTGTCCTCCGTTTGAACTTTCAAGGGAGAACGGAAGCTGCTACCCGTAACATCTCTCTCTCTATTTTTTTTCTTTCTTCAGAGTTTCTACATCTCTTCTTTATTGCATTTGTGTGCATGCATCTCAATATCTTATCCTCAGACTGTATATGCGTTTCTTTTTCAAGAAAGGAACAGTACAATCACTGAAGACTAGCTAGCTATCTTGAAGAGAAGAGCAGGAAAAGACTATAGCGAAAGGCAAGCATACGTCAATGCAGAATAATGCACAATGGGCACAATTACAGGATAGAAGAGTCAGAGAGACGAAAGCTAGCTAGCTACCAGAGGAGGCTGCTATGGATCGATCGCAAGAGCACCCAGGATCGAGTGGGCTGCAATGGATGCCGCTTTTTAACAGAGCCTTTTCACCACAGCCATATATTGTTGTGTGAATGGAGATCATAGATATACGAAACTAGAAAGATAAAAAGAATGGATGGTAACTTTGCAGGAAAAGATTGCTCGCATGAGTTGAGAACTAGCTCGCAAGGTGTGAATCATGTAGATCGGCCGCCCGGCCCGGCCTCCGTGCGCGGTGTGCTCCCCACCTCCTCCACTGCGCCGAAATGATGTAATGTACGTCTCCGACGCGGAGGAGGAGCATCAATCGGCAACCGCCCGTGTGCGCGCGGTGTCCAGCTAGCCAGCTGAATTTGGCAGTGACTCAGTGAGATCAAAGGCACCGCCCGGCCGGCCACCCACTGCATTCAGTGCTGCAGACTTGCAGAGGCATGCAATTGCATGCAGTCGCACCTTGTAAGTTTTAGTAACTACATATCTTACCACTGAACTGTCACTAGCTAATTGTTGCTCTCGATCGTCTATGTGATGAATGGTCCACTTGTCTGTCTGCCATTAGGCCAGATCAGAGAGGATCTTGTACTTATGAGCTTTGCGAGCTGCTGCTACGGTTTGCGAGCTTTTCTGTGCCGTATCATGTCGTTTCTTTGCTCGTCGTCATGAGAGACGATCGATTTGATAGAGGTAGCGCGCGATCATTCCGCTGGTTATTAGTCCACGAAATCCATCGATGCCTCACGCACACCGAGGGGCTGCCAGTTTCCTGAATGATTCCGTTCCAGAAGCGAACAACATGGTAGATTTTTTGGCCACACAGCAGGGAAGCTATCAAGTTAACAATCGAAGTTGATTCAATTTACTTAACTACTCTCATGCATGCTTGTCCGGACAATGCCATGCTCACGCCAACTAGCTTTTGAGATCACAACCATGGCACTCCATACCCTGGAATGGAACGGGAATGGAGGCCGGCGAGCAATGATAGCAAGGAAGCATCGACAAGCCATGCATGCAGGGACAGCATGTACAGGGAAGAGAAAGGATGAAGGGAAGAAGAAAAGAAAAGAAAGAAACAAGCTTGATGCTCACATCACATGTATCAAAAGCGGTAAGAGTAGTGTGCAACAAGTATCTATCCCTCTATCTATATATCTATCTATCCTACATCAGCTGCCCTTTTCTCAGTAGCCAACGTGTTGTGCAGTCACTTTCCCTTTACCAACCTCCATATATGGCTGCAGCCTCTGTCCACGTAGGAGCAATTCAATAGTAACTCGTAACAACCTACGATATCGATCCTTCTGATGATCCCTTGCCGTTCACCTCTCCTCGCACTAGCTAGCCGATCGATCTGAGATATACTACATCAGGCATGCATATAAGTCGGCTCATGTATATACATCCATGTCACACCGCTTCAAAATTATAAGCGTGCCGCCAAATCAATCACACTTGTGCCGCCAGTGAAAGTGAGAGTCCAGAAAAAAAAAATCAAGCTTAGCTTTCTTAGTCAGTCGGGTCACCGGATCAGTAGCATTTTTAGCACGTCATCACTCTTACATCAAAGGTAAATAGGCTTTTTCTTGAAGCAGCTAGAGAGGATGAAAGCGCGAGCATATGTAGCTAACTAGCTAGCAGTACAACACAGAAGAGAACAATTTGTATGTGTGTGTGTGTGTGTTACTGTCACAGCAGCTAGGCTTTTTATGCATGCACTAAGGGAGCAAACAAGCATGCTATAGCCTTTTTGCCGCTTACGCCAAGGATCTCACACATGTATTCTCGCTAGCCAACTTGCCGTATCTTTCCTCACCAAACGATCCAAAAGGTCTCCATCCCGTCGCACAGATAGAACCTGTAGTACAATGCGCGGCATGCCTGCCTGCTCAATTCTCGGCAAAACCGCAAAAGGGAGAGGTCACGCCGGCGCCGGCCTCGCGCGTAACCTGCAGCTATAGCCCACCCCCTGCGCGGGCGCGGTTGCGTCGTGCGGAAAACAAGCGAGATACGCGCGCACGCTGGTGGTGGTGTACGTGCGCGTCGGCGTTGGCCGGCACGCGAAACGCGCGGGGTGGTGTGGATATACGAGAGCCGCCGAGGCGCGGACGGCGCAACGCGCGTACGAGCGGTGGTGGTGCGAGGCGGGGCCTACGTACGTACGCGCGCGGGGTGGGGGCCGGGGCTACCCGGCGTCGGGCTCGCGCGCACCGATCCGGCCGTGTACGTACGTAGCGATATATATCTCGAGCAAATGATGCCGCGACCCGCGAGGTGCTCATGATTGGGCGGGCGGATGGGCGCCGCCCGGGCTAATCTTTCGGACCGACCGATCGACCGAGCGAGGAGCGCACGCGGTGCATGGGCGACGAGCCGTGCCGTCCCCATCCGCACTATGCATGCACCGCCCCACTTACCACCGTTCCATTGGTTATTGCCCCGCGTGGTTGGATACCAGCTGCATGCTGTTACAGTCCAAACTTACAGTACGTCCGGCCAGTGATCTGCATTGGTGCATGCACGCATGTAACATTATATGTATGACTTTCGATCGAGTTTGAATTGTATATGGGGACCGTCTGTCTTTTTTCCCATCCAGAAACCAATATAATGTTACCTGCCGGGGCGGCCGTGGACGCCGACACACTATCCGAGTTTAAATGGGACTTTGTAAATGTTATCATATGCTTAGGTAACTAATGATGCAAAGTGAAGCAGAGGGGTTAACTTTGATAGCGACGTTTAGCCCGTTACTCTGGGGCTGCAGGATATTTTGGTCAGTCGCCATCCGGTTAAGTAAAACGATTAATTAACCAAGGTAAGAAGAGTTAGTTACAGCATTTCAAAGATACGCATGGTGCCGACCAACCAATGAAAGTTAAGTATGAAAAATAACTTTTTATGCATACTCCTTAATATCCTGCATTCCTGCTCGGTCTGATATGATCTTATAGTAACAGGCTAACAGCAGATATGATCTTGAACACAGCATCCATGTATTGTGCCCGTCACATCACAGATAAAGTACAGTTCTGAACAACTTTTGACTTTTCTGCATCGCCGGCTGGCCTGGGCCACAATGGCGAGTTTCTAGAGGCAACAATATGTGCCTGCCGGTGTACTGTACTGTGAAAAGAACAACCTTTCCATGGGAAAAAATCTCAGCGCTTTTTAGCGTTCTGAGGAATAGACGAAAGGCAAACAAAACACTGTATTCACTCGATTTGTGGCAAGATAGCTAACTTTCATTCTGCTTTCGCAATATCTGCATGCATGGCTGCATCTACACATCAACATGCTGATCATACAAATGGCACATTCACACTGCCTGCAACTCGACGTCTGAACACATTTGTGCAAGCTGGAGTAGCTAGCAACTGCTCCAAGCCTGCCACATGTAAAATAACCTGTCAGAGGTTACTCTCATGGACGTACCTTCGTGCTTACAAGTGGAAATCCTCGTAGCCTAAAACGACGTCGAGTACAAAAACGACGTGTATGTGTACTTTGCATCTAGTGTATCTTGTACGTAAAGCCTTTGGATCATCGACCATACCATTAGCCAAGGCAGCATCAGTCAGCTGCAGCTAGGTACGTGTCGAGTTCAGACGTTTTCCATATGTCTGGACCTCTCGACGAGTTGCATCGTTTCAGGTAGGGTCACCATTGTCCATCGGTGTCCGGCCCCAGGCAATATGCAACTTGACCTCCTTTTCTTGTCCTACCAACACGTCTGTATTTTGCTTGATGTTGCTACGTATATATGTACCCTGTTTTATACTACATTACTAGTGCTACTGCTATATACTGCTACTGCTAGGAGTACATAGTTTCAGACACATGGATTCAGTACTGCAATGTGTGGGCCTAAAAGTAGATGAATATATTGGGAGCTAGCTAGCTAGTTCTAGATGCATCATCGGGAGTAGCATGATTAGTATATACCTGGACGCCCAGTTATTGGCCACACGATTGTAGTTTATGCTTATGTACGGGTGAGGCGTAACAGCTGCTAAGCTTATCCTGTTATTGTTAAGTGCACTTTTGGGGAGATGCTGTTACATGCTTGGTGGGGGAAGAAAGGACAAGTCATCAGCCAGCCTTAACCAAGAAAGAAAAGAAAGAAACATGGCGTGCCGTTACAGCTTTCCGATCGATTGATCAGTCTGTTGTTCCTGTATGTTTCGATCGCATGCAGCTGCTGAAGTGTATAGTAGTAATGTGCAAATATGTGTGCAATGCCAGATGAAAAGCGCATCGCTTTAAGAAATATGTGGTGATCAGCTAGCTAGCTTCAATGCTGCTGCATACGGTGTCAACTGTCAAGCACATGATGAATTGAAGAATTAGTACGTATATTCCATAGCTAGAGGCCGGGAGATAGAACATTAGCAAGGTTATTAATTAGAAGCTGACCAGAAACCAGAACATGTCCTCTATCTAGATGATCAATTTGGAACTCTGTTCCACACATTAAACCTGCCTTCCCTTCAGGTATATGCTAATTAAGCTGCTAATCACTCTTCAGCGCAGGCTAATGGCAATGTACATTCTTAATATAATGAACTACTAACTAGACAGTAAGGTTAAAGTGCTCGTGTAGACCAAGAAATATCTTAAATTTATCAACATGTCAACCAAGAACAGAAACAGCTTGCAGAGACAAGAAAAGTGAACCCGTCTATACATAATATCCTACTGGCCCCTGTTCCCTAATGCTGCGCCACTCTAACCCTGCAGCAAGAACATGGGTAACCCAGGGCACACCCACTGAATTAATTAGGGTTTAATCCCAGAGTGATCTGCAGACGACGTGTCGTCCGGGGAGCAAAAGTGCAGGGGAATGTCGTGCTCCAGCGTGGAGAGCAGCTCCCATCGGGATTAGCGCCGCGTGAGATTGTTTTGAGGTTACATGATCATTAGCAGCTGCTCGCCTGCTATGTCCTACCTGAATTAATTCCTCCCATTTGACCTCTCCATCTCTCTCTACCAAAACATTTGTGATGAGGAAACAAAAGTTCATGAGAAACTAATGCATGTCTATAGTAGCTAGCTATAGATAGATGAAGGGGCCGGCATTATTATAGTCACCCGGCCGCAAGAACATGATGCAAACCCAAGCAATTTGCAGGGCTGCTGGGCCCCTGTGTCCATAATCTTTTTCCATCTCTCACACTACCTATCCTTATTAGGTTTTGAAAGTTCTGTGTTACGACATTCATATGGTCCAAAAACCAAAAGTGTATCATTGTTTTGTTCCAGTACACCAGTGTCTGCTATATTTATTGGAAAAAAAAGAGAACAAACATGTATGTTATGCTGTAGCTGGACTCCATATATTTCTAGCTTTTTGTTCCCTGATCACTTGTTCATCAAGTACTACAAACATGTATATATACTTTTCAGGGAAGGCAATTAATTAATCTAATTAAAGTACGTTGTTGCAGTTGAAAATGGAGTACTAGGTCTAATTAATACTAAGTATTTATATTATGGGGGAAAACAGACAAACTCAGTGTGACGAAGAAGATTGAGTGAGTTTACCACTTGATTAATTTACAATTGAAAATTTCAAAAGATGGTGCATCCAGAAGATTAGAATGGGGACTAGAATGGGGTGTAGTATGTAGGTTTTATTATTGAAGGAAAAAAGCACAACTTTTTCGCTTTCTTTGCTTGACGAAAAAGAAAGATCGAATATAGATACACTACCTTAATCCAAAATTTGACCAATGCTTGCTTTGTCTCTGTGGTCACCCAGTTGAATTAGAACACATTTGTAATAATCATCAACAATTATAGCACACTAGCTACTCCGTAGATTTCCTTGACTTTGCTCATGATACCGTTAGTTAGAGTTGGATTCTGGTGTTGTAAAGCTCTGCACAGCATGTAGAAAGTTATGCCATTGTTCATATTGGCAAAACTTTTAACTTTCTGAGGTAATGAATTGAAGAAATTATTTTGGCTTAATTAAATACAGATCACAATTTGTTAATAAATAAATCTAAAATTGTTTCACTTTCATTGCATCATTGTAAATAGCTTTTCTTTGATCATGAGTTGATCAGCAGCTAGCCAGCAATGAGAACCGGAATGATGCGAGGGTTCCCAAATTTGATCCAATCTTATCACGCAAGGATTTGTTGTTTCCCTGTGGCTCCTAACAGTGGTAGGTGGCATCATACTTAGCACAACATGTTTTGTGTAATGCATGCCTACGCCCCTGTGTTATCGACATCATAATTCCCACTGATCATGCTTCTGGAATATAATTGATTTAATGCTAATGGCTAAGGCTAACAGACGCAATTAGTCCCTCATCAGCCTTGGTGCATATTGCTCTCTGATCTGAGAACACAAAATTCTAGGTAGGACATGAATAATAATAGTCAAATTAAGAAAGGACATGTCTGTATTGCATATATCGATCTGCATTTGATAAGCTAGCTAGCTAGAGATCGGTGATTTTTACTGGCTTCTGTGTTGAGTGATCAAAATCAAATTAACTGCTACTAGCTAGCCAGCTAGTGATTGCTACTTACATATCAGATCAAAACTGTACAGTTAACATCATTTTGTTCAATTAAACATATCGCATCAATCACAATTTGAAAGTAGGGAAACCCGTTCGCCCCAGAAATCTACTGCAATGATAGAATGGACTGATCATGCATGATACCTGGACAACTGTGTACGGGACCTGCAACAAGCAGCAGCTCATTCTACTGAGCAATTTGTTCATCTGTCAACTGGGGCAACATGGTCCTATAAACAGCTGAAAGCACATTGTGGTACCATTGGCAAGAATTAACATGCACTTGATTGCACCAGAAACTAAAGCATGCATTTAAAAGTTAATCATGCCTCGTTTCTCCAAATTAGAGAGGACGAGATGCATAACTAACTTATATATGTTCTTCTGTTCTAGTTTCTTGATCAGAATATATATCAAATATAGCTAGTAGCTTATGTATGCCATCTAGCACTGGAATGGCATGCCGCCGAATCCATTGAGAGATCTAGGTTTAGTCTCTCTTAAATTAAGTGATATATGCATGAGTTACTAGCTAGGTGCAGATACCTTTGCACCTGCTTCTACGTATGAATTACTCTAAGAGCCGGTATATGCAAAGGCCCTAGCTGGATCATGGCTAAGTTCTGGCCGCTACAAGATTGATCAATAGGCACATATATCATCAGCTACATGCAAAGGTTAGACATAGATGCTCGAATGCTAGAGCTTCTTCTGTACTGTTCAGTGCCGGGAGAGGAAAGGGAAAGAGGAGTAGCAGCTAGCAGCAGGAGGAAGAGGACGACGTGACGTCAGCTGGTGGGCCCATATGTGGGGCCCAAGGGCCTTCATTCCCCTCACCCACGCGCGACGGAAAGGAGAGCGACCCCGACCCTTTTTTATACCCGCCACCTTCTCGACCCCTCTTTTCTTCTCCAATGCAAACTCCATCTCCTCCTCTCCAATGCTATTTATTCTTCCACACACGCAGGCCAGCTTCTTGCCAACAGCTAGAGAAGAGAACATACAGACGAGTTTGTGCTTCTCCTTGGAGAAGAGAGTTTCTTGAATTCGATCGCCTAATCTGTATAGATCGAGATAACTGAAGCTGTCGCTTGATCTGAGGTGAGTTTCAGTACTGGTTGATCGATCAGTTATTAGCTATATATGTTGGTGTGTTCATCGATCTGTGATCTGTGCTGGTTTGATCATCTTGATCTGTTCTTTAATTTTGTTCAATCTAGCTCCTCTCTATTAGGCAAAAATCCTTAGCTGCTTGTTCTTCGAAAAAAAATTCTAGCACTTCTCTTCTCCTCTTTGCTAGCTTGAACTGAAAATAGTCGAACAAGATGTAGCTATGAATGTGGCCAAATACATCTCGATGCAGAAACTTCTTCATTTCTGTTATGGAAAAAGATGTGGCTATATATATGCCCTGTTTATTTGCAACCTTTTCAGTTTTTTTTCTTTTACATTCCCCTCTTTTCTTCGTTGATCTTTATTGATCATAATCAGATGCTTAAAAAAATTCTTCATACTGGTATTGGTATCATATGCATCTGATGTGATATGATGTATATTGATTAAAAATCAAGCTGTTTATTGCATGCTCTACATACATAGTAGTATGTGTGTAAAGTTATATATTTTGAATTACATTTGCTACTTCAACATAATATTTTTATAATAAAAATCATAAAACAAACAATTCTCTGTGTCGGTAGTATATGTTTTGTATATAGAGCAATTTTACAGTTCTCAAGGTATCAAATTTTACAAGAGAAAAGTGGTACCTTAAGGACTGTAAAAAATAAATGTGACACAAATAAATGTGTTCATTCACATGTAACTACAACACTGTCACACCGCACAGAGACATTGCATCCTTCTGATTGACCCCCTATATGATCATAGTAATTGATCTACCTCTTTTCCTTTTCGAGAAAGCGCAGTGGTCATATACATAACCCATTTTTTCTTCTTTCTTTTTGTTCCATTTTACCCCCAAAGAAAGATCTGAATCATACACTCAAATAGACCGAAATTGCCTTTTAGATTGGCCAATGTATTTTTGGATATGGTGGTATATGGTGCTATAAAAATTAAACGAGCACTCTCAAGATGGTCGGTTCAGATCACTATATACTACTGTAGCTATAGTATGTACTTTTACACACTGTGAAGTATATATATGTTGAACTAAATTATATCCACTTATATATGTCGTCGTACAATAATTAATAGACGGCGTGACAACACTTCTTTTACACGAAACAACCTTATATGAGTAAGCTAATAAGTGCTATACAGTCCACGCATAGTAGTTTTGTTGCACCAAGCTAGATGAGGTTTGCATGCAGAGGCTGGAATTGGAAAAATGGTCGGAATGCAAGCAAATTTCCAAAGTCTGATTAATTTGAAGAAAAACAAATATAAATTAATGTAGCCTTTTGCCATGTAAACTATACCAGCACTGTACTAGTTTGGTCTACATGGAAATCTTCCATAACTTATTTTGTTCCAATTTCTACTACCATATAAAAACACAAGTGTGGAATGTTTTTTTTTGAATTTTTTTTACAAGTGACCATTATTTTAGTTATGGCGATGCATGATATATCTAATACATTACACACTTGATCAATAAGCTGCTCACAAGTGTGGAATGTAGATATATCATGCATCGCCATAACTAAAATAATGCTCATTTTTGGGAACATGAGGCTATATGTGCAATACTTAGGATAATTAATCTTGGTAAATCATTTGTCTCATTCTTGAATCATTAAACACGGATACGAAGGTCACTGTACATATCGATCTAGGACCACCATCCCCTTTCTATCCATTCTGACCCAACCTGGTATAGTATATACTACCATAGGAGGTCTGTGACAATGTTAGCAAGGTAGCATGCGTGCACCATCTTAGTTGACATCCTTACATAATAACAACCCTAGAGGATTAATACTTTAGTGTAGTGACTGATCCATCAATAAAAAATCAACATTCCTTTTTCATTGCCATGAGGTATATACCCGACATCGGGACTTATAGGCGGTCTGTAATTTTATCCTAATTAAAAAGGGTAGATCTCACATGAAAGGACTGGATTTACAAATTAACAATTCATTAGCACATTAATGAATGGTGTATACTTATATATATATTATAAATTAATTAATCATGCATTATGTCCTGTTATTCAAATTCGTTGCATTGAGCAAGATCTCAATTTGTCATTTCTCTTGCAAGCTCTCGAGGGGACATTCCCTTATTATTTGCATGTCATCTAATGGTTATAATTTTTTTATAAAAAAAATAACAAGATAGATTAATGTGATATATCACTCTACGACACATGGAATGTCAAATTTAACTTCTACATGTCGCAAAAGAAAAATTGGCTATGAATATATGTTAACTAGCTATAGTTTAATTTTCTTTTGCAACATGTAGAAATTGGATTTTAACTTGTATGTTTGTGGAGTGATATATCATATATTATCTATTTTCTCAAAATTTTCATATTTATTTAGATGATATGCAAACAACGAGGTGATGTCCTCTCAACAGTTCAAAATCCACTCCCTCACATTTAGGCTTATCAGCTCATTTTCTTTGGTGAGACATAAAACATAGAAAGAGTATTTCCTAGTATGAGATGTTGTATATTATAGTATGATAAATCTAGACAAAAATTTGTTCATTCATAATACTAGAATGTGACACATCCCATACTAAATTAACTTAATATGTGACGAAGGAAGTACTATATAACTAGCAACAACCATGCATCACAATACTAAAAACCAAAGGGGAAACACAAAATGATTGTGATCTACCCCTGGACCTTCTGTGTCCACCCTACAGAAGAGCTACCATCCATGCATGCCCTACGAGCTGTACTGTACTCCTCCACTGCACAGGACACTCCCCGTCCAGTAGTACGATCGGCATGCACTATAGCGTTGCAACTTCGCAAGCAGTATCTCAGCAAATGTGAGCGCATCTACTAGTAGCTAGGATCAGTAGGCAGCTCGCCCACAATGCACAATGCAAGGCCAGAGCTAAGCTAGGGTCCCTGCTGTGCCATGGAATTCCTCGACAAACAGACAGAACGGTCAGAGGCCGTGCAAGAAAACCGATAGTCGTGTGCCCCTGCTGGCTGCTGCTGTGTTAGCTTTCCATTCTCTCTGTGCATGCCATGGCTATAGCTTTCACGGAGCAGTGAGTGATCGAGTGAGTGTTAGTGGCGCTTTTTTAGCCTCTTCTTCTCCTTTAATTTGCAGGCCTGATCGCTGAAAGGGCCCTCCGATCCCCGGCATTGGCTAGCTAGCTTCCTCTCCTCACGTTTTTATTCTCTCCATCTTTTGCTCCCAGCCCCACCTTTAATTTGTCAAATTTTTTTACATGCCCCACGGCATGCAGGCGCGTGCTCATCCGCCCGGCAAATGCTAGCGATGCAGCTTTCTCGTTTTGGTTGTTGTGTTTTAAGCTTAGCCCCAGCATCCACGCACCATGTATAAATGCCATATGTTTTATACCCTTTTTATTTAGGCTTATAAGCCAACTTATAAGTCAAAAAATATAAGCCTAAACAAACAATCAGCTTTTTCGTTTGGCTTTTTTGAAGCCATAAGCCACTCTAACACTATTAAGCCAAAATCTAGGTTGGAGAAGTTTTTTTGGCTTATGTGAGATAGATGCATGACTCCACCATTAAACTTAGAACATTAAATCCACCGGCTTATAAATCATATAAGCCAATAAGCTGACTTAAAAGTCTAAGCCAATAAGCCCAAGCCCAAACAAAGAGGGCATTAGGCCCCGTTTGATTCAAAGGAAATTCATAGGAATTTTAGAGGATTTTATTCCTATAGGAATTTTTCCTACAAAGACCTTTGAATCAAAGGAATGAACACTATGGAATCCTATGAAATTCCTATGGAATGCCTCTTCCCATACAAGTTTTGGAGGAATTTTAACAAGAGGTAGAACCTCATGGAAGAAATCCTTCGAGTCTTTATCTCTCCTCAAATTCCTGTGTTTTTCCTGTGGTCCAATCAAACGGTCATTCCTATGTTTTTCCTGTGGTTTGCAATCCTCTGTTTTACACTTACATTCCTGTCAGAATCATATGTTTTTCCTATTCCTCCGTTTTTTCATTCCTTTGATTCAAAGGGGCCCTTAGTTTGCGAACTAGATAAAAAGCTGCTAATATTAAGATATATTCAATTCTAGAATTAATTGCAGATATATTGCATTGCATATATACTTGATGCTCTAAGCTATATACAGTACGTACGTATATCTAAGCTATGTACAGTATATGTACAAAATAAAGGCCTGGCAAGCTCTGCGTACAGTGCTTTGCATTGAGCCATGCATGAATCCATTTTCATGAGAGCTGTATGATCAGAATGAGTAGAAAATCATGCATATTGAGGTTCTTAAGTACTAGCTATACTAGCGTGTATCTAGCGCACACATGCACTTCAAAAACATATATGCAGCACTCTCTAGTATAAAAGTCACACTAATTGTTGCTACAAATTAAGGCCCCTAATTTTATTACTCTAAACAAATTACTGAACTCTGAACAAACTAATCAGAGAAGGTACAATAAATCTAATCAGCAGGCTCCAAAATATTCCAACTCAGATTATTCTCACGTGGAAGAGAGATAACTGGAGAGAGGGAACAAAGCGGGCGCTAGATGTAGCGCCGAGCGATACACAGATACGCATGCATTTGTGGGTCCCGCAACCACCCCGCCGATCCCGTGTATCGTTTTGTTTCTGTTGTGCCTCTTCCGATCCGCCCGATGCATTTTGCTCCGCTTCACGCCGCCTCCGCTCACCCCTGTCTCGCCGGAATTTTCTCCCGCGACGTGAAACTCCGCCGTGAAAGCTCCAGTGCGCCCAAAAAGTTAGTAATCCCAGTTCTCAGCGACAAAGAAAGCGAGAGGAGGATTGAGAGGCGCTTGGTGCGGGCATGCAACTGGCACCCAAAGCAATAAGCAACTTCTTGATTTGAATTGGCTTGGTCTAATTCTTTTCTTTTCTTCTCCCACTGTCTGTTGAATGCTTGTCGTCTATGTTTGTTCTACCGATTCTTCGTCTCATCTGTTGCATCTAGTCCGTTCTAATCTCTTCCTATAGCTCCTTTTATTTTCCCTTTTGTTCTTCTCCTTTTTTCATGTATAGATTATGCAGTTGGGCAGCAGTGGGTTGTGATATACTATGTGAATTATCAAGTGTGTTGTTATTCGTTAATTTTTCAAGTAGAGTAGTAGATAACCCATATTTATTACATAATACAAATGGCCATATAAGCCACAGAGTTGAGGGCGTTTCTGATCATGCACATGTAAAGTTTATTGTTTGAATAATGAGATCATGTTGATATAATAGCCAACCTATTGTACTAGTTAGTTTTGGTATTGGCTATAAAATGACATGGATGTTATTGGAGCTAGTAGCTGGCTACACTATTGACCTTGCTCTTATATAGCAGACCATTTTTCTGCTGCTGCAACAGCTATAATTCGTTGCTGACTATAGCCCACATGCCTCTGAGATATCACCAGTCGACAGTATCATTCGCAGGCCTGTAGCTTTCCTACATTTGTCCCTGCTGGCCTCTTGCCCAGGCTCTGCCGTACTTTGCCTTTTTATCCTAGAAAGTCCATAGTGCAAACCCAACATGGCTGGATTAAATTTTACCAAAGCACTGAAACCCATACACACTACTGTAGTAGTATACTCCTTGTCAGTCAGTCTGTAGCTAGTCATTCAGTATCCAGACCAAACCAATGCTACTAGCCCTTCTGTGCAGATAGCTTTTGCATTTGTGTGTCCTATAAAAAATCGCAAGATAGCCAGCCTGCTTGCACCGAATGATTCGAGCACTTGCATGTGTTCTTTACTACTAGTGCCACTCGCGAGCTATATCATTTGATGCATGCATGCATTGGGTGTGGATGGATATTTAGAAGACGGTGTTGCTGAATCTGATGCACGGTGCATGCAATTGCAGTGCAGGCACAGGTTGGTGATCATATGGACGCCATGGAATCATGCGTCCCTCCTGGGTTCAGGTTCCACCCCACCGACGAGGAGCTCGTCGGCTACTACCTCCGCAAGAAGGTCGCCTCCCAGAAGATCGACCTCGACGTCATCCGCGACATCGATCTCTACCGCATCGAACCCTGGGATCTCCAAGGTACAACTAGAGATCGTATGATTAATTTGAGTTTCAGAGATGATCATTGTGGCATTATTTATCCTAATTGTGTTGCCTGGTTTGTTGATTGATGAAGAACATTGTGGGATCGGGTACGATGAGCAAAGCGAGTGGTACTTCTTCAGCTACAAGGACAGGAAGTACCCGACGGGGACGAGGACGAACAGGGCGACAATGGCGGGGTTCTGGAAGGCGACGGGGAGGGACAAGGCGGTGCACGACAAGAGCAGGCTCATCGGCATGAGGAAGACACTCGTCTTCTATAAGGGCAGGGCGCCTAATGGCCAGAAGACCGACTGGATCATGCACGAGTACCGCCTCGAGACCGACGAGAACGCGCCGCCACAGGTATATACATATACCGATTTCACTAGCTAATTGGTTTCTTAATTTTCTCTGCATGCTAGCTAGCTCTACATAAACTAGCAAACTGGTTCCATGCTTGATAGGCTAAGTTCCTAATTTTAAAAAGTTGTATATATCCGGTTGGATGTATAGGCTGGGTTTATCAAAAAAAAAAGAAAATATTTTTTAAGGTTGTTAGTGACCACATTGCATACTTATATATCTGAGAAAATATATCTGAATTATATACTTATATATGTGTGTTGCAACTTGCAACTGAAGATAAAATGCAGTATACCAGCTTAGGCCTTATTAGAGGTTAAGGTCTAATGGTGCCCAGAGATTTCTAAAGTAGCACGCACAGAGATCTGCCGCCGATATACATGCGTGCAAGCATGTCTAATTCATGTACCACTAGTAATGGACCATATAGATAGGAATATATCAGTAGCACTAAGCAGCACCACAACTCTTTTTGTTCTTGAAAGATAAGTCTTGCATTGGCCTCCCTTTTTGTGAGCCTTCCAAAGTCTTCTATTCTCTCCCAAATAAAGGTAGCCTGCATCCAGTGTTGATGCCATCCTGACCTTACCACTAACACCAAAACCTTTTTTCCCTAGACAATTGCATGCGCATGCATGGCCTAGTTAGGGTTTCCCCTGGTGTGAACGTCCTAACATGCGCCATATATTGTTTACAAGCTGTATGCAACTTGTGCTAGTACTCATCAAAACCATTGCATGCTGCTTGGCAAACATGTCACCACAAAACTAAAAAAGTTATCAGCTCGTATTGTTCCACTATCACACAGTGGGAAGCTAGCTAACTTTACGAATGATTGGCAAATACTTTGGTGTCAATGTCAACCTTGCAAAATGCAGCTCACATCCCCCCCGTTCGTTTCCTCTTAAAACAATGGATTAAATTTTGAATTTTTGTGCTACGCTTTTCAAACTGCTAAACGGTGTGTTTCTTGTGAAAACTTTCTATATGAAAGTTGTTCTAAAATATCGGATTAATCTATTTTTCAAGTTTATAATAATTAAAACTTAATTAATTATACGTTATTACCACAACGTTTTACATGAAATATTTAATCTTAATCTTCGGGAGACTCAAACACCACCTAAGTATCTAACTTTATTTGCATGTGTGTACTACAGGAAGAAGGATGGGTGGTGTGCCGAGCATTCAAGAAGAGGACGGCGTATCCGGCGAGGAGCATGGTGGAGACGTGGGACTACTCCTTGCACGAGCGCAACATCATGAGCGCCGCGGCGGCGGCGGCGTTCGCCGATCCGAGCGCGGCGTACGCGCAGATGAGGCGGCAGCACAGGAGCGGGCGGTTCAAGCAGGAGGCGGAGCTGGACGGCGCCGCCACAGCCCTCCTCCACTACTCCAGCCACCTCGCCGAGCTGCCGCAGCTCGAGAGCCCCTCCGCGGCTGCGGCGCCGCTCCAGCCCAACCCGAGCCAGCTGGCCACCGCCGGCGAGGACGACGACTGCAAGGGCGATAATGGCGGTAGGAGGGCCAAGAAAGCCCGCGCCGCCGGCGACAAGGTGGCGACGACCACGGACTGGAGAGCGCTCGACAAGTTCGTCGCGTCGCAGCTTAGCCCCGGGGAGTGTGGCAGCATGGAGGCAACGGCGGAAGCCGCGGCGGCGGCAGTCGCCGGTGTGAGCTCGCCGCTGGACCACGGCGATGACGACATGGCAGCATTGCTGTTTCTCAACAGCGACGAGAGAGACGAGGTCGACAGGTGGACGGGGTTGCTCGGCTCCGGCGCCGGCGCGAGCGGCGTCGACGGCGACCTCGGAATCTGTGTGTTTGACAAATGAGGGACAAAGCATTCACAGCACGATGTGTTCATCACATCAACCGGATGGGATATATGGTTATAGCTGAAATTTTTATAAATTGTTCTCTTTTTTTTTCTTCTGCTTCTTTTTATGTTCCCAAATGTGATTGTAACCTTTAATCGATCTGTCCCCTGTGCAGAGTCATAAGATGCATGGCATTGCAATGTGCTTTTTTTTTCCCAGTTGATGTGATCCTACATTGGCACTTTGTAAATGTCTTTGACTCCCAGCTGGGTGGCATATATAGTACACTGTACTCTCTACAGTAATTAATGACATAATATTTGAAGTCAGCATAACTTGCTAGAAACGACTAAAGCAAGAGGTGCGCGTGCAGAACAAAATGCTACTCTGACTCAGCACACTAGCTAGTAACTCGTTGAACTTGTACAAATATTATCAAGAAAAAACTCTAGGAAATTTAGATTGTGATCACTAGTCAAGAGGGCTGTGCGATTGATCAGGCTATATACATAATCATAGATTCCAAAACAAAGTTGTATTATATATATAGATTCTTATAGCACTGCTGGAGAAAGGGGCATCACTCCCGGTTGGTAACCCTCTAAAGTCCTGGTTTTGCAACTGGACCACGAATTCAAGACTAAAGATGTTAAAATAACCAAGAGTAAAGATTGATCTTTATTCCCGGTTACCAACTGGAACAAAAGAGGGTAGCGCCAGGCTCTCTAATCCCTATTCTCCTCTTTTTTTTTTTCTTTTTCATTGTTCTTTGCATATTGATTTTACACCAAAATCACATAGATCAACATCACAAAATCGAACATTGACATCACAAATTCACACATACATCACAAATCCACCACAAATCCAGACATACATCACAAATCCACCACAAATCCACACATACATCATAAATCCACGTATCAATTCGATATACAAATTTACTAACACAATACACTACAATTTACTAAAATATTTTTATATATATTTTTTTAAAAAAGACGAGTGATCAAAGTTTTGAAGATAAATAGTCCTATTGACAGTTACTAAAAGGGGAGGTGAATGGAGTACGTGTTATGGCTTTATGCAAATTTGGCGTGTTTGATAGAAGAGAATATTTGTGACTACCTGAGAATACAGATGTGATTTGCATAGAATAGTGACAGGCTCTAGGTAGTAGATCTGAAGCAAAATATTCGCTAAATCAATATACTCCTATGTTGTTATTAGTGCGGTCTCACTCAATCACCACAAATCCCTAGACCTTAATTCAGTCTTGTTCCCAGTTGTTGCCAAACGACGAAGCCGTAAGTAGGGATGCCAGTAGTTAGTCCCGTTACCCGTATAAAAACCCGTTTACTAGTTCATTTCTTACACGATAGTATAAAATTTAGAAGAAAAAATAAACTAGAAGAGAGATATATAAGCGGGCTTAAAAAAAACCCGCTTGCATCCCTACCGTAAGATTATTATATACGACAACAGATGATCTTCCAAATAGGAGGCCTATTCTCTCGTGATAGGTAGAAGGGATCAACAACTAATTAATTATACCGTAGTGCGTGCTTACTACCCATTAATCAATTATTATACCGGGATAATGAACTCAGTCTAAAATCTCTGTTCATGTTGGTCTAATATATATTATCACTAACTAGTCTGATCAAAATAATGCAGAAATTCCTATTCTAAAAAAAAACTGCAGAAATCAAGGATTCAAGGGTGTACCTGCTGAATTGCTCCGGTTGATCGGATCAGCTTCTGAAAATCCACCCACGGATCGTAACTCGCCGCTCGCCACACGCCCAAACCAGTACAACTAGGGCGGCGGTGCGCGCCAACGCCAATCGATCGGCCGGTGGTGGCGGTGACGCCCGGTGCCGGCGCCGGCCCTCATGGAAACGAGAGGATTGGTGCGACCGCCGGAGTGCGCTCCGATGGCCGATTGGCCGCGGCGGCGGCGGCGGCACCGCGAGTCGGCGAGACGACGCCTGATCAGGCCGCCGCTTCTCTTCCCCAATCCCTCTACCTCCCGGTCTTGTACTGTACATCATTTAGGCCCAGCAAAGCCCACGTAGTCCGTTTTTTATGTGGGCCTCATCAGTCCTTCCTCGCAACTAAGGCCCATTTAGCGAAACCCAGGCTCGTTGGCCCAGTTCTCCCCTCCGTCTTCAGTTTTCTCCACCATGAGAGGACTGCTACAGAGTTGTGGAGTGGATCTCCGCCTCCGGTGAGCTCCAGCTCCGATGGCACGCGGAGGCGGCTACGGGTGGGCGCTCGCGGCGGGCCTCAACGCCGCGCTCGCCGCCATCTCCGCCAAGTTCTTCGCGCCTCCGGTACTCTACTAGCTCTCTCTCTACCTCCCTCCGATCTGAACATTCTGTTTTCTGTTCATACCTTGCTTGGAAGGCTGCCGCTGTAACCTTAATAGGCCGCTTCAGCCTTTGTTCGGGTTTAATTTGTTCATGCTGGTTCGATTAAATGATTTTACCAAGTTCATGGGCATGAAACAGTCACTTACTTGGATCCGAAGTTGCGGATTCATCAGATAATTCGAGGTTAGATGTGTGATCCCTTCAGCTAATGACTTAGTGCTAGAAGTATAACTGGGATAATGTGGAAATTGCTGATCAAAAGTTAACTATCATGTGTGGTTCAATTAGTTTAGGATCAGATTGTGAAAATACCTCAAATCAAATGATACCGGTTTAACCTGTACTCCGGATTAGTTCCTCCTACCAGTGTACTTGTAGTCTAGTGCTGCCTGCTATTTTGTTACTTGAGACTTGACTTTATTATTGCCTTCTACAGCTTCTGAAATACAGCATGGTGATACTTTTCAATGTGACAATGTGGGGCTGCTATGTGAACAGCCTCAAAGCACTGTCATCCCTCCAAGCAACCGTCACCAATTTTGCTGCCAACTTCATTTCATCAGGTCTTGCAGGGTACTTTCTGTTCGAGGAGCCACTGCCTTCTAAGGTAATATGAGAATTCTCCCTTCTGTGTAGTGCGTGCACATCAAGCTAGTTATTCATGCAGATCAAATAGCTAAAAATTTTCAAATTTATTTGTGTTAGCTTATGTCCTCTGTTAGATTGGGCTTTTTCTTCCCTTTCAAACATGGGAAGAGTATCCTAGGTTGATCTGTCACATTGCTTCTTAGTAGTATGAGTAGGTTTATTTATTATAAATAGGATTAAATCTAGTTATTAAGCTAGGCCACTTTATCTGGATTCATATTACTCGCTTGAAAAGTCACATAGCATACAAAGATTATCTTATAATTTACTGTTGTATGAAAAAATTCTTGAGAGATGCATGCAGTTGGTTGATAGGAAAGAAAACACACTGGATCTTTAGGTTGTTATGCTAAAATAGATGCCGTTTTTCAGATAGAGAAATAGATGGTCTTGTGCTTTATATCATGAGCAATGACTTGCCCCCTTGTATACCAGTTAAATACAAGCCAAACCCTGTCATAAATACAACAATAATAACATATCACTTGCCTACTATATCTGTACAGCTGAATTTATGTACAGTCTGTAAAATATAATAATAATAAAAAAAGACATTTGGAGGGAGAGATGTCCCTCCAAACAGTTTCAAGAAGAAATGTGAGCGTGTTGGGGATTGAACACGGGACCTCAGGGTTGAAACCACACACCCTTTGCCACTGCATTATCAGGTGTATCTCAGACTGTAGAATACTGATACATCACTTTCCCCACTTTTGAGTTTACATGTATACAAAATTGTAACTGAACTGCACTCAGCTTTTGAATTTGATGTATGTTCATACAGTGGTTTGTAGGTGCTAGTCTTATCATTGTTGGTGTTTTTATCCTAAGCAAATCAAGCATCGAGAAGAAACTGAACTCTGACTAGAGTAAGTTTTAAGGCCAAAATTTTATTAGCTACGACACACATTGTCAGTTTGTACTTCTATAAGCTTGTGGTATGTTTGACCATAACTTGACTCTTTTGTAAAAACTTGTGTCAATTATGTTTTGCAACTTTAGTTCATATTTTTGTAATTAGTAAATAACTTGAGCTCATCTATTGAGACATCAATACAAGATTGTTTTAAAAGTGAATGCATGATCTAAGAATTGCTTTTTATATTGACTTTAAGATGACAACAATCAGGAAGTGGAAGCGCCATATCTGAAAGGAGTATCTCTTTTCTCATTAGCAGTATAGTCACAGCAGAAATTCTTCCCTCTAATATTTTCATAATTTCATTGCCCGAGCTCTGACTTTGATTTTTTTTACGGCAAGAGGAGATTTTCAGCTGTTCCTGAAGCACTGTAGATCATGATCCTCTGAAATGCAGTGTGAGTGAAAAAAGATAAGGTTCTTTCCACTGTTCATGAAGCACAGCAGATAATGTTCCTCTGAAATGACAATCCTATGTCGGATGCTCCATCAACATTAGCTTCCCATCTGCTGACCCCTCCAAGGGACAGCATAATTTGCTTTTGATACCCGCGGTATAGTTTCATCAGTGTTTAACTGTCCCTTCGTTTCTAAGAGAACCTTCTTAGTACGCCAGTCTGGACTGTTAACTGATACTACTACCTTGTTTGGTGATACTGATACCTGAACGGCTGAACCTGTGTTATCACTTGTCAGGACCTTACAGTTTGCTCTGTCCTGCTAGCGAGCAACGCAATCAGTAATTCAGTATATCGAAGGAGATCGTGCGTGGTCGTGCTATCAGCCGATCAAGTGATGAAAACTTGAATCTATAGGGATTGAATTGTCATCCTCATCAGTAAAAAATATTTGCATTCCAAACATGTCTGAGGCTTTTCTTGAAATAAAAAAAAGAATCATTGCAGTTGCCTGTTGCAGCATCCGGAAAGAAAGAAAGAAAGAGGAGCACATGCACATGCCATGCGTCCCATTTGAGCATCTTTTATTGGGGTAGGGTGGGTTCCTCCTGAATGGATGCAATCTGCATGGCAAGTAAACCATTTCTGTTGACTAGTACAAACTCCTGCTGAAAAATATTCTTCAGACAAACGGAGTAGGACCATCCGAGACGATCGATCGATGAATCGATGGACTTTATGGGTGTAGTACGCTGGGCAGAGACAAGAGTTTGGCTATCTTGATTCTGAGGATGAGTCGACCAAGGGACCCTTTGCAGGGTCAGGTTTGTTTTTTGTCCCACTCTCTGGAAGACTGGAGTAGTACACTACTTGAAGCATCCCATAGCTGGGGGATAGTGACAATTACAGAGTCGTTCTACATTGTGTATTCGCTTATCTAATTTGCTGATCCTGAAGAAACGGGCAGTCTATCCTAGATGGAAATGGAAGAACAACGATCTGAAATGGGAATAGTAAACCCGAAATTATGGAAATTAGGAGTAACACAGGATTGATTGGAAACGTTTCATTCAGAAATTTTTATACGTTCCAAACGAGACACTGCGTGTTGCTTCGACTACACGTTGTGCGTCCGGCACGATACGACAAACTTTCCAGCTGAAGCTGGATGTATGCGAGCAGTGCAACGGCCGGCCGGGAAACGAACACCTCTTGAATCCCTCTCACAGAAGCGAACAAGCCAGCTTCGTGGCCAGTAAGTACCAAGCCACAGCTCACCGCGGAATCGACCGGGGTGAGCTGAGCTGGATGCAGATTGCGCCCGGAGTAACCGAGCTGGGGACGGGGTTAAAGTGAGGACATGATTAGTCTGTTGAAAAAAAACTTTAGGAATACCAAATTTTGGTTTATTGATACATGGTAAAAAAAAAGTGTACCAGAGATCTTATTTGCTCTGAATTTTGGAAATCTCAAGAGTAAATACTCAGAATCTACTAAACTCCTATTTGGTAAGGTTCATATATGTTTAGAAGATAGTATATTTGATTTATTACGCAACCGAAATATGGTATATTGTTTTTCCTAACGAGAAACCAATGAAGCCCTTGATTTTCGGGGTAGAAAATGTTGAAATTCTTACTACAAGATGTCTGATTTATTACCTTACAAAATGCGACAGCAGTAAATTTTGGTGATCTTTAATTTTTTTTTGTGGCAAGAAACCCATCAAAGCCCCTTTGATCCTGGCGTGGAAAGCGATAAGCGGTGGTGTCGCGTCGCGTCTGCAGTAGAAATGGAAGCCTGGGGGCTGTGGCTGTGGCGTGGGCCAAAGCAGCAGCCATCACCAGATAACCCCGCCCGCATGCCCCCGCCTCAGGCCCCCCTCCCCAACGTAGTATATTCACCTCGCCGCACGGCAGCGGCAGCAGCAGCGTGCCACGAGACGACCACCAGCTAGCTCGCAATGGCGCAGCACGAGAGGAAGCCAGTCGGCGAGGCGGTGGACGTGGAGGCGGGAGGAGGAGGAGGACGGCAGCGAGCTGCGGCGGCGGCGGGGGAGAGAATGAGGTTGACGTGGTCGTGCCTCGCCGTGGCGGCGGGCGTGGCGGCGACGGGGGTGGCGGGCGCGGCCGTGCTGGTGTGGTGGGCGGTGGCGTTCCACCCGGCGCATGAGCAGCTGTGGATGGTGCCCGTCGGCCTCGTCCTCCTCGGCACCCCGCTCGTCGCCTGGCTCTCCCTCTTCGCCTCCGGTGCGTGCCGCCGCCTCGGCAGCCTCCGCGCCGTCCAGGACCAGGTCCCGCCGCCCTTCGCTGCCGAGAGATGACTGGGTTGTCTTCGATCTGTCGTCCGTCCGTCGAGTGTACATTTTCTTAGTCTTATTATTCTTCTTCGGTGTTCTTTCTTATCGTCGTTTTTCCTAAGATGATCGGAATGTGATCAGAATGGGATCCAAATTCTAAAGAAAAGTTCTTGCTAGTACAAACCTGCAGATTTCAGATGCTTCGATTGATCTTGCAGATAAGTTTGGCACTTAATTATATTCTAGTCGATCAAGTACGTGGGAAGAAATTCTCGTTGTCAAGGTTTTTTATTCAGCGAGTTAACATTGACAGCTCCGGATCGAATTTTGAGAGAGAGCTATGCAGCTCAGCCCGACAGCGATTTGTCATAGTCACACAAAAATGATGGCTCCTTTACTACTATCGCCGCATAGTCCACACATAGGCACGAGAAAAGAAAGTGTTGTTTTCTTTCCTACGCGGTCACTGCCACAGCTTGGAAACACAGAGTGACCGCAGCGACTAGTACTTGGCAGTTGGAGCACGAAGGCCTGAATCTGATGGTGGTGCCAACTCGGCCAAAGTCCCAATTATTCCTCACAAGTCGCGACTTGGCAATCGACGTCGCCTTCAATAATGCAAGGCTGACTGGCAATGAGACTGGGCATGTAGCACGCGCGTCGCTCATGTGTGTGTATCACGCTAACATTTGTCTCGGGGCTCTGGCAGATTATGGGTGGAGATTTGGACGGAAGCTAGCTAGTAATATATATGTTGGTCTGTTCCAGTTACGTTGCAAACTGCGATAATGGCGAACGGATCGATGGGCACAAAGCCACATATGCATGGGGCATGGACTTAACTAGATAGTGCGGTTTGGTGGCGTCTACACGTTTTAGAATTCGCATCTCATTCTCGGTGAATAAAAACCTAGTCAAAAGTTGAGGCTCTCCCATCTGCAAGACTGCAACCGAACAGACGCTGAAGAATCTATCTTAGGATCGAGCTCGTCGTGTTCACTGTTCAGGCGGCCGAAGCTTTGCGCCTGGTTGATGGGGACGGGAGTATCTATAGTGGACCAGTACTTCACTGTACTATTACTACTACTACTACTACTGCTCCAGTACAAATACTGATGATGTGTGTTCGCATCACATTATTCTGGCTAAGCTTTCTTCCTCCTCTTTCTTGGGACGAGGACAGCGGCGGCAGCGTACGCAGCGGGCCAGATTCTACACGAATTCTGCACGCTAGTTGCATGCAAAAGCCGCCTTGCGAGTTGCGAGTTCCGACGTACGGTTACCTCTGGGCACCAAACGGGAAACCGGCCAAGCCGTTGCTGTGTTTCGAGTTCCGACGACGACGCCGCTGCGGCAGCGGTGCACTCACACTCACGATAGCTGTGGCAATTCAGCTCGATTATATCACGGGCGGGGGCATGGCGTGTCCTGGGACGGTGCCATTCGGTGGAGCGTCAACTCGGAAAGCGGCCGTCCGGTGACACGGCCGACCTGGCCTGGCCTCTCCCTTCGGCTTCACTTCCCTAGCTTGAGACTTCCCAAAGAGCACCCACAATAGTAAAGTAACGTGCTATCTATAAAATATATACATATCAGTAATAGACTAGATTAATAGTAAACCACTTTAATTGTATGTCTATATGGGTATCTATAGCTCTCTAATCCATTGTCTCGTTTTTCTCTATAGACTATCTCCAGATTAGTAGATATCTTTGCTCTCTCTCTCCATTTAATCTCTTTCAAGTAGGAAAATATGCTGACATGTATCTTTTATAGAAAATCTATAGATAATTATTGCGGGTGCCCTTATTGTACCACATGTTGATGGAGACATTCGGGGTAGTTGACCACGTCGGGGCGATGAATCATGCGCGCATGTATCGTATGGTCTGGAGACGACGATCCTTTTCTTCTCATGGGCTGGGCTTCTTTCACTCGTCGACAGAGAGCATCATGGGCCAGCCCACCGTTGTTTTTGTAAGGCGAGAGCGAGAGAGAGAGAGAGAGAGAGAGAGAGAGAGAGAGAGTCCGGTTTCAGGGCCTGTTTGTCAACTGGGCCTGAAAGAATTGGGCCAGGTTTCTCGCCAGATTATGGGCTCCCAAACAGAGGGTTTTGGGTTTATGACATTTCTTCTGCTGCTAACCTGCCACGTTGGGAGCTGAATATCTACGAACTACGTCAAAATGTATAAAATCGCGGTTTTAATTTTTCTTTTCAGAAATCTCTTAGCATAGCCTTCTTAAAATAGAAAACTAAGCATTTTCTATCTAGCACGATTCTACTTTCTTCTAACTCGCGGTTAGGAGTGTTTCTGCGACAACCATCAAGTATAACTCGACAAAAATCACCGGCCATGGAGCTCATCGAAGTACGTATCCTCCTGGAATCGAAATCCCACAAGCTGACAACGCAAACAAAGTCGCACGTGGAACTCTCACTCCAGAACAACAGTGCTGTCCCCGTCACAATAATCTCGCCGTCTACTTCCAAAGTCACGAAAGCTGCTGCAGTATCAACCACTAACACAAGAGTTGCAATCACAATTCTCTCCAAATGTAATGTGACGGTTACGATTTCAAATCAGCAATCACACACAGGTCGATCGGTCACGCCCCCTGTCGTGGTAATGCCTTGATGGCGGCGAGGAAAAAGATTTGAGAGAATGTGGTGTGCAGTGCAGGCAGCGACGACGAACGGGACATGGCACGAGGCGCTAGTGGTGGTGTGGTGCCCCCGCGTGACGCCGCAGGATAAGGCTCTCGGCCCCATCGCGGCATCAATCATGCATTCACGCTGCTACTGGCCTACTGCTATTGCTATTGCTATTGCTAGCCGCTTGCTGATTCGTGGCGCACCGCTTCCGACCGCGACCACATCAGGCAAGGTTAATTGCGTGCATGATTGCTGGAAAAACAACACAGCAAACGGCATACAGTAGCAAGATCACACACGTTCGTTTTTGTCGTCGTCGCGGTCGCGGTGAATTGTTCAGAGGAGAGCCAGAGTTTGTTCAGGGGAGGACGTGTGGAGCACGGATGGATCAGCGCGTCGTTTTCAACGGAGGAATGATTGAGAGTACGGCACCGTACGGGTGCTCCTTCGAGGAAGGTGCAAAGCACGCATGTTCAGGGTTACTACTAGCTCGTTGCCTGTCGCTGTGGCCACGGTGGTGGACGACGGCGAGATTTTCCCTACTCCAGCGTAAAGAAAACCGAAAGGAGCGATCTCCAAGTGGCAACACGTAAAATCTCGCCCCACATTTGGATTTATCCATCCGAGGAGGAGCCACGGTTAAATGCCGCGTTCGCGCGTGCTCGTTACGTACGCGTGTTGCTTTCGAGTTTGATTAATCGTTTTTTTTGCCGGGGTGGTGGTGGGATTGGGATAGAGTTCGGGCCACTGCCTGTGAAAACTGTGAATCGCGTCGCGTTGCACACGGCCAAAACGATAGCGCGCGCACGCACGCACGCATCCGTGCCGCACGCCGCGCGCCGCCTACGTCTCGTCCCACGCGGTTCCCGACCGGACCCCACACCACACCTGCCACCAACGCATCTCCGCCTTATTTGAGGCGCGCGCACGGGGCGCCCAAGCCATCCAGCCTGCGTGCGACCTACCAACGCGCGCACTCCTCGATCCCATCATCGGAAGGCGGCGAGGCGCGCGGTGGAGGATTGATCTGCGGGAGGGATTGATGGCGGAGGCGGAGGCGGAGGCGGCGGGGGCGGGGGCGGGGGCGGGGCCGGCGAGGAGGACGACGAGGGTGGGGCGCTACGAGCTCGGCAAGACGATCGGGGAGGGGAGCTTCGCCAAGGTCAAGGTCGCCCGCGACACGCGCACCGGCGACACCCTCGCCATCAAGGTGCTCGACCGCAACCATGTGCTTCGCCACAAGATGGTCGAGCAGGTCCGCCGCCTTAATCATCCTCAAAATTGAATATTTATCTCTTTTTTTAGACATCAGGTAATAACAAGTTGGATCTTTTCTCGGAGGGGATCGAATTAAGAATCCTAAATTATTCTAGATAGATGCTAGATTATTATAAAAGATGGATTTTCATGGGGATTAATAAACATTAAACGAGAATATGCGCTTACTACGTCTCTACCATTGTCAAGATTCTGTCTGTTTGGATTGTTTGTGATTGAAGAAAGGTCATGTGTCCGCCTGTCCAGCGGGCTAAATCTGCTCTGATCTAAAGGAAATTAGATGGAATTGTATCAAGTTTGAATCGGAAATGTAACAACAGATTATCAAGCTGGGCCATGTAACTATAACAATATCTCCGATGCGGTGATGCCAACCCTGTCTTAATCAAATGCTTTCTGCCTAGCAAAAAGCTGTGCTAGCTTTGGTGTTCGTAGGAGTGGCAAGAGTTGTTCTAGATTCATTTTTTTTTCTCGGGGAGTTATAAATTCAGTCTGACTGGGGGGAAACTCGGGTATTGTACATTCCGTGCTAGATCACTCATTGGTTGATGCATTGTTTGGTGGAAAAACTAGTATTTTTTTTGGTTAAATATGTGATTTTCCATATGATGTGTTGGCACAATTAAATGTCCCTGCTCGAGCTGTTCTGTTTTCCAGCTTGAGCTTTCGATTGTGAATGATAACCTCATATTCCACTTCTATCAGATCAAACGGGAGATTTCCACAATGAAGCTAATAAAACATCCAAATGTGGTCCAGTTGCATGAGGTACTTTGCTATCTTTGCAGGAACAATAGCGTCATTACCACTCATACCCTTCTTTTTTTTTTTATCTCATCTCATTCAATGAGAATTTTACATTCAATGTGTGTTTGACAGGTCATGGCTAGCAAATCAAAGATATACATGGTTCTTGAATATGTTGATGGAGGCGAGCTTTTTGATAAGATTGTAAGGCCCATGAACTTTCTGTGCCAGATATCACGATTCTTATTTTTGTTTATGTACAAATTGCTTTTACATGCTGTAAGAGTAGCTTGTTGAACCGGCACATTTGACTGTTTTGATACTGACTGACTAATCCGCAGTTCTTGGACCATACAAGTTGACCCATTTATCATCATGTTATTATCAACTAGGTCAATTCTGGGAGACTAGGAGAAGATGAAGCAAGAAGATACTTCCATCAACTTATAAATGCAGTAGATTATTGCCACAGCAGAGGAGTGTACCATAGAGATCTGAAGGTTTGTTGAATTATCCTGCTTACCTCCTTTCTGGGTAATCTCCACTGGGATGGATGTATTCTCATTCATATTTTTTATGTGCCATTTGCAGCCAGAGAATCTGCTTCTTGATTCACATGGAGCTCTTAAAGTTTCAGATTTTGGCCTTAGTGCGTTTGCTCCACAAACAAAAGTATGATATCTAGCTAGTACCCAGAAGTATGTTTTTGTAGTTGTTAAAAAATTAACCAGTTTCTTTATCCTAATGTGATGTGTTTGGGTTTTCTAGCATTTTTCTGGTTTAATTGACTTGTTCCTTAACTTGCACTATTACCTCAAATGAACTTCGGACGCATAATTATTTGTTTTGGTGACAAGAAAGTTGAAAGAAGTAACTTTGGTAAACTATTTTGATTGTTTTATTTAGGAGGATGGACTTCTGCATACTGCTTGCGGAACACCAAATTATGTTGCACCTGAGGTGATTCATGTTGCCTTTGATTAAACTCGTGTATTTTCTCCAAAAAGATGTAAGAATCATATATTCATACTGTTCCCTCAGGTGCTTGCTGATAAAGGTTATGATGGTATGGCTGCTGATGTATGGTCCTGCGGCATAATCTTATTTGTCCTCATGGCTGGATATTTACCTTTCGATGACCCCAACCTAATGACCCTTTACAAACTGGTAAGTATGTGTAACATGCACGCATTCTAATGTTTCTTGTGAATTTCATTGGTAAACTTGATAGACTTTTGATGTTCTCTTCACAGATCTGCAAGGCAAAAGTTTCTTGTCCACATTGGTTTTCTTCAGGTGCGAAGAAGTTCATTAAGCGCATACTTGATCCTAATCCCTGCACAGTAAGTGACAATTAAGGACATATATCTTCAGCTAACCAGTTTGACCAGCTGACTGCTGCTAGTCCAATGAGTTTCATTGTATATCCTCTTTGAAGCCTTTTATGATGGCAATTTGAGAGAAGTCAGAAAACAATGAGCTATATTCTTTGCAGAGAATAACAATTGCACAAATTTTGGAAGATGATTGGTTCAAAAAGGATTACAAACCACCACTTTTTGAGCAAGGTGAAGATGTGAGCCTTGATGATGTTGATGCTGCATTCGATTGTTCAGAGGTAATGCTAGCTGAACATTTATCTGTAACCTGCATCCTTTCCCAAAAATACGATTTGTAACCTGAGTTAAAACCACTTCTTTGTTTGTTACGTTTGTTTGTTTAACCTTTCAGGAGAATCTCGTGGCAGAGAAGAGAGAAAAGCCTGAATCCATGAATGCATTTGCTCTAATTTCAAGGTCACAGGGATTCAACCTTGGAAATTTATTTGAGAAGGAAATGATGGTAGGTTTTGATAGAGTCCAATATTATAATTCCATGTTGAGAATATGTTATGTGCTAGATAGATTGGAGTGCTTCTTTCTGGAAGCTTGTATCGGTTAATATAATTTTGCTAATGTTTTCCTCTTTTCTTTATGTGCTAAGTCCGACAGAACAATTATGTTTTGATCAATTTATCATCCTATTAGTTGTACTCCTTAGTCGTTTACTAAATAGTCTGAGTCTACCTAATATATATAGGGAATGGTGAAGCGGGAAACTTCCTTCACATCTCAATGTACACCACAGGAGATCATGTCTAAAATAGAGGAAGCTTGTGGACCTCTTGGTTTCAATGTGCGGAAACAAAATTATAAGGTTTGTAGCATTTTAGACGGCTATGTATTGACTAGTTTGCTTTATGTGGGTTTCTGTTAGTTTCCTTGAGAATTTGCATCAGTATGTTCGCCATTCAGAAGTAACTTGGATTTGTTCTTTTTTGTTGGGCTCCAGATGAAGTTAAAAGGTGATAAGACTGGAAGAAAAGGCTATTTATCTGTAGCAACGGAGGTATTGGAAATTAAATTGACATGTATCCTGTTAAGTCTGTGCAATGCTTCAGTAAATTTTGCTTTAATAAAAGAACTTATTCACATGCTATCTCACAGGTTTTCGAGGTTGCTCCATCACTCCACATGGTTGAGCTTCGTAAAACTGGAGGGGACACGCTGGAGTTTCACAATGTATGTTATCAAACTTTGTATATTCTATCATTTCATAGTGGGTCATTGAAAAAAAAAATCATTTCATAGTACCCAGCATCTAGTTGTTTCTTGATGATTTCAGAACGATTAACGTCATTTCTATCAAATTGCATGCAGTTCTACAACAATTTCTCGTCAGAGTTAAAAGACATAGTGTGGAAATCTGAATCTGACGCAAAAGCAGCAAAGAAGAGGTGATCTTTAGTATTCCAACTATCCAATGCTCCTGGATGTAGTTCCCCCTTTGTAGCGTTTGCACCATTTCTCCAGGTGATACCAAAGGATATCGTCCTCCTGGTCTTGTGCACATTGATGAATTTTCTGTGGGGTCACATCTTGTTGTGCCAATCCTTGCAAAAGGGAGCGCTTTTTTTTTTCTTTTTACCCTTAGCGCAACTGTAGACATGCTCACATGCATGTATAAGGCCCTCCCGGAGATGCACCTTGTATTTGCAGTTGGGATGTCAAATAGGTGTCCTACATGCTTTGGTGACCAGTAGGGTTGTGTGCCTTTTCTTTTAGTGCTGAAAAGTATATAATAAGATCAAAATGTGAAATTGGGAGGCTATGTAACACTAAGCTGTGCTCTGTTCTTGAGAAACCTAGCAGCAGAATGGCAGTGTAACTTTGTTAGTTCTTTCTTTTGTGAAACTGTAATGGCTTCACACCTGAGCTATGGGTGTATGTATTCAATCATGATGCAATCTGATTGGCCGGATAAAAGAAAGAATAGTAATCACCTTTGCATGCTATTTATTATGAACCATCACATCCTCTTGGGCCGGATCGGTACCAATGCGATTCTAGTCGGGTTTGGTCTCACCAGCCCATGAGTTAATACGGCCCGGATGGAGGAGAGAGTTTGATTTGATCTGCTCGCGGCTCTCCCTGCCACGCCGCCGGTCGCCGGAGCTCCGTCAGCCGTCCACCGGCGTTGCTGCACGGAAGCTACAGGCGATCGCCCTGGAGTTAGCTGCACTACCTGTGTTTCCTTGTTCTCCAACTCATTAGCAGATGGGAACTGAAGCATCAAAATTTAATTTCTATTTGCAATCTTTTCAGTTCATTTGTTTAATACAGTAGTTCATCGTGTGATAAGTTGTCTTTTATCAGCTGCTAATTGTATTTCAGTTGTATTACGAGGCTGATCCATTTGATACGGCTTTTGCTTGAGTGCGATGATAGCAACCGCAAAGCTCAAATACAGGCGCCGATGGTTACAAGATTTAAACCAGAAAACAGTGGCTGCTTTTGTTTGCTGTTGCGATCATTCATCCGACTTCTTTTTTCCTTTTGCAGGGAGTACAAAAATGCAGAGTCATATGACATAGACTCGTGCTGGAGAAAACAAAGATGGGTGTGTTTAGTTCACGCCTAGTTCACGCCGAAATTAGAAGTTTGGTTGAAATTGAGACGATGTGACGGAAAAGTTAGAAGTTTATGTGTGTAGGAAAATTTCGATGTAATGGAAAAGTTGGAAGTTTGAAAAAATATTTTGGAACTAAACACGGCGATAAATTTACTTATCTGTCAATGTCTGCTCCTATACGGACGATGGTTTCTAGGATATCATGAGGTAACTGTCCATGTAGTTTTGTCCAAGAAAATTCTGTCGCCGAGTGGAGCGATTTCATTTTCACCCTCTGCGACAACGAAAGAGGCGGGTCAGGTGAGGCTGGATGATAAAAACCGCAGCAGGCAGCCAGGTAAATTTTCAATGGCATTATTTCTGATTTTCTTCCATCGCCATCTTCACCGACCACAGCACACACGTAGCTTCATTTCCGTATTTTCTGCTCTAATATATTTGCGAGTTGATGATCGGAAGCTGAACATGACCTCACAAAATCACTATTTTTAATCATCACATGATCACATCTGCATCAATCTATAATTAACAACAATTGTTTCGTGATATATCTGGAGTACGAAGGCTCTGTTTCATCGAAAACGAAAAAGATGCGTCGCCTTTGGCTGAACGGTTGAGCTCCTTTCTCTAGTCCTTCAGCGTTGGAAGAGGTAGCTGCCAATGCTGTCGTCAGGGGTGACGAGAAAGTCAGGATCATCCGACTCACCCAAACCGCAAAAATTGACAAGCGATTCACTCCCCGTTTGTTTGATTATTATAGGATGCAAAATGGATCTGCAAATGCAAATGGGAATTGGGACATCACAACCACAGCTGCTGCCAATATTCTTCTGCTAGTTTTTTCGTCATGTTGGAAATGAAAATCTACCCACCTTTTGAAGCCCCGGTGATTCTGCCGTCTTTCTTTGCCTCCTCAGTCCTCAGTGCTAGTATAATCTATGGTCATGGTGTGCGGTATTTTTAATGAGAAAATGCATACGCAGATCAAACTTTTGGTTGAGACTTAAACCTTTTCCTAACTATGGATTGTTGTGATCCTAAAACCAGTGCGCAATAAAGAACTCGCCGACTAATCTTCAGTTTATTTATAGTTGAAAAAGTTTGTGGAGATACATACACTAGAAAATTGAAAGGACACTAAAATTTTCAGGCTTACGAGTGGCTGTTTCTTCCTAAACGAAAAGCTTAGGACTGTTTTGCTGATGGGTCCTAGGCTCCTAGCTGAGCTTTAGTTGCAGCACATTACTATACCTTCTTTCATTTCCTCGTTCTTATTTTCTTGTCGAAGTAAATGAAAGCAGATGGCTGAAATTAGTGTCTCTAGATGGCTAATTTCTCCATTAATACCACGGGCAACAGTCAACAGGCATCTGAATTAGTATGGTTCTTCCATGCAATGGTTTGACTCGATACCGCCCTTCTCGTCAGAAATTCAAAGTTGCCGGCAAATTCTTCTACCCTCCAATTCAAACACGAGATACACTACTATGCAGTATACACATCGGTTCTCAAAAAAAAAAAAAAAAAAAAAAAACAGTATACACATCATGTTCGAGAAAATGTACGTAGGGCTACTTGCTAGTTGCTACAGATCAGATGCAATGCAAGAATACCATTCGATCAGCAAATGGCACACGGGTTGGGGTTCTCCTCCATGCTCATGTCCCTCGCGTAGTAGTACTGTGGCGGCGCGTACGGGTAGGCCGGCGGCGGCGGCGGCGGCGGCCGGTACTGGTTCATGTACCCGGCGTTGAACATGTACGGCGGTGGCAGTTGGTGCATCGGCATCGGCATCGGTGCCACCGCCGCGACTTTCTTCTCGCCGCCGCCTTCCTCTTTCTTGGCCGCCGCCGCCGCCTCACCCTTCTTGCCGTCACCTTCCTTCTTCCCATCGCCGCCTTCCTTCTTGCCGTCTCCTCCTCCCTCCTTCTTGCCATCGCCGCCATCCTTCTTGGCATCGCCGCCGCCCTCCTTCTTCTTCTCCGGCTCCTTGGCCGGGCCGAGGGACTCGATGTAGGCCGGCCAGGACGCCTTGCGCAGCTTGCTCACCACGTTCACCGGGTCAACCGTGCCGATCACCGTCATCTTGCGCGACGCCATGTCCATGGAAATGGCGTCGATGCCTGACATGAGTGACATGCATAAACGAACAGCAGTCATTTCTCTTGATCGTTTCTGAACACGGGCAGAACGGTTGATGGATCGAACACGATGCGTACCGGCAAGCGTGGAGACGACCTTCATGGCCTTCTGCTTGTCCTTGTTGTCATGGAGATCCAGCTTCACCACAATCTTCTGCAGCAGAGGAACATGTGAAACATCAGTGTTAGTTTACGCACCACCATGGTATACGAACGCTCGCAATGTGTAACGGACAAAAACAACATGTATATTTTACTGGATTCAGAAGCAGAGATCATTTTATCCCACAGAAGCTACTACAGTAATCAGGATGAGAATCCAAGAGCAAAAGACAGAGCCTCACCTTCGACATGTCCACGACCAGCCAGCGTCAGCCGTCAGCAGCACACCACGCCGGAGAAGAAGAAGAAGAAGAAGAATGCAAGAACGGGAGATGATCAGAAGCAGCGGCAAGGTGATATGACAGAAGAAGAGCAAATATCAGCAGAATTAGCCAAAGTTAGGCGAGCGTATCACGCAACGCAACAGCAGCAAAAGCAGAGGGGCGAGCGGGCAATGCAATGCGACGAAAGCGTCCTAAATACTATCACTTGGGCCACCGGCGTAGTGGTGGTCGATGGCCTGCTGCGGCTGCGACTGCGACTTGGGCTACAGTAGTAGTAGTAGTTGTTGTTGTTTCGGTGGACACGATCGGCACGCGGACGTGCTGGTGACGGTATACGATCGGGTGGACACGACCCGTCACCTGCCGGTGTACGAAACCCACATCGCCAAAAATCCCAACTCCCCAAGGCATCGCTAAGCAGAGCATGTTCATGTGCAAACATCCAACAGGGGAGAACATGAGCCGGGCTACTATTGTTGCGACATCAAACAAAACGTCTCGATTGGTATGAAACTTCTTGTTTTTTGGGGGATAACAGATTGGTATGAAACTGAAAGAGATGAGACCAATTGCTTGACGTCTCTGCTGGTTAGTTAGCTAAGACTGATTTGCCTTGCTCAGAGACTCCCAGCCCAACTGGAGCGACTCTGCTGCCCCCTTGTTGGAACGTTGGGTCGTGTCGTTTTCCAACGGCAGGAGCCTGACCGAATGTGAGCTAGCAGACGAGCGGATTTGCAAGACGAGAACCTGACCGAGTGATGACCGTGTGATCGGAAAAGAAAGATGGTGACGCTGGCGCTGGCGTTGGAAAGACATTACTAAGTCCCAAAACTCCTGTTTTCTCTTCTGAACAGAGGGTGTGTTTAGTTCACGCTAAAATTAGAAGTTTAGTTGAAATTAGAACGATGTGATGAAAAAGTTGGAAGTTTATATGTGTAGAAAAGTTTTGATGTGATAGAAAAGTTGAAAATTTGAAGAAAAAATTTGAAACTAAGTAAGGCCAGAACATCCATTTTCACATCAAGATTCAAGGCTATAGTTATACAGGTAGGATGTTGCACTCCATGAATACTGGCGGGCTGCTAAAACATATTTAGCTGGTCCGTATTTATTTTCTTTTCTGTAAGATTGTTCTTTTTAGAAAGCACCTCCTTCCTTTTTTAATAAATGACGCAGTTTACTTTTGTATACAGGTTTAACCATTCGTTTTATTTAAACTTTTTTTCTAAATACATAAGATATAAGCGATGTTTAGAGTACTTTTAGCAATAAAATAACTCACAATAAAATAAATAATAATAACATATTTTTTTAAATAAGACAAACGATAAAACATACGTACTGTGTAGTAGGTCATATGACCCGGTTTTTACAGAAAGCTATCACGGCATCATTCACTGGGAAAACCAGCTTTTCCAAGACACAGTTCAAGACAGCACAATTCTGAAAACAGAGAAAAAACACCTTGGTCACAACCAAGTTTTCCCAAACCGCCGGTAAGCACGTGGTTATCGTAGTTATCGCGCTTACCACGGGGTGCGTTAAAAGAAAAACCGCGGTAAACCTCCTTAAATTTAAATAAATTTTAAAAATAATTTAAATTTTGATAAATTTTATACGGTTTGCCACAATTACCACGGTTACCGTATGGTATTCCGGCTCCGGCCACAATTGTGACTAGGGTTTGGAAAACCGTAGTCACAACCCGACCACCGAGCGAGAACGAACACCTCCAAACACAAGAGTTCGCTCCCAGGATGACAACCAGCATGACGACTACAATCCCAGTACCACGGAGAAAAACTATTTCTGGAGGATTGTTAAGCAGGAATGTTTATTTATTGGAATAAGTTCACTTTCGGTCCCTCAATTTGTCACCCAGTTTGATTTTCATCCTCAGTCTAGAAAACCGGATACAACGCATCCCTTAACTTACAAAACCGTGCAGAAAATGTCCCTCGGCAGTATTATGTCCGGTTTTGGATGACGTGGCGCCTACGTGGCTCCCTTTGACTAGATCCTCGTCCCATGTGGCATTGACGTGTCACTTATGTGGCAATTGGATCCTGGAAAAATAATTAAAAACCATGGGACCCACATGTCAGCTATAAAAAAATAATAAGAAAAGGTGGGGCCCATGTGGTCCCACATGTCAGCCCCCTTTTCTCTCTATCCCCCTCTCTCTCTCCCCTACAGAACGGCGAGCGGCGGCGCAGAGGGGGGCGGTGGGCGGAGCGATGGCGGGCGGCGGGGCGAAGCGGAGTGGCGGCGTGTGGTGGGCGGAGCGGCGCGCGGTGAACTGGTCGGCAAGCGCCTTCGCCTGCCGCGCCGCCGCCTCCGCCCTCAGCCGCGCGACACGCTCCTCTAGCTCGCCGATGTGTCGCGCCGCATTCGAGGCCTCTGCCTCCTTATCCCTCATCCTGCGCGCCTCCGCCGCGCCGAGCAGCGACTGGTATTGCCGCCGCCTCGCCTTGCCGAGCACGCGATGGAGCCTCTCCGTCTACAACAAGCAAGCAGAGCTACACCACAACCATCAGAAAAACATCGCTGAACAACATAGCAATAACAAAACAACACGATCAACGACGACCCTCACATGATCCTGAAACAGATGCACCATCTCGTTCTCGTACTGGTCGAATTGCGTGACGAGCTCGTCTCGGAGAGGAGAGACGATGCGGAGGAGGCCGTCGTCGACACGTGCTCCGACCCGCCATCGTCTAACTCGAGACTGAGCACCGTCACCGCCGGCCGCTTGTGCAGCTGCGCGAGGCTCACTACCTTGTGCCCCTTGCCCCTGCGCCTGCGGCTGCAACGACACTTCTGCATGCGGCGCCACCATGCCCGCCGCCTCTGCCTGTCTCAGCCGCTTCCTCTAGTTGCCCCCATCTGCAAGCAAGGGGGAAGAAAAAGAAGGGGAACGAATTGATCAAGGGGCGCGCCAAGTGTGTGAGCCTGTGAGAGGGAAGAGGAGTTGGACGGCCGGAGGTAGGAGAAAGTTGCGGGCAGCGCGAGCGAACTGGTCATCTCTCTCACTGTTTCTTTTTCTCTCACCTCACCAGCAGCAAAGCAGCGCGCGGCGGAGACGGGAGACGGGCGGCGCGCGGCGGCCGGCGAGGTGGGCGGGGAGGGAGGAGGCAGGGAAGCCAGAAATGGTGCCGCCGTCCCTCGGCCGAGCTCCTCCGCATCGGCACCGCTGCCCGTCCGCACCGCCGAGGCCGCGACCCGTGCCGGGGCCGGCGCCGCCACACGGCCACGCTCGCGCCGAGCCGTCGCTCGGCCGAGCTCCTCCGCATAGGCACCGTTGTCCGGCCGCACTGCCGCCGCGTGCCGCTGCCTCTCCGTCGCCTGAAGAGAGGAGAGGAGAGGAGAGAGAGATGAAGATAGGGAGATGGGGAGAGAGGAGGAAGAAGAGGAGAGGTGAGTTGGACTGACTGTGGGTCCCACCACTTTTTTTTATTATTTTCTGTGTGAGACTTACACGTGGGTCTTACGGGTTTTATTATTTTTCCGGATCGAATTGCCACGTAATCGCCACGTTAATGCCACGTCAAATGAAGACCGAGTTAAATTAGCCACGTAGGCGCCACGTCAGCTAAAACCGCTTTCAAAACCACCGAATGAACTAATCTGCACCGGTTTTGATAGTTGAGGGACCCGTTGTGTCTGGTTTTCCGGATGAGGGACGGAAATCGGATTCATTGACAAGTTAAGGGACCTCAGATGAACTTATTCCTTATTTATTCCACTTAGGGCCTTTGTAAGTGGATATAATGGGCTTGTTAGTATTTCAGGCCCAATTTTCACAAGGCAGATGTTGGGCTGCTTTCTGTTTTTTGCGGGTATTTGGGCTGTTTCTACCAATTTATGCTAGATGGGCTGAGAAATGATATGTAGTACTGGGCCAAGAATCAGTTGGGCTGAGTTAAGATCAGTGTTTGGCTAGACTTCTCTGGATATGACCCTAGTTTGGCCCATTGCCTTCGCCGGCGCTGATACCATCATTTGAGTCCGGTCGTAATGCTCCATGCCTGATACCCAGGTAGACATGAGCCGTCAGCCATGAAGCCAATCAAGACATCATTGAGATTCCACACCATTTGTCCATCACAACGATCGAAGACAACTATTCTTGTTTCCAATCAATCACCCCAGGATGCATCTGATACAGGAGTTGCCACCTTTTATCAGGAGACAACATGTTTGATCGAGTACCAAGTGCCTGTGCTAGAGTCAAAACTCAAAAAGGCAGGACATGCCAATTTAAAAAGAATGCGATTTATTTATTTATTTATTTTTTGCAGAATAGGCCAGCAGTCTAATGAAGCATTTTTTTCGTTTTGATGTATGCCACATTACCATCATCTAATGATCAGTATCTCTAAAGAAGACACACTTGTCTGTTACACCTGCTGTTTGGTGTTCCTACTGCATCAATTACCTCCTGACAGTCTGATTCACTTCACTAGTTCAATCTCGGTTAGCTGCAGGGACAGCAAGCATGTAAGTTTGGTGGCCTTCTGTTGAGGACATGATCATGATCATGAGCAGCAGAGCACGGGGAGCACTTTGCCTAGCGTGGCCGGAATGTATTACCAGCAGAAGATGCATGTGACAAGCAAGCAAACAAACGTCCAGGCCCAGCACAGTGTTTCTTCCAAGGCATCTCTCCTCCTCTGCACTGTACTGTACTCTGTAGTGTAATCTTGCTGTTTGCAGTAGGGTCTCTGACCTTGAAAGGAAATCTGTTAATTAGGCCCATCCAAATCTCCCGTCACTTCGCTTTGACATCCCTTGGATTTTCCTCTGTCTCGTGTCATCTGCTCTTTTGTTCTATTCGCTGGGATTTAGTTGCGCAAATCGCGCGCAAGCTTGGGAAATGGTATGTTAGTTTTTCATTTGTCTGATGTGTTCTTTGCCCTGTTTCTGACGTAGCAGTACAACCTTGCGTGCGTTTTGTAATAACTTCCCTTGCAAATAGAGTTATGCAAAATCTGAAAGCATCAGTACATCTGTACACGAACAGAATGGTAAGCGTATAAGTCTGAAACAAATAGGAGTAGTAACCGATTAACTGAACGGTCAGAAATAGTATTGAGCTATACTTTGTAAGTCAATGTTGTTTTCACCCTGGATTGACCCAAGATTACCGCTGGTAAATCGACCAGAATCTGACACTGACCTCCTAACAACGGATAGCGTGATACTAATTTTTTGGTTAATGACTTGGAATTATAAATGTGTCTGTAGTTGAGTAATTGCTGCTACTGCATCAGCATGTCTGAAATTCACCTAGCTGGCTCTTGTTAAGCCCAGGCTTTAAGAAGTCTGTCCCCCTAGCTCCCCACTATAGCTGGTGTAGCTAGTCCACAACAAACAGCGCACAAGCTCACTTGCTCTCAACCCAAGGACATGAAAGCGACGACACGTCGCGGCATGGCCGATCAGGGCCTACCATCGAAGAAGAAGAAGAAGAAGGGTTCGAGCGCAGCGGCCGCGCGCGGCTTCATGTGCGGCTGCGGCGGCGCCAAGTCGGTGTCCGTCGTGTCCCGGCTCTCCGCCGCCGGCAATATCTCGCCCGCCACGACCACGCCACCGACGATGACGTCAAGTGCTACCGCGACGTCGGCGAAGACGACGAGGGTGACCGTGCCCACGCCCGCGCCGAACACCGTGCACGACGCGGATGGCACGCCGAGCGTGGGCACGCTCCTGCTGCAGCTGCGCGAGCTGGAGCGCGGCGTGCGCGCGCTGGGCGTCCGGGAAGACCGCGGGATCAGGCCGGCGACGCCGCCGCCGCCGCGGCACAGGAGGAGCGCGAGCGATGCATCGTCAGGCGGCAGGCGGCGGCGCGGGCGGCTGGAGGAGGAGAGCGTGCCGGTGGTGACGGAGTCGGACGACCCGCTGGGCGACTTCCGGCGGTCGATGGCGCAGATGATCGTGGAGAACGAGATCACGGCCACCCCCGAGCTGCGGGAGCTGCTGCATCGCTTCCTCTCGCTCAACTCGTCGCGCCACCACCACCTCATCCTCCGCGCCTTCGCCGACGTCTGTGAGGAGCTCTTCGCCGGCGCCGGCGAACACAACCACCACCGCCCTCGCCGCCGGCCAACGAAACCTCTCCCGTACAGCGCCACTACCAACTAGCTAATGTACGTCTTGTCCACGCATGCTGCATGCAGTACAGTTGCACCTTGCACGCTTGCACGCACGCATGCACGCACTGCGCTGACACGTTAACTACAGTTGCAGTATAAATCCACGTCCTCGGGATTCGCTGCATGTGTACGTGTCATTAAATACGTTTAAGAGTACATTATTGTCACTGCAATTTGATGGAGATTAGGCCGTGAAGTGCGGGAGGCTGCTCGTTGATAGCGAGCCAAAGCACAAAGAAAACGAGCTAGAAAGCTTAGCCTACCAAGTACCAACCGAACCTTTTTCTTTTGGCTAATTTGGTGGATGGAGAGAGTGGTTGATAGAAACTGCGTCGGTGCGCGAGACGGCGCCGGCGGATCGGTGAAACATCGAATTCCCAGTGTATTTGCCGGCGATCTCAAGGAACGTGGGCTCATCTGACGTGCGCCGTTGCGTGCGTCAGTGTCGGCCGCGATGTCTTTGCAGCTTTGCTGGTTTTACGGATGTCATGGCGGCGTCGTGGCCCCTGTCGCGGCGTGTCTCCCGGCGGCCGGCGACAGGTCAATTGGCGTCCGATGCATGTGTCCAAAGGCTCCAATTGACCAAACTGATTGGAAGTTGGGGAGAGGCTAGGTTGTTAGCTGCAGATTCATTTTATCATGCACAATCACCTGGAGTAGGTGGTACCTGCGAGAAAGTTAAGTACTATGGTCATATTCTTCCTGTCCCAAAAAAAATTGCTCATATTCTGAAACAGCCGTTCGAAGTTTCGAATCAATACAACACATCAAGATTGTTTGTCTTGTACAGGTTTGAAATGCTATTATTCTGGGAGTTTACTGCTTGCTTGCTTCGCAGTTTGATTTCAGATGAAACCAACCACACTAGAATACTCAGGCCCAATTATGGCCCATAACATTGTAAGACTATATCTGCTGGGCCTCTGAAATTTTCTCTTATCGGGCCTCATCCGAAAAGGCCTCTTAAGAAATAATCATGGTTTAAGAGAAGAACCGATTACGCTAATACGCTTTGCAGTTATCAAAAGGGAATTCCTAACCCGCCATCTCCATCAACGGCTTGAAATCGTGGGAACCCAATCCCTCGCCGTGCATTAGCATTCTATCTCATCAGCAATGGCCACCATGCCGCTAACCTTCTCCCCGCCTCGCCTCCTCCACCGCCACCGCCGCCGCGAAGCCAAGCCCCAACGCCGCTCCGCCACCCGAGTCTCCCTCCTCCCTCGACGGGGAGCGGCCTCGGCGCGGCGGCCGCTGTACTGCGCCCCCGGTGGCGGCGGCGAAGTCTCCGCCCCTCCAGCCACCGAGCAGCAGGAGCAAGCGGCGAAGGAGGAGGAGGAGGAGTACACGCTCCTCGCCATCACCGGTAGCGACTTCAACGAGGTCATCATGATCATCGACTCGCCCGCCACCCGCTACCTCCTCCTCGACACCAACCGTACGTATTGCGCTGCACACTGCGATTTCTTCCTCCGCCTCGAAATTGGATTCGTTTGGTGAGTTCGTGCTCCCGATTGGTTGTATCGTGCAGGGAATGTTCACAGCGTTCTCCCCAAGACCGGAGTCTGGACCAACTCATATTGGGTATAGAACTGTAATCCTTTGCTTCTAATCTTTATAGCGTAGTTTAGATTGCATGTGAGGTGTTTGCTGTTTTGTTTCGCCTGCTTTTGCTGAATCCGTTGAGCCGGCGAGCGCGTCGTGCCGTCGTGCGCCGTGACCCGGGGCGTATGGGATAGCATTCACCACTAACCGGTCACGGAGCGCACCATGGGATCGTGGCCCTAACCTTGTTGTAATTGTCGTTCAAAACGGAGGGAAGAAAACCGAAAAGCTGCAGATTAACTAGCAAAGCACGAAAACCTTTGTCTACCAAGGTTCATGCCTACAAGCTGTTCGTCCAGTGTTCCCAAATTGATCCAGTTGAAAGTTTGAGTTGAGTGTGAGATTTGAGAGCGATTTCAATCGGGAGTGCTGACAGGGTATGCATTTATCGTATGAGTAATCTGAACTGATCGAGTTGAATTTAGATTACTAATGTGCCATTTTGACATACAAGCATAATATTGTTGAGCGCCTTGTATGCATTAGGAATTTGACGCTCTATCCCGTCAACTATCCATGATAAACAAGTTTTTGAGAAGGACAGTAATAGGCTCCTGGTAGTTGGATAGCAGTTTAGTACCAAAAAAAAAAAAAGACTATAATATGCTCATATAGGTACTTGTTATCTATGTGATGGGTTGGTTTCTTTGCAAAACGCATCCTATTTCTACGCCAACTATTCTGTTTGAAATGATGTTTTTCATCCTTTAAAAATGGCTGCTCAATGTAAATGCTTAATACGGTGTGCTTTTCCTATTGTACAGGATGAGTTCGTGAGCCTACCAGCTGTTGTTCCACGTGGTCCTGTTGCTCTTCTAGGATTGGTAAATCACTTGGTGCATGATTCACCTATTATCTTGTTCATCATACTTCATTGTTCTGCATAACTACTATGCATAAAAAGCAAAATTCCTGCCATGCTTAGAGGGTTTGGGAAGGCCTGAATGGATGTCTTACCGACCAATTGCAATTAGATTATCAGCACACATCACAATTCCAGCATACATCCACAAGCATTACGGAGGCTTTTCATTTGAACAACTCACTTCTATTTTTTTCACGGGCAACTTACCTCTTCACACGCTTGTGGATATTCAATGCACATTATGATTCCTGTCTTTTCCCCTGTTTCTTTTTCAGGGTGCTGGGACTGCAGCACATCTGATGCTAAAATTTTATCCTTGGTTGCAACTTGTTGGATGGGAGATTGATCCTAAGGTGAACACTCTTTTCATTGTTCTCTCTCTTTTTAATTGTTTGGTGACCACAGGCTCACAGATGGTAGTGAAATATTTTCACATTGTTACTTATTGTGTTGCAAAAAGAAATTCAGTAATATATTCCTAGTTAAGGCTGTTAAGCTAGCTCAAGCACCTCTTTGCATTATTTTTCTTTAGACTTATCCCTTGTGCTCCACGCATCCATTTTCATATGCCCATTTCTTACTCTCAGTTTGCATTACTGAATGACAGATAATTGAACTGTCAAGGGATTATTTTGGTTTATCTGATTTAGAAAAGGCAACAGAATCAGGTGGTTCACTTTCTGTGCGCATTGGTGATGCACTTTCTCCGTCAGCTACAATTGAAGGAGGGTTTGCTGGTGAGTGCTTACTACCTGATGCAAATGGAATACATGCTTTACTCTCTTGTTACTATTTAATTATACAACGCTGACAATTGAAGGAGGGTTTGCTGGTGAGTGCTTACTACCTGATGCAAATGGAATACATGCTTTACTCTCTTGTTACTATTTAATTATACAACGCTCTTGGATGATGCATTTTTGGAGTATGCTAGTTGGATTATCTGTAGTATATTGGAAAGCATGTACTGTTAGATTAATGTTTTTCTTTTTGAGTTTTCAAAGGCTTTGAAAGTTTTCTGGCCTAAAAAATAAGAGTTTGGAGGAAGAGACATCTCTCCAAACAATTTTTAAGAAGAAATTGTGAGCGTGTTGGAGATTGAACAAAAAACGTCGGGGTTGAAACCACACACTCCTTGCAACTTCACCATCAAGTGCATCTCAAAGTTTTCTGGCCTAACAACATCTAGTTAATGTGTACAGGTATTGTTGTTGATTTGTTTGCTGATGGGAAGATCATACCTCAGCTACAAGAAGTAAATTTCCTCTGCATCTCTTTCTATTCATTTTTTACCAGTCTATATGCTACGTTGGTTGCATCAGATTTCATGCTTTTGAGCATGTATTTCTTATTCCTTGGATCAGTTGAATGCATGGTCAAGCATGGATGAAATTACTTGATATCTACATATCTTGAAGTTTGTAATAAATTTTAATTTATCTCATGATGTGTTGATTTATTACCCTTAGTTTGGCTGGCTTGCTATAGTGATATGTGAATTTGTCGACAAAAAATCTTATGCATCCCAATATCAATAGAGGGTGCTTTGGATACACCAACAAAAGTAAGCTACTTGTGTGACCTTAGTGTTCTTAACAAAAAACCTTACGTGACCTTAGTGTCTTCGGCATCCATGGATTACTCTCCTTTGCGACCCTTCCTTTCAAGCCTAATTGACCAAATGGCTGATATGATTCTCTGCAATTGAAATAATTTGAACAATTTTTCAAAACATGTAAAAGTGCAGCTGAGAGAAAATTCCTGGACGCTACTTTTGTATATCTATATTCTTTTAACTTTTTGGAACACTTCCACAGTTTTTTATTTTCTACTGGATTTAATTTCAACATTGTTACAGGTTGAAACCTGGTTGGAAATCGCGAAAAAGCTAATGCCAGATGGACGGATCATTGTTAACTGTGGTGGAGCTGATGCTGCTGTATCTCTTGCTAATGATACGGGCCTTTCGTCCTGGGTTCAGAATTCCACAATTAAGGCACTCTGTGCTGCATTTCCGGGGCAGGTAAGATTATACATGAACCACAGAAATATCCATATTTTGACTGCTGTAGTTGTATAGTTTCTAGTACTAGATGATGGAAAAGTTTAAAACAATAAAATATGGAATGGTAATTGTTTAACTGTTTTGGGTTGCTACGTATACGAGCAATGCCATGTCACTGTTGTTAGAATGCCCACCTGACGTAAACCTGAATTACAGCTCAACTGGAAGAGACTATCAGAGAAAGAGAGTGTAAATTACGTTGCATTGACGGGTCCTCTTCCAAACTTGGATGAGTGGTCTACCTCAGTTCCTAGTGAGATGAGCACAAAAGTGAAACAGTGGGTACCTTGCGAACTTGCTTGAGGTTGAGAATGAACAATTTCTTCTAGATGTACCCTATTTGCTTCAACAACTTGTGTGCCCCCTCTGTTGATGGCTCTCTTTCTGGTGAGTAGTAGCTGGTAGCTGCAGACAGTATTATGTACCGTTAACGTAACAACACTCGATTATTAGCTCTAGGGGTACTATGTGCCTGTCTGATTGATTAAAAAACTTTAATACCATGCTGACTTGGTTATTTGTTCAAAGTGTGTTTTAGGCATATGCCTCTGATGCAACACTGAAATGTTCAAGGAATAGAAGTGCAAGGTAATTGAGCCACACTCAAATTTTGTTTCTGAAGTTAAGTAGCATAGCGAAGTGAAGCATAAGTTGAACTCAGTGAATGTGCGAATGTTGGAAGGTTGTCAAGACAAACAAGCAGCACGAAGTTCAGAACATACTACACGACAGTTTTGTCATCTCTTACTGTTAATATTCATGCATTTTTGTTTGAAGGAAAAATCCATGTCAGCTTCGTAAAGTGACAAATTGGTTTGTCTGAACAGCTGTCCAGTAGCTTTCACTGACAAATACTGTTCGTTAGTAGCTTTCACTGATAGATGCATGGATGGTACTTCCCCCTTCATGAGGGCTCTGAAGAAAGCAACCATGCTGTACTGCTGCTTGTGTGATTGAGCAGAATCAATGCACCGGAGGAGTAACATGCCTCCATGCCGGTTGCGCTCTGCATACTTTTTTCTGTTCTAGATTGATTGTGACGATATATCACATGCCTGGTAAATGTTCAGGGTATTAAGCGCATGCACTATAATGAATGATGATGCTCGATGGCATGATCTTGTTGTGCTAACTTGTTGGGTTACTTGATGGAAATCATGGAACTCTATGTCTCTATCTTTTAACTCTTCACTTGAGTTCAGTCCGGCATTTTTGTTACAATGTACACAGGCGGCGGGCAGCTGTCTATCCTTGGCAGCTAAATGATGTGAGGCAATCTTTCTCTCGGGGTGTGTTTAATACACGTTAAAATTGAAAGTTTGATTGAAATTAAAATGATGTGACGGAAAAGTTAAAAGTTTGTGTGTATAAGAACGTTTTGATGTGATGAAAAAGTTGGAAGTTTAAAGAAAAAATTGGGAACTAAACCAGGCTTTGCTTGGAGGGAAGAAAAGCAGAGAGTGCTTTACTTGGTACCCAAAACTCCATGATTAAGTACGAAGAAACAAACTTCTCTTATTTTGATGGATATGCCAACTGATCTTTTCTGGACTTTAGCTACTAGATCTTCATAAATATTGCCATGCTAAATAATGTTTTCGAATCATCACAATGAATTAAAGAAATAATTCAAGATTTGTTTGCATCTGCTCAGTCACTGGCAGTGGCGCGAGAGACACAAGCACAAGCTGCAAACAATTAACAATGCGAATCTGACGGTTTGCAACGCACCGTTCCCTCGTGAGCTGGTGAGTGGTGGCCCCCGTGCGGCCCACCACTCTGACAAGCGTAGTAGCAGCAGAGCATTTCTTCCCTCTTCTTCCTCTTCCCTTTGCACGGGACAAAAAGCCCCCCTCGGCCCGGAGACGGGAGGCCCGCACCAAAACCCGCGCCACGCGACGCTCCCGATCCGAGCGCCGAGAGGGAGGCGCAGGGATGGCCCGCTCGGCGGCCTCCGGCGGCGGCGGCGGGGGCCAGCCGCTGGTGGTGTCACTGAACTGCCTCGACGACCCGTCGCTGGAGCAGGAGGGGCTGGCCGGCGTGGCGGGGGTGGAGCACGTCCCCCTCTCCGCCGTCGCCTCCGGGCGCGTGGAGGCGGCCGCGGCCGTGCTCCTGCCCTCGCTCGCCTTCCTCCCGCGGGCCGCGCAGCGGCGCCTCCGCCCGTGGCAGCTCCTGCTCTGCCTCGGGTCGCCCGACCGCGCCGCGGACGCCGCCCTCGCCGCGGAGCTGGGCCTCCGCCTGGTCCACGTCGACGCCAACCGAGCCGAGGAGGTGGCCGACACCGTCATGGCGCTCTTCCTCGGGCTGCTCCGCCGGACCCACCTGCTCTCGCGCCACGCCTCGTCGGCCCCGGCCGCTGTCGCCGCTGGGTGGCTAGGCTCCGTCCAGCCGATGTGTCGCGGCATGAGGCGCTGCCGCGGCCTCGTGCTCGGCATCATTGGTCGATCCGCCGCCGCCCGCTGCCTCGCCACTCGCAGCCTCGCCTTCCGGATGGACGTCCTCTACTTCGATCCGCGCCATTCGGTACTGGATCTACGACTTGCTACGCTCCTGTAGTTTCCTCTTCTTACTACTGTTCTACGTATACTTGCACAGCTCTAAAACTCTGGATCTTAATCCGCGCATTGTTGTTGTGGTAATTTCATTTGGTCATACACCTAGCAACCGACTGGAACAGTTTCACCCCCAATTCTAGAATGAGTTGTTTTCTGATTAGTAATGTTCTGCTATGAACAAACTTCTTTGAACATATTAAGTTGGAATAGGTGATTGAACAGTTAGACAGTCCAAAGATTTGGAATGTTATGACTTAAATGATCTCACTGCTTCTGCCTATGATGAGACGTCCCTTTGTAATGTTGTGAGCTGAATGATCTCATTCCCTGTATTTTAGCAAAATTCTTCAGCTTTCTGAATGAGACAACTATATATTCTCTGTAAGCTGTGGTACGAATGCTAGCTGTTGGATAAAGAAGTAAGAACAATACTCCCTCCATTCCAAAATATAAGCATTTCTAGGGTTTTAGCAAAGATTAAGTGAATAGAAAAGAAACTATGATGCCCCCTCATAGATGAGGTATGGTTGGGGCCTTGGGGGTAATATGGGAAGCTTTTTTTTTTTTGGTGTGTGTGTGTTCGGGGGGGGGGGGGGGGGGTGGGACAAGTAGTACACCAGAAGGGCTATATTTTGGTACAAATTTAAAATGCTAGAAGTGCTTATATTTCGGAACGGAGGGAGTAGTAACTTATGCTAAAATGCAAAGGAGGGGATGACATTGTGACAAGAACATCTTGATGGGTATATCTTATCTGGTTCTAACCTATTCCCCCCCCCCCCCCCCAAAGTTTTCATGGGCTATTAACTTTCTGTTACATTAAGAAATCTCCCCAAATTCATGTTCAGTTCACATTATTTATGTCCAAAGTTCATGATATATATCTTGTCGCACTTGTATGCAATTACCTACTGATTTTAAGAAATGCTAGGCGGTAAAGTATTATTTTGACTATTCTAACTGAATTAGCATGTCTACTGAAGGCTAATGGAAAAGCAAAGCGGCCTTCCATTGTATTTCCTTCTGCCGCCAGGAGAATGGATACTCTCAATGATTTGTTGGCAGCAAGTGACCTTGTTTCACTGCACTGCACATTAACAAATGACACGATGCATATACTTAATGCTGACTGTCTGCAGCATGTAAAACCTGGTAAGGTTTATCTTCAACCCCTTTCTTTCTTCTGCTTTATGCATTATATATTCCGAAATAATGCTTATCATGCCTTTAGTTCAGCCGTAAAACACAGTATAATTTTCTTGTTTATCTCACAGGAGCATTCATAGTAAATACTGGAAGTTGCCAACTTATAGATGATTGTGCACTCAAACAGCTATTGATTGATGGTACAATAGCTGGTTGTGCATTGGATGGTGCTGAAGGTCCACAATGGATGGAAGCGTGGGTACGTCCATCAGCTTTTGATGTGTTTTTTTGTTGATAAGTGGCCATTTGCGATGGATGAAATTCATCTAAGATCAAAACATCACCATTTAGAATGCTCTGCTCTTCCGGATGTTGAAAAGGAATCTCTAGGAAAAACATATGGAAAATGAGTAAATATTTAATTTAGTTTAGCATCAAGTATTTCAAGTTCCCTGCACTCCACCTGTTGAGCTCTTACTATTTTAGGGATAACTTTGAACTCTCTTGATTCTGCATATTGTACAGAAGAGCAACAACCAATATGCTAGTAGTAGAGGACAAACAACTGTGCCCTTTTCTGCATTGCTATGGTGGTGCCACTTGTTCATCATCCATCTTATAAAAAAAGAACTTGTTGTTCAGCAAAATGATGGATACTATTTATTTGACATAGGTAAGGGAGATGCCAAATGTTTTAATTCTTCCTCGAAGTGCAGACTACAGTGAAGAAGTGTGGATGGAAATAAGAGAGAAAGCAATCACGATATTGCAGTCCTTTTTCTTTGATGGTGCTGTTCCAAGTAGTGCAATATCTGATGAAGATGAGGAAATTAGCGAAGCTGGAAATGAAGATGATCAGCTAGAAGAAAAGGTTAGCAGTTCACAAGTTTTTTATTCTGAGCAGCAGACAGATGAAAGTCAGTTAAAAATGGAGTACGAAAAGAGGAGAGCCATATCCCAGCATAAAGAGCCTCAAGCATCTGCTAGATCTCAACATATTGTCCCCCGATCAGAAGGAAGGCGCAGCCGTTCTGGAAAGAAAGGGAAAAAGAGACCTGCTCGCCGCAGATCTCAACAGAAAACAGATGAATTATCTGCTGTAGAGAGTGGCAGTAATTATTCCTCACGCAGAGATGATGATACTGCAATGAGTGGAAGGGACCAGGTATTGAGTTCCAGTTCACGATTTGCGTCTCCTGAGGACTCAAAATACAAGCAGAAATCTCCTGCTGAATCCCCAATGGAAATAACTTCTGAGACGAAGTTGCCTACAGTTCTCAGAAGGAAATATCCTGATACACTCAAAGATGGTTTTGTTGTAGCCTTGAGAACAAAAGATAATTCAGGGTTCCATGTTGCAAGACAGAGACTTGCTGGTGGTGGTGGTTGGATCCTTGATATCGTGTCAAATGCTACAAACAGGGACCCTGCTGCTCAGTTCCTAGTCACTTTCAAAAACAAGGTAATATAGTTTTAGCCTTTCCCTTTTTGTGCTTGCTTCAGTTACCCATTCAAATTTTACTTTAATGTGACGCATATCTGGCACTGGCACTTCTACTGACCCAATTTGCCTTTCAGGATACCATGGGATTACGTTCCTTCGTCGCTGGTGGTAAACTATTGCAGGTATCATCTCTCCTTTTCTGGTAGCTGCTGATTACTGCTTAAAAAAATATTAAGGTCTGCTATCATGTTTTCCTTTGAAATTAATGACACTTCTAGCCAAGCGAACTTATGAATCTGTTCTTTTCTATTTTGGTGTTTTAGCAGATTTATCGAAACTTAGCAAAAAGCTCATGATCGAATAGTCATTTAGGCCTCAATCTTAGCTTTGTAAGGTCATCTATTTTACTTTCCATAGTTAATCTGATGCCTCTGTTCCTTCGACTTGTTTCATCACTTGTCCGTGCCTCTATTTAATGCTTAGGTTTTATACCTCTACTTGTACAAGTTGCACTGTACAAGCAGATACACCCAACCAAAAGTAATAAGTTTGATTGCTCAAATGCGCAACATTTATAGGGCTACTAGTGCAACTTTTCCATTTCCAGTAGTAAAATGGGTTGAGAAACAGAAGTGTTTTGATTTCTTATCGACACCCAGGGTTGCTAATGTTCTAACATTTAACTTTTTTAAATGTGCTGAAGATTAATAGGAGGATGGAGTTTGTGTTTGCAAGTCATACATTTGATGTTTGGGAGAGCTGGATGCTGGAGGGGTCCTTGTTGGAGGGTTGCAAACTTATCAATTGCAGAAATTCATCGGTATGAACTTTTCCATTTGCTTCTAAAAAGAGGATTTCTATTATTTCATGCATCTCCTCCCCCCTTGCCCCCTCTTCAATAACGTTGTTTAAGTAGGTTACTGCTCTTTTTCTGTATAAAACAGTAGCACACTATGCGTCCAACCACGAAATGAAACAGTCACATTGTGTCCTATCCCATGTGCAAGCACTTAAGCTAATGTACTCAGCTTCCTACTGTTTGCATGTTCTGTAGGCTGTATTGGACGTCTGTATCGAGATCCTTGCAGCTGCGAGTGAAGAAGATGGAGTTACTCGGTGGCTAGATTAGGCCGCTGGGGACAGAAAAATGGACTGACTCGTTCTTGTTGCTTGGTTTGGTTTGTTGCCAACTCTCTTTTTCTGCCTAAAGTATTCAATTTTCGCTTTTGTAGTACAGGAACCTTGTGGGCACAGAGTGTATGATTGTACGTGTTGTCTTGCTAAACCTGACCTTCAACACTGTAGTAAGTTTTGATTTTTATCCTTGCACGTTTGATGCTCGTATTCCCCATGGGGAAGCCTTCGACTCTTCGACGGCAGTGTGAACTGCTGTTAGCCATTGTCCTTTGCAGATTTCCTCGTGTCGAAGCTCCCTAGAATCCAGGGAGTATTATGCAATGTTTTTCTTTCTTGGGAATCCGGATGCGCACACGTGATCGGTATGTGTAATAGCGGAAGCACACGTCACCAAGACATTTTGGTCTGGTCCTTTTTAAATTTTATTTTATAAATAAACCCCTAGAAAAAAATATTTCATAAATAGTCTTGGCAACAGGACAACTGGCACCAAGATCCAATGTTTTGACACTGACACCCTTGCTCTCTAGCAGCCGAGATGTAGAGGAGTCGGCGCTTGAGGACCTAGGCTGCGTTTAGTTTCACCTTAAAATTGAAAGTTTGAAGAAATTGAAATGATTCGATAGAAAAGTTAAAAGTTTAAATGTATAGGAAAGTTCGATGTGACGGAAAAAGTTGAAAGTTTAAAAAAAAAAGTTAAAATCTAAACCGAGCCCTAGTTTATTTTATAAATACGGAGTAGGTCCTTGGTGCTAATATTCTTGGTACCGATCCCATTTGCATCATTGACTATTTGACTTTGCTTTTACAGAGGGCTATGGTAGGGTGCCAGTTATTATTGGCGTCGAGGCATTGAACTTTCGTGTTAATGAACTGATGTTGAGGAAAAAGATCTATTCTTAAAATAGGATTTTTTTAAATCTATTTATATAAAAAAAATCAACATCCAGTTCTGATATCCCTCCCTGATGTTATTGGTAATCCACAGGCGCCGGGCAAACACCGGCAACCTGAAATCTACCAACCACTGGAGGAAAATTCTGCCGTGACCCCATGTCCCCATCGCAGGCAACAACACTACGAACGCACAGCAAACAACCTATCTTGCCCGGAACCGGAGCTGAACGGAAGAGAGGTAGGAGTACACCTAGTAGTCAAGTTCCATTCATCTACATCCAAGCGCGGTGCCGTGCAGCCGTACTACTCGTCCTCCCCGGCTCCCCGCGCTTGTCACCAAGGGAGAAAAGAAATGTTGTACTATCTGCAGAAGTCGTAGCCTATTTTTAATCCAACATTACGCAATTGCGAGCATTATCTGACTTTGTAGTTTGTACCGAACCGCTTGCACGTACTGGTGGCTGGCAAAAAATAATTCTATCTCGCTGTCCTCTCTGACCGGATTAATGGAGGCTGTGTTTATGTCTAGTTCAACGTAAAGTTTAGATTTTGGTTAAAATTAAAGATGATGTGACTAAGAAATTGTGTATATGACATATTGATGTGATGAAAAAGGAGTATCTAAATTTTAAATCTAAACACGGGTGCTGTCATGTCATGCCTGTCTCGTCAAAACGAAATCTCTCGAATTGAAAACAAGCCATGTGATACGCACGCGAGATAGGGAACCGGTCGAGCAACTGTCCTTTTCTAGTTAAAGATTACTAGATTTTATGTCCATTTTCGTTAGCACATACTCTCTCCTCCTTGTAGCTGTCGAATTACGTCTAACGTTCGATTGTTTGTTTTATTTTAAATTTTTTTTAATTAGTATTTACATTGATATTAGATGATAAAACATGTATAATATTTTACACGTGATTTATTTTTCTAATATTTTTATAAATTTTTTAAATAAGATGAATGATCAAATATTGGATACAGAGGTCCACAGCACACTTAAAATGAGATGTATGGAGTAACTACTAAATGATGTGATTGGTGCGAAATTTTTCTACGGAATTTGCTTTAAAATATCAAATATCTATTTGTCAAATTTATAATGATTAAATCATAATTAGTCGTATGTTGATGATTTTTTTTTCATTTTACATGCGTTAACTTAATCTTCCAGTCTCATCAGTTTCATCAATTCAAACATAACATAGTATATCGTGGTCGCGACAAAAGATATGAGCAAGTTGGATTTGTGGTGTTTGTGCAACGAATCAGCAAAATCTTACAGCCAGATCGTTGGAAAAGGTCGCCACGGAAGAAGCAGGGAGAGTACCATCAGCAGGACGAGCTCACGAGAACGAGTTTTTCGTCCTGTCTCTCCAACAACCAAAGCGTAGAAACATCGCGATTTCCACGTGCGCAATAATTCATCCTATAATAATCTTCTTCTTTTTTGGAATAATCCGATGATAGTGTAGGATGTATGGCACATATGCTGCATAGTCCTATAAGAGCAGGTACAATAGCAGGCTACAAGCCAGCTATAAACATATTTTAAAGAGATAAAAGAAGAGAGAGAAGAGCAGCGGGCTACATATAGTCAGCTGCAGCACGGATTTCAAGACGTAATATGTGTATGACTAGTGAGACTAGGTATTAATAGTATAGTAAGCAACTATTGTATGAATTGGCTATTGCGTTGGTTATAGATGATTTGGAGCTAGTAGTGGACTATACTATTAAACTTGCTCTAAAGCACTCATCGACTGCAACCTACTCCCAAACATCAAATTACACGGTTTTTCTTATAAGATAAAAGTATCAAAGTGATTGTACCAAATGCATTTTGGAGAGGCATTAAATTACACCATGTTGTAATTCTATACTAAGGGCCCACGAAGGATTGGTAAAAAAAATAATCATAGGAATAATTTTCTTAGGATTTTTCTTCCTATATACCCTATGATTTTTTTAAAAAAAAATGGATATATCCGGCCTCTATATATAAATCAGATATACACAGTAACACAGCTATTGATGGAACATGCCAGTTTTGCGAGCGCTTAGGATCCAACCTGGATGGGCTACGTGCACGACGGTAATGCTATCCAACCAATCAACATTTAGTTCCCATATCCTTTGATTTATAGGAAAAGGACGTTAAACTTTGTATAGTATTACATTCCTATAATCAATTCTAAAGAGAATTAAGTGAGAGGTTAGATATCTTAGAACCTTGTCTGTGTTTTCTACTCCATATTATAGGATTAAAGAAACACGCTACTTCAATTTATATGTTTTTCCTATCCTTTATTTCTTTATTCCTATAATACGTTTTAAAGGGGGTTAACCATTTAAGGAAATAGTTGCCTAATAAAAAGAGTTAGTACGGCAGTAGATCAGATATTCAGATACTGTAGTTTCAAACTTTCAATAACTGTAGTACAGATTATTATTATTCCTGCATACTCCCTCCGTCCAAAAAAAAGGCAAACCGCGGGTTTGCGTGCCAACGTTTGACTGTTCGTCTTATATGAAATTTTTTTATAATTAGTATTTTCATTGTTGTTAGATGATAAAACATGATGAATACTTTATGCGTGACTTATCTTTTTAATTTTTTTTCATAATTTTTTCAAATAAGACGGACGGTCAAACATTGGACACGGAAACGAGGGTTTGTCTTTTTTTGGGACGGAGGGAGTACTCATCCTATGCAACAAGGCTGCGTTTAGTTCCGTCCAAAGTTTGGATTTTGATTGAAATTGGAGATGATGTGACTGAAAAGTTGTGTGTGTATGACATGTTGATGTGATGGAATTTTGCAAACTTTAGATCCAAACACACCCAAAAGTGGAAAAGAAAAGTGAGGTTGGTGGCGAGCAGATCTGTTTCAGTTTCGCAGCCATCCCTACAAAATCCGCTCGCTCGCAGGTCTCCGCCTCACACCAACACACGGAACACTGGGCTGGCTTCTCTCTTCCTCTGAAGTCTGAACCCCACCCCCAACCCGCACGAATCCACTCGCCCCTCGCGTCGCCTCGCCGCACCAATGGCGGCGGCGTCGATCAAGCTCTCCTCCTCCGCCAAGCCCCTCGCCCCCGCGCCGGTCTCCCACCTCCTCCCCCTCCGCGCGCACCACGCGCGGCCGCTCCCCGCGCGCCTCCCGCCGCCGCCCCGCGTCGCCGTGCAACACACCGCCGCGCGGGCCTCCGATGCCTCCCCCCGCACCGCCTCCTTCGACAAGGTGCGCCCCGCAATGTCTCGTCGCTTCTCCCCCTCTTCGTCCTCATCTGGTCCGGGGCTCGTCTCAGCCGTTTGTTTGTTTGTTTGTTTGTTTGTTTGTTGTGGTGGTGGTGACGTCAGGTGCTGGAGACGCTGATCGGCGGTGACCACTTCTCGGAGGAGGAGGCGGAGGCGACGCTGCGGCTGCTGCTGGAGGAGGAGAACGAGGCGCGCATCGCCGCCTTCCTCGTGCTCCTCAGGGCCAAGGGCGAGACCTACGAAGAGGTGGGTGCGCCGCCTCAGCCGCGGCGCTAATTTTGATTTCGTTCTGGTCCAGAGATGGGAGTGAGAGATTTCTCCGCCTTGTTCTCAGATCGTGGGGTTGGCGAAGGCGATGATAGGCTGCTGCGTCCGGGTCGACGGGCTCGATGACGCCGTCGACATTGTCGGCACCGGCGGGGACGGCGCGGACACCGTCAACATCTCCACCGGCTCCACCATCCTCGCCGCCGCGGCGGGTGCCAAAGTCGCCAAGGTACTGGCTCCTCGCCCCTTTCATTTGTTTATGGGAGATTATACATGCGCATGCCATTTTCCCTTCAGTTTGTGCTCCAATTGGATTTAGGTAGTAGTACTACTAGTGGTGATGCAATAATGTGTTCTCGCTTGCGTTTTGTGCAGCAAGGGAGCAGAGCTAGCTCGTCGGCCTGCGGCAGCGCCGATGTGCTGGAGGCGTTTGGTGTCAACATCGAGTTGGGACCCGAGGTAGTTGCCTTTGCCTGATTGACCACTGATTGCTTTCTGCCTGGTCCTGTGAGCTAGTATTGCCTTTAGGATCTTATATTCATGCATTTATATTGTACTCCTGTACTCTGTAGCACTAGTAGGAGCACTATTCATGCTTCATGGCAACTGGCAAGTGATATTACCTCGTGAATACCTCTAAAATATGATGTGGGTTGCAGGCCTAGATCACCCGTGTGGTTTTAACCTTTAGTTTGGTGAAGTAATTTCTGTGTTTGACTTTTTTTTTCTCTGTCAAGTACATAATCGTACATATGAAATGGAAGCTGAAACAGCATGGTCCCTTTGCAAGCCACCCAAAGAAAAGAAGGCTATGAAGAGTAGTCGAAGACCATAGCTCCCTTTCGTCTAAAGACACGTGTGATGTTTACAGCATGTGTATTTTTTTTTCTGGGAATAAAAGGTTAGGCTACAAAAGCAGGCCACCTGCATCTCAGTGGATCACAAAGTTCCAGTACAAGTGGTTTGGTCTGTTCATGAGATACATAAACAGAGGGAGAGATTCTACATTAGAACTACAACACCAGTATCCATACCCATAATACATAACCCAATTCAAACCTTTGCTCCAACACTGAGGGTGCTGACTGCAGAGCTGCACATCCACCAAGCTGCTGGTAGCGGAACTAGAAAATTTTGTAGAGCAGGCCATGCAGTAGGAATTATATAAGCATGTTCCAAATGATAGATCTATACTCATTCTAGTGCTAAATTGTGTACCGCGTAAAATAGTACGATACTTGGGGATAGGGGTAGCCACGGCCCCTGCCAGTCCTCTGTCTCTCTGCCACTGCAAGCAGATATAGCTTACTGAAAATTTGTGCTGACCACTGAGGTTGGTACCTCCAACCTTCATCTGACTGAGGTGCGAAGCACGCCCCATTTGTCTAGTTGACATCTCAGATCTACTACATAGATGTGTAGATCAGCCTCTTTATGGTTCTATCATTTGTTTAGGTTTGCTTATCGGTGTAAAAAGGCACAATTGAATTGTTGGATTCCAGTAATTGGATTATGAACATCAACATTTGAAGTTACTGTGTGCAGATACACATAGCTTGTTCTTGTAGTCACAAACTGAGGCTGAATGGTGTTACATATTTAGACTCGTCTCTAGATATTTGTGGACAAAGGGAGTAGTTAGGAATTCTAGATGTAGTCGCTCCATTTATTTATAATGTGGCTGTTTCTTCTAAGCACAGAAAGGCTGGTTGCCCCTGGCTTTTCAAATTTTACATTATTCACTATTATATGCATCTTATGGCATCAGAAACCTGGTGGGGTTTATATATATTATTGTATTTTCTTTTTTCAGGGTATTAAACGATGTGTCAATGAGGTGGGTGTTGGATTCATGATGTCTGCAAACTATCATCCAGCAATGAAAATCGTGAAACCTGTGAGGAAGAAGCTGAAAATAAAGACAGTTTTCAATATCCTTGGTCCTCTCTTAAATCCAGCAAGGGTGCCTTATGCTGTTATTGGTGTTTACCACGAGAACATAGTAAGTTCCTTATTCATTTCTTCTTTTCTTCTAGTAAATCATCAAAGCATAAATAGTATGATATGCAAGAAAAGATTTTTTAAAGTGACAATTTAATATTTCGTTGACCCACATGATCGTCATCATCACCACTATTGTCTTGGTTTTATACTTAAAGTAGGTGTAGGGCAGTTTTTAAGTTGACAAATGATGCGAGTTTATATTAAAGACCTTAAAGGCAAGCATCAGACATCTACTGTTGAGCTGTTGAACCGATGTTGCTCAATTCAGAGTTCAGATATAAGATTCTCCTTTTCCAATTTTTAGTGAACTTCATCTTTAGCAAATATTGTGTTACTTGACTTGCAGATACATGGTTATAAAGCTTTTTTTCTTGAGATGTCAGCCCCGCTAAAAGCTATATTGCAGTTGCTGGTTTTCCATCTAGTGTTCATTGTTCATCCCTAATGAACATATTTTGTTTTACTCAGGTTACCAAGATGGCTAAGGCAGCTCAGAAATTTGGAATGAAGAGAGCATTGGTTGTCCATTCGAAGGGTTTGGATGAAATAAGCCCACTTGGTACGGACACATACTAATGTATCCATTTCACCACTGTGCTACACTGCTGCTAAAATTCCATGATTCCTCAAAAAAATACCTTGGAATATTAAAACTAAGTGTTCTGCATTTAACTGAGAATTTCTTTTATCAATGCTGTAGGGCCTGGATATATCCTTGATGTCACACCAAGAAAGATTGAAAAAATGCTCTTCGATCCATGTACGAGTTTTTTTTTCTATGTTTTTCTCAGAATTTTTAGAAACAGAGACTGTTTATTGGACTCACTTGTGTAATTTGAGCGAGTCTTCGAGTTTAGTCTCATCAATTGCATGTTTTATGCACATTATACTTATTTCTAATTATGCATGCTAACTTCTGAAATACATTATGACGATATGATACACTTTTTTTTTAGTCTCACTTTTTAAAATTATGTTACAATCCAGTGGATTTTGGTATACCCCGCTGCACGCTGGAAGATCTAAAAGGAGGTGATCCAGCGTTCAACGCAAAAGTTCTCCAGGATGTTCTTGCTGGTCAAAGAGGTTCAATTGCTGATGCTCTCGTAAGTTAATCATTACAGTTATCCTCTCTTTCTAGTTACTTCTACTTTCTACCTTCTAAACTTCTTGTAATGCATTTTTTTACAATGAACTCAGAATTCTGCAGTGGTTAGCCTATCTTTAACATACGAATATTTCATAGGAAGTTCTTCAATAGATGGGGGTTTGCAGTGCGCCCTGTCATAAACAGCTTACCGATCCTTGTCATGATAGGATTTAATTTTGTTTAGATTTTTTTTCACAAATCATATATGACACTTAATTATTACCTTGCACACGTTGAGTTGCTTTGCTATGCAAAACATTAATCAATCTTTTTTTCTTCATAGGTGCTGAATGCTGCAGCATCTCTTCTTGTCAGTGGTAAAGTAAATACTTTGCATGATGGTGTAGCGTTAGCACAGGAAACACAACGCTCCGGGGAGGCCATCAACACACTTGAATCCTGGATAAAGATTTCCAATGTAAGTACTTCTGATAATTAATATTTGCAAAGCACATTTTGTCTGTCAGCTAAATATGAATCTGACGCCCTCCGGAAAATTGTTGATACAGAGTTGCTGAGACTGATGTTGGTTGGCCAACAGAATTCCTCGATAAGATCCTCACCAAAGAAAAAAAAGGGATTCTTCAATAAGACCTGAGGAATGATGGCAAATAAGGATTATTTTAGGTTATCTTTGTCCATAGTGACATATTTATGTATGTTCGTTCCAAGTGCCATCTGGGGTGAGATTATAAGGTTATGGTTGGGATTGTAGCTTCTTTTCTAGTCTATTTAGAGATAGATGACTCTTGTTTAGAGATCTTGGTAGTGCCCGTTACATTATGTGCTAGTGCAAGGCGTGGAAGGAAAACGGAGCTATACAGTATATCTGTTCAATGTTGCATCTCAATTTTGTAAAATGCTTCAGAAACAATACATATGATTCATCTCGACTGCCTCCCATTATAAACTGAACTTGAGTTCACAACGATACCCTGGATGTGCACGCAATTATGGAATCATTTCCAATATGCCTATCTTCAGTTTTTCACACACAATCAGTTCACAAGCACAAAATGGACACTCATAAGTATGTACAAAACCATACATTAGTATTGATACACCCAGTGGTGGCAGGCAGATAAGTCTGCGCTAGCTATCTAAGACCAAAACGATGGACGCTAGCAGCAGCATTCAGATTTTCTTTGGGGAAGAAGCGTTGTGTTTCGCCGCCTTGAGGATCGCGGCCCGGATGGCGGACTCGTTGCCGTGATCTCCCCGGCTCGACTTGCGCCACCGCCGATCCCACAGCAGCGACCAGCACCGCACGGTCTCGCCATCTCTCTCCCTGCATCATCGTCATCATCAGTTCGTTTCACGTCGCGATTAGCAAGTCGATCTCAGAATTGCCGGCATTAAACCAGACGCTGCGCACGCTATCTGGTCCACGAATTCAGTGAGACAAGGACGCGTCCCCTTGTCCCGACTCATGTGGTTGCGTGGTAACCATCTATCCGTTTGTACGACACTCGCTTCCCTTGCTTTCTCCATCGGAGTAGGTCGTCGCATTTACAGTAACTCGTACTACTCGTGTAAAACAGTAATCTGTAGCATGTACTACTGGATATACCAAACAGTAACAGGTGGAATGATGTGGGGAACGTACAAGCAGTCAAGCAGGTTGATCTTCGTTTTACAGATTGCGCGGATCAGCAGGCGGCATCTAGAGTAGGACCATTTCTATGTAGACTCGTTTTACTTTACCTTTGGAATTGCCGTGCCGGCTTTGATGCTTATACGTTTTGCTTTTGTTGACTGTCTATGTACGGGTTTGATTGGTCCTATGCTGTGGGAGTACTATATTATCGCTAGCTGAATAAAAACGAATTTACTAAATAGTACAATATTTGTGTTGAAAAAGTTGGTTCTTCTAACGAATTTCTGTGTGTTCTTCGTGATCTAGTACTAATTAATCTCCTTAATTTGCAATCAAACTGATGGAGAACATAGAGATGGAGTGTTAGTTGGAGTCAGAATTGATTGATTACCTCTTGTTGCGATCGGAGCAGACACTGGCGGTCCGGCCGCCGGAGACCGACGGCGGCCGGCCGGGGCCAGTGGTGCGCGGCGCGGTGAAGCTGCGGGTGAAGGAGCGTGGCATGTAGAAGTTGAGCAGGACGCCGTCGCTGCTGCTGCGGAAGCTGCTGCCGCCCGCGCTGTCCCACCGCCTCGCCGACCCCCTCCTCTCCGGCCTCCCCGCCGCCGCCGCCGCCTGCTGCTGCTGCTCCGACTGCCTGCCGGACGCCGTCCGCGCCGGGCCCGGCTCTGCCTTCCCCTCCGACGGCGAAGGCGAAGGCGGCGCCACGCCGACACCGCCGGCCTTCTCGACGAGGTCCGTGAGCGAGAGCTCGTACTCGGACTCGGGGAGGTCATGCAGCATCCCGAGCATCTCCTCCCGCCTCCGCGCGATCTCCTGCGCCCTCGCCGACAGCCCGGCGTCCACCGCCTGCGGGCTCATCCCGGGCACCCACATCCCGGCCGCCGCCGCCGCCGCCGCCGGCTGCTGCTGCAACTCCGAGCTCGCCTGGAGCATGGCTACTCCGAGCGAAACGAGCGGCAAAGAGTGAGAAGTAGTAGCGCGTACTGGTCGCGATATAACGATCGAGAAGAGGAGAGAAAACGGGTCGACGACGACGACTCGATCGATCGATCGATCGGGGCGAGTGGTGAGGGAGACGACGACGCGCGCGCGCGCGCGCGAAGGCGTGGGAGTGGGCGTGGGCGCGTACGCGACACGACGCGCGCGCGGATTTGACGAAGCGATCGCGGTTGGATACGTAGCGTTGGAATCTAGAAGCTCTTCTTCTCTTTTTTGTCCTTTTGTTTTTCCGGATGGATGATCCTGACCTCATCCATGCCTTCGGTTGCACGCATTGAATATTTTGTACTTTCTTCGTTTTTTTAATAGATGACGCCATTAATTTTTTCTCATATGTTTGACCATTCGTCTTATTTAAAAAAATTTATGCAAATGTATAAGATATAAATCACAATTAAAGTACTATGAGTGATAAAACAACTCATAACAAAATAATTTATAATTATGTAAATTTTTTGAATAAGACGAATGGTCAAACATGTGAGAAAAAATCAACGGCGTCATCTATTAAAAAAACGGAAGTAGTATTTATTTACATGTTCGTCCTCTGTTCATATACAACAGGGTAAAACCGTAAAAGTATAGAAGGAGCGAACTGCGATCACCGAGGGTCGTCGGATCGAGAACCACGTCTCGGATCTGTCACTTATATACACACTCTCCGTCCTAAGAAAAAAAAAAGCAACCTAGGAGAGATCACCGTTATACTAGGAGAGGTCACGTCTCCTTCTATATTGTTTTTTTTTTACGGAAGGAGCATGTGTCTGGTACATTTTTTTTTAAGGTTGAAGTGGATTTCTCTGCCCTACATTTCCCTTTATCTTTTCAGGTAAAACTGTCCTTGATGGTCCGGCTGATCCACTAGCTTCTCTCTTGATGGCCCACTCGATAATTATGAGGTTTGCCCTTTGCAATCTTATGATCTGATCTCATTATGTAACTTTGACTTTAGTCACAACACTCTGCTCAATATCACCAAACTAGCATCACAAACATAAGCTTGCGCCTTATCACTAATCTGAATTTCTGATACAATATGAGAGGACTTGTACAGTGCTTAAATGGTGTGGATAGCCATCAGTGAATGCACCAACATCTGCTTGCTGATCATTAAAATGATGGGGGCATGCATACAAGAACAGCACAAATGCATACTAGTGCATTCCTTTTACATTTTTATCTTCAAGCTTTCCTCTGCAATGGTAATTGCAAGCTGACAAAAATACATCTACAGTAGGTAGTGAGACTTCCATCTATAGCGATGTCCAGATGCTAAGCCATACGTATATACAAGCATGTAATCAACAAATAAGCATCAACAGTACAAGAGATATGCTGATCTGTATAATTCAGTCCTAAGCTCAAAATGTCTTAATCTGTTTATGTTGACATTTTACCATTTCTCAGGAAACGTTGTCCTTAGAGCTCTTTAGCTCTCAACGCCGTTTTACGAATTCCTTGAGACCTATGAAGGAAACAGAAGAACAATGAGCATGGTATGATGTAGGCCACCAACAACTGTTTCACATTCAAGGGGAAAATACAACCTAAATCTTTACAGGTAGATGAAAATAAGTTCCTTGCAATTTAGGCGAAATAAAATGAAAATAAAATAATATGTGATGTGATGTGTCACAAATAGCCTATATAACCCGCATAGACACAAAGTGACTACTCACCTGAGTTGAATTAGGTGAACTACGCGAAGGTGCTTGAGAAGCAGGCGATCTTTCAGGAGAAATTATTGTCGGCAAAGTCCCAGGAGACTGAGGATTGTTTGAAGCAGGGGAACGTAAGATGGAGCCACCATGATGGTATGATGACAATGGAGAAGTCATAGGGGTCCTCCTGAGTCCTTGGGAATGGGGCCCATTACTTGGAGATATAGTTGGTGATAATGATTTGCCCAGAGGTAGCATGTTTATTTTAATCCTGCAAAACAAAGAAATGTTAGTTCTCTCATCATTTGGAGGTTCTGTTAAGAGTAAAAAGTAACAGGGTTCAAGCCACTTACTTGTTATGTACATCAACATATTCATCTGTTTCATCCAAGATATCTTCCTGCCAAGAGAAGTTTATGCCAGTTTGCATGTATAAGCGAAAATATTTTACAAAGAACGATACATCTATGAAAAATTTCTAGTTTCTTTTCTAACTATTGGAAAACACTAGATGACTCTAAAAAAATGCAACATCATGCTGAATTAAACGTGTTGCTCCCATAGGTTGGAGAACACTAAAATCTTTATACAACAAACAAGAGTATAAATGGAGAAAAAATAATGGTGTCCTCAAAAAAGCATCAGGATGTGAAAAATGCAAGACTTTGTTTTCAAATAAAAATATAAATTAAGAACAAGCTGTATTTAAGAATATCTCCAACCTGTAGCAATTGTTCCATAACATCTTCCATTGTGATTATCCCCACTGCTTCTTGATCCAATGAATAGCTTGGAAGTGGACCGCTATTAAAATCAAGAATATTGTCCCGCTTTTTTTCTGATTTCTTATATAAGCGCACCTCTCCATTCTTTTCAATGTTACTTCGACGACTTCCAGCAATGCTGACACGAGAGGGTGACAAACCTGAGGGTATTTTCAAATGATCAGACAGCCAAACAAATATTTATTCCTGGAAAAACAAGTGATCATCATGGCTAATGGAAAGTATGTACCATCAGCATGGGCATCTCTGTGGTTAATTTTGTAATCTGATCTGTCGCTGTTAGTTTTGTAATCTGATCTGTCACTATAAGTCTTTTCAATGGATGCTCCTGGTTCTTTTATGCGTCTGACCACCACAGCCATGTGACTGTGACCTTTCTGAAACTCGTTTAGAATGTCGTAGAGAGGAAGATCATCAGACACCCTGATATACCAAAAAGCAGCAACACCAAAGGAAAATTAGAAGATGACAAACGAACATTTTGTATGGAGATAGATACACGCAAATTACAAGGCAACATGGAGTATAGCTTCCTTAAATAAGAGATTCCAAATATCTGAGAATAGTTCTCTTGTTATGAAGAGCATAGAAGCATTAAGTATTCAGAAGTGCATATTTGAATCAATTCCAAAGCATATCACAGTATGTAGCAACCTTGGGTGCCCTCAGTTTAAGCCATGGAAATAATCTTAACTTGTCAACTTTAGTTATACTAGCAAAAGTGCCCGTGCGTTGCACCGGGTGATTACGGAGTGTGTATATTGACCAAAAGTGTTGTTTGGTCTAGCAAAAGTGCCTGTGTGTTACAATGTGAAGCGTACAGATTAGAAAAATATGCAATTAATTAAAATACAAATTCGCTGAAATATTTGGTATTTTTAAGTAGGTATGTGTATAATTAAATAAATTTACAAGTAAAGCAAGTGTGAGAAATAAAATGACATGGTTAAATTTAATTTTTTTTAAATTCTCCATGATTAGTTACGCTCTTTGAAATTATATTTGAATTTTTCAGAGCTTAATTGTTAATTTTATTAATACAAACGTCATTTAACAATTATTTACTTGGAAAAAGAAAGAAAATACTTCCTTTTAGGTTTGCTTCGAAATAAACACATTCAATAACTTATAATTGTTGTAATGCTTCTGAAAAAATGAGCACTAAAAATGAACTTATTCTCTTTTTTTGGGCCTGAGGGACCTAAAATAGACTTATTTCCGGCCCTTGCCGGTCGGTCCACGGCCTTTTGTGCACGCGCAAGTGCACTTCCCCTCCCCAGGCCACAACCTGGGCTTGGGCCAGAAAAGTGGCCTCACTCTCGATCCCTCTTGGGCTGATTTCGGCCTGGACGACACCGATCGTCCGATCTTTAGGGTTTTGATCGGACGGCCGAGCGTCGATATCGGGGAAACAAAACCCCTCCTTCTCCTCAGCCGCCGAAACCCTAGCCCATTTCCCTCCCTCCCATCTCACATCGCCGCCCTCCCCTCCGCGCCCCCGAGCGGCGGCGACGGCGCCCCTCTTCCCGCGAGCGGCGGCGGCGGCGCCCTCCCCCACAACCAACGGCGCGGCGCCCTCTCCCCGAACAACGGCGGCGTGGAGGCGGCTGCGGCCCGGCGGGAGCGGGAGGGGCGGCGGGCCGGACCTCGCCTCCGCCAGATCTGGCGGCATGGAAGCGGCTGTGGTCCGGCGAGGGCAGGAGAGGCGGCGGCGTCGTCTCTTTCTCTCTCTCTCTGTGCATGGTGGGGAGGTGCGGCAGTGGTGGTGGTGGCGGACGTCATGGAACGCCGGTCGGGCCTCGCCTCCGCCAGATCCGGCAGTGTGGAGGCAGCTGCAGCCCGGCGGGGGTGGGAGGGGCGGCGGGCCGGACCTCGCCTCCGCCAGATTCGGCGGCATGGAGGCGGCTGCGGTCCGACGGGGGCGGGAGAGGTGGCGGCGTCGTCTCTCTCTCTCTCTGTGAATGGTGTCGGTTCTCCTGGTGATGCTAACCGAATAGGACTTGGTATAACAGATGGGAGTTTGTTTCCTATTTTTGTGGAATCGGACATATTCTTTTTTTTTCCCGATTTTTCTTTTACCGCGTTGATGAATCGGATTCGTTCCGGTTTTTTTTCACCCGGTTTTTTTGACGGACGATGGAAGCACCTCTTATTTTTTAAGTAGTAGTAGATATGCGTAGCCTTGAGCTTTCTTGAAGCATGCCTAATGTATCTGCACGAGATTTTGACTTCCAACTCAGACTCAGAGAAAGTTAATAGTGGGTACATTTTTTAATCAAGCCAATGAAAACATAGTAGTAGCTTTTTAGGGAGGAACAGTAGGGGCCTAGGGGGCAAACAGCCAATTTGATAAAGCAATAAAAGATCATACCTTGGGATTTTTCTGATAGTAACATTTCGAATGGGCACTTCATCCTCAGGTTGGCAAGTAATTAAGTTTTTAACCTGAAAATGAGATGGTCTTTGCTTATTGGTCAAATAGTAAATAACAAACACATGAAAGTAAAGTGGCAAGATTGGCTATTTCATTGGGATATAGGATGTCCAGGAAGTGACAGTAATGGAAGGATCGGGAAAGTTATTGTTGTTATTTTTCCAAAAGTGAATTACTTATAGGCAATTAAATCTTTTCCCCCACTTAATGAAATTGGTCGACCAAATCTTTCGGCCGACCCGGCAAAAATATAAGCAATCATAAGGGCATGTTTAGAAAGGCTTAAATTTGTGAATGTTGCCTCAGGTTTTGAATAACTAAGGGCAGCTTGAGTGGAAGTACACAAGACTCTGCCAAATTAGTCACTCATATCTGTATTTCGTTAGAGTATGTGATCCCACAATCAACTGAAAACAATTATTTTATGACAATTTTATTACCGACGTGTCATGGTTGAATGACTGCTGCAAAGGCTTCCTTTAACCAGAGAACTAGAATATCATTAATGAATTTATAAAATATATTTCATCACAACAAAAACATTCTTCTCTAATTCAAGTATTTATCTATTAAAACTGAAATGGGCTAGCAGATTCAGTATCGAATATCTGTAATGTGCTATCTTATTCACAATAAAAAGTGTGACTGACACAGCAGTTAGAACCGGCAACTCAAGCCACAAAGATTGATCATTGACAACATGCATCCAAGAGTAAATAACATGAAAGTCATAAGTTTCTAGGGAACAGGATTTTTGGCACCAAAAAAGTTAATAATACATAAAGTTTAGCCTACCAATATAAGGCCAATAATATTGTTTGGAGTCCCAGAGTATATTGGAACACGACTATGCCCTTTGGTCATTATCATACCCATTGTGTGCCTATCAAGAAGAGAACAGTAGCATCAATAGAATGTGTCATTCAAAACACGTACAATAGTTGGAATATTCTTACAGGTCCAGCTTAGCGTTTATATCAAGTGAGAAGGTTTCAGATATGGGAGTCATGGCATCTTTTGCAGTCTTTTGAGTCATCTCCAAAGCTCCTGTAATGATAGTGGTTTCATCATGAGTCAGCTCTCCACCTTTGCCAGCCTAAGAACAAGTGAACCAGCAGAAGTTTAATGGTATTCATATTTGTCTGAGGAAAGCACCAATAGCTATTGCAAACACAAGTAGCCCAGAGAATATATGTATATTAGAGCCAGAAGAAAATATTCAAGGCATGTAGAAATGCCCAATCATATTGTCCATATAGCAGCAAATATTATAACCGGACTCATTTAAGGTGCTATAACATGTCATAAAAAGTTGTCTAGAATCTATATAGAACATGGCCTCTTGAGATCAACTCTTGGACGCCGCACACAGCTGTTGCAACCAAAAAAAACCACTATTGATGCAAACTACATAGTGTAAAGAGCTACAACTTACCAGAAATGCATAAGAGAATAAGAATAAAACCTACCTCATTACCATGCATATCGACTAAAGTCTTTAGCTCAGCTCTCCTCATAAGTGCAACATGGCCCTTTCCGAGTACCCAATCCAACAACTGGAAAGATGGACATGAATCAAATTAAGACATGGCATTAGTGGAAAACACAAGCATATCTATGCATCCTCTAATTATAGCTAATTTTGCATTAGAAACAAGGAAATGGTTAGTTGAATGCAACTCAAAACATTCATCTGCGACAATAAGTAGTTCGCTGTGTTTCAGCCCCAATTAAATTCTGTTCTTTTTTCTTTGTAAAATATGATTCAGAAAACAATTAGTTTAGCAGGAAATAATTAAACTAAGAAGCGAATTGAATTGCTTCATCTAAAATTATTCAGGAGCAATCAAACACGCTTATGAAGGCATTTTTCCTAGTCTGGCAAAGGAAAAAAGAACACTAAAACAGGGTTCTTGCTTCACGGCTATGATTGCTTATTCTGGTTCAATGGGGAATGGGACAGATTACATTTACTAATTAATTAGTCACCGGCTACAAAGAATTTTGTAGACAGATGACTAAATGAGAATGGGACAAGTCCCTTGATTGGAAAATTAATTAATGAATCAGTAAGTAACCGATCTGCGTCCTAGTCGCGGTCAGCCACTTGTAGTGTCCCATCCAAATCCAAATTGTGAGCACACCCCGGCCAAGTGACCAACTACAAGGTTCCAATTCCTCCCCCAAATTCTTTGCAAGCAAACAAGAGCAACGAAACAGGCTAAGCCAGCAGGCGCACCTTGCTGATTGGGTAGGCGACCGGGAAGAAGACGATGAGGAGTACCCGGACAACGGGCGCCGCCTTGGCCCCGACGCTGAGCCCGTAGCGCGTGCAGATGGCCTGCGGCATGATCTGCGACCACAGGAGAAACCGAATCAGCCAGCCAAACCCCAAGTGAGCAACCCATAGTCCATGGACACGCGAGATGGATCAATGCCTCACCTCACCGAAGGCGAGGATGAGCGTGACGGAGATGAGGATGGCGCCGAAGGACGGGACGAGCGAGTCCAGAAATATCGGCAGCGCCTGCGCACACGCCGCCGCCACAAAGCCATCAGCTCCAATCTGGATACGTGCATACAGGGGATCGAAAAACAGCAGGAGAGATTTGTACCTCCATGGCGAGGGAGTTGCCGATGAGGAGGGTGCAGAGGAGCAAGTGCTGGTTCTTGACGACCGGCAGGATCCTGGCTGCGCGCGCGCGCGCACACGCAGCGATCAGCAGCAGCAGTAGAGCTAGGGGGGGCAGAGAGAGAGAGAGAGAGGAGGACGTACCGGCGTTGTCCTTGTCCGTCGGGGTGCCGGCCTTGGCGAGGACCTCGAGGTCGACGAGGCTGAGCGACATGAGGCCGAGGGTGAGCCCCGACATGAGCCCGGCGAACATCACCAGCCCCACGCACGACATCAGGTACACCCAGAACATCGCCCCGCAGCACACCGCATGCTGCGACATCTCCCCCCCGCCGCCGCCGCCGGCGAATCCTCCTCGGCAACCACCGAGCTCAGATGCTCAGTACGACACGAGTGTGTTTGCTGTGGGAGAGGAGGGCCAGTTAATAGATCTCTCTCTTTTTAACCCGCGCAGCACAGCAGCTGCAGCAGGGTGGTCTCGGCTGCGTGCGTGCGTGCGGCGGGGGGCTCGCTTTATTACGGGCGGGGCTTGAGTTGGCTGGTTGGTTAAGTGGCACGGCGTCGACGGCGCGCGGCTCCCTTTTCCTCCTCTCTTTTCGGTTGCGGTTTCTCGTATTTTTCCCCCGTGGGATAACGTAACGGCCTCTCCCCAGAGGGGCTGTTTGGTTTGATCCTAATTCCTAAAGGTTACTAAAGATTACCACACCAGTAGACAAGATTGATTAAGTTAGTCTATTGTTTGGTTTATAGCCACACTTATGACAAGATTTCTTCTCATCTATTATGACCTCACATGTCATTAACTCCCTAAAGTGTGACACTTGTAAGCCACAACTTAAACAAATGTGACGTAAAAAGTATGATGAATGATGATAAACTTCGTATACCATCCAAACAGCCCGAGTGCGGCGCAACCGGGGAGCCGCGCGTCTGGGTGTTGGGTGCCGGTGGTGGTGACTGCGGTTGGTGCGCGCCTCGCTCGCTTCACTACACCCGTTTTCCCGTGGATTTACCTCCCCCGGTGGAGTGGAGCGTGGTGGAAGGGATCGATCGATCGGTGAATCTACGTTGCAGCTAAACCGACGAGGCGTTTCGGGTTCTCGCGATGCAATTCACGCAAGGGGGGTTCTGTGTGCGATGGGGGCAGGAGGATGACACATTGTTGGGTCGATCTGCCACGGCTTCTTTTGCTGTCAAAGGCACGTACTATCAGGGGTTTGAGGGCAAAACGTGCGGGCAAATCTCGCCTGCCCGATCTGCTGACCGACCGGCATCGTGGGGGCCCACGTGGCGGTTGCTGTCCCGCTGGTCGTCAGCGTGACGGTCTCTGTTTTTTACTACTCTCGACAGGTTCAGTCAAAAGGAAAGTTACTTTGATTATTGTGGATGGTGCTACTTGAATGAGCGCGACAAAAGCTAAAGCGTGAACCCTCGTTGTGGTGAAAGCAATATACTTGGGCACTTGGCATTGCATGATGCATGGTTAATTATATCGGTCTAATAAAAGAAAAGGATGCCCCAGATTGTGTAGTTTTTTGGTCGATCACGCCCAATACTCTCTAATCATGAAGTACTCCTATGGACAATGCACAGCTCCTATTCCGAGGACCAAGAATTGCACGCTCATTTAGGCCCATCTGAGCTGGGATCGGACATGATCACCACCAGCACACGTGAACATGGATAGAATACTTCTAACAGCAGGTACAATAGCAGACTATAAACCAGCTATAACCACGTATCGAGAAGAAAAGATAAGAGAGAAAAGAAAGCGGGTTAGAGCAAGGCTAAGAGCAACTTCAATAGTGTAGCTAACTACTGACTCCAAATCATCTATTACTAATCTAATAGCTCATTCATACAATAGTTAACTATAAAAATATATCATACCATTAATACCCGGTCTCATATCTCATACACACGTAATGTCTTTGAGTCCGTGTTGCAACTGGCTATAAATCTGTAGTCCGCTTTCTTCTCTCTCTTCTCTTTTCTTCTTGATATGTGGTTATAGATTGCTTATAGCCTGCTATTGTACTTGCTCTAATAATACAGCCGACATGTTGGCTATAAGGTTATTTGTAGCCTTCTCTTAGCCTGCCTATATAATAGTTAGCTCTTTACAATTAATACAGAGCCCGCTTGTCTCTCTCACAGAGTTTCTTGGTTCTTGTATCCAAGCCGGCTGTAAGTTTACAGCCCACTTCTCCTCTCTCTTCTCTCTCCTCCACCTCAGCATTTAGCCACCTTATAGCCTACTATTATACTTACTCTTAGAGCAGGTACAATAGCAGGCTATAAGCCAGCTATAAATATATTTTAAAGAGATAAAGGAAGAGAGAAGAACAGCTGGCTATAAATTTGTAGCCAGTTGCAGCACGGACTCCAAGACGTAATGTATGTATGACAAGTAGAATCAGGTATTAATAGTATATTAAGCAACTATTGTATGAATTGGCTATTACATTGGCTATAGATGATTTTGAGCTTGTATTGAGCTATACTATTAAACTTGCTCTTACAGATTTGTAGCCAGCTGCAGCACGGACTCCAATACGCAATGTGTGTATGACGGATAGGACCAAATATTAATAGTGTAGTATACATTTCTAGATAACCATTGTATGAATTGACTATTAGATTGACTATAGATGATTTTAAGCTTGCAGTGGACTATACTATTAAATTTGCTCTAATAGCAGGAGCTAGCATATGACTGTCGAAAAGATGTCTGAACTCTGAATGATTCTCTCGTTGTTCTCGGCATTAAGAATAGTTTCATGATGCAGCATATTCTCGAGATTGCATGGGTTGCAAGGCGGAGAATCCGGTGGCTGCTGGTGGTGAATCACCAGGCGCACGCCTGCAAAGGAATATTGGCCGGTAGATGCTGCGCACAAAAGACACCCTTTTGTTCATCATCCCAGCCGTTTCAGAAGCTACCCTTGGTGTGTAGGACTCAGTCTGACCTTCGATTTTCTCTTAGGACAGCATGCCTGATCTTTAGTTTGGCCTCTTCTGTTGGAGTGGAACGTGGGTACTTCATCATCGAACGAACAAACTAAAAAAAACAAGTGTTTTCCTTTTGGCTTGTTTTTTACTTGATACACTACTTTACCTAAAATGAGATTTGGAAGGGTTTCACGAAGAAATTATAAGCGTGTTGAGAATTAAATACGAAATTTTAGGGTTGAAATCACATTCCACTTATCGGTGTATTACTGTATTATCGAGTGTATCTAAGATATACTACCCTACTTTACCTAACTTGGTCAATATCAGAGTTGAGCTTGGTCAGCGATTGAGTCACGATTAACAAATCAGGAAACATATTAGGCCATGAAAACAACGTGCATGGCCCAATTCCACGTTGAAGCAGGAAAGAAATAGAGGGATAAGTGGGTATATTAAGGTTATCACGCACAGTGCTGGTAATGGGGCATGTCATTTTCCATTTGCATATGTGCAACCTTTTCTGTAGTTAGTGGTGTCTGTTCAGTTATATTATCTTCTCGTGTGTTATTAGCCCCATAACCTAGCAGTTAGCCGGAAGCTTTATCTTCAGCTGCCAAACTAATTTGAAAATAAAAGGCAGATGCCACTTAGATTTGCACTATGAGTCAATAAGTCGGTGAATCCTTTCAACGCGACGCGCGTAAGCGTGTCGGGAAAGTCGTCTTGTGTTTAATTTTAGACTGACCCTGTTATACTTACATATACATCAATACATCATCCACATTGACAGAGAAGAGAACGAATCAGGACATGTACATCAAGTATTCATAAATGGGTTTACTGACTGTCTGCAAGCAGAGAAAATTATTCCCTGAAAATTCAATGAATGTACGTTATAGGTTAGCAATTAATCCTTGACAATACATTTTACAAACCTTAGCACGCATGGTTCAGATTAATCGATTCGCATCTTATCTTCTCTGGAAGTTGTTTGATCGACCAACTGTCCAAACGTTGGCAGTTAAGTTTAGAGAAAATTATTCCCTGGAAAATTTCTCTGAAATTTTCAAATGTTTGATTCATCAATTTTAGAGACAAATTTCCCCTGAAAATTCAATGAATGTACGTCAATACACTTTACGAACGTTTTTGCACTCATGGTTCAGCTTCATCGATTCGCACCTTATCTTCTCTGTAAGTTGTTTGATGACTTGATCGACCAACTGTCCAACTTACATAGTATATGCCAATCTCACCATGTTCCATGGCGATTACTCTCTGAATAAGATCTTGGCTTTCGTGGAGCCAATTTGCACCAGGTTTTATTTGGTCCCAGATATATGCCGCCATTCATCCGATCACTGAAAATGTCAGCATGACGGTGCGTATATGGAAGACTTACAGATCCATGGAAAAAGACGATCCCCTTTTTTCTTCGCACGATTCAAAAGACCTGGAAAATAGTAGAGGATGAAAATGCTGGCCTCTCTCGTCAGCTTAGCCCCATGTGCTCCATTTTGGCAAACTAGCTTTTTTTCACACAATTTTACACAGGAATATACCTTTAAAATTGAATCGGAGATAAACAACTCTTAACTCATGTTATATAGATAAAATATATAAAAAAGAATTAAGTTTGATATGCAGCTATTAGCATGTCTTTATTTAGATACAATTATACTTGTACACCTATAGAGATGAATCTATACCGTTATAATATGAACTCACCATGATCTTACAGGGTAATTTTTTCTTATTTTTGTTCTGACATCTATAGGTCTTTAAAGAGATTGTGATGAATCATCTTTGACCTCTCTTAATAAAAGATATATTGTGGCTAATATGAACGCTCTCAATGTATAGTTACATAAAGGAAATAACTTTAGCTACTCTCTCTATCTAAAATATAACAACTTCTAGCATTTAAAATTTACCTTAAAATATTGCAACATCTTCACTTATACTCTCTTTTACGGTAGCGCTATTCCACGCGCTACAGCGCGGAATAATAATTCGAGCGCTGCACACCGCCTTCTACTTCCGGTTTTTTCGTTTTTTACCACCCCACCTTTCCTCCGCATCCCACCTTTTCTCGGGTCGTTTTTTTTCGTTTTTTAACACCCCACCTTCCGTGTTTCTTTTTTTCTCTTTTCCATCTTATATGTGCTTCATCAATGGTCCAGGTAAAATATTAACCATCCAGATTTTTCTGTTATTCATTCCTTCTCTATAGTTTTTCTGTTTTCGCGTTTTAGTAAAATATTTACCGTCTAGTTTTTCTTTCCGAGTTTTCCGTTTTTCTAGTATCTCCGCACGTTTGAAAAGTAACGAATTTACTCCGTGGAATTTTTCATTTACTCCCAGCCTCCCACATCTGCTCATTCTAAAGTAACAAATTTATTCTCATGAATGTCTCCACATCGTATGACGCCATACCTAAATGGTCGTAAAAGAATTACTACAAGCTTACAACGCTAGTAATTCTTTTACCAATATTATTTAGATTTTGTGGTCTGCGAGTAAAACAATTTCCACATTCCTCTCGATATAGCCATGATCTCATAGCCACCATGTAGTAATATGTTTACTGATGTGTTCAATATACAGTATAAGAATAAAAACTGGTACTAAGAGTATTGTTGATCTGTATCACAAAATAGTTGTATGAATGAAAAAAATTACAGGCTCAATCACACACAAGCGATAAAATTACTCACAGGTGAATCAAACTAGAAAAGAAAAAAAATGATTCAGCCAAAAATCCATCATGGAATCATGGAAGAATGTAGCGGTGTGGTATAGAGTTGAGCTTGACGTTGCACAGTAGCAGCCATCCATCATCTAACAAGCACAAAAAAATGTAAAAATATTCTCGTTCATGTCAATACAGATGACGAGCAAAAGAAAAATAGCAAACAATCTCCATCACCGGTGGACTCCACCTTAACCTCTGCGGCCAGCTACATGGAGCACGATGTGCAAATGTAGGACCTGTGCAGCCTATCAATTGAGATCAGGTAATATTGGAGATTACATGTTAATTTGATTTGCAAAAAAAATTAGGGCTTCATGCGTGAAGTTGAAAGAGAGTATGCAGATGCAAATTAGAGTGTCATTTCCTTACTTGCTTGTTCTATCAATGTCGCCGACGTGGAGTAGCCGCTGGTTGTTGCTATTGGCTCAGGTGAACACCTCCTTGCTGGTTATGGTGCTGCCTAGCGTCCAGCAGCGAGGCCTGAAGTAGTGCCTTCACCTCAACCGCCGCCGGCCACTGCTCGCCGGCCACCGCCATCAACCACCACGGTGTCGTCGTCGTCCTTCATGGTGTGTCGCCGATCTGTGGGCTGGGATGGTGGATCGATTCAGATCCAAAAAAAAGGAAAAAACGGAGTGGGGGCGAGAGTGGTTGGTTGGGTACGGGAAAAATAGAATATATACCGGAAGCAGAGAAGTTGTTTTTATCGTAGTAAATCATTTACTCCGATAATGGTGGGTGCACGATGCGGGACATGGGGTGAGATCGAAAGCATGGAAGTTGTTTTTATTATCGAAGTAAATTGTTTACTCAAATAAAGGTGGGTGGTAGAGGCACCCGATCGGAGTAAACAATTTACTCGGATCGGTAGGAGTGGGATGACGGGACGTGGGGTGGGGTGGGCCTGGGCTAACGCATGTTTGGCGCTATGAACAATATTCCACGCTCTAGCGCTCCTAATAGTAGTTCTACTCTTTTTAACCAATAATAACATTTCCTAATTTAATTTCTCTACCTACTTCGTTTTCTCAATGAATCACAACTTTCTCTTACTTAATTCTACATACTTTCATAATACATGTGCTCAATCCTAAAGTTCTTATATTTTTGGATGAGATGATAACTTATTATTGGTATTCTGCCTACTTTCGTAATACATGTATTTAATCCTAATTTTTTTATATTTTAGGATAGATGCAGTAACTCATTGTCGGGTTGTCAGCGGGTTAAAATTTATATGGATAGGCATGCATTTATTTAGGTTTATTGTTTCGGCATAGCTTCATACATATTAATTTTTCATGGTGCTTTTTTTTAACAAATAGCATTTTTGCACACTGTCAAGATCTTCACATAGTCCTCATCGCTCCAGTCGTGCAAGATATACAGCATGAAACTGTATAAGTTATTCAGGATTAAAATGTTATTAAAGTTATTGTGATTGGTATCTCTCTCAAACAACATCTGCTTCTAATTAAGGACTAAACATGGAGGTTTTATTGAGCCACTACTACTCCCCCTGTTCTCATGTATACATATCATTTTAACTTTCATACTTTGCTCCTACATACTTGTTCTACTACATTTACTAGTGCAGGTTTGAGTTTTTTTTTTACTTTACTTACATGTGCTATACACTTCACATTTAACTGTTTATTTGCATGTCTGCATTTATTATCATATATACTAGTGCAGTATGTGCCATCAAATAATAATGAGGGTAACTCTATCTACATTAGGAGGGAAAAGCCTCCTGAAAATTATTACAGATTAATATGTAAATACATTCTTATAAGTTAAAATTTGTCCAAACCTCGCAAGCCCCAAAAAAGATCTTTTTTTAACCTAATGCCGAACTTTGTTCCACTGTTATACTTAGAAAAAAAAAATTGACCCAGTTTATAAGGAAAACCGGGCCCAAAAACCATACAGCTGCACGGTTAATTACAGGAAAACCAGCTAAAACCTTCCGCTCTACACAACTAACAACGACGGCGGAGCCTAATCGTAGGACGTCACTGCCAAACTAAACACAAAAGCGACACAACAGCTCCCACATTGCAGAAGAGGTGTTACCATTGCTAAGCTAGCCGCCCAAGCGACCTAGCAGCGCCGACTCCACAACTGCAGCAACACTGAAGCCACGAAAGTCACCAAAGCGAAAAGTAGCTCCGACATCCAACAATGGACGTCAGCCAAGCCACCGAAGAGCAACTTCCTTCACACGGCCAGCACCAGAGCTCCTTGGAAGAGACTGCAACATGTCATCATTGCCGAGCGTCGCCGCACCCCCATCAGCAAGCAGCTTCGACTTCATTAGCAGAAACAACCGAAGAGCGTGTTGCCCACCACAAGAAAGAAGCGGACCCAAGAAGGCGAAGGCCTCACCGAACAAAAGGTATGAAAGCTTTTGAACCGAAAAAGACTATCGACAGTCGTCGATGCGTTAGAACTTCTCCGAAGTGACGCCCCCAAGGAGGACACAACGTGTAACGCCACCGCCGCTCGTTCGAAAGTCGGAAGGAGGTTTTCACCTAGAAATTTGTGGGGATATGAAAGAATGCCATGACAACGCCTCCAAGAAGGGAAACGGCGCCCATGGGCGCCGTCGTCGTCGAACCGGCCCAAGACCCGGCAAGGCTTTCGCCAGCATCTTCACATCACTCACACAAACACCCCCACATCGATGGCCACAGAATAGTCCATGATGTCTCGCAAGCAGTTATACCTTGACCGTAACCAACAGCAAAGACGGGCCCTTGGCCACCCTCGAAACGCCATCAATCCGCCGAAAAAGATCTTAGATTTCGCTGTTTCACTTAGCCAATTTGCTCAAGGTTTTCGTACATAGATGTCGTCATATATGTCAATAATTCAGTTTTCAGTCTGCATCTGCATCCTCTTGAAATGTCAGCATGCCGGTTCTTGTATCACTTATGGGAGGTCACAGCCTAATCGATACTAGAAAGAGACCGTCTCCTTGTTTCTTTGTACGATTCGATACAGCAGGAAAAAAAACAATGGATGATGAAACGCCGGCCTCTCTCTTCAGCTTACCTTGATATACCACTCCATTTGGACAAATTGTGGAGAATCCGAACTCTCCCACGACTGGTAACAGAAAGGACAGGCTACTGATCGCTGTCGGATTAGCGGCAATTGTCCCTTCTTAATGATCGAGACTCTGAGCTAGCCCTGACTTGATTTAGTATCTGTCTAAGGATACGGCTCCTGCACGAATCTTATCTTGCGGTTTACTTGCAACAATAGATCATGGATCTATCACCCCTATTTACAGAAACAAAACTCATTGCTTTTAAAGAACTCACATTTTCGGGTAACCTTGTTGTCCCTTGTGGGTTGTGGTTGTGGCAAGGTCCTTTGAACCCACCATCTGAATTCAAGTTGCAAACTTAGTACATATACTATTTTAGTGATAGACAATCTATACGTTGATAGGAAAACGTCGGTGATGATTTTATCAATTTTAAAATATACCGGTCCAATCCTCGAATGCGTTTTTACCTGCACATTCGATGAGTGCGAGAAGCTTGTGGTGACTTTGTCATTATTAAGACATACTTTTAAAGGTGGTTATACGGATAGGGTATGTATATATGTATGCATTTGGTAAGTGGGCTCGTATGTAATTGAACGTGCGTGGTTGTATTGTGTTTTGTTTTTTTCGAAAAAAAGAACTTATGAATCTTGTACTATTGTCTGTCTTAATTCATTAATTCATTCGTTTGACGACAATTATGCATATATTTGCCAACTTCGGGTGGCGGTTCTCTAATACAATTCAATAGTTATGGCATATTTTTCTTCTGTTGGTGTGTATTAGTTTATGTTTGCTTAGCTTTGTTTGTGCTATCGTGAACTTTCTATGTGAGTTTTGTTCTGTGTGAGTTCTGTAATAATTGGCTGTAACTCTTTGAGTAAAGACTGGAATGTTACATTCCATTATCTAAAAGAATTAATTCATTCGTATAATCGTGGTATTATCTGATAATAACACAATTACACAAGACAACGCTAAGCACAAATGTATAGGTAGAAAATGGGCCTTAAAGCCCATTTGGCCAGTGAAATCTAAGGCCCAAAAGATAGCAATAATGGGCCGAAACCCAAAAGTTAATGTTGACTCTGTGTGCTCCATTATAGTCCTCCACGAATCCATGGTCGCTGGAAAAGGGTGGAGAAACCAAGAGGGGGCGTCGCCGGAGTCGGAGTCGGAGACGTCACGGCGAGCTCCGCGGCGGCGATGGAGAGCTCCCTGGGCGGCTGGCCGTCCTACAACCCGCAAAACTTCAGCCAGGTCGTCCCCGCCGACCCCTCCGCGCAGCCCTTGGTCGGTCAGCCCCTCTGTGACTCTGTCCCCCCTCACTCGCGATCGATCTCTGTGCTTAGCTGTCGTGATCTCATGCCTCCGACCGCCAAGTACAATTCAGAATTAGGTTGATTGTGTTGATGATGCCATGAATTGTGTGCCTGATCCCTCACGCCGGAGCTTTACCTCTAGTCAGTCCTATTGTGTGTCAGAGCGTGTGTCTGAAATTCCAGTGCGCATGATTAACAAAAGGTGGTTAGTACTATTTGTTTCTAAGTCCCAATGCCAAATAGTTGGATCATAATATCTCATTTGGGAGGTATTTGTGAATCATGGATTATACATTTAGGATTTGGTTTCTCTCATGGCCAACGCCCTTTAAGGTTTCAGTTGTGGTGATGAATTACTAGTCGGTTTTTGCTCCGAATGTCATTCCAGGCAGCCACTTGCATTGTAATTTGCAAAGCATATATTCAGTTTGTCATATTTGTGTTTCTCGTCAGAGTATCAAGCTGGTAACTTATTCTCTGGAGTCCGGACATGTTGCATTGGTGCGAAACTGCCAATACTTATCCCTATTTTTTTTGTGTTTCAGAATGTCGTACCAGCCACTTACATTGCAACACACAGGACGGATCCACCTCCCGGTCAAGGTATCTTGCTCCCTTGTTTCTTTTACCAATGCTGATTTCCCTGTGCTGCTCCTCACTTCTGAGTGTGTGGTTCCTAAACGTTCAAATGTGTATAGTTGAATGTGACTGCTCATTCACATTGCATCAAATTCCTTTTACAGTAGTACTCTACATGGCATAGCAGATCCTCTGAGTTGTTTGGTCTGAGCCAAAAAGTGACTATCTTGCCTTTCATGGCTGGCATATTTAACTCCAATCATCTATACTGTTTTCAGTAATGCAGCCTCTTTAGTATCTTCTGAGTGATAGATCCATGAATAGATTCTGTTGGACTGTTAGATATGTCTTCAAAGTCAATATTTTTTGCATTCCCTAGGACTGTAGTTTTGGCTTCTTGATATGTAACTCACATACATTATGGCTAATTTGCCCAGCTTACTTTCAAGTAGTTCCCTTACGACCTTTGTTCTGGTACATTTTTTATAGCTTCAAAGCAAACTTTTCTCTTGGAGTATGACTTTATGAGGGAGAGCAGAAAAGGTTGAGAGTCAGAGAGCCAGGGCCTAGCCGGCAAACTGGAAAGACCAACTAAACCTGATCTTACACCTTCATAGTTGAGTCCCCTTGAATTGATTTGATAAGTTAAATGCTTTTATAATTTTAGCAATCAAATTTTGGAATAACACATGCTAGAGCAACATCTATTTGGACTAGAGGTTGGAGTTTCCTAATGATGAATCAACATAATTTAGTATTTTCGCCTCAGAGACTTTGCTCTGACCCACTATGTGTACCTATTACAATTTTGTATGAGCATTCTGTTAAGTCCTTTTTTTCCTCCTAGCCTAATCTTTTGGCAGGCCAGGCCGAACCACCAAACATCCTGGTTGCTTTCAGGCCTGTCCACTGAACTATCTCCAGATTTCAGGTACAGGTATTCAGTAAAAAATTGATTGCATGCTGCTTACCATCTCCACAAAAGAAAAATGAAAGAAAACTATAGGCAAGCTGGGCAATTTATTAGTAAGGAGCAAATGAACTGGCCAACCAAAGCAACCTCTCATATTAGTCATCTTCCTCTAGTGCTGCCAACATAGTTTTATTGAAGTGTTCTGTTTATGCCATATTGCCAATATGATTTGGATGGTTACATTTATAGAACACAGTTTTTCTTCTCGACTCATTGCCCGTGTGCCTGTTGGCAGAGGCCAAAGATGTAAACCATTTCCATTATCTAAAAAAAAAGAACATTGTTTTTAGATATTCTATGTAAACATTGTACTTCATTGGTCCGTTGCAGGCATGGAGCTAGTTCCTTAGTTTCCAGTTTATTCAGGGGCTGTTCAGATTGATGCCATTTTCAACCATATCATTTTTTGGCAAAGTTGCCAAAAATGTGCCTACATTTGGTTTGTTGCCAAATTTTGGTAAATACATAAGAAATCCTGCCAAAATTTTGGTAATATTGTCAACTTGCTAAAATTTTAGGTAAGGTTTATTTTGGCAACAATCTGAACAGCCCCTCCGTATTTTTGCTGCCTATTCCCTCTTGAATTTCCTGTGCATGGGATATTGCTTCTGATAGTGGTGAATTCTTGAGTGCTTTAGTTCATTAGAGCAAGTTTAATAGTATAGCCCACTGCTAACTCCAATTCATCTATAGCCAATCTAATAGCCAATTCATACAATAGTTGCTTACTATACTATTAATATATGGTCACACCTGTCATACATACATTGCGTCTTAGAGTCCGCGATGCAGCTGGCTACAGATCTATAGCCCGCTGCTCTTCTCTCTCATCCTTTCTCTCATTAAAATATGTTTACAGCTGGCTAATAGCCTGCTATTGTACCTGCTCTTAGATATTTTCGTAGTCGATCAGACTCGATAGTTGCTCGCTCTCTTTACCTCGTTTTGGTTCTTTCTGGGCTCTCGTCCATTCCTACCAGAACTACCCCAACTATTCCAAGTTTTCTTTTTTACTGTACAGAAATCACCTCTTTTTTTTTTGTTGCTATTTTCACTATTTCCCTGACCGTTTGTGTCTGGAATCGCAGTGATAACAACAGACCCCAAGAACATCCTGTTGAGGCATTTTTATCAAAAATCCGAGGAAAAGGTGCGCTGCTAAGAGCCTAAGACTCTCACAAAGGTTACATAAATCAGTATGGAACATCTATTTATCAACGCTTTATCTTGACTGTAGTTGAGGCCAAAGAGAGCTGCACCAGACAACCTGACCCCACAGAACAACGGCAAACAACCAAGAGGCCCTCTCTCTGATGGTGGTGGTAGCCAGGCAACTGCAAGTGGTAGAAGCTAAAACGCAGCTGTTGTTCTCTCCGGCATCTCTTGTGCTGCTGAACTGACAGCATGCATGTCATACTACCTGTATGTATGTGTGTGTGCTTGTTCAGGCATATGCTTACTAGTAGTGTCATCATCTCTCTTGTGTGATTGATCAAAAGAGCTCCCCATGCATGTACATACACCCTCATCCTCAGTGTCAGTGCGGCACCTTTGATACGGAACTAGCACTATTGCAGTCTTTTATGCCGACACTAGCACAACTTGATGAAACCATTTTTCCCTACATAATTGCCTCAGCGTCAGCTTTCCAAAGGCTGAAAGTGATCATTGCCTCTCTTATCTCTTAGCATTACCTTCTTTTGTCAGATTATATTAGTATGGTACATATCAATCATGCAAGCTCACGCGCGTCGCCCTTTTTGTTTCCCTTTTTTTCCCTATCCATCTGTGAACGAAGACGAGTAGACGACGGCGTCGGCGTCTCGTGAGAAAGACCGAGTTCCAGTGGAACGCCGTCGTCCGCGCGCGCGTGAGGCTGGCCCGGCGCGTTGTGCGCTCGTGGCGCCGTGCTGCGCGACGCGAGTCGCTGTCCATGGCAGCGGAGCGTGCACGGCTCGGCGTTTGCTATCCAGCTAAGCAGCAGCGGCCGCCGCAGAGGACGTGAGAGACACCGCGCGTGACGGGAGCCGTAACAACGGCAGCGGCCAACTGCGGATGGGCTATGGGCATATTTGAGAGAGTTTCTGGTAGCTGAAACTTCTCCTAAAACAAAACCTTTCGAAACAATTCAGCTTTTTATTTGAAATTTAAGAAGTTGCAATTGCATAATTAAAAAAAAACTAGTAGATTCATATTTCTATAAACTGACTACCAACCGATTGTCTTTTTAGAATGTTAAGCTTCATCAAACATGATCGAAATCGATGTAATTCCGGCCGTCTGGTCACTAATCGGACGGTGCATATCGATGGCTACACAACGTATCAGTATAGTAGCACTCACGGTGAAGGCTGGGCTGCTGGCAGAAGAAGAATCGAATCGAACCGCGAGGTGAACACGACGAGTTAAAGGCTGGACCAGAGGCCATGGGGGGCGAGCTAGCCGCAACAGACTGGCGCCCGTGCCTTCTTCTAGTACGTCGGGCTGGTTCTATTCCATGTGGCGTTGCCGCCGTCGACTGGCCCACCGGGAAAACCCCAACGGCGGCAACCCGACAACCTGGTGCCTTGTGGATATTGCTCGCGTCCATTTCGGAACAGCTCAGGTGTTCACGAGGTCGCTACGCTACAGGACGGAGATCGCCTGAAGCTATGTGGACGTAGACCTCGACAATGCGTGTACCTGTACCATGGCATATGATTGTGCATTATCAGCTTGATGAAGCAGCAGCAGCTGTTCACAAGTCATCACAACGGCAGTGGCAGGCTTAGCTGCGTCTTTCAGGTTGTTGAGAGACTTTGTGCAATAATTAGACTAAGGCATTAAGCATTATCAAGATAGGTGAATGTTTATTCAATTATTCTATCGAATAAAGTGGGGAAAGGGTGAAGAACGCGTCAGATATCACCCAAAAATGTCTCTGTCCAACAAGATTTAGTATTTGCGGCAGCCTGTGCCGGATAACCTTTCGCTGTGCTTTTTTTTCCTCTTGTTTTTTTCTGCCATCGGTTCATGAATCCTCCAAGCCGTTTTTTTGGCCACTAGTGTGCTGTGTCCTGCACTACTCTCTCAACTCACAAGTCATAACTCAACCTTTTTCTAATGGAAGAATCCATCTCTGAACATTTCCAGGGCACAGTAGCTCCAAGCTAACCGTTGAAAAATGAAAGAAACTTCTCTCATGCTATTCCACTTCAGTAGTACAGACTGTACAGTGTCAAATAAATGAATCAGCATGATCAAACTAATTTGTGGCATGGTATCATGTTAGTACTTGACCATTCATTGCATACATGGTGATTGCACAGTAGTTGTTCGATCACGTATTCACGTGATGGTAGGATCATCACCTGCTAATTAATCAGTACTGTCAGCGGTCAAGTTTATTAGCACAAGATCCAGAGCTGGTTGGCTGTAAAAAAGAACTAATGAATATACTAGTACGAAAAAGTCACAGCAACTGAACATGGAAACGAAGATTAGTATTTAGATCAAGACAAGGCGAAGCGACAAGAACTGGCGCAAATGCTGTGCAGCTGATCACCAGATGCAGTATAGTGGACAAAAGCATTTGCCAGCAGAATATACAAGTCCCAAGCTCTGCAGCCAACTACTAATGGCGATCATAAACAAAGGGTTAGATGCAGGATGGAAGTGTGAGATGAGATGAGATGCAGAAAATGGTCATGTGACATCATGTGCAAGCAGGCACCAACCATTAGGCTACAAGAAGAAAGCATTACTTCTCCCAGTGCAGTAAAGCAGGCAGCTGGTATCAGGAGTGGACTGGTAAAAGATGCATTAGAGCAGACAACTGTACTTGCATTAGGTAGAATCACATTAACACTGTAAGCATTAGCTGGGGCATAGTCAGTCTCAGTCACAACACCACCCTACACTTGTGTAGTTTATAAGTGTCAAGTGTCATAGAATGATGCTCGAGTATAATACAGTCAAAAGAGCAAGGAGAGCTGGTTATGAGATCCAACGAGAGGGGAAAAAATTATGTAATGACAACATGGTTAATATTGGCAATCCCTAATGGCAATCCATACAAACTCATGTTCAACTGTAGTGCTGGGCTGTTGTCATCTGTACCGTTGGTTCTCACGCTTGCTGAAGTTCCCGCCATCCCTTGAGCTGTGTCTGTCCGATGTCTGAGGCGCATCTCTTCCGGGTTTCTTATCCTGTATGATGAACAATTGCAATCAGAAAATGAGTTAACTATACTGTTTAGTAAATGGAAGAAATCAAAAAGTTCATAAGTGAGTAGAACATACATCGCGGCATAGTAGATCATCCATTTCGAGCATGTGAATTACATGTCCCATTTTAGGCCTCTTGTGGCCATCAGGATCGACGCAGCGAAGGGCGACCAGAAGTGCCCGTTTCAGTGCTTTGGGAGAAGGCTTCTCGGGCAGCTTGGGGTCTACTACCTCCTCTGCTTTCCTCTCAGCAACCATGGTCTTCAGCCATTCAACCAAGTTCACCTGAAAAGAAGACAATTTAGCTCCATCAGATGCCAACGATCCTGGAAGAGATTCATGAAAGAATAGGTAGGATACTGACCTCTCCAGGTGCCCTGGTGTAATCTACTGGTGATCTACCCGTTATAATCTCCATTATAAGTACTCCAAAGCTATAAACATCGCTCCTCTCATTTAACATCCCCGTGCTGGCGTATTCAGGTGCCACGTAACTGCAACATAGCCAATTTCAGTCATGATAAGATGTACTAACTTTTATGTACAGTAAAGGTTGTGTGTGGATTGTCAATACTAACCCAAAGGTTCCCATAACACGGGTAGTAACATAACTTCTCTCTGAGCACAATAGCTTCGCAAGACCAAAATCTGACACTTTAGCATTCCATTGCTGGTCAAGAAGGATATTGCTAGATTTGATGTCACGATGGACAACCTTCGGTTCCAGCCCCTCATGAAGATAGGCCAGCCTAGAGAGCAGAAGTTGGGTGTCAGTATTCATGTGTTTCCCTATCAAACCCATCTTTTAAAAGAACTGTTGATGTTGTTTAAGCAAGCCACTGACAATATTGCTTTCAGGCAAAGAATATTATCGGTAGAGTGCTTATCAATGCACATGATGCTTTAATCTAGATTTTAACTGTCAAACAGGGTCACAATGTTCTAGTCCGAACGCATGTGCAAGGTAAGTATTTAGTTATTTACATGCAGTATCTTAAATCTCTATAGAGCGAATCAAAACAATCTCAGACTGGGTGCTTTGATTAAAATAAAGCAAGCTGGCAACAGGAAAGCAATTAAAGGACGAATGCAAGATGAGCACATGCAATGTCCAAGAAATTCGACACCTTTACTTTGGCGTTTGTACTATTTAAATGCACATGAAATTCTAATTGTTTTCTGAACAACCAAATGATGCCTAATGCTAACAAAGAAAAAAACATGTTTTTTTTTTCGTATCTGCTAAACATGGGTTAGAATCAGCTGTCTTTGGGAATATGTGCATGCTAAGGAACACAACCTAACAAACTTGAGTAAAGCACCTGAATTCCTACGACAATCAATTTCACCAGAATTAGACTCTACTATCCTAACTATGATGCATGTCTCACAACAAAACAAGCCTCCCATGCCAGCTAGCACCTGTCTTCTAAAATCTGAATGATCATGACCTATATTTGCCCATAATATTCATAATCTTTAATGTCGAAGTATTAAACAGAATCAGGCAAGGCATACCAATATAACACTGTTCAAGGTACCCACTTTGGCAAAATTGGCGTGCAACAGTGAGAGAAGCATTACCCTTTAGCAGTTCCAAGAATTATGTTCATCCTGACTTCCCAAGTTAGTGGGCTCACTTCCCCTACATCACCATGAAGCCATTGATCAAGATTGCCGTTGTCTACATATTCATACACGAGCATCCTGTTCAACCAAAACGGCAATGTGAGTAAAACATCCATTAATCAGAGAGGGAATAATAATGCACAAAATTGATGAAGAGATTTCATTGTACCTATAAGCGCCCTCTACACAGTAGCCGAGCAATCTAACGAGATTCTTATGCCGAACACGCCCGATCGCTTCAACCTCCACCTTGAACTCCTTCTCAGCCTGGCCCCTGGCAAAGCAGGAAAACAATTTGATTTTTTGTTGTCATAAAACAGAACAAGAAAATGTGTGAGAAAATGAAACGGTAATCCAGTCCCTAGAAAGCCGTGTAGGATTAAATTGCGTCACAGATATCGAGGCGAATGGGGAATGGAGATGGGCGCACAGAAGAGGTAAATGATGACAGCAATTTGAAACTTCTTGAGCCCCACGACCCAACCGTTCACCAGCAGACCACTGCTTCATGAATAAACTGAAACAAGTTGCACCTCTATGCACAAAAAATCCGATCAAATACACTAGAAAAAAAAAAGGATCTTTCCCTTCTTCAAATGGAAATTCACAGTTTTTGACAGCTCACTTCCTGGTCCATCAGACTGATCATATCCAAGTCCAACAACCCATTATCGCAGAAGAAGATAAGATTAGAGATCTGCGTATCAATTCGATGAACAAGAATACAACCGGAGCAAACAGCCAAAGAAACCGATGAACAAGAACACAAACACGGTTAAACAGACGAAATCAGTGGCATTTTTACGAACAAACGAAATCACACACCCCAGTTTAAACAGAAAGGGAAAATTGATTTCTTTAAAAAATAAAAAATAAAAACGGGTATTCCTAACTATATTCTCCATCCTTTCTACTCACCCAAGGACGAATTCTAGGCTATACAAGGATGGAAAGGCTGGAGATGTCCAAATCAAATCGAAAAGCTCCAAGAGAAGGCACAGGATTAGTACCTATTATTGAGTAGATTCTTGACGGCGACCATGGCGGAATTCTGCAGCGTGCCCTTGTAAACAATCCCGTAGCCGCCTTCCCCGATCACATTCTCCTCCGCGAGCCCGTCGGTTGCCTCCTCGAGCTCCCGGAGAGTGAACCAATGGCCCCACCCGAGGTGCGACACCTCCGGCCCAGCCGAGCCGCTCGCCGTGCTCCTCGGCGTGGCGCCGTCCCGCTCGCTCCCGCCGCTCGTCGTGGCCGACATGCCGCTGGCCGCCGTCGACCGCGTGGATCCCGCCGGTAGCACCGGCGGCTGCGTCCGCTGCGGCGGCGGCGGAGTCTCTGCTTTGGCGAGCTGCACCCCATGTTGCGCCGCCGGTGGAGGCGGCTGCGGCGGCGTCGGCGTCGGCGTCTGCTGCTGCCGCTGCTGCCGGCGAACGATCTCCTGTATGTCCTTCGGCGGCGTGGGCTGCTGGAGATGCTGCTTGAGAATCTTGGTGTCGGCCGGGTACAGATTGGATGCGAGGTCATCGCGGCGCCGGCGCCGGCGGGAGAGGCAGACGAAGACGAGGACCAGGACGAGCACGATGGCGGCGCCGACGGCGATGCCGATGAGCACCCAGAGGCGGAGCCCGAACACCGCCGTGCGCTGCGACAGCCACCCGTTGAGGTACCCGGCGCTCCACACCGACGACGGCGCGCCCTGCTGGTGCCGCGAGGGGTGCGGCTGGTGCGGAGGTGCCTCGGCGAGCAGCCTCCTCTGAGCCGCCATCGCCGCCACGGGGAGCTGATGAAGCAGAGAGAGAGAGAGAGAGAGAGAGAGAGAGAGCGCTTTGGCCTCCTTGGATTCTTTGGTCGCTCTGCTTTACATAGGCATGCGACTTGACGACGAGAGAGCGGCGTGGGGAGCGTTCTGGGTAACTTTTGAGTTTTGAGGTGGTGAGGCTAGCGAGTTTGTTGTTACCGATTTGAGACGCTCGTATGACAGGTGGGCCCAGTTTGTCATGTGGACCCACCGACAGTGAGCTAAGAAAGGAGTAGTGCTGTAGTAGGGACGATGGTAATTTGGATATGGTGTGCACCACAGGTCTACAGCACCACTGAAATTCAATCTCTGAGCAAGAGTGCATGTAAACCATATCTATCTTTTCTTTTTTAAAAAAAAATTATACAGTACAACACAGACACTCACAACGCACATGCACTCACCTCTATAAACACACGCAAACCCTACCCCTATGAGCATCTCCGAAGACTGGGCCGGCAAATCCATTAGGATTGACGAAGTCACCACAGGCGTCTCGCTGTCGACAGGTACGTCGCCTACCACTGAAAGCACAATACCGTTAAATCCTGAAAAATTCATTCCCGTGGGGAATCGAACCCAGGATCTCAGGTGTTACTGAGACTTATTTGACCTATTGTTTTCTATTTAAATACTCCGTCCCAAAATATAAGACCTCATCGATTGCACATATATCATAATAAGCCAAAAACAACTTATTAGAGAATGAAAGTTAATTTATAGGTAACACTTTTATATATGTGTTATTAGCGACTTAAAACCCAATATAAAAAACTACATTGAAAATATCTTAAATTCAACTTAAAAATTCAAGTTCTGGCTTTGGTTTTGATTTATTAGGACAACCAATGGGGCTCATAGCTACCAAGTTGTCCTGATCTATAGTTGTACTCCTGGAGTAATAGATAGCTATATTTTGGGATTGAGGAAGTAACAAAATTATTATATTGTAAAACTACATATAAATAAAAATGTTCCCATATGATTGTTATGTGTTTCAAACTAACTGTTTTTAGAGCTATTGACGGTTAAATTTTCAAAGATATAACCGAATAATCTCATATATTCAAATATGGATAGAGCAATTGTCATGAAAAACATAATGATGCAATTTCTAAAAACTACAAAAGCAATGGTAAGAGGGCAAATTCTTTGCAACCAATATTAAAGACTTTTAAAGGGGTATAGATGAATTGAAACTTATGATTGACAGTACACGAGATACATGACAATTGCGCAACCGCCCTTAATCTTCCACAACACTGAGTTAAAATATAGTAATGACTATATCGCGCATCCCACGCATTGTAATGAGATTTTATAACTTCTTTACCGATACTCATCAGTTTAATGGCTAATACGGAGGAAGTATGATCTATTGGTTGACATAGTTACTAGATGGTATGGCCAAACGTGAGAGCTCCTTTCTACTTTCTCTGTTCTAAAATATTCTAAAATATAGTTATTTTTATCTGAATAATATATAGCTATAATTATTTTAACTTCAAACGAAGGGAGCAGCAATTAATACAATGAGGAGTTGAATAGAGGATAAGACTGGAAATTATGCGTTTTGTTCAAGCCGTAGCTCTTCCTTAGTATCCGAAAGTGACTAGGGAGTGTTTGAAGAGAAGGGGATTGAGGAGATTGGGAAGATACGCAAAACGAGGTAAGCCATTAGCTCATGATTAATTGAGTATTAACTATTTTAAATTTCAAAAATGGATTAATATGATTTTTTAAAGCAACTTTCCTATTGAAATTTTTTGCAAAAAACGCACCGTTTAGTAGTTTGAAAAGCGTGCGCGCGGAAAACGATAGACAATCTCTCCTATCTCCACCTAACGAACACTCCCAAGGGTATGTGTAGTTAGGGAAAAGAGAATTTTTGGGTGTTACATGGAACATTTGACCGGATGTCGGAAGGGGTTTTCGGATACGAATGAAAAAACTAATTTCAGAACTCGCCTGGAAACCGCGAGACGAATCTCTTGAGACTAATTAAGCCGTCATTAGCACATGTGGTTACTGTAGCACTTATGGCTAATCACGGACTAATTAGGCTTAAAAGATTCGTCTCGCGATTTCCTCCATAACTGTGCAATTAGTTTTTCTTTTTATATATATTTAATGCTTATGTATATGTCCAAAGATTCGATGCGATGTTTTTGGGAAAAAATTTTGGGAACTAAACGGGGCCTAATATGTGGAGACAAATCAACAATCAGAGGATAATTTCCCCTTGCATTACTAGGACAGACGGTCAGGAGTGAGGACCACCACCTCGTTGCAAACTTGTGTGTGCCGGGGCCCCTTGTGATTTGGATTCTGGAGAGGAGTTAGGTGACGTGCGCTTCCAAGATTAGCATTGGCTGTCAGCTAGCTGCGTGACAGCTCGGCGGCACGGCGACGTCGAGCCGTCAGTCAGTCGGCCGTCCGCTTTCAAAGTTGAGCCGCGCGCACCGCACTGCACTGCACCAACGGAATGTGGGGGTGTGTGTGCTGGTCGTGCGCGCTCTGACGCAGACGCATGCAGGGCCAAGCAAAAAAGAGCTCCACCCTTTTCCTTCTCCATTTGACATGGACTCGTGGAGAGATAGAGAGAGAAGGCTTCGAATATTTGGTAGTATCACCTTCACACTGTTCTACTATTGTGTTATTAAATCATAGTAGTAATTAGCAGTCGTACCCATTTGCAGATTTTCTCAATTGGCGGCCGGGCTCCCTGAGGATACAGTCTGGCTGGTGATGTTCATGTGGCTGATAGCGTCATCGCGATGAGTGGGTTTCTTTAAGATGTACGCAAGCTACGGCTCGGAATTGCCATTCAGGCATTCACACGATAGTCATGGCAAGTCTAATACCAAAAGAATGGTACACGACACCTGGCAGCGCCTCCGTTGCGTATGTGCAATTACGAGGCTGTGTACTCTAATCACGATAATAATCATGGCCTTCTTACTAGTACTGTTCCAGTGCGTCCTGCTACTGTGCTACGCAGTAATCATCACGCCGGGCCAGCCAAAGCATATATGCTCCGATCACCATTCAGGCGATCACTGATTCGTTCACACAATCAGACCCCCGGACCCCGGCTCGCTCCGGCTGCTCGATCGGATGCCTTACGTGCAACGCCAACCACGGGGTGTAGCAACGCAACAGAAGGCCATTTTGTCCCCATATACCCCGACGTACAAGCCGTTCACGTTCCACGACCCGACCCACGAGCGCGTGCGTAAATTCCTTTTGCTTCTCGCGGACGACATGACATGAGGACGAGTAAAACTCACGCCCCCACAACGTCGTACAGGTCCATGACTCGTGTGCTCCGCCCGATACGACGCGATGCGTCCGGTGATATTTTTTTTCTTTTTAGCATGGCGTCGCGACTCGCGGCACGCAGCCACGGGCACACGACGTGCGCGCGCGCGCTGCAACCTGCGGCTGCGGCGTTCGCTCGATTCGGCGCAGGCGCGCAGCGAGCGCGAGAGCCGCACGAGCACGAGGAGACGCAGGAGGATGCGGGGACGGAACGGTGGCTGCGTCGCGTGTTTGCCAATGTTGGCCGAGACGCGCGCGGCGCGCGGATGAGCCGAGCAAAAGAGGGCAATTTTTTAACTGTTGACGCATCACATGGGAAGGACGTACGGGGAAAAAACGGATACCGTACCTGTCACGACGTAGGATTATTGGATTATGCTTTGGACAAGCCTTCCTTCCTTTTTCCAGTTTCTACCATTATTTTCGTCTTCTTTGCCCAGGCGGCAGCGGAGAAGGAACACACTTTCTTTTCACGCTGTTCATGACCAAAGCTGCTGTAAGTAGTACTACCTTCGTCTCGCGACCAACTTTGATCGTTCGTCTTATTTAATTTTTTTTATAATTAGCATTTTTGTTGTTATGAGATGATAAAACAAGAATAGTACTTTACTCGTGGCTTATGTTTTCAAATTTTTTCAAAAAATTTTCAGATAAGACGAACGGTCAAAGTTGGGCGCGGAAAACCATGGCTGTACTTATTTTGGGACGGAGGAAGTACTACCTCCGTCCCAAAAAAAGAAAAACCCTGGTTTCCGTGTTCAACGTTTGACCGTCCGTTTTATTTGAAAGAAATTATGAAAAAAATTAAAAAGACAAGTCACACATAAAATATTAATCATGTTTTATCATCTAACAACAATGAAAATACGAATTATAAAAAATTTCATGTAAGACGGACAGTCAAAGTTGGACACGGAAACCCAGGGTTTGTCTTTTTTTTTTTTTTGACGGAGGGAGTACAAGTTTTACAAGGTCAGAACGTATAAGTATGACGTCGTCATGGTCAAGCGACAGGGCTACAGGAGAACATGGCAGATTATGAGAATAAAGTCAAGTCATAGACAGGGTTAAAGTCTGGTGCCGCAGCATCAGGGGACAGGGTACTTTCTAGGAGTATCTCAATGGCCATTTAAATTTTCAAGCAACAGAAATTATTCCTTACGTATGGAAGGAACAAACAGCAAATACTCTGCTTGAGAATCACTTCACAAGAAAGAAATTTTAAATCGACTTCATAATCACAGGTACGGCCGTGTAATTGATTAGTACTCCCCCTAACAAAATACTATACCCATTAAAAAATAATAGATGAACCAAACAAATTAAGAGAAGAGTATATTGTACTCCTTCAATCCCAAAATACAAGAAGTTTTAGTTGGATGAGACACATCCTAATCCGTAAGACTACTGTTAAGATTCGTAGTATTATGACATGTCTCATTCAACCAAAACTCTTTACATTTTGGGACGGAGGAATTACATAGCATTGGGTAGAGCATATCTTTGTTTGGCTTTGCACCAGCTTTAGTACATATTTTGACTTCCATGCAGGTATATTATTCTAGATTGCAGCACATAATTGAAAGAAAATCTTATAAAACACAAGTGGAATTTATGGACCCATTCAAATTTAGAACATGTTTCACAAAGTTTTATTCAAATTTTATATAAGTTAGTGAATTTTCTATAGGTTTGATGATGTATCCTAACATAAAGTGAAACTTATTTCAATATTCTCTCCGTCCTAATATAAGTGCACCTAAGATCGGATGTGACATTTCATATAAGTGTTCTATAAAATGTCACACCCAATACTAAGTGCACTTTTTATTGAGACGGAGGGAGTACAACTGATAAAAACTGAAAGTATGTGCTAAAATTAGTACAAAGCAAAAATAGGTGCGTTTTACCAGTGTAAAGTGCAATTTACTCTTGAGAAAACGTTGGGTGGTGAATTCTAGCAGCATCAGTCTCATATAGGAGTACATCGTGTGACTGATTCATAAGGTACTATGAGTAAGAATAGTAACTTCGAAGTTGGAAGCTGAAGGTAAATAAATTTTGTATTGAAACTGCAGCTAACTATGTCCTTCTGTTGTTGAGCAAAAGGCAAAAGTATAAATTACACAGGGTACAAGCCTAAAAGTCATTGTGTCATTTACATTGATGCCAGTTTGGTCCAGTATAATTCAAACAGTTCATAGTGCACCGTCACCACCAAATTTTTATGGTAGTTTGATTAGCAAATGTTGCATATAATTATAGTCATTACATGGCGGGTGACAACAGATTTTATCCCATGTATTGCCAGAAAATGAATGTAACTATTCAATTACGATATCACTTCAAAATAACACAGCTAGTTCAAAGTACACGTAGTGACTTGACAAGGATTAAGAAACCTTTGTATCCCACAGGAAGAAGCATACTAATCTAGCAGAAGAAATCAACTGCACCGGGAAGAACTGAAAATTTGGTTGGAAGAAAACCAAAATGCTCCCCATCAGATTGCACAAAGATGTCAGCACTAACTTCCTTTTCTGCTACTTCAATCGACTGAACTCTGCGACAAAAATATTGTCACTTAGTGACCCCAAATAGAATACCCAGTTAAACAGCCTAATAGTGATGTTAGCTATTTTGAGAAGGCTTAACAAACATTGAATCCTGTTTTAGAACTAATGAGACACATATCAGGAGGAAAGCAATAGAGGCATAGAGCTCGAATAAATATTCCTCAACAATTTTGATTGCCATCATGTCATTGCAAAACTACCAGTGATGATGCTAACAAGATTAATCTGTCCGGAGATCTGACCTATATGCCAAATAACAACTGAAGGGTTATTGGATGAAACCAACCAGAAGTACAACCCTTAACTCAGCATTGTTTAAAGTAAGTAGAGCAACACTAAGATTCATTAGCGGAGTCCCCTTACCTTATCGATGACACACCAGTCACTGATAGATGAGTTCCTCCATACAATCTATGAAGCTTGAGCAGGAAATCATGCCATTTGAAATCTTGAAGAATAACGACCTATGAAATGACACATAAATTAACAAAGGCTAACTTTTCTTAATGCTTACTCAAAACTATAAAGAAAAATGACTTTTTAGGCACCTCAAGGTCACCCCCGAAAGGATCAGCTGTTGGAGTGATCTTCATACCACCGCCGAAGTATTTGGCATTTCCTATGCATAGTGCAGTGACTTTACGAATGGTTTTCCATTCTCCACCATTTACCTATTATATGCACTAGTAAATTCAAGAGGTGTGGGACTGATAATGACGAAAAAAATCAGTAAGATTGCAACTAAGCTTCCTTCTAAAACCAGTGCGATGCAAACCTTTATTCTAAGATCTCGATTACTATGTCCCCAAAAGGCTCTGAGCGCTCCAAAAACATAGCATAAGTTGCCAAATCTCTTGTACATAGAAGAAAAATAACCCGCCTTAGCACTCCTGCAGGTGCAGAGCAATTTTTTCCTTTTCAAACCATCCATTGAATTTCACAGGTCAAATGAGCCATGCTTGACTTACAAATGGATATCAGCAACATTAACAAAATAATGTGGGTTTCCATCTGGGCCTTCCATCATACCTATATCTAGTTTTGATTTGACTCCTGCAAAAATATGCACCTGTGAGCCTCATATGTTATGATTGCGAATTCGTAGTAGACATAAATCTAGTTTTTGTATATTTTCATGAAGATGGCCAGTTTATAATAGCAATTTCATTGTTATGCTTCCAAAAACTTTATTTCAAATCTTTTAAGACAAACCCAATCACCTGGCTAGTCATATGACAACTGGTACTTTAATAATGTTACTGTGCATTCATATACATATACCAGGAGATGAATGACCACTATGAGACCACGAGTATGGACTGACAGCACACACTATAAAAGAAGAATCAAAGAAGGAACCTCTCACAATTCGATCAATCGCCTCATGAGGATCATTTGTCCTGGTTGCACAAAAGAAAGAAACATCAGTGAAAGTAGAGGTTATCTAAACACCATATGTAGATTATGCTGGAGAAATATACCAGCCAAATGTCCTTGCAAAGTCTGAACCAGTTCCAAGTGGAATGAGCTGTCAGAGAAAAACAATCCGCTTCACTACCGAACAAATTCCAGTGCATAAACAAACATTTCAGTTCAGAATAGTCTAATGCTTAATTTAAGAGGCTAGAAGGGTGATCTGATTGGATAGAATAGCTAGAAACTAAGTACACTCACACCAAGCGCTGTGGAATGATCAGGTCCTTGATCAAGAGCATGGACAGGACTTCCCTTACAGAAGAAGCCATTGACGACCTGCACATTCCATCCACAAATATTACCGTATTTGAATATCAAGTTTCTGGACAAATTTAGTACAAAGGTTGTATCCATATTGCAAAAGTCAACACAAATAATACCTCATGAAGTGTTCCATCACCACCAACAGCAATCACGGCATCAGCCCCATCCTTTACAGCCTACATCATCATCATCATACACACATTGTAACAAGAAAACCAAAAGGGGAAATTAACAATTGGATACTGGCAGCTATAGGAAGCCCATACACACCTCCCTCGTGATATCTATGGCGTCGAACGGGGCCGAGGTGATGCACTCACAAATCTGATCACGCAATACCAACAAATCAGAACATTCCGTAGAGCCCCCAAATTAGCATGGGGATCTGATCCCAAATATGGTCTCATACAGCAATTGCAGCTTCCGGTTCAGGATGCTACGATCCAGGGATCTAAGAGAAATCGAAAGTCTTACATCGCATTGGTCAGCGAAGCGGGTGCGGAGGTGCGGGAGCAGCTGCTTCCACTGGTTGCCCGTGCGGCCATTGGCGCCTGCGACGACGTGAAGGGCGTTGAGAGCGCGCATAGGATAGGGGGTAAGGGTAGCGGGGTGGAGGAGGGGGGAGTACCGGAGGGGTTGACGACGAAGACGAAGTTGCGGCGGCGGCGGGAGGAGACGGTGGCGGCGGCGGCGCGGTCGGACGCGAGGCCGACGGCGGCCGGCTGGGAGTGGGAGTGCGACGCTCGCGGCAGGATCCGCGACGGCCTCGGCGTCGCTGGCGCGACCATGAATGACTTCGCTGCTTATCCCGAATTCCCCCGACCAATGCGCATCGCCTCAAGACGCCGGGCCGCCGCCTACCGCTGTGAACGAAGCTGACTATGCGAATGTAAAGTGCCACGTGGCAGGTCAGTAGAAATGTACAATCACCAGGGTTTGTGTATATCTTATCTGGTGAAATTAAAACAGTACTACTCCCTCTATTCCATAATATAATACAAAGCTCGATCAAAGTTGATACGGTCTTCAAAACTAATCTTTTTCCTTCTAACTTCTCATATATTATAACCTTATGAAAGTAAATTTAAATATCAATACAACAATATTTTTTTTAACAAATAAAATATATTTTTAACTAGCATGACGAATTAATCAGGCAAAATCATCAGGGGGTGGCACCGGTTTCAGATAATAACAAAATCAATGTGCAAAAAACATGTTCTAAAAGTAGAGCGCCTCTGAACGTTGGCACAAACTAGCTCCAATCATATACCACACGCTCCAAACAGAAGTATAATAATTGAAGATACACCAGCTAATACACCAGCTAAGGTACAATATTGACGTGCATTGGTATTCAGAACCGGCTGCCAAACATTTGCTGTAGGGAAATGAACGATGAAAATCAAATGTGCTCAACAGTGTACACACAATTAGCATCTCAGCCGTTCGTAAGTTTTGCAAAATTTGACCCCCCATGCGTGAGGGGTATTACTTCTTACATCTATACCGCAGAGCATACTGTGCTCCGTACTTTCGTACACTCATCAGAAGCACGAATAGCCTAATATGACCACAATGGCTTCATGTCACACCCGAACGGCTTCGTAATTTACGATACAAGCTGAACCCGTTTGCCATCAATATTGAATTTTCTGCTTCCTTGGAGCTGCAAAATAGACAGAAAAAGGTTAAATAAGGCTATTACACCGCTGCCCAGTAGCAACATGTAGCTCAATAGAGCTTCTGTTCTAATTCAATGAGGTCACGCTGATGATACAATGGCTATGGTGAAGATCCCAACAAGTTACATTGCAACCAAATCTGCTATCTGTTTTTCTTTATGCAACTACATACCATACCTTCTATAGTAGGTGCTCCCTAATTACTCCATAACGAAAGAGAGAAAGATCGCAAAGCCTCTGCCAAATGAAAAAGAAAACCCGTACCTTCCTCTTTAAGAACAATAGAGCTTCACGCCTACAAGAGAAGTTGGAGAACATAGACTCTGAATGTGCTTCAACAGCTACCTTAAGTTCCTTCAATTTCATAGATTGTGCTGGGGCCTGGGAATAATACAAGTAAATAAACGTTGTGATTACGGCACAACACATGAAGCCACATACAGAGAGTATGATAATTAAACAACCATACCTGACGAAGAATTGTTTTGCAAAGTTTCTTGACCTTGGTTTTATGTTTTTGTTTAACATCCACGCACATTTCTTTCACAGTATTCACATTGGCGTCTATTAGTTCATTATCGTTAGCAGATTCTTCCTCATCACCATCTTCTTCCAACTCTGATAATTCATTGGATTGGGTTGAATTTTCCTCATCGCTATCACCAAAAGAAGTTTTGTTCCCTTTCCAACGGTGTCCGGCAACTTTAATTGGCAGACCCTTAATGCCAAGACCCTGCTTTCCAGATGTGGCTTTGTCCTGCAGCAGTTACAAAGACCATTTAGATGGAATGGATATTATTGAGAACTCAGCTATATCTATATGTTTTTAAATACATCAGATTTGTTCGATAATCAATCAACAGAGGTCTAAATTGACTTTGCAATTTCAGGCCAAACTGTAAGAAAAATATAGAATTCAAAGGCAAGTTGCTTATATGTGGTTAAAAAGTCTCTAAAAGCACATTAAGAAATGGACAGTCTTGTTATAGGACATTATGGGAGATCTGATAGACTGTTAATACCAACCTGAACAAGATTGTATAGGTTTTCTTGGTCTTCTTCCCCAAATGTCTGGCGGACATTTGAAGTACCTTTTGTAGCAGAAGATTTGTTCTTGCGCGATTTTGCTCCTAGAAAGCCGCCTGACTTGAATCCAAATTTATGCCCCCACCAGTTCACATCATCAGCTTGCGATACTGAACAGAGAGTTGTCATGAACTATTAGTAAAATCTCAATGATATTAGTCTATGGTCTCAAAAGAAGATTACATATTTAGAGTAACAAATTTATCAGAATCATTTCAATCCAAACCAAGCATCAGACCATGTGCAGTACAACCAATCAGGTAGTCACAATTCAAACCATTAGTGAAGAGAGAAAGATTAGAGAGCAAATAAAATGTGCTTTACTCTGGTAAGCAATTAGCAACTTAGATGCTGACATGGTAGATCTCGTCTAGTAGAGAACCAAAATTAACAGTATATGAGTATAATCAGCAGAGCTTTACCATTTAGCTGTTCAGTGACTTGTATGCAGTGTGTACACATTCTAGTTCTAAAAGTTTGGCACCTCAGTCCTGGCTCAGACCAAGAAGCAATGATGGGGAAACTAAACATGCAAATTACAGACCTGTATCTTGACAGATGATGGGATCAGGTTCATCACAGCATGTTGGTTCAACTTCCTGGTCCACTTTGCAATTGTCATCACTTTTGCGAACCTGTGCAAACACAATATTTCATGCATGTAATAAAGTAAGTTACACAGTTTACACAGGTGCACAAGAAAAAAATTGCTCATGGATAGTAACTAGATTAGCTAAGAAAGAAATAGGCACACATAAGAATAACAACTCACAAGTATGCCTTCAAGATCTTTTGCTGAATAACCGCTCACACTTTTCCCCCTCTCTCTTTTCTTATATCTGAAATAAGTATTGCGTAAACTGTAAAGAGAAGAAAAAATAGATACAGAAATACAAATACTGAAGCTATGGGAGCAAACCAACCTTCCTTGGGGTCGGGTAACTTTGGTAACTTCATTGTTTGTTGGTTTAGCTTCCTTTGGTGTACTATCTGGTGAATTGCTTACATCATCTTCAAATTCTGCTACACCAAAAATGTTATCAAACAACACCTAACAAGATGAAAATAAGAACTATACGCACAAACACCGTCAGGTACCTTTTATAGCAGGAGTAGCGGATTGCTGCCAAAGAAGATGGGAGCAACGATCAAATGACAAGAAAAAGATAATAGGAAACAATTAGGAACTGAAATAATGACCAATTTATACATAGAGCAAACAAAGTAATTGTTACACGCCATACCACTTTCAGTTTCTTTAGTATATTGTCAAATTGGGTGGTGTCATATACCCATTTGTTATGAGGACTGTCTACACCAACACCTGCAGAAACGATCAGATTAGGTTTAAGAGAGCCCACGGGTGGTTAACAAGGATATATATCCTTACAAATAGACTTCTAAAGTAGAAGATCTATATAGAAACATACCAAGAGTGTCCTGCTTGTTTTTCACTCTAACATGCCCCTTAATGCCTTGCTTATCTTTACCAAGGCCTTCACCTTCTTCCCACCCCTAAAGCATAATGAAAAAAAAAATGCTAACTACACTTTAAAATCAGTAAAAAGAGAACAAATCTAAATTACAGAAAAATCAGTATAATCTGACGAAATAAACTTGTTTATGGAGTGCAAACCACCATTCCATTCACGTTACTCATTTGGTTCGATTAGAAATATTAACTACACTAAATTCAATCTATGTGCAGCCATAACTCGTGAAGAATGTGAATTTCAACTCCTTTCCAAAATCCAAGCCAAGTTCACTCGTTTGCGGCAGTTCCCAAATTCCACTCCGTAGCATTAACAAACGTTGCTAGTTACAATTCAACAGGAACAACAACAGCAACTCCTTCAGACTCCATATCCGACAGGATCAACCGATGTTAACCAACATAAACCTACGTCTAGCAATAGCATACTGCATGCCCCAACGCATGAGGAAAACTTTGAATTAGGTAGTATCACGCACCATTTGCTTCATGAGGCGGAAGGCGGCGGACTGCCGCGCGATCCCAACGTAGCAGGAGGGTGCCTCCGGGGCGGCCATGGCGCCTGCGCTGCGCGGGGTCGACGCGGCCTTCGCCGCCGCCTGAACGGTGAGGCTGCGTTGCCGGACGGGGAGAGAGGGGAGGAGGAGAGGGAAACCCTAGGATGCACGGCTCAGGGGTTTTGAGGCAGCCGATGATTTTGCCTGGAGATTCCCGCTCGGGTTGGTGAGCCTCGATAACGGGCCGTGCCGTATAGGCCCGGAGTTGCTATACGGTGGGCTCTGGAAAGGTCGGTGATTGGTTGCCCAGGCTGGGCCTTAGTAATTTGCAGTTGGGTGGGTTTTCTTTCACATGGGCCATCCTTGTGATGGATTGTCTTGGGCCGTTCGGTTCACTTATTGCTACCTTCCAGTATCCTTCCTGATTGAAGGTGAAATCTATAGATCGCTTTCTGGAAAGGAAAATCTGTAGAAATTGTTGCTCCTTTGCCTACCGATGGGGTCATGGAACGATCAGTGCTTGAGAATTGGAATTCAGATTGAACTTGAAGAACACGACAATGACAATGGGAGGGTGGAGGAAAATTACTGAAGAAGCGAATGTCTATTATCATTCAGACTTAGAGTAACACTGAGATCTGCCCGACAAATGTATATCGCGGTTTCAGCATGCCAAGCTGCAAATTTTGCCCTGCGATCAATAACAAACAGATACGGTTAGCTACCGGCTGCCCCTGCGTGCAAAAAATGCTCTGGAAGTTTGTTCTTGTGCTTTAACCATATTTTATTCAATATATGATGACTAATTAACCTTGTTTAATAAAGTGGCTGTAGTTTAGTGGTGAGAATTCCACGTTGTGGCCGTGGAGACCTGGGCTCGAATCCCAGCAGCCACACTTATAAATTTTTTTAAACAAGTCTGGTTTTGTCCTAGTATTTTTTATATTTAAATTTGTCCCACTACTTTTTAAGTATGGTTTTGTCCTAGTATTTTTTATATTTAAATTTGTCCCACTACTTTTTAAGTATGGTTTTGTCCTAGTATTTTTTATATTTTAAACAAGTCTGGTTTTGTCCTAGTATTTTTATATTTAAATTTGTCCCACTACTTTTTAAGTATGGTTTTGTCCTAGTATTTTTTAATTTAAATTTGTCCCACAACATTTGTCATAATATAGTATTATTAATTGTCTCATCAATTACTTATCATTTAATTTTTTTTCTATTTTACCCTTAACAACCATTCAACTTTTACCTTTTTTTGCTACATGTTTGGTATTGTCCTAGTATTACTACCTCCATCTCATAATAATTATATTTCTATGATTTAATTTTTCTTACAACATTTGTCATAATAAAATATTCTTAATTGTCCCATCATTTACTTATCATTAAAATTATTTCCTATTATTAATGCGAGGCATAATAATCTTTCTTCACAAATCTTAATACATGCTAAACAACCTAGACTTATATTTGTTCGGGGCGGAGTTAGTATATACTGCATTCGTTCCAAGATAAGTGTAGCCATGGATATTCGTATCCAACGTTTGTCTGTCTGTATTATTTGAAAAAATTATGAAAAAAAAGACTCACGTATAAAGTACTATTCATATTTTATCATTTAATAATAATAAAAATACTAATAAAAAATTCAAGTAAGATGAACAGACATTGAACATGAATAGTGCAAAACTATATTTATTTTGAGACGGATGGAGTACTTAGGTGGTATTAGTTGGCCCATGTTTTATTTTATTTTTCTACTACAAGTTTAATCGCTCTGTCAAAAAAAATTAATTCTAGAGATAAATCTGGATTGCATGTATTCAGAATCCAGATTTGTCCTTAGAATTGGACCTTTTTTTTTTTTTGACAGAGGGGTAGTTGCTTTGCATTTTTTTTACTTGGGACATGTATTGATTACATGTTTGTTAGTTATTTTATTTAGTAGTACAACGTCTAGCTGCTTTGTACTTTTTTAACTTAATTAGTACATGTTTAGTTACCTTGTTCTTTTTTATACTTATTAGCACGTGTATTAATTTCATGCTTATTATTTTACTTATACATGTTTAGTTTATTTCTACTTTTTTTTCTCAGCTAGTACATGTTTAGTTGCTTCTACTTAGGGTGTGTTCGGACACCCCTTTTCCAACCCCTCTCTCTCGTTTTCCGCGCGTACGCTTTTTAAACTGTTAAACGGTGCGTTTTTTGAAAAAGTTTTTATACAAAAGTTTCTTTAAAAAAATCAAATTAATCTTTTTTTTAAAAAAAAAAATAGCTAATACTTAATTAATCACGCGCTAATGGATCGCTCCGTTTTCCGTACGGAGGGTTCTGGTTGGGAACCTTAAATAGCGAACACATGTGGTTCAGGTTTTTTTAGTACATTTATTTTATGAATGGGTAAAAGAAATGTGCTTCTACTTCGTACCTGTTTTACTTAGTGCATGTTTAGCTTTTTGACTTGGTAGTTCATGTTTTTAGCGTGTTTAGCTTTACTTTTTTTTTTTGCTTTGCTATATTGTTTTACTTGGCAGTACATGTTTTAGATTGTTTAGCTTTCATGCCAAACAAAAAAGATTGTTTAGCTTTACTTAGTACATGTTTGGTTCTTTTATTTAATTTCATAGCTTGTTTAGCTTCACTTCGGCCTCGTTTATTTTTTCGTTTAGCAATTACAACTCTTTGTCTTCTATAAGCATGTTTTCTAAACGACTAAATGATTTTTCTAAAAATAACTTTTTTATATAGAAATTTCTTTAAAAGTCAAATGAAGTTATCTTTCAAGCTTTGTAATAATTAATACTCAATTAATTATGTTAATGGACTTTGTTTCGTACTTTTATTCTGTTAAAATTATGTGTTTTTTATTCATCTATTTTTTTTAATATTATATACGTTTCAAAGGTGCCCCTAGTTTTTCAAAGGTGCCGCTAAAACATGTACTGTTGGTACTATACATGTTTAGCGTGTTAAGCATGAGTTTGAGAACTTGAGTCGCTTTTTTCTTCTTCTTTTACTAAAAACATGCTTTAGCGCTTTTAGTACTGCTACTCTATCTCTTTCAAAATATAGCAACTTTGTACTGGATAGGATATATTCTAATACAATAAATCTGAACATACAAGATTGATTGTTGTTATATTTTAAGACGGAGAGAGTATATGTTTTGCCGCTCTTCTTTTATTTTTCTTGCACATGCTTAGCGTGTTTAGTGGTATGAGCTGTTGTCAATTTTCAGAGAACAATAGATGCTTCATTCCTTTTCCTTTTACTCCATGGAGTAGAAACCAATTAGTTAACTGCTCGATCGACTGCAGCTAAGCAGATAGCAAAGATATTTGTCCTCAAAGCCATCCCGATCCATCAATCAATCCGTAGTACTCCTTCCGTCCTCTAATATAACGTATTTTAACTTGCTTGTACTGTTTTGATCATTCGTCTCATTTAAAAAAATTTAGAATTATTATTTATTTTATTTGTGACTTACTTTATTATCTAAAGTACTTTAAACACAATTTTTTATTTTTTATATTTGTATAATTTTTTTAATAAAATAAATGATTAAATAGTACAAACAAAATATTAAAATCAAAGACGGAGGAGTAGTAGTCGATTGCTGTCGTAGACAGGTGAGACTGTGAGAAACGTGGACGACGACCCGCACACACACATTCGGTCATTTGCATACTCCGTATGCGATATTGCCATATTCCATTATCCGTCCATTTCAGGGTTCACACTTCACGCTATCAGGCTACCGCGAAAATGGAATAGGTGGCACTGTTACGGCAGCTTGGAGATCCAAATCATCCAAAAGTTTCCCCCAATTAAAAAACTCACCGCGCGTTTGACCACCACGTCCACCTCCGAAAACCAGTTATCCTAAATCCCCCGTCGGGTACGTGTCGCCGAGCGCGAGCAACCGCGGCGCGGCCGCCCCCACTACGGCGAGGCTCCCGTCGCCGTCAGGTGGCCTCTCGTCGCGCGTCGCCATCGGCACCACGAGAGCACTCGTATATTCCGTCGTGTTTGTACCGAACCACCGATCACCAGGTAAGCAGGTAGCGAAACGATGAGACTTGACTACACCAGGGCGAAGGTAAAAGATCTAGATGTCTCTTCTTGCGAGTATAATCAAGGGGGATAGTAGTAGGGCTTCGTAAATAGTCATATAGCCCAGTGGTTATAGTGATCTGAGTAGCATCTAAGGTTCTGAGTAAAAGTAGTAGGGTTCCCCTTACCGTTTTTAATACGGTTACCGAACTCCCGCGGTAAGATGGTTACCGCGCGGTAACCGTAAGACATACCGTGGTTTTAAAAACTACAAAGGTTATCGTGCATGGTAATCGTAATAACCGTGTGTTAATCGTGTGGTTTTGTAAACCCCTAATAGTAGATCGTTGAGGTTGAAGCGGTTTGGTTCTTTTTCCATCTTTTTCATGGGGTGCCCAATTCACGAGTGGGAGGTGCTGAGCTGCTGAAGCGTGACTGCAGCGGGAGGAAAGCGTGGGCGTCGGCAAGTGCGGTGGGTACATGCCAGTGGCCACGTAGTGGGGCGGCGAGCAGCAGCATTCGCCGGGCAAACGCTCGCGTCGGGACGCTGCCCTGACACGTACACACCCCTTCCATGGCCTACGGCGTTCGTAGGGCAGGCAGCCACATTCCTATTCTGGATAAGCGAACATGATCAGGTGGAGTTCGTACTTTAGAAAGATGTTCTATCCTCTCCAATTTTTTAACGACAAAGGAAAGGAGCTATGCCTAAAAGAAGAAGTGTGGTGGTAAAAATTATTGTGCCCAGCAAGCATTGGCCATGGCATGCATGGAGCAGAACGATGATGAGCTAGAACATGAACTACATACAGATCTCAGTTAGGGTTTACGTTTTTTCACGAAAACCGATAGTAAATCTCAGAATTTTTGAGGTTTGGATACTTGATGAAAGTATATGCTGAAAGAGATTTTGAATAGTTTTCAAGAATTTAGATATATAATAAACAGCCAATTCCCGATAAGAAAATGATGAAAAATGTCGCACCTTTATAAGTCAGACCAGAATCGAGCGCTCAATCGAAAGGTGAACTCCGACGCTTGAGATCAGGGGTCAGGAGTAACTCGTTGTGATGGCGACGCAGCGGAGGACGGCTCGCCGGCGCGGTGTATAGCTGACCAGAAGCTGCGTGCGCGGATGCGTTGAGACGGCCACGTGGCGAATCAGGTGCCCTGAACCTGCAATGTCATTTTCCACTGCCCCTGACGCCGCGGTAGCTCAGGCAAGCGGCCTCAACCTGGCCAATCACCCAGCGGCAACGAGATAACCCCAGCTTCAGGAAAGACCTTAATCTCCAATACACCAATTGCTGATGATCTGAGAATAATTCCATTCCAAAATATGCATGACTCAGCTCGCATCCGCATCGTGCATTCGTGCCTACTCCCTCCAGAAAAAAAAAACAACCTAAAATAGAATGTGACATATTCTAATACAACATATATAGACAGAGGTATATCCAGATACATTGTATTATAATTTATACCATCTTAAACAGAGGGAGTAATGAGGGGCTGTTTAGATGGGACTAAAAACTTTTTAGTCCGTGTCACATCGGATGTTTGGACACTAATTTGGAGTGTTAAAAATATGCTAATAAAAAACTAATTTCATAAATTAGAGCTAATTCGTGAGACGAATTTTTTAAGTCTAATTAATCTATAATTATAAAAAATTTACTGTAGCATCACATTGTCAAATCATGACATAATTAGGCTCAAAAGATTTGTCTCGTGAATTAGTATAAGGTTATATAATTGGTTTTATAATTAATCTATATTTAATACTCTAAATTAGTGTCAACGTGAATAAGTCGCTGTTTCCACATGGCCCCTGATACTCCTATATAAAAGCCACCGGGTCCGAGCCGGCGTTCCTCACGAATTTCCATGCTCACAATCACAAGTTGACTCGTGACGACGGCGACTCCATCCGACCCACTTGTCTTGGACGACGCCTCTCGCTCCCCGAGGCGGACGCGGACCGCTTCACCCGCCCAATCAAAACCGTCCATCCATCCCCGCGTCCGCGTTCGCGTAGGCTGCGGCTGCGGCATCCATGGCCGTCGCGAGGCTGGTGGCCGCGCGGGCCCCTCTCCTCTCCCCCGCCGCGGTGGCGGCGGCACACCGATCGCCCCCGGCGCTGCTGCGGCTGGCGTTCGCGCCGCTCCCGGCGCGGCGGCTGGCCGTCCCCTTGCGCGTGGCGGTGGGTGAGCCGGAGCCGGAGGAGGATGCGCGGAGGGCGGTGGCGGAGCGCGCGGCGCGGAAGCAGTCGGAGCGGCGGACGTACCTGGTGGCAGCGGTGATGTCCAGCCTCGGGATCACGTCCATGGCCGCCGCCGCCGTCTACTACCGCTTCGCCTGGCAAATGGAGGTAGGTAACACGCCATCGCCAAACTCCCGCTCGCATCTTACCATTACCCAATTCGGCAATTCCTTCGCCGCAGCACTAAAATTTCTCCGCGTGCTCGACCAGGGCAGCGGCGAGATCCCGGTCACGGAAATGTTCGGCACCTTCGCGCTATCGGTGGGCGCCGCGGTAAGCGCACACACACGCACCGTCCGCACGACGCCGCGCGTCGCTCGTGTAACCGTGTTGGTTTTGCCTTGCCATTTTGCGCAGGTGGGGATGGAGTTCTGGGCGCGGTGGGCGCACCGGGCGCTGTGGCACGCGTCGCTGTGGCACATGCACGAGTCGCACCACCGCCCGCGAGACGGGCCGTTCGAGCTCAACGACGTCTTCGCCATCACCAACGCCGTCCCGGCCATGTCCCTCCTCGCCTACGGCTTCTTCACCCGCGGCCTCGTCCCCGGCCTCTGCTTCGGCGCGGTGAGTGGTCGATCCTCCTCCATTTCAACCAAATCCCCATCACTTCTCTCAAACACACTGTACCAGGATTTGACCAAGCGTGCTTAACGTGGCCGTATTAAAATGACAAAAGTGCATGATGTAGTACTATGTTCAGTTGATTACATTCACATTCCATGGCCGCCTGCCAAAAAAAAATGAATTTATCTGTCAAGAGAAGCCAAAGCGTAGAGCGAACTCCAAAAGATCTTGATGTCCTTGCTGCATCGGATAAACAATAAAAAATTGAACATTCGAGATCGAGAAAATTTAGAAAAACGGAGTGGCCTGGCCTCCATGAGTTCCCAGAGAAACCTATAATGGATTCTAATATCTTTGAGGGATGTTATCTCGTATATTTTTCTCTTTCAAATTCGATACAAATAGTTATGAATTTTTTTTTTTAAAAAGTAATAATGTAGAGTATAGTGAGATCTATCAGTCCACCAAAAATTATGTTCAACTTCCATATACACAACACGAATAAAAGAAAAGATAATTCAGATGTGAACATTACGCTACTAATCATACATTGAATTTAATTTTTTATATCTCAACGTGTGAGTTGAGTTTGAATATAAGATTTTATGTAGTTGCACAGATATGTTATCTGAGTGTTGTCAAAAAATTTCATAACCTTTGGATATTCTGTAAGCAAATGAGAGAACATCCCTCGAATGATTAAATAGTTCCCCCTATAACGTAGATTGTACTAAAGCAATAGGTATTGTTGTCGCATTGCGACGGCGCCATGGTCACCCATGCGAGGTACCCATCAACGGTCTCACCGGAACAAGTAAAATACAAGCGCTAGCAGCGTTTCTTTTTGTTCAATTTGATTGCCAAGGTTGAATTTTTGTGATCTGGGGCTCTGGGCAGAGATGATCCAAGTGCTGACGTGTCCGTTCGCCGCAGGGACTCGGGATCACGCTGTTCGGGATGGCGTACATGTTCGTCCACGACGGCCTGGTCCACCGCCGCTTCCCGGTGGGGCCCATCGCCAACGTGCCCTACTTCCGGCGGGTCGCCGCCGCCCACCAGGTCCGGCCCGGTCGCTCTCCACCTAACTGCAGCCGACCACGCATCCCTGTCTCTGAGCTTCTCTTGCCGTGGTTCTGAATTTATGTGAGCTGATCCATCCTTGCCTGCCATTCATTCTTGCAGATACATCACATGGACAAGTTCGAAGGTGTGCCATATGGGCTGTTCCTTGGTCCCAAGGTGAGGAGATGTGTCTCATGCTATTCATGCTTTGCTTCCTCGTGCCCCATGCTACCATGGATGCTTGTTGGCTTACTCCTGCTCCAACGGTGTCCATTTGTCGAGTAGTTTGCATACTTGCAGTACTCCTTTATTGCAAGCATGAATTTGTGATTGGGAAGCTAATGTAGAATTTGAACTGTGTTGATATAAAAGGACTGGAAATTTTGAAATGTTCTAAGATGTATTACAAATATTTGTGATCGTCGGAAAAATTGTCTGAAATGTTCTAAAATGTCTCTGTTTTATGTGGTTGACAGGAGCTGGAGGAGGTGGGTGGGATTGAGGAGCTGGAGAAGGAGATCAAGAGGAGGATTAAGAGGAAAGAGACCTTAGATGCGATCCAATGAGAGCTACTTATCACACATTTTTTTCTTTTTATTTGCTGTCATCTCTTATTAGTTTTTGCTTCAGTGGCAATTGTAGCCTTGTAATATGCTTTTCTGTCCTGTTAATAGAAGAATAATTTAGATAGATATTTGGAAGCTCATTTGGACGGTGGAGCACACAGGTATTAGAAATGATGTGCTGGGGCTGAATGGCTGATGCTTTTGCTAGTACTGCTGGTAATGATATATATTAATCAGTACCATTCTGAATTTATTAGTCTGGTTGAGTCGTGCTGCTGACAGTGAGGTGTTCACTGATAAAATGTGTACTTTCTTTTATATTCTTTATTTGCCGACATTCTGTATCTCTTGTTCACGAGATGTGCCGGATGTAAATATGAAAGTGATGCATGGCTGATTACTTTTTGACCGTGAAGAAGAATTAATGAAGCTTATGCACACTAGGCGGTTCCTCCATACTGCTGAATGGCTGTTCATTAAGGCCCTGACAAGTGACAAGGTCACAGACTGACAGTTACTTCTTGAGGTCAAGGAGGTTAATGTAGTTTATCAGGATTAGGTTGCAAACTGACAAGGAAGATATTGTCCGTTGTGTTTCTACTCTTGGTGTCAAGTCGATCCTCACAGGATCACGGTCGTGGCATTGCTGGTCCTTGGTAGAACAAGGTAGGGCAAGCGCAATGTTGTGATCTGGGACCTTTCAAATCAGATCCTAGTGATTGTCCCCTGGTTATAAAGAACTGCATGTTACGGTTACTGCATGATTAGTTAGGCATAAGCATGTGACGAGGATCCTCGTCGTGATATTCCGTCCATTTTTCAATGTTGATCAAGCGTGGCAGATCTCCTGCTGATCTGCCAGCAACTGTTGCTAGGTTCAGAGTTTGCTTGATCTTGTTTAAGCTCTTCATCGGCGTTTTTTATGTTTGAAGTCATCGTTTAATGGCATACTACTACTATACTAGTGATGTCCTGTAGTGCATTAGAAAATACAGAATGGGCCACATACTCAAACACTGTTACCGGTTGACCAAAACAAGGCATATATCGAAATTCACACACTGCAGACTTGCAGTTGTTGACTCATGTAACTTTACCCTTCTCTTAGGCCGTGTTTAGTTCACCCCCAACTCAACGGTTTTGATGGGCCTAAGGCCCAAATCAACGGTTTTGATGGGCCTAAGGCCTGAAACCATGTCGAACAGTTCGATGGGCCGAACCATGACGAGAAAGCCCACCTGCGACACTGGACAGCAACGGCAGCCAGCCACAGCCAACTCGCCTTATCCCGTAATCCATCCATGGCATAAAGCTCCCTCCTCAGCTCCCACCTCCGTCTCCGCGCACGCTCCAATGGCGGCCACGGCTGTGACCCTGCCGTCCTCGCCGGCCCCCTTCCCCGTCACCACCACCGCCTCCTCCTCCCGTAACGTCCGCCTCCTCCTCCGCTCCCCGCCTCCTCGCCGAGCCCTCCGCGTCGCCGCCTCCGCCGCGGCCGACGCGCCACCCAAGCCGGCGCCGCCGCCGACCTCGCCTTCGGGCATCGTCCTCGTCGACCCCACCGAGGCACAGAAGGTGCACCGCCTCAAGGCTGTATACGACCAGAAGGTGGTCCCCCTCATCACCGAGGAGTTCGGCTACACCAATGTCCACCAGGTGTTCGACCTCTGTCTCCCTTCTCGCAATTATAGGATAGACATGGCCATTTCTTTGCGGAACTCGGGAAATTCGATTGTTGTTCAATAATTGAGCTTAGAGGAGTGTGTTTTGGATTCTCGATTTTATTCAGGTGCCCAAGGTTGAGAAGATTGTAGTGAATTGCGGGTTGGGGGCTGAAGCCGGTAACTCCAAGGGGCTCGAATCCGCCATGAAGGACCTCGCCATGATCACCGGCCAGTGGCCCGTCAAGACGAAGGCCAAGAAGTCCGTCGCCAGTTTCAAGATCCGCGAGGGGAACACCATTGGTATTGCCGTTACGCTCCGCGGCAGGGTGAGTCCTCTGTACCTCTGGCTACTTGCGATGCAGACATTGACAAATTGGGGACTGCAATGTTGTATCAATTTGGGATTTGCATGACAGTATAATAGCCTAAAGTATGTGTGAGAATTGCAATTACTCCATCCAGTTCCAAATTATTGTCACCGTTGGCCGTCAGTATTTTACATTGACCACAAATTTTAAATGGTTGGACGAACGAAAGTTTAATACCTATCTATGTGGAGTAACAACCTTTAATAATATGGCATATTTTTAGGTATATGCATTTTATTTTCTAAAAAATATAAGTGATCAAAGTTCAAATATGAATAGTATCCAGTGACAAGTATTTGGGAACCTAGGGAATATGTTTGATCGATGAGCTTATTTTGGCTTGCTGCAGGTAATGTTCAACTTCCTGGATAGGCTCATCAACCTTGGGCTTCCTAGGACCATGGACTTCCTTGGTGTCAACCCCAACAGCTTTGATGGCCATGGCAACTTCACCATAGGCCTTCGTGATCAGGGCGTGTTCCCGGAGATCCCGTACGAGGTCGGTGGGAAGAAGAATGGAATGGACGTCTGCATCGTCACCACCGCGAAGACCGACAACGAGGCTCTCAGGCTGCTCACCCTCCTTGGCATGCCGTTCGCGGAGCACATCAAGTCCTCCGTGGTGATCCGGAAGAAGAGGTTGAAGCGCCACCACTTCATGAGCAAGGGCAGGGGAAGACGGTGATTGCAAACCGCTGCCTAGGCACGTTGAGCTTTGCTTCTCACTTTGTCAATTGTCATTGTTTTTGCAAAGTTTCGTTTAGAAGTTTGATGATTTTGTTATCTTGTCACGTGCTGTATTTACTGTCAGAAGACAAAATGAAAAGGCTTTGCTTTGGTCAGGTCATTCGCAGATGAGCACTCATAAATGAATTGGGTGTAAAGAGATTATCCGGCAGCATTTTCAAACTGCTTAACTTTACTCACTAAACCACATCATATATATCTCTTTGGTCCCAAGCATCTCATAGCCCAGGCCATTACCCACACCATACTATCATCCTATATCAGTATTTCAGTAGCTACACGTTGGCAATTCAGGCGGACCGATGACGAGCTCTTCTTCAGGGAAGGCGCATGGCTTGCCCGCCGCCCCGAGCTCCGGGCACGGCACCGGCGAGACGTCGGAGGCGACACCCTTGACATCGGTGCAGTTCCATTGCAGCTTCTTGGCGTCCGGCGCGAGCTGCGCGGTGACGTTGGACATGCAGATGCCAGTGTAGGGGTCGTTGGGAATCCCCTCCATCCTGCCGGCCATGGTGACGTTCTCCGCGAACACGTCGCTGTAGTTGATGCCGGTGACCTCCGGCAGAGCGTTGGGGTCGGAGGAGTTGTCCGGGTGCTGGCCGTAGTTGCCGGTCATCCAGAACACCCACTTCATGGTGTGGAGGCTGAGGCCGCGGACGAACACGTCCTTGACGTAGCCGCCGCGCCCCACGCCGGACTTGATCCTGACGGCCGACTCGGTGTCGATGGCGACGTTGTCCACGGCGCGCACGTCGCGGATGCCGCCGGACATCTCGCTGCCGAGCGCGATCATGGCGCTCGTCGGGGAGATGCAGGTGAGCCTCCTGATGAGGATGTGCTGGCTCGGCATGTTGAACTTGATGCCGTACTGGTCCCAGCCGCTCTTCACGGCGATGCAGTCGTCGCCGGACACGATGTAGCTGTCCTCGATCTTGACATGGGAGGAAGAATCTGCACCATGGACAACAAGAGCTCATCACATCTAGCACAAACCAATGCTTTCCTCATGGCAGCATTGATCAAGTGCAGTGTGACTTGTATGTTTATACCTGGGTCGATTCCATCGGTGTTGGGCGAGTTGAGAGGTGCTAGAATGGTGATGCCGCTGATGGTCACATTGCTGGCGCAGCACGGAACACAAAGAAGGTGAGCATCATGATCTATATCTAACCGTTCAGAAACTGAATTCTGGTTGCGAGTACTGATGATTCTTACGTGCAGTAGGTGGGATGGAGATTCCATGACGGCGAGTCGACGAAGGTGACATTAGAGATGATGATATTGTTAGAGTAGAGGAGCTCGAGCAGGTAACCGCGAGTGTAGGTGAGTTCCTTGGCGTGGAACTTGTCCCACCAGACTTGGCCCTGGCCGTTGATCGTTCCATTCCTACCTGAAATGTTGCTCAATTTCAGATATCCACAGCTAAACATATACCACAATCACAGCAGTTACACGAAAAGGTTGAGAAAATAGCAATCTTCATCACGCATTCATTCGTGTACCAGTGATGATGACATCTGTGAGATTGGATCCAGCAATGAAATTGCTGTATCTTGGGCCTGGTTCGTCCCTTCCTCTTCCGTAGGATGGCAGAGGAGCTATCAGAGGCCAATCTTCCAAGTTCTGAAGAACGAAATGAACAGCTTAGACTGTCAACACTTCAGATAATGAGAGATGAACCAGTTACACTAGTAACTGAAAACGGGTGAACAAAAACAGATAAGAGTAGCAGGTCCACAAGTTATGTGCTGACAAAATTCAAAGCATAAAAGTGGAGCAACCATATAACAGTAGAAATTTCTGAAATGACATGGCAGAGCTTTTGTCCTAACACTCCCAATCCATTCTCTTTCTCTCAGTACGGCACGGTTAGCAACTGAAACGGATCACATTAACATCGATTGACCTTCAATGGTCCAAACTAATTAATCAGCTATCTGATCAAAACCGGTTCATTTACATGTATTCAATAGCCACCAGCTCATCCTTACAATAGGCAACCACCGCAATTGCAATGACACATCACCGGGTTCAAGCTCCCAACATACAGCTCTTGGCACATATTTAAGCGCCGCCTTAATACGTTGTCCTCCCATTTCTTGAGAGCGACAATCAGATAAGGTTGATTACGACAAAAAAAAAATACAGCATGTAACCGTGGCATTTAGCATGTTAATGTTCGTATTAACAGTTTGCCAGTTTGAGATTCCATCAAGAACAGATGGGAGCCTGGGAGGACAGATATGGGACCCCAGACCAAAAAAGGCGTTTTTCCCTGGCAAAAAGCATCATCTACGCCAATAAAACGGAAGTAGCTAGTACCCGCCAACTTTAGGGCGGTCGCGTGTGACTGTTTGGTCACAAGTGTGACGGTAAGAGAAGGGACAATAGCAGACTATTAGCTAGCTACAATATATTTTAATGAGATAAAAGATGAGAGAGAAAAATAGCAGACTATTAGCTAGCTACAATATATTTTAATGAGATAAAAGATGAGAGAGAAAAGCAGTGAGCTACAGATATGTAGTCAGCTGCAGCACGGACTCGACTCCAAGATACAATGTGTGTATGACATGACTATCATATAAATTGGTTATTAGATTAGCTATAGGTGAATTAGAGCTAGTAGTAGGAACCGGACATTTAACATGCGCTACTTTCGCGGCGAAACACCAGCCGAGATAGAGATAGAGATAATGGCGCAGTTAATCATGGTAAATGGTAATAAGAGAGGGGGTTGATGCATGCAACCGATGTTGTTGGTGGCTCAGATCACCTGAGACGCGAGGATCTCGGCGCCGTGGTCGAGGAAGAGGGTGAAGTGGCTGGTGAGGTTGAAGGGCCCCGTCAGCCACTTCCCCTTCGGCACCACCAGCGCCGCGCCGCCGTCGCCGGCGCGCAGCGACAGGTCCGCCACCGCCTTGGCGAACGCCGCCGTGTTGGACCTCCTCCCGTCCCCGACGCCGCCGTACTCCGTGATCCTCGCGACGTGCTTCCGGCACCCCGCTCCCGCCGGCGACGACGGTGACGCCGCGACGCCGCACGCGCACAGCGCCACCAGCGCCACCGCGCAAACCACCTGCAACCAACCAACCAACCAAAATTCCCTTTCTTGATTCTATAAGAAAATAATAATCCTAAGACGCCACGAAAATTGATCGGATTGGACGGAGACGGAGAGCGTTACTTACCTGCAGTATTGTTTTTTTGGCCATTGCGAAACTGTGATGAGAGAGAGCTGCAGGACGCAAATCAGGACGAGAAATGCAACAAGAATCAGGACGTGCTTACGTATATATAGATACAGAAAGTGCCTAGACCGGTGGAGGATATTACGGGTGTGTCCTGTATCAATCCCTGCCTATGTTAACCCCCCAGTAAATGCGTGCTATTTATTGATTGCTTTCTGCCTGCTATGCCAAACTTGCCGAGCCAATAGACGTGGCAATAACTGCTTGCGTGTGCTGCGTCCATGGAGCTTTTAACCGGCCGAGACATCTCGCTTTCTGCCAATGCCCATTGCCATTTGAGGTGGTGCATTGCATGGCGGTTAAGGCTGTGGACTCGTTCTGTCCAAGCGAAGGTTTGCTGTGCAACTCGTGATGTGTTTTGCCTTGCAAGGTGAATACAACACGAGCATGCGAATCTTGAGCCGCAGGGCGTGATGAAGGTGAAGAGTGCAAGGCAACACGTACTGTGCCACTGTGGACTAATGGCTGGTTGCTTTCTTTGTGTGAGATGATATCTTGCCATTCTCTGTTTGGATAAGGCATGATTGCCAGAAGAAAAATCTGACCAAACACAACATCTCTAGAAAGGAAACAGTGAAGTACTCGTAAATTGTACGGTCTGATCCACGAGCAGGCATGAATTGCCAGAAGAAAAATCTGACCATATCCTACTCCTAATTAATTAATTGGGCTGGAAGCCTGACAAAATTCAGCCTGAAAATGGTGAAAGGAATTGACAGAAGAAAATTGCTAGCGTGGGTGGCGAATCCTTCGTTTTCTTTTCCTCGTGGTTGCTTCTTCCTCGATCTTATGTCCATCCATGATGCCGTTGCGGACTGGCGGGCCTGATGGCTTGTGTTTGATTGGGAGTATATGTTTGCCACAAGGGTTGGAATGGTACTATTTTTAAGGGTTTGGAGGGTGTGTCCCGGATGCCAATAAGAGAGAAAGTGAGTTAGATTGATCCGTCCTTTTATTTAAGGGATGGAGCCTTTTATTTGAAGGAAATATTACTTTTCAGGAATCATGATCATCTCATCTCACCTATCCCTGATCCAAACACTTTAAAGAACTAGTTTTCTCCAACCCAACCCATCATATCCCTATGACCAAACACATGATAAATGCATCCTTACTAGTGAGTATTTATTATAAGAGCATCCACAGTGTGAATTTTCTATACATTATAGACATCTTTTTAGCAGTCCTAATAAAAGTATTGGGCATTAAGCATAGAAGCTGACTCTTGGGGAGAGAGAATATGGCCCACATGTCTATGGAGTTAGACATTGTTCACTTTGAATGTACTAAATTTATAGTATGGTAACAAATTTAAAATGATCTTGCCAATACTATCCTAACAAAATTGAGAAGTTTCAAAAATTTTATCTCGAAAAAACATTATAAAATTTTAGAAGACATCAAATTGAACATATCCAACGGTACCAAAAAATGGTAGCATTAAAACATAATAAATTTTGATAAAATTGATTTGACAACAAAGTGAACAAGCTCTTAAAAATAATTTTATTTTGCTTACAGGTGTTTAGATGATTTTTTTAATTATATTTTTTGGATGAAGAAGAGTAGTGACTTGTAACGAATACCGAAAGCTTGTTTGGCATGAAGTCATAGGTTTGGCACGGATGACCCAGGCCATCATGAATTGGAGCATGGGATGCCTTCGAAACGGTGGGGAAAATGGGTGTAATTGTGATTGAGATTGTCTACATTCTGATCTTTGAGCCGAGGACAGAGGAGTTATATAAAAAAAAGGAAGAGGAGGATGAATAGTGTAGGCTCCATTACATGGGCCGTAATTGCAACCCGGTGTTTGTTTCAGAAAGCCCACTAAATGTGGCACACCCAAGCAATCCAGTACGACTTACCAGACGGGTCTAAACGAGAAACCCCCTCTCCTACCGCCGCCTTCCGTTACTGACTTTTACTAGTACGTCCCGTCGTTCCCGTTCGTCCCCCTTCTTCTGCAGCCTTGTGGCGCGGCCCTGCTACTCTTGTTGGACGATGTGGCGCCGTGGCGGTGATCAGAAATTCAGGATCCTCTGCAGCAAATTGTATCGTGCCTGATATGTGAGGCCGATGATCAGTCGACTGCAGTGGATCTAAATCCCCGTGGTGGATGGCTACGACTACGAGCCTACAACACAGACATCCCCGGCGTGCGGAGTTGCTGCAGTGTTGTGCATACCGAGAGAGCTCGTTCCCGCCGTTCTACATGCGAGTTTGGGAGATGCGGACACGCGCCGTCCCCCGACGAGTCTGCGACATCCCCGTTCTCCGCCGCCCGTGAGGCCGCGAAGGCAATTCTCGAAACTGAAGGCTGAGGCGGCCATTCTCTCCACCGGCAGCGCAAGAGGAAGGCAACGCCGGTGCGGCGGTTCGCGTCCCTCACCATCATCAGGCGGAATTGGTAGCAGAGAAAGGCAATCGGGTCGGAGTAGCAAGAGCTTGCTTAATCTTTAACCACACTGTGTGATTGATAATAACAAAACTAGTGTACAAACAAGATGCGAAACGAGGGAGGGAGAAAGAAATGTACATGAGTACATCCATCTAGGCTATCACTTTCTGAACCATGCTTACACTTGAAAACCAGCTGATTCCAGGTACAGCCGAACAGGTAACTCGCCTAATTTCGGTATACTAGCTGATAGCTCCATCAGAAGGGGTTTCTGACCAGGATGTGGCTGCTGTGGAGGGCTTTCAAGAGCACCGAGGCGACTGAGTGCACGGCTGCCGACACAATCCTCGCCTTGATCTGCCCACGCCTGGGCATGTGTCTCCTGCTTGCTGCTGATCCGTGACCATCTCTGCACGGAGCAGCGGAGGTGGCGCCATGGTTGGTCATCTTCCTGCACTTCACTCACTGGATATGCACACGAACAGCAGCTGCAGACTAGTTTGGAACTTTGGATGCGTGCTCTCTCTCAGCTTTTGGGCTGTCTGACGAGCATGCGTTGCTGACCAGTGCCCTATTTATACTGCTACTGCAAGTTGTGATAGTGGTTTCAGTTGTTTAGTTGGAGTGTGCCACTATTAAACTCGGACCAAATATTCGTTGGATGGGAATAATATCATCTTTTGAGCTCGTGCTAATCACAGTGGTGGTAGCTCAAAGCCTCACACACTCACACTGCTTTTCTGCCGATTTGTATTAAATTGATGCTATGCTTAGTGCCGGATTATTGTTCACACTAGGCTTAGCTGTGCGGCTCCCTGAAGCTTTACTTGCTCGCCTCCATCCCGGCGGCTTCGTTCCCTGGAAGGTAGTATGCTTGTATTGTGCTGCCGTTGTTTCTGTTCTGAGGAGAATGCTGATCCTTCATCATTGCCTGCGGCAAGCACATGCTCCACGATCCATTTGTGATTTTTATGTCTCGACGCCGACGGCGGCTCTCAGGAATAGGATCGATATGATGTCAAACTATTGGCACCTTTTGCTCTGAAGAGAGGAGCTTAATTAAAACGGATTATGATTGCATTAGACTCGCTTAATCTCTAGCTCTGCATTGTGACTGGGTTTTGGATGGAGCCTTTGGATTTAACCCCTGATTTTGATTTTTTGAGCAGCGTTCTAGATGGTCTGTGAGACTGTGAGATGACAATAAAAGCTGTGAGCTTGTGGTCACAAGGTTTTGGTTTGTTCTGGGGAACTTGGCCACTTGAGCTGGAGGCAGGACGGCAGATGTGCTGTGTCAAGAGGTGTCAACACCTGCTACCTGCATGTGCAATGGATTGACTTGTGCTTGGTGTTCCGAGCATTGACCAATTAAGGGGATTCGTGAGTACGAGTTCATTGTACCGATTCAATTACTAGTACTACGTGTGTATAGTCGGTTCGGCGCTGATTGTTTGGTGATAGACCGGGTGCTGACGATGATACGCTGCCGCCTAGCTGGCCAGGTGCCTGCTGACAGTTTCGGCTGGCGTGTACAAGTTGCCCGGGGCCCCTGATCGAGATAACTTCAAAAAGTAGGCGATGGGCATAGGCTCTGTTCAGAGTTCACACCGGCTGCTAGCTGCAGCCATTCACAACTAGTGCAGCCGAACGCAACCATAACCTGGAGGATTAAGTCCACTTGTACTCTCTCAAAATATACTTTCAATATGATTCATATCCCTCAACCGTAATACTAGATATCTTTACCCCTTAACTATGAAAACTAGCTCAATTTAGCTCTCTCAACTGTTTTAAGAGTGGTTTTCACCGACGTGACGTCCACGTGGCAGTCCAGTCATCAAATAAATTAAAAAATAAACATATGACCGACAAGTGATAAGAGGGAAAAAATGTGGGGTCCGCACGTCAGAAACCATCCTTATCTCCCTGTTTTTCTTTCTTTTGTTGTTTCACACGCGGAGCGAAGGCAAGCTCGCATCGGCGGAGACGCAGTCGACGAGGCCGGTGCTGACGCTATCTTCCCCCGCTCTCATCCCCCTTTGCTCCGTGCATGAAGGGCCACTCGGTGGACGAGGAGCGAGACGGCAGGCAACAACAGAATGAGGGAGAGGGGCGCGGGGATATCTCCAGCTCCTCGACACATTCGCCGGCCAGGCCACGCCAACCCCGTTGTGTCACCGCCACCCATGACTCCATTGTTGACTGGGGAGCACCCCCAACGCCACCACTAGAGGGTGGCCATGCCCGCTGCCGGCACCATCCTTCGAGCCCCCAAGTCATCGCCAACACGCCACCATCCATATCCCGCCTTGACCTCGCCTTAGGCACAGCGATGCCCTGGATCCAGCCCTGACGACAAGCCACCGCTTCCTCGGTGCCAGCGACATCCGTTTCCCCATACCACCGCCATCAGGGGGACGGGGCCCTCCTCGTCACCCTGGACTACTGCCATCGGGCAGCCCACCCTGTGCGCCCACCACTATAACAGCCGCAGTTGGCACCCCCTCCGTCGGGCCCTTGCCACATGGATGTCATTGCCTCTGGGATGGAAGGAGCCGAGAACCCTCGGGCTTCACACGTCGTCCCCACCGCAACGTCCTCGCCGCCAGATGCCGCCGTTGCCGCTCCCTGTCGTTGTCTCGCCGCCTGTGCCGTCAGCCACCGTGCGCCAAGAAGAAAAAAGGAGAGAGAGAGAGGTTATTAGAGGGATGAGATGTCAAGGGGGCCCCACATTTTAAAAAATTTATTTGATGACTGGGACGCCATGTCAGTAAAATTATCCTCCGAAACCGCCGAGAGAGTTAAATTGCACTGGTTTTAATAGTCGAGGGTGTCAAAATATCTGGTATTATGGTTTAGGAATACAAATCAGATTCGACCCCTAGTTAAGAAAAGCAAAGTAGACTTATTCCTAACCTGGAAGAGATCATGACAGGCCACCACTTACTTGATCTGCCATGGGCAGATGGGCTCACGGCCCAACTCCTAATGTTTCGATTTCTCCGCGAGGAGAATGGCCCGGGCTGAACCATCTTCCCATGTTTGTTCCAGAAGGACGGGCCGTGTACCGTGTACGTAGTAGATTTCAAGCGATACGAAACGCTGCCAAACACAATCCATCATGCCAAACCTCCAAATCTCAATCAATCTGAAAACGTTAGGAAACCACAGGTTTTGGCTCGTCCAGATAAAGAAAAGCAGTGCAAAGGAGTCAGGATCCCAGCCGGCCGGGAGAGCGACGGACGCGGGCAGCGCCAAGGCGCGCATTAAAGCCGGCGTTGTCCCGTGCAGCTACAGCCCCCCGCAACCGGAGCGGCGGGTAGCGCGACGCGAGGGCCTCTGATAGCTCGCTTGTCCGCTTACCCCCTTGCCGCTCATGGCATTCACGTGGGATTGACGTGAACTAGCGCGCACCGGCCGCGAGCCCGCGACCGACCGGCACGAGAGCGATCGATCCGTCTCTACGCGTTACATACTTACATTCTCTCGCGTTGCTACTAGCTGATCGCTACCGTAGGCCGTAGCGTATTGCTTCGCCTTACTATTTGGGCCGGGAGCTGTGACGGTTTTGATCAGGCAGATCGAGTAGTTCGTTGCATGGTGACAAAGACAGTTTTTATTTTGGCTTTCTTCTCTTATACTCCATCCGAACCAAATAAACTAATCTTGTACGGGATATGATACATTGTAATAGAGAAAATCTATACATCGGTATCCCATGAAGACGGGGTACTAATCCGGATCCCCTCCTCCTACCTCACTCTCCTTCCCTAAATCAGATGGCACCCGAGGTGCAGCCCTCCCCTTCGTCGTTGCCCCACCGCTCACCGGAGCCGGCCGCCGCCGCCGCCGCCGCTGCCGTAGGGTAGGCGGCGAAGGTGGCGACAGCGAGGAGCTCAGCGGTGGGCGCGGTGAGCGAGAGGGAGAGCGGGAGCAGGGCGCGGAGGTCAAACACGCGAGGGAAGAGGCGAAGGAAGTGGAGTGCGCCTCGTCGGTGGAGCCTGAGCGGGAGGCGGTGGGCGAGGCAGGGGAGCGTGAGTGGCTCGGTGGGCGACGCCGCCATGAGCGGGAGGTGCGCCGACGCGAGCTTCTCGAAGGTGTGGTCCAGGTGCCGTGCCGCCACGTGCTGCGGCGACGTCTCTCTGCCTCAAGCGAAGTCAAGATGCCCAGGTACCAGGCGGCCGACGGTGGTGTCTTGTTCGCTCTCTCTCTGGGTATGATGCCTGGTACCCAGGTACCAAGGTCTGATATCTAGGTACCAGCTCGATACCAGGGTACCAGGTACCAGCCGGTACTCGGGTATCAGGTATCAGGAAAAAGTCACTTAAAGTATCCCATCCTAATGAGATTTCATTCTCTAGTCTCTCTCATTGTAATACTATAAATTTAGACATAGTCATATTCCATACGAGGTTAACTTATTTTGGAGCAGATGTGGTAGGCTTATGACTGGAAGTCATCAGAAACCGTTAACCAAGTGTGGCAGTACGATGACGCCGTCGTACGTCAAGCTTTGAGCTTCCTCGCGTTGATCGGCTGATGAGCTGCCGCTGTTCGTGGGCTTCCAAACGTCCACCGTCTGCCTGCTGTTAACGAGGCAACGCTAGGTAGCTTGCGACAAGGGCAATGTACGTACGTAGTACATCCGCGGTGGGCACCGAATCGCTGATCGATCGGGCAGGGCAGGCAGGTGCTAGTGCAGTGCGGATCCCCTCGATCGGTCGAGCCAGCCGATCGATCCCCCTCATCACCCGGACCCCCCCTCACGCTCCCATCCACGCGTGCACCACCTGGTCCCGCCCCGAACACCCAACTCCCGTGCACGTAGGCCCAGCTCATTCCCCTTGCCGCCCCGCTGCTCGCGCACGTCTCGCCTCTCTTCCGCCCGCCTCGTGACAAAAACTACTACTCATTTCGGCCTTACTCTGCTCGACCGCTCGTTGGCTGCTGTTCCAAACGCAGCTGAGCGAACCAGCTCGCGTAGGCTGTTTTATTAACTAATTACACAATTTACGTGTAAATTGCTAGAGGAATCTTTTAAGTCTAATTACGCCATGATCTGACAATGTGATGCTACAGTAAACATTTGCTAATGACGAATTAATTAAGCTTAATAAATTTGTCTCGCAGTTTACATGCGGATTATGTAATTTATTTTGTTATTAGTCTACGTTTAATACTTCAAATGTGTATCCGTATCCGTATACCTGATGTTAGACCCGACAATTTTTTTTTACCAGTGGAACTAAACACAGCCTCTATCATAATATCACTATCATTATAGTTACTGATACATGAATCTCATCCTTCTATTATCTCACATGTTAATAACTGTAATGATACTATTATTATGTGGTAATGGATGTGAACCGGTCCGGTCTGTGTACGTTCTGCCTCGAAAACTAGTACTATCATCTGTTGCGGCAATACGACAACTCTGCGAGCACGTTAATTATCTGCTAACTGGTACTGGTCCCGGCCGATTCGTATCCATGTACGGTGCTCATCTTATCGCATGGACCGCTACGTTTAAATTTTAAAACGCGATCGATACGACCATTTTGAGACGATAAATCCACTGGAGTTTGACGTATCTACGTGCGTATACAGATATATCTGCATATACACGGCATCGCCTGGAACGCCCATGGCGTGTACGTGTGCGACTGCGTGGCTTTGGTACGCCTGCTGCAACCGTGCATTCACGCTGATGCACCAAACGGCTCTGCACTCACTGATTCTGGGTTTAGCCAGTCAATTCAGGTGTGCGTGTCTAGCTAGCTATGCTGATCCATCGGGAAACAAATGATTCTGCTATATTTTGGCGTGCAATTGGGCGTGCTTGTTTAATCATTTAGCCTGTACGAATCACGCGTCGCAATCCAATTTGCATATTGCTGCGTTCATAATTAAATCAGTTTGCATTATATTGGGGGTTCCTTTCGTTTACTTCTTCTTGCATCCTGTTTCTTAATTTAAGAAACAATATCCCTGTTCATGAATATATATTTTACCTGCGTTGTCGTTCAAAGCAAGCATTTTTTTTAAGTCTATGATACTGTTACTGCCCTAATTTAGAGTTGCTTTCTTGCAGAGATCATGCATGTTGTTGCTGACGCTGGCTTGTATACAGAGTCTCTTTTTTGAGACATTCTCGTGTAATTGGACAAGGACAGCGTGCATGAATTTAAATTAACAATTGTGTTGAACATTTCTGTTTCTCTTGGGTTGGTGGGAAAAACGAACAACTCCTGCCCAATCGATCGACTGATGGTACTAATCATATATTCATCGACGACGTAATGGCCCATCCTAATGGCGCATTTAGGCTTTATATTTGGAGATATTTGTTGGTCTGGTTGCCGTGTGTACGGGACCTCAATTGATTTTGCTTCGAACAATTTATGACTCTAGTTATATATTATTGTTGCTGGTCAAATTCGAGCTTGGTAAACAAGGATACGGACATGGAGGCATTACAAGGTACTAACTGTCTAAATCGTTGCAATTTTTATATGTCTAATCCTATCTGCAACACACAGTTTATTATGACGAAGTTTTGCGGGTTCAAACATGATAGCGCGCAACAATTAACTATGTTAGGATTTTGCCTTTTCAATATTTTGAAATTAATTAACTTGAAACCACGAATTTCAAGACTTCAAAATTAAACTGCAAATTCTAAGGGAGATTTTGAAGCAACTAATTTCAAGTAGAAGATTGGAAGGCCTACTTAGAAAATTAATTTTAAAGCAGCCTGCAAGTTTTGAATTTTAAATTTGTGCTAAAATTGAACAAAGTTCTGACTAAAAATCACAAAATTACAACTGAGTAGTCAGGATGATTTTCACTAAAAATTTGCACTTTCCACACGGAGAAAAAAAAACTCATAAAAGTGATGTTTTTGAACTTTCACATCGATATGATGGAAAGGATAATTCAATTCATGGGGATCGAATTGTTACAAATGAATTTCAAAATAGGCACCACTGGAGCGTCAAGTTAACAGAACGTGCTAAATGAGTACCAGATCAGCAGTATAGTATTACCAGGATTTCTTTGCTGAGATCTAGTACAATAATACTCCCGCGGATTATGTTAGAGTAGGGACACGATTATGCTCGGAAAAGGCACATGATTGAGCCAACAAATGATCTAGATGCTTTAATCTAACTTATGAATTTCTTGTTAGTTCACTTAATTAATAACAGGAATGGTCAGAAATGCTCAATTGATTCACATGGCCAAAGACAAACGAGAAAGACAAGAAAGGGAGCCATCTATTACACCCTAAACGAGCTGTTTACAACCGTTAAACGTACTCCTCATGCAGCTTGTCACATGCATATACAGTGTATAACTTATGTGGATGTACAACAAAAATAATGGTGGAAAAAACGAGAGGATCTTGAGTTGAGAGGCCACAAGATCAGCTCATGCTCTTGCAGATTGTGAATCCTTTGTTCCTGGCTATATATTTTGTCCCTGAAAGAAATATGACAAGAAACTATTTGAGCAAGAACTGCCATTAAATGCTAATCAACATCTGTGTGAATGTGCATGGATGCTTGCTTGATTGTGTTTGATGGTTTCGGTGCACTTACACTGGATTTCTTGCAGTAGAGGATGGCGTCATGGACGGCCGTGTCGGCAATGCCGTGGCACCAGTCGATGCTGGACGTGGACGCCCTTGCTCTCGCGCTCGCGGGGCTCGCCGGCGAGACCCTCGTCCTCGGAGCACGCAGCGGCGGCAGCGCCCTGACCTTCCGGTAGAGCGGCATGAGGAACCGCAGGTACCTGAGCAGTATCTTCCACGGCGATGACCCGCCGCCACGCCTCCCCGCGGCGAGCAGCGGCGGCGCGCTGGCGTTCTTGCTGGCGCCGCTCCTCGCGCTGGACGACGAGCTCAGCGAGGCCGGCGTGCTCTGCGCTGAGTGGAACAGCGGCGACGAGGCCGAGAGCCGGGGCTCGCTCAGCAAGTGCGCGACGCGAGCGGCATCGCCGTCTTCTTGGGCACCGAAGCGGCCGTCGTCGTCGAGCTCGTGGGGAAGTAGACGGCCATCGTGGAAGATCTGGCTCGCGCTGACCAGCAGCGGGATCGGAGAGGCGGCATCGTCGTCGCCGCCGGGCAGGTCGAAGTCGAAGTCGAAGTCGGTGCCCGGAGCCGTCCACCGCATGGAGAAGAGGTCGGCGGGGTCCATGTCGATGAAGTACCTGGAGCTTCCGCCGACATCGTCGTCGACGAGGCGCTTGAACGACGGCGCCTGCGCCGCGTGCTTGAGCCACCGGTAGGAGAAGCTGTCGCCGAGGTGCTGCAGCGAGCCGACCTCCATGAGCTCCCAGCGAGTGGCGTGCGCGCGCGAGACAGAAGACGAGACGAGGAGGCTGTGTGGTTTGGAGTGCAGTGCAGCGTGCTGAGCAGGCAAGGGACTACACGGCATGGCACGGCGCAGATATAGGGGGTCGTCTCCTCTCCTTGGCCTTGGACCGTTCGGTGCAATGTCCATGTTGCCCCTGCAGTGTCTCTTTTCTCTCATTGCAAAACTCTGTTCTTTTTCTCTTGAAATTTTTAATAGAATGTTGTTTTTTTTTCCTGACGGGCTGCTAATTACTTCCTCCGTTTCACAATGTAAGTCATTCGAGCATTTCACACATTCATATTAATGTTAATGAATCTAGATAGATATATATGTCTAGATTCATTAACACCAATATGAATGTGGCAAATGCTAGAATGACTTACATTGTGAAACAGAGGGAGTAGTTGCTAACCAGTCAATTTTGTGGCCGTCAGATGTTGTGGAGCACGAATTAGGAGCGCATCTTCTCCTTATTGGCAGCAGTGACGTCATCGAAGCCAAGAGGTATGACATTTTAGTTTTTTAGAAAGCGATTTTGTTAGACATCACTTTGACATTTTTGTGGGCAATATCACTGAATTCATAACATCGCAATTTTTCTCTGAGATTTGTGTGTTGTCTTCATCTCTAATGAACTTTAGCTAGTCTCCGATTGGTTAGGTTTCAGGGTCAGGATGGCAGAAGAGGGTGGGAGGTGTTCCTAGGATGACCGAGGCAGTAGTGACCCAACGGTGGGTTAGCGGACATGACAATGCAAGGAGGAGATGGTGGTTCTGCCTCAGTCACGGGCAAGAATGACGGTAGGAAAAGCCTTATCATTTGAGTGATTAGGAAACAATAAAAGGTGACATCAGATCCGATAATAGGAGCCATCGAAGGAGGACAGTAGCGTTGGCGTGAGGGTAACTATAGATGGAGGAGTATAAGGGGGCAAAGTGGTTCATCAAGCCTCATAGAGTAGTTAGGAGGCAATGGGAGGTGACGACGCGGGGTCATCGGAGTCAAGAAAGAAGGAGGCGACTAGCATCGCCGAGGTTGTGAGGAGGAATGGGTGGCATGGTACGGCGGGTCTTACTGGCACCGGATACTACACCATTGAGGAGGATGGTAGGAAGAAAAATCTATTATATTATTAAAGGAATAGAAAAGGCAGAGTCCATATAGAAATACAATTTAAAAATAGCTGAAATTCGGAATTAAAAAATAAGGAATATTAGAAGAGAAGACTAGAGTCCATATAGAAATACAATTTAAAAATAGTTAAAATTCGGAATTAAAAAATAAGAAATATTAGAAGAGGAGACTAGAGTCCATATAGAAATACAATTAGGAAATAACTGAAATTCGGAATTTAAAATAAGGAATATTAGAAGTAGAGTATAGAATCCATATAGAAATACAATTAGGAAATAATATAAATTCGGAATTAAAAATAAGGAATATTAGAAGTAGAGTATAGAGTCCATATAGAAATACAATTAAGAAAAAAATAGAAATTCAGGATTAAAAATAAGGAATATTAGACGTTCGCTCTCATAGCCTGGAAATTCTCACATTAATCGGAGAAAAAGAAAAAGCAGAGTCTATATAGAAATACAATTTAAAAATAGCTGAAATTCGGAATTAAAAAATAAGTAATATTAGAAGAGAAGACTAGAGTCCATATAGAAATACAATTTAGAAATAGTTAAAATTCGGAATTAAAAAATAAGAAATATTAGAAGAGGAGACTAGAGTCCATATAGAAATACAATTAGGAAATAACTGAAATTCAGAATTTAAAATAAGGAATATTAGAAGTAGAGTATAGAATCCATATAGAAATACAATTAGGAAATAATATAAATTCGGAATTAAAAATAAGGAATATTAGAAGTAGAGTATAGAGTCCATATAGAAATACAATTAAGAAAAAAATAGAAATTCGGGATTAAAAAATGAGGAATATTAGAAGTAGAGTATAGAGTCCATATAGGAATTTAAAACTAACTAAAATTCAGAATAAACATAATAAAATTAAAAGTAGAGTTTTGAGTCCGTATAAAAATACAATTTACAAATAACTAAAATTCAAAATTAAGAAAAAACATGGGAAAAAGAGTTTAAAGTCAATATAGGAATACAAGTAACTGAAATTCGAAATTAAAAATTAAAGAATATTGAAAGATGAGTTTAGAGTCCACATAGAAATACAATTAGAAATAATAAAAATTCAGAAATAAAAATAAATAATATTAGAAGAAGTGCCTAGAGTCTATATAGAAATACAATTTACAGAAAATTCAGAATTAAAAAAAGAAATATGAAAAGATGAGTCTAGAGTCTATACAGGAATATATATAACTTACAAATAACTAAAATTTGATATTAAAAATAATTAATAACTAACACGTATATAAAATACAATATGAATATTATACATTTGTAGTTTCGTAAAGTTATTGCAAAATTTAAAATTATGATGTCATTTTAATATATTTGAATAATATAATAAGAAAACATATATGCTATTATATGAGAGAAAATATAATGATGCTAGCCGCGCAATCTGCACGGGCCACCATGCTAGTTCAGTAATAAAGAGAGAGGAGATAATTCAGGTGTATAGCAAATTACTTTAGAAAATCTTAAGGTCCCAACTTTTAGCTTACAACCTCGAACTATTAATTGAATTATTCGTGACATGCTTCTAAAACTGCAATTCCTTCGGAAACTTTCTTAGTCAGCCTTGCTTAGATTTTTTTTTTCAAATAATTTGCTCGCTTAATAGTATATATTATTTATTTTATTCATACAAGTAGATCTATAAGTTTTAATTCTTAAAAAGAACATGCTAGACTGACCTTTAGACAATCCATTTTTTCCCTACTCATCGCTATGATAAACATGGAGTAATTCGAGTCATTTGACATGCTGTAATGATTGGGTTCACTGTATACATATTTGTCGACAAAAACTAGACATTTAAGCAAGATTTCTTTGTGACTTTCAGTTATCTTCAGTTGTGGGAGTAGGTTTTAAAGTAGCAGTAGTGGTAACAGCTAAAAAGCGATGGAGGGAGCTAGCAATGGAGCATTTCTTCCCTGGAAAAAGCAAGGCCACCAAATTAAGCTAAGAGCAACCAAGGGTAAACGGTAGGTACTCCTGTTTCTCAATGAATTAATCTAATACTGCATGTGATACATCATCGTAGTAATGAATTCATGTTCATAATTACTATGATATGCTATATTTAGTATAAAATTTAACTTATTGTGAGACAAAGATTAATAGTATTATAATGTGTCAATGTGAGACGGAGAAAGTAGTCATTTCGTTACAAAGAAAATGACAAACACCTCAACATACTGGCCGTCAAACTAAGCTTTTCTTTAGGACTAAACATCCTAAATAATGCCCAGATGGATCGTCAAAGACAAAATTATGCTGCTAAGAGAAAACTCAGAGTAACACATGACGGGATTAGTTGGGTGGTTGGGATAATCCTGACAAAAAAACCTGCGACAACGCTGCCGCACGGGCGTCCTTCCATCCAGGCCTCTGGTCATGTCACCCTGCGAAATTCCAGCTGCCAGCTCAAGAAATGGCACATGAAATCAGTAAAATGATCTTTGAATATTTAATCCTGGGAGAAAGAGCTAAGCTAAGCTAAATCCAAGCCAAGGAATGTGGTCCTCACGTTGTCAAATCTCCATAAGATGCTGCTAATGAAGCATCGGTTATGCTATCATCGTGTCACATTGTCCAATCTTAAATGAAGCCAGGCAACATGGATCAGTCTGCAATATTCAAATCATGGAACAGGACGCTTGTCATGCAGCTGGGGAAGCAGGCTTGGATATCAAGGGCAATAATTAAAATACAGTTCAAGGATCAAGAACCTGGTCCTGGCAAAACAAGTTCTGAGACCCTTAAACATGGGACAATTGTCTCTGTAAACAATCAACAGGACGGCAGTAACGACATTCGGACATACTAATTCTCTCCGCCCTAGGCTCAGGTTCCACTCGTGTGCTGCTGCCTTGGTTCGGTTTTGCTGCGAGCAACAGGTTCAATATTGTTGTCAGCAAAACATGGTGCAAATCCTAGACAGCGTTATTATTAATCAAGGTTAAAATGCAAGCACTTCATATAGATAGATATACGTATATGATTTTATTTCATTTTTTTGCTGTCATAGACGAGAGAGATGTACCATGCATGTTCTGGACAATTAGAAAAAAAGAACACAGAAAATGAAAACTACAGCATTCAGAAAGCTTCCTATATAAATAGTCTTCAGAAAGACATCAGCAGATGAGAGACAGAGGGAGAGCTGATGTGTGCTAATACAAAAGTAAACGGATAAAATAAATGTGATCTACACGGATAAAAATGAGTTGACAATGCATCGATGCATACTTACATGTGGCGTCCTGAAGCTGTACATGTACATTGCTTGACGTTTACTGTATTAGTACGCAAATTGGTATGCTGGTTTTATTTTGCCTGACGCAAAGGATTTGTCGCTGTTAAGCATCTAAGCTGTTATAAAGATCAAAGTTGAGGCATTCCATGGGCCACGCCCACTAGAAAAAAGAACCTCAGCTGCAGGTGAAAGAGAATCGATCAAAACTTTTGAGCAGAACAACCTCTTTTTTACTAATGGTCGGGCATAGTGATTACAGATAGAAAAAGGGTGATATCAAAGGTTTTATTCTCGCTCTCTTATTTGCAGAAAAAGAGGCATTTTCATTGAATTTTGAAAAGCACTTTCTGCACAAGAGCATCTAACAAAGACGAAAGTGTAGAATGATTAAGGATAATTCCATTTTGTGCTCCAGCATAGTAGAGAGCTTTTGTACGAGACCATCAGCCAAAAAAAATGTGAGGCTCATAACATGCAACCGTCACATGAACAGCAAAGATCCAGATGCAAAGGTGGAACAACTTCGCAAATATTGGACACAAGTGGTAAAAATAAAGAGTGGCGATAGCAGCAAATATTGGACACAAGTGGTAAAAATAAAGAGTGGCGATAGCAGACCAGCGGTTGTGTGGCTGTGCCCTACACTGGATTTAAGGTTTTACTACAGATCTTGATTCCAACACTAAAAACATCAGGTTAGGCAGAGGAACTAGGCACCAGCATGAGCCGACCATACCTTTTAATGCAACATCTTCTGGTAATCCTTTTGTGGAACATTGGAGTACAGTTTGCCCCCACTAGATTATAGCTTTCTATGAGTTGTGATATGCCCACCCTTTACTCAAAGCACTTTACTTCATAATTTTGGGAATACATAGGGCCCAGATAAATGCATATATACATTGAATGATGCCAAGATGCCTTTTTTTAATATTGAAACATCATGAACATAGTATCCCCAAATTTAAGAAATTAAACACTTAATATAGAGCTGCACAGAATAAAGAGCATGCGGTTTAGTAATTAAGTGGGAAATCAAATTCTTGACATTGTAAGTTAAATGGTTGAGGTATTGGACAGAGAGAGATCATATTATACGAAACAGAAATTCTAGTCAAATTACTTTCCACCAAATAAATCTCTCTATAGATACCTGACAGGTGCAAATGAAATCAGAGCACCCTAAGAAGGGGCAGGGCACTGGCAGGTAACAGAAAGAGCTTGATGGTTTGATGAATTTCATAGTGAAACCAGAGGTGTTTGACAATGGTAATCAAATGGTGTCACAGTTTCTCCAGCTTCCATTTTGAAAAAAAAAATAGTTGAATCCAGAGGTTTTTGACAATGGTAATCTAATGGTGTCACAGTTTCTCCAGCTTCCATTTAGTTTTCAAAAGATAAGATTTCAGATGACATCAAGCACTAATCAATCAGTATGCCTTGTCAAACGGTTGTTAGCTGGTACAACTACACATTCCTAAGGGACATGCAAGTGCAGTTTGCTTTGCACGTTTTTCTTGAAATAAGCAGTGCCGGTCATATTCTGGCCTAGTAGCTTATAAAGCCAAGTCAAATGACATTTATTAACTTTCGAAGACTTATGGCTATGCATAACAGCTACTACAACATTAGTAGAAAAAAACAATATTAACCAAACCATAAAAACCGAGAGAAGACTACAAGATTGTTAATACTGTCTTTCCTTTCTATAAGGTACTATGCAAAATAATACTTGGATATAATGTTTCTGCAACATGGTTATATGGGCTCAGTTCAATCGACTCGTAAGAGACACATGCACCAACTATCATGCAGTGCCGCCATATGGCAGAGTATTTAACATGAAAAATCTCTTCCCTAAGTTATTCTTTCTTCAAACTATGGCATGTGAAACACTATCACAGCCTAGTAGTCTTCTAGTACAAGAACCATGCCAAATGAGGCATAATGTGTTGGGCCAGTTAGGTATGTCAGGCCATTCATATTTAGATGGGCCGATCCAATTTACATTGAGGGGCCTAAAATAAGTAGATGATTCTACAATCCTCATTAATTTGGTTCAAAGATGAGAGCAACCCAACAGAAGATGCTCAGCATGCATTTCAATGATGCAGTAACAGATTCTTCAGAAGGTTCTGGAGATTTTAACAAGGGAACGAATGCTGCTAAATTTGGGGTATGAAAAATAATTCAAAACATAGTCCTTTTAAAATACACTAAAAACTGATAGAAAAACTACATTTCGATTGAAAGAGAATCAGGAAAATGAGGGAAACTGCTAGATCCAGAGATACCACATCACTATTGATCAGAATAATTTTCAGGAACAAGGAGTTTAGAAAAGCACACGACGTGTTTAATACACTATACAGTACCGTGAAAGCAAATTCACAATAAAAGCCAGCCACAAAATGATAGATTCCAATTAAATTTTGAAGTACAATGACTAGTGATGATATTAGAAAGTACCACCAATACAGTTGTCACATCAACCACCAAAACCTGTTCAAATAGGGAAATTGGGACCTATGAGTGTTACAGCGTTTTAGGTTCTTTGTGGTTGGCATCAGAACTAATATAAGACAATTAGTCATACAAACCCAACAAGAATTAACTATTCCCTAAGATGTTTTTTTTGCACAGTAACAGTATAGGACTGAAGCAATCCCACCCGCACAATAACAACAGTAGCCCCCAAAAAAATGAGGGCACAAACAATCATCAGAAAAAAGATCACAATAACATCATTGGATATTTGGATAGGGGCATATGGTAGATTTTCCTCTGCTGATACTAATATTTCATTTGGCGCTCTAACAGAGGAAGATGCTAGTGTTTGGATAGATGAATGATAGTACTTACTCCTGTACTACACAAACACACCAGAAAAGACATCAACAGGCAGAGTAGGATGGCAAAGTTCTCAGGAAGGCATCTTCTTTGCATTTTTTTTCAAAAGAAATATAGATGTAGAGGCGGAAATAAAAGCTATTAAGTATCAAAGGATGATAATTGTTGAATCATGGCAGGTTCCTAAGAAAAGAAGATATGTTAGAACTTATAACAGAAAGGTAAACATATATCCCTAAACTTCGGTGGAGTCTAATTCCAAAATCCAAACAATTGCACATGTAAGATTGAAGACATGTCACGTATACAAATAGATAAGCAAAGCAAAGATTCTGTAGAAGTTGGGATCTGAAAGGACCAAAGCAGTATTATCCCTCGGTATGTCTGAACTCCAGAAAATAATCTGGATTGAATCAACCAAGTTTAAGAAATTTGTGTGATTATGTCAAATTTTAGCATGTTATTTACAAGTTCTCAGCAGTCAAACAAAGATGATCTGCAGACACTTAATTGTTACAGCTAGCCCAGATTACCAAAAGCTCTTAGCGATGAGGCCATGAGGGCCAAAGTAGGATGCCAGGGCAGCCAAAACTGTAACTGAAGTTTCTTTTTTCAAAAAGAAAAAAAAAGTAGAACCAAGGGAAATACTACTACTTCTTAATTGGCTTTCTACAAGAGCTTCCCCCTTGCCTTACCAAGTAGAATAAAGAATAGTAAATAACACTAACATTGGAAGGTAGATTCTATTTGCCATGATTTAGCCGCTATCTTCATATCAAGAATATGAATTATAGTAATGGCATATAACAATAACCAGTACTACAAAAGCATAAATAAACTAGATAAATTGCAGGCATATTCATTCAAGCATCACAAACTGGATAGAGCTATTAAAAGCAGTACTAATACAAACAAATATCTTGAGCCAGATACAACACCACGACCGTTTTCTCCATTAGCCAAGCTCAAATAACCGAAAACTTACCATTAAGGGAGTAAAAGTGTAAAACTACAATACTTACAACTGAAGTAATGCAATATGTCATTACATACAATAGGTCAACAGCCACAGTTTAAAGCTCCTCAAAGATTATCATCTCATGATGTTCAATAGTCTGTCTTAGCGGACACAAGTTGATATGCTCTAGCCAGCTTCCCGTCACCAGAATCATTTGGCTGCCAAGACCAAGTTGTACCATTATTCCTCAGCTCAGTCCTCAACCTCACCACAAGCATTAACAAAACCAACAACAATCCCGCAAAAATGAAACCACACAGCAGTGAGCGAGTAAATTCTCCGATCCCCTTGCTAGCCACATACTCCATGCCCAGAGAAACTGCAAAATCCCCATCAATACCACCATTTGTTTTGTTCATCCTCATTATCTCTACAGCATTAAGAATACCGCTCACTTCGTCTGATCGGCTATTCTTCGAGCCACCAATGGCCAATTTCAGGGCCCCTTCATCCTCAACATCCACAACAAAGTCGATGTAATATGGATAGGCTAAGAATCCAGTGGCACCAGAGATATCGAAATCCTTTACTGCTAGCTGACCATTGACATAGATATCAAAGTAAAGCTCATTTAGAGCCTTGCTCACGATGTCACAGAAGTGCATACGCACTAGGTACCTGCTGGAAGCAGGCACGGGAAATCCCCATGTCACTTTGCCCTGTGAGCTCACTGACCTCGCCGAGTTGTACACGTTGTCAGGAGCAACCTCCCGTGTCATCAATCTGCTACCCTTGGGATAAGCAATCCGGCCACCGAACGACCAGACCCCGCTGTTGGATGATTCCGTGCTGACGAGGAAGCGCTCGTCGTTGACCCATGTTCGCCACAGCGTGTCGTTGAACGGTGTGACCTTGCGGCCGGCGACGTTGATCCGATAGAGCATCTCATAGACCTGAGACGACAATCCATTGGTCTGGTCAGTGCCGCTGCTCGTGACGAGGGTGCCGATGTCGCCGACGAGCTCATCGGGGGCCGAGACGAGCTCGATGGCGTTGACGAAGGCGTTAGAGCCCGACTCGGGGACGAAGGTGAGGACGAGGACGTCGGAGTGGACGGGTAGGATGAACTCCTTCACGACGGGGGCCGACGCGGAGAAGTTGTGGAGGAGGAGGAATCCGGCGGCGCCGACGTGGAAGCGCGCGGACGCGAGCGCGGGCTCGAAGGGGTAGAAGTGGAGGCGCAGGACGTGGTACCCGCGGCGGCGGACGGCGAGGTCGTAGGACGCGCGGCAGGAGAAGACCCGCGCGGCGGCGTGGAGAGGGGTCGGCTGCGGGGCCGCGCTGGAGGCCGCGGACGGGAGGGTAGGTGCCGGGGAGCGGAGGCGCGTGGAGGCGCAGCCGGAGTCGGGGACGAAGCGTCGGCCGTCGGGGAGCACGGCCGGTGCCGTCGCGCCGCAGGCGAGGAGGTGGTTGTCCGCCGGGGCGAAGCGGGCGGCGGAGGCGGAGGCGAGCAGGCACAGCAGGAGGGGGACGGCGAGAACACTAGCCATGGCGGATTGGTGTGGGGGATTCGGCGAAGGGGAGGAGGAAGAAATGGAGGCCAGCTGTGGATTGGCGAGCGGAGTTGGGGAGGAATCGGTCGATCAATCAATTCACCGCGTCGCGTGCGACGAGCCGAGGACTCGCTGGATGGTGGGGCCCACGCGTCGTGGCCGTGCCGGTTGGTTTAGGTATTTTAATGCTCTGATCAGCGTGGGCTTTTATCTTTTTCGTTTGGGCCGTGGATTTGGTTGGGCTTGCGGAGGGGAGAGCATCTGTACACGTTTTGGCCCAAGTACCATAGCCTTTTGCCTTGCAGTTTGGGCTGTCTCTTTCGCCGTGGACATATCGGTTGCCACCTGAATAGGGCAGTAGTGATTTCTGGTTGCAACTTGGAATTGTAGTCAAAATTAAACAGTCAAAGGATAATAGATAAAAAAAATGGTTTAGATTAGTCAGCAGGGCAGTGTGATTACGACGGCACGGTCAGCGGTCAGCACCTGATAATTAAACGAAAAGGAAATAGCCCAAAGAATTTGGCTTTACCTGGTTATTACTCTTCCTGGGCGCATGCATGCGTGCCGTCCTTCCAGTCAAAGCAGAAGGGAGACAATCAGGGGGATTCTGAAGAATGCGTGCATTGCAGCTATGCACGTCCCAGTTTGGCTGAGTTCTAACCACACAATTCGTGTATGTCATGATCATCGTAGTATGCAAAAGCTTCGGCGAGATCGAATTTGGAAAAAAAAAAGTTCCTTTTATTTTTGGTTTCTCTAATGGCCTTGGCGGGACGGCGGCTTTTCTAGGTCAGCAATCGTGTGAACCATATATTATTATGCTCTAAAGCCAGTAGTTTAGGAATGATCCCATTAATGAATCTTCCACTAACAAGATAATCATTATAATCATCATTATAATCAAAGAGTTAGGCGGAACACGGTAACGAGAATTTGGCCTCATCAGGGTGACGCCAGACATGCGTAGGAGTACAATACAACTCAACTGTACACAAGTCTCTGTCAAGGTCCTGCAGAGAATTGTTGTTTGTACTATAAAACGGCCGCCCGTGGCCAATTGGGAAGAAAGAACAGGCAAAGGATTTTGTTCTCATCTGAACATATAAAATGATCTGTTCATCCTGGGTCAAGTCATTTCGTCACGCGCTAACATATGAAATGAATCCACGATGCAGACAGCAAGGACAGAAAAAATTGCAACACCAATTTTGCTGCAGATTACGGTATTCCGTTCGTGTTCAGCAAAATTTCTGAAGACGTATCGTTGCTGCGACGTGCATGGGTTTTGGATTCAGAGAATAGATCAGCATAAAAAAAAAGAGAGGAAAAATTATGGTTACAAACTTCTCTATCTGAGTCTGACCGACTGTCGGTTCACTGACCAGCTGATTGATCAACGGCCATCGCCGCTGCTGAGCTGCGAGAAGGCCTTGCTGTTGGCGATCCCCGAGTCGGTCACGCTGTCATCCATGAGGAAGCTCGTGGACGACGGCACCCAGCGCGGCACGACCACGTCGGCGGGGAACTGCGTGGCGACGGCGCCGCTGTCCTCGAACGCGTCCCTGTTGACGTGCGTCTCCTGCAGCTGAAGGCAGTACTCGAGGTTCCACAGCACGTCGCCCATGGACGGCCGGTCCAGGCCGTAGTCCGCCAGGCACTTCTCTGCGGTCTCGGCGAACTTGCGCAGCGAGTTGCCGTTCACCTGCCCGGCGATCCTCGGGTCGGTGATCTTGGCGAGCTCCCCTTTCTGCTGCAGGCTAACCGCCCACTCGGCGAGGTTGATCTCGTCGCGCTCAAGGCTCTGGTCGATCACCGTCCGCGCGCAGAGCACCTCGAACAGCACGACGCCGAAGGAGTAGACGTCGGACCGGTCCGTCAGCTGCTGCGTCTTGAAGTACTCCGGGTCGAGGTAGCCGAAGCTGCCCTTCACCGCCGTGCTCACGTGCGTCTCCCCGAACGACGGCCCGATCCGCGACAGCCCGAAGTCGGCCACCTTGGCGATGAACGCGTCGCCGAGGAGGATGTTGGTCGACTTGACGTCGCGGTGGATGATGTTCTCGGAGTAGCCGGTGTGCAGGTAGTGCAGGCCCCTCGCCGCGCCGATGCAGATCTCCAGCCGCTGCTTCCACGACAGCGGCGGCTCCTCCGACCCGTAGAGGTGGCTCCTCAGCGTGCCCTTCTCCATGTACTCGTACACCAGTATCATCTCCGACTGCTCGTTGCAGTAGCCGATGAGGGAGACCAGGTGGCGGTGCCGGATGCGGGACAGCACCTCGATCTCCGTCTGGAACTCCGGCAGCCCCTGCTTGGAGGCGCGCATGGCGCGCTTCACCGCCACGCGGGTGCCGTCGCGGAGCACGCCGCTATACACGTTCCCGAACCCGCCGACGCCGATGAGGTTGCGCTCGTTGAAGTTCTCCGTGGCCGCCGTGATGTCCGCCAGCGAGATGTTGAGCTGCATGCTCATCCTGTGCAGCCCGCCGGTCATGCCCGCGCCCGACGCGTTCGACATGTCAACCCAGCTGGAGCCATCCTGCGTGTGCTGCGACCACGGCAGCTGCGTGCTCTCCTTCTCCTCCGGCGCCGGAGTCGGCGCCTGTCTACGCCTGCGCAGCACGGCGAGCAAGCAGAGCAGCGCGCACGCAAGAACAGCGACGCCGAGCGCCGCCGAGAGCGTGCCGATGAGAATCTTCTTCCTCCTGCCGTGCGATCCGGCGGAGTTCAAATTATCGGCGCGCCGCAGCTTCATGATCTCCAGCCCATTGAGCATGCCGCCTGCATCGCTTTTGTCCGACTTGCCGATGCTGATGGTGAGGTTCCCGGTGGTCGGGGCCGTGGCCGCGTAGTCCAGGTAAAAAGCCTCGTTGGGCTGCTCCGCCGCGTCCGCCGCGTTTCGGTCGAGGTCTTTGGAAGCAAGCCTCTGCGCGACGTAGACGTCGAAGACGATGCCCGTTGCTACAACGGAGCTCACCAGCGAGTAGTCGCACCAGTGGAGGCGGACGAGGTAGTCGGAGTCGGACCCCGGTGCCGGCGGCGGAAGCGCGAAGGTCCACGTTAAGTTGAAAGGCCCCGGAGTGAGGAACAACTGCTGGCTCGCCATGTTCATGGCGCGCTGCGTCTTGTACACGCTGTCCGGCGCCACCTCCCTCGTGTACCCGATCGACGTGCCGTAGATGATCGGGGTCGAGGTCGAGTTCACCTGCGAGAGCCCCCTGGGGCTGGAGAAGTAGGGGTCGTCGGGGAGCCACGTCCGCCACAGCGTGTCGTTCGCCGCGGTCACCTTGGATCCCCCGACGTTGAGGCGGTACACCGTCTCCAGCGCCTGCTGCGGCCACGCGTTCACGTCGACGCTGTCGACCAGGGCGCCCACCGGCTTCACCGGGCGTCTCCACAGCAGCTCCGGCGGAGCCGGGAACAGCTCGATGGCGCTGACGAATGCGGTGGAGCCGGCGTCCGGCGTGAACTTGACGCGGAACTCGCCGGAGCCGTCCCCCGGGACGAAGTACTCCTTGACGACGCCGTCGCGCGGCGGCGAGAAGGAGGAGAGTAGGGTGTAGGCATCGCGAACAGAGACGGAGAAGCTCGCGGACGAGAGGTTCACAGAGGAGGAACTGGTGAAAGGGAAGAAATGGAGGCGGAGGACGCGGGACACGTTGACCGTGGCGGTGTCCGGGTCGGCGAAGCTGTACGAGAACCCCGAGCCGGCCGCGCGCGCGGCAGCGTAGAGAGGGGGGATCGTGTTGGAGCCGGTGCTCGTCACTGCCGGGACACGGCCGGCGGACGAGAGGAAGGGAGCGTCCGGGACGAAGGTGCGCGCTGGGGAGTCGCCTGGGAAGGAGACGTTGGAGGCGGCGCCGCAGGCGAGGAAGTAGGGGAAGGCGGCGAGGGCGGTGGACGGGAGTAACGGGAGGAGGAGGAGGATGACGATGACGGTGGCCATTGAGGCGGTAGTGGAGGCGTGGTCGTGGCGCCACTGCCGCGTCCACGAGAGAATGAGACGGAAGCGGACGAGTGTGCGGACGGTGCGGGTGGTGGTGTTGGAAGGGAGAGGGAAGGACGAGTGCGATGCGGTGGAGTGGTGTGTGGAGTCGGGCACGGGGAAGTGGACTCGGAGGAAGATGGGACAACGACCGGAGGGCAGCGCGTGGTGGAATACTGGAATAGTGGAATGGACAATGGAGTGGACGCTGATTGGGTCATCACATTTTCCTATGCCCCCCCGCCCACTGACTACCGATTTGTTCGGCTCAAAACAAAGCATGCTGCAGATTGCAAATTTCTGCTCTGTTCTTCTACTTGTATGGTAGGTATGCCATCTTCTCGATTTTGTTTGTGTCTCTCTTTTTTCATAGGTTGCCACTTCCCAGAACCTGATTGATAGCTTTGCTATCCCTTTGCTGTAGCTCTATAATTTTCCAATTTGCATACATTATTATCTTCGCAACATGATTTGTGTTCACTCCGTGTGCTCATAAACCGCACTCTGCCGCCGGTGCAGCCGACGACCAGATCGCCACCGTCGGACCACGCGAGTAGTAGACCGATGTTTGTGTCGCTATCGTTTAGCTTTTTCCCTAATAAACCGAAACGGTTTACTAAGGAATAAAAATAAAATTGTAGATAAAATTTTTATATATGCGTTATTGGTGAATTAAAAGTCAATGCTGAAAAAGAAACTATGTTATAAATATCTTAAAATTAAATTTAAAAATATGAAATTTAGTTTTTTCTTTAACTGATTAGTGCATCCGATGGGAGCCGTGAGCTCTTCTGCCCCGCTCATTTAACGCTGTGAGTCGTATATGCCGCTTCTCTAGCAGGCTGAAAGGAACTATTGGGCTTGCGCTTCTATCACTTCGGCCCAAGTAGGATTTTGTCAGGACATCTCGGGCCGACTCGGAAAAAGAACCCAACAGAGGTTGCACCCCTTTCGGTTAGTGTAATAAGTTCACTTTAGGTTCCTCAATTTGTCATCGAGTGTGAAATTCCTCCCTAAACCGAAAGAGATCTGTAATATATCTGGTATTTCGGTTCCCATTATATCCCATTGTAACTCGATGAATTTCATACTCTGCGACAAAGTGAACTTATTCATCAGTTAGTTGATACATGGCCCATGAGCTTTCTTTTTTTTTTTGAAAATTGCCCATGGGCTATTTGAACACTCGTAGCCTCTGGTCTTCACCTGTTTGCCAGATTATTTGAACACCTCGACAGTCGACGGGCTCACAAACAAACAAGCCTGTCGCCGTTCGCAGCAGCACTGCCCGTACTTGTACAACGCCCACAAGTGCGCCACATTCTCGCCGGCACAGTGTTGTATCAAGGTGAGTTCGGTTACTTACATACACCTATTATCTAAGGTTACAGCTATCATTAGCCGAAGCAAGCAGTAACCGAGCGATCCGCCGTGCACCGCCGCGAGGTGGGCGCGTCCTGCTCCGATACCGTCCTTGATGCTTGATGGTTTTCGCCTTCTGCTCTCGTTTTGCTGTCCTAGCAACTGATCCTAGCTAGCTTCCCTGCGCGAACCAAACGCAACGCGCGCGAGCTGGTGATCAGATCAATAATGCCATATCGGAAAATTGTTAATGGAGGTGGCCTACCTGGCTACCTCAATTCTGGCGAACTCGCCGCCCCTGCAGACGCCAACATCGATGGTCATCTTCCGGTCCTTCCCTTGCCTGGGTGACGACAACACCCTGCAGCAATTCCTCCTCGGAGACTGCACGCACGCCGGTTTGAGAGCACCATTACAAAAATCAAGCTTCTTTGTTGTACAAATCAATTCAGGTTTTAACTACGGTGTGTGTTTGATTACCCTTTTCCAGAGGTTGGGGTCGGGCTTCTTGAGGACGATGACGCGGTCGAGCAGCGCGGCAGGGTCAGGGATGCGCCAGCCGCACTTGACGGGCGCGACGCGGCGGCGCTCGTACTCGGTGACGGTGGTGTTGCGGCGGCGGTCGAGGCGGGACTGCCGCATGTAGTACACCTGCGGCGTCTGGCACGGCTGGCGCGCCACGGGCCGCGTGTTGAAGGCGTACGCCGTGTAGTCGGCGCGGCGGTACCAGTTGAGGAACGTGCGCATGGGCATCTCCATCTCCCGCGGCGACAGCACCCCGCGCGTCACCACCACCGCGAACCCCCACGACACCGACACCGTCCACTGCTTGTCGCCGTCGTAGCACACCGACTGCTGCGCCACGCCAGCCGAGTCCAGCCGCGCGGGCCCCTCGAACAGCCGCCTCAGCGCCGCCGTCCGCGACCTCGTCGTCGGGAACACCGGCTGCAGGAAGTCCAGGTGGTGCAGCGTCACCAGGGGCACCACCGGGTGCGCGCCCAGGAGGCCCAGCACGTCGCCCCACAGGTCGCACTGGTGGAAACCCAGGTGGCGCGTCAGCGGCACGCCCAGCTCCGCCACGCACGCGTGGATGCGGTCGTCGCTGCCGTAGAGCGCCGGGTACCGGTCGATGCACCCGTCCTGCATGTGCGCCAGCTGCGCGGCCAGGGCGCGGCTGATGGCGAACCCGCCGCCGCCGAACGCCATGCCGTACGAGAAGATGAGGTTCTGGATGTGGCTCTCCGACGGATTCCCGATGTAGTACGGCTGCGTGTGGTCGTACCGGGACAGAACGTCCACGAGGTTGTCCGGGAAGAACACCGTGTCGTCGTCGCCCATCACGAACCACCGCGCGCCGGGGAGGCCCAGCCGGAAGCTCTCCGACACGATGCGGGTGATCCGCAGCGCCGACCGGCTGCCGCGGCCGTGCGTGTACGGGAACTTGGTCGTGTTCCCGCTGATCTTGATTCCGGGAAGCCCCGTGGAAGCGTTCCTCGAGTAGAACTCGTACACCGGCTTGTCCAGCCACACGAACCCGCTCATCTGCTCCGGCCGCCACCATGTTCTGATGTACTCCCTCCGGCTCTTCCAGAGCTCCGAAGAGGCGGCAATGCCGAACACAATGTGACCCAGCCCGGTCGGCGCGGCGTCATCAGACGGCGGCGACGAGTCGTTACGCCTGTTGCCAGCATCGCCGGCGGCCGCGAGATGTGCAACGTCGCCACTGGCAAGGCTCTCCTCCGGGCACGAGCTACCCGAGTAGAACGGCGACACGGCGAGGGCAACGACGTACAGGGCGAGCACCGGGAGGAGAAAGTAGAGGAGGAGGCTGCAGAGGAAGAAGGAAGCCTTGCACTTGGGCGCCTTGCCGGCGGCGTGCATGACAATGGCGTCCTTGTGATGATGCCGATCGCCGCCTCCTCCTTTCATGCCAAATAAGGCCTGGAAAAGGAGATGACGACGACAGTGGTGGCCAAGATCGATGAGCGGCCAAAAGAGCACAGATCACTAATGGCCACATGGTCAAAAATAGCGTAGTAGTGGAGTGCACCGTGTTCGTCTGTTCGTTCGTTCCAGTCTACGTGTTTGAGGGCGAGTCGCTCTGTGGAGCATATAGGGAACAGAAATTGTAGGCCCCAGTTGCAACCTGGACTGATTACCCCATAAATAGCATGGTCAGTGGTCAATGATCAAGTCGCGTTTGTAGGATCACTGGTTTCTCCTCTGGGCCTGACGGCCATGGGCTCCAGCACCCAGCCCAATAGCCCATGCGTTCTCGAATGTTTTTCATTTTTATTTTTTTAATATTTACAGAAATATTATACAGACGAAAATATTTACATAAATAGACCACGCAACCCTCCTTGAGAACGGTAGGGTGACGTGTGTGAGCAGACGCCGGAGACCGCTGAGCGGGTATGTGAATTTTGCGTGCGGCGAAAATTGCATTTCACCCGGCAAGGGACCTCAACGCAAAATGCGCACACGACGCCGTGTGCCACATCACCTTGCCGCTCTCCACTTGTGCGGCAGGATATATTTTTGTAAACATTTTTGCCAGTATAATATTTCTATAAATATTAAAACAAAAAATTTAAAAATGAAAAAAGTTCATGCGTTCTCCGCATCCTGTTTTTTATTTTTTTTCCGAAAAAAAAATCGCGCACACAGACACGCAGCTAGCTGTTAGCAAGAGCAAAATCACTATAGTACGCGGCCAAACCATATACTCCCTCCGTTTTTTAATAGATGACGCCGTTGACTTTTTCTCACATGTTTGACCATTCGTTTTATTCAAAAATTTTATGCAAATGTATAAGATATAAATCACACTTAAAGTACTATGAGTGATAAAACAACTCATAACAAAATAAATTATAATTATGTAAATTTTTTAAATAAGACGAATAGTTAAACATGTGAGAAAAAGTCAACGGTGTCATCTATTAAAAAACGGAGGTAGTATCCAACTCTCCTAGCTGAGAATCTCGCACATTTGGTGATGGACACCTCTTCTTCTTAGTGATGACAGAAATTTGCTGATGATATGAAAGTGACCTCCCACCTGACCAAATCTTCGAAGTTTTACACAAATCGTTAATTATGATCTCAACTAACGTTTCAAGTCTTGTAATTAGTATGCTTAATGATTGCCTTTTGCCGTGTTATAGCAAGCAACACTCGAATATTATTGAGTTGCACGGCGATGGCGGTGCAAGCGATTTAAGCCCATATTCACCGATAAGCCAAAACGGTTTATTAGAAAATAAAAATTAATTTATATGTAAAACTTTTATATATTTGTTTATAGCAATTTAAAAACTAATGCTAAAAGGGAATTACGTTAAAAAAAATCTTGAAATCAACTTCAAATACAAGTTCGAAAATTTAATTAAATTTTACCTTTTGCTTTTACTTATTAGACCAACTGATGGCGCTCTAAATTTTTACGCCGTCGGATTGCTGCTTAACTAATTTCCCGTGCAGTTCTTTTTATTAAAAGAAAAATCACGTATGCTAGTACCGTTTACAAGGATATCGACAACTAATATGCTTTTCTGCATTATATATCCACAATTGATGCATGGACTGGATTTTTCCCACTATTTAAAGAAATATGTTCGAATATCTTTATTTTTTAAGGACTCATTTGAAACTCTTGAAAAAGTATATAAAATACCTGATTTTAATATGAACGCAATTGAGAAATAGAAAATTGTCTATTTCCAATTAATCATCATATAACGTTTTATAGATTGTTATGACCATGTTAAATCTATTTCCTAAGTCTATTCGTCATATGCGTATGAGAGTAAATAGATATTAGTGCATGCATCCATACACATAACTATGTATGACTAACATGCAATGTCTTGTGATTTTATTATTGGTTAAGAGCAGAGATGGTGCATGTATCGAGTTTGTTACCGGAGTAAATGTAGTGTGCGAGAGTTATTGACTTTTCTTAGTCTTAGCATATTCATGTAATATGATAATCAATTGGAAACAAAGAGAACATATATAAGACAAGGAAAATACATGAATGATTGATCGTTCGAATATTACATGGGAGAACACGTGAATTGAATTAGAGAAATAAACTTAGGGAAAATTTTTCAAGAGGTTAAAACTCTTGCTAACTTTCCTTAAAATTTTTGGATTGTCTATTTCGTTCGAATTTCAAGTGAAAGTATAGTGTCTAACATTTTTGTTTTAAAAAAAACTCATTAGGATTTTTCTATAGAAATAAAATCCATAATTTTTTATATTTTTCTTACGAATCAGAGGGGGTGTAATTTGTTTTGCTGAATCCAAATTAGATAATTTGGGTCATGTGGCTAGCATGCTTACGGGACATATCTGTCTCTCAGTTTATGGTCTAGCTTACTTGTGAATCGAAAATTGTAAACCTAAATAAACAGATAGCCCCTTTTTTTTGTTTTTTTAAACACAAGTCATTCTTACACCGTTAAATCATTAGTTAGGTTGGAGTAGTTTGTGGCTTATTTGAAGCGGACCTGTCGCAGCACTGTTGCTGTTGCCGCATACAAATAGCGTGCAGTCCCAGTTCCAGCGCAGTCACGGCGGCCTAAGTTGAACCATCAATCAAATTCCAGATTTCCAGTACAAATAAAAGCTGTCTCCACTACACAACACACGACCACACAACCCCCGGCAACCGATGCCGGGCCGGTAGGCTAAAATAAACTGCCCGCTTCCGAACCACACGAAAGCGCCATCGACGACGATCTACTGGGCTACTCCCCTGCTGGTGTACGATCGATCGCGAGAGATATATACGAACTGTACCTATAGGTCGGTAAAATCAAGGACCACCACCAACAAAAACGCTTAATTCGGTTGCCCAACCAATGCACGCCGCAGCGCCGGCCGCGCGCGAGGATCCCTACCTAGTCGCCACCGCCGCGGCCGCTGCCGCTGCGACATCCAAATCGTCTGCTAGTACAGTACACGGAATGCATATATATGCGTACGTGCGATGAACTGAGTAGTTCGCCGCATGGATCATCCGGCCAAGTCGCGGAGCAGGTGGAAGCCGGCGCTTAGGCTCCGGTACCGCTCTTGCGCGTGCGAGGCGGCGTCGCCGTCCATGGCCACGCCGAACTGTCCGCCGACGACGTGGTGGCCGTGCCCCGGATGCATGGCGTCAGGCGCCATCTGCTCGCCCGGGTACAAGAACCCGGCGCCGCCGTGCGCGGACCCCGGCGCCCCGAACGCGATGTTCACGCCGCCACCGCCGTGGGAGCCGTGCTGCTGCAGCCCGAGCGTCAGCGACACGCCGCCGAACCCGCCGTGCTGCTGCTGGTGGTGGCTGTCGTCGTACGCGTCGAAGTCGAGGTGGTCCATGATGCCGAAGTTCTCCGCCTGGTGCAGCCGGGCCACGCCGCCCGCGCCGGCCGCGACGTCGACGTTGACGACGGAGGCCAGCGACCCGGCGTCGTGGCGAAGCTGCGCCCTCGTCGGCTTCTGTTCGCCGCCGTCGCCATCGCCGACGACCAGCTGCTGGCCGCCGCGCGCCTCGGAGGCGTGGCTGCAGGTAGGCTTAGGGTTTAGGCTCCCCTGTCCACCGCTGCCGTCGCCGCCGTCCTGGCCCTTCATCTCCTCGACGTACATCTCCTCCACCATTGGCTTCCACAGCCGAACCCTCGCATTGATGAACCAGTTGGACACCTGCCATGGATCGAATTGTCAGAAGAAACGCGCGCGGGCAACAACAACACATGTCGTTGTAACGGGAGGTCGATGGCTAAACAAGATTCGTTTCCAAAAAACATTTGCAAGCACAAGAGGACATGGTAGGACCTTGACATGGCAACCGATCGATGAATTGATGTATCATCTACGAGACGGCGATCGAATCAGTGGGCGCAATATTTAGTACTATTCCCAAAAATGAACAAACTAGCTACTCAAATTAAACTTGTATGATTATTTAGAAATTTTATGATATTTGAGGAGGTAACGACTACGTACCTCCTCATATCTAAGGTATTAATATTTGATCCAAGTAACAAATTTTATACTAGAAACTCCCGGTGAGGACCATATATAAAAACACTCTTAATTATTTCATGGTAGGGTATTAGTGGATGATTTGGTTCAGGCTATACTACTCCCTCAGTCCCTAAATATTTGACGCCGTTGACGTTTTTGAACATGTTTAACCGTTCATCTTATTCAAAAAATTTAAGTAATTATTAATTCTTTTTTAATCATTTAATTCATTGTTAAATATACTTTTATGTATACATATAATTTTATATATTTTATAAAAGTTTTGGAATAAGACGAACGGTCAAACATGATTAAAAAAATCAACGGCGTCAAATATTTAGAAACGGGGGAAATAGTATATATGCATCAATACACGAAGAACATGTTACCTGGCTACGTGAGAGGCCCGTCTGTCGAGCCAGGATGTGCTTATCCACGTCGCTTGGATACCTGAATGGGATTGAACATATGAACACCGATGCATATATGAATCTGATCGAATTGAATCAAAAAAATTCAACAACTCACGCAAATATAATGAGATCTAAATCGATTACTGGTCATCAGTAGTATAATATTCCGACAAACAATCCATCCATGCATCTATTATTAAAACAAGGTGAAAATGAATTCTCCAGGCCTACTAATTACTATCATGCTAATCAGATAAATTCACATAACCTTGATGAGTCTGTTTATTCATATTTTAGAACTTATTGACCGTGTGTTTATTAATTGGTAGAGGGCCAAGATGTGAATCGTGTCCATTATTAAAAAAATGTTAATCAGAAAATAATCATGCTAACCTGAGAAAAATAGACGTGCTTGAATCATTGATCGATATGGTTCAAGCTTATAATAACGTAGATATATTGTTTGGATGTATATATATTAGCACATTGCAACAACTAATGCACGTGATAAATAGTTGTTAATACAAAACCTGAGAGTTCATAGGAAATTCGATTGCACAAAATATACTACTTTCTCCGTTTCATAATATAATTCATTCTAACATTTTTCATATTTATATTGATGTCAATAACTTACATTGTGAAACGGAGGGAGTATAATCTAGCTAAATAATAAATTTGGAAAAACAAACTTAAAAAAAATCAAACATATTACCACTGACACAGACGCAACTTTAATCATAGCTAGCTACTTATAATGTTTTGGGAGTAAGTACGTACCTACGTTGTGCACAAACCACAGTCACGAGAGTACTTAACCGTTATTTTTGTCGAAAAAAAAAAGGAGAGCATTATATTAGACCATATGCATGGCAAAAGAATAGTGAGGCACACACATGACATTACGTGTACGCTTAATTAAGCAGGGGCGCAATATGGCAAAACGGCCACTTGAGCATTTGATGCCAAGACAAATGTGGTCCGGGAGAACAATGCTCGCTGCAGAATAAATTTATATATATATATATATATATATATATATATATATATATATATATATATATATATACCGCGAAAAAGCTAATTACGAACAACCGTCCATAGCAAATTGTGTGTCACGCGCGATAATATTACTGCACCGGCCCTACTAGGCTATTACACCTAGTCACTGACATTCTTACGTTCTGTACGTGATTGCACTAACCAAAAGTCACCTTAATTCTACTAACTAGTGACTGCCACGTGAACAGTTGAACTTAGATTGCTATACATTGTAGCACACTGTGTAGTGTTCTTTTCTCTTGAAAAAGAAGATTAAGTTTTTTACGTAAAGCGAGGTGGTATTAACGTATGATTGATTAAGTTTTAATTATTATAAACTTGAAAAATAGATTAATATGATATTTTAGAGCAACTTTTATATAAAAATTTTTCATATAAAACACAGCATTTAGCAGTTTGAAAAGCATGCCACGAAAATATTAATCTTCATCCAAGTTTTGTCGGAGAAAAGAACGGGATCTAATTAAGTATCAGTCAGCTGCATTACTTTAAGTGTAATCGATCAAGCAAGAAATGCATTGTGTGGAGATCGATCAAGCATGGATGGATATGCAAAGTAGCTAGATGATTGATGCATGCGTGTATATATGTATACGTAATACGTGTATGTACGTATAAACAACAATGTAAAGTGGAGTACTTACGGGTGCAGGAAGTGCTCGAAGAGCCAGGCACGGAGGATGGTGACGGCGCGGTCGGGAAGGCCGCGCTGGGGGCGCCACGGGTGGCTGTCCATGGCGGCGACGCCCTGCAGCGACTTGTGGTGCCTGATGCACTGGTCGATCACCCTGAGCCGCGGCGTCTGCCCCCGCGTCGTCCCGGCCGCGCTCACGTCCTTCTCCCCGAGCGCCTTCCTCGCCGCCTGCAGCTGCGCCACGATCCCATCCCTCAGGCTCCGGAAGTGCCTCGATATCGTCCTCGCCGCCACCGCCGTGTACGCCCCCGCCGCCCTCTCCCCGGCCACCGCCTCGAACCCCCCGGCCACCGCCCTCATCTGCTCGCAGTACCTCCTGTACCTCCTGTCCACCTGCACAAATACACACGTTCATCGATCAATTTAATTAGCTCAAATTAAGAAACCCTTTACTTGATTTTTCACTGTAGCCATCTATCTGCACGTCTAGCTAGGAGTACACGTACAGGGCACTGCACCAAGCGTACGTGTATGGACGTGGTAAAGATGGAGATAGCCAATGAAACAGTGAAACGGTAACAACTGCCAGTGCCCAGTACCGTATCAAGCTATGGCTACAAGGCCACAACTCTGCAAACGTCGCAGCACGCACAGTAGCAAAAACCGGCATGAGCTAGCTAGCCGAGGCATTGAATGTGCATGGCAAGGGGGAAAGTATGGGCAAAGGGGTAGAGGCCGGTGTCGCTGCTAGCAAGCAGAAGCCATGGCTGACCGGCCGGCTAGGTACGTAGGGGACCATATACCTAAGGCTAAAGAGAGGCAAGGGGGAATAGAGGTTTCCAAAAGCTAATGGTGAGGCCCAAGAATGGGGTCGCTTCCCTGCCCTAGTCTCAGGTGCACCCTTCGGGCAACCATGATTGATGGAACTCCTAGTACTTTCCTGTGCCATTTTTACTACTAGCTCCTTTCCAAAGCTGCAGATTCCATTTGTTAGATTAAGAGAGTGGATTATATTAGCTCCATCGATCGATCGATCGCTCATACCTCTTCGAGCATGATGTAGAGCTTGTCCTTGAGCCTCTGCAGCTCCAGGGCTTCCATGGCCTGGATCTGCGGCGACGGGGTCCACGAGGCCGACGACGACGACGACCCGTCGCCGCGGCCGTCTTCTTGCTGCGTCGCTGCCTTGGCGCCGTTGCCGCGCTTGGTGCTGTCCACGGGGAGGCTGCAGAATTCTTGGAGGAGCTGCTGCGTCGGGAGGAGGAACCTCGAGCTGCGCAGGTGCCACGCGCCGTGCACTTGCGGCGCCGACGACGACGCGTCGTGGTGCGTCATCCATGGCGCCGCGGGCGCCAGTTGGTGCTGCGGCCGCGCCGCGCCGCCGAGGTGCAGCACGCCGTCCGGGCGGCACAGCGACAGCGACAGCGGCGCCTGGCTCGGCTGTTGGTGCTGCTCGCTGAGGAAGCGCATGGTGGAGCCGCCGCCGCCGTCGTCCCCAGCGTCGGCCACCAGCGCGGCGACCTTGCCTGCCGCGCCGGGCATCATACTCATACCCAGACCGCGCACGCCGAGAAGCTCCATCCCGGCCTGCAACCCGAACAGCTCCGGCGCCGCTTCGTCCATCGCCGGCATCAGCGTCGTGACCGACGACGCCGATGCATCTGCCGCCGAGAAGTAATCCGCGAACCCCAGGTTCGGATCATGCGCCATATCGGTGTTTCAATTCCTCCGATCGCCAAAAGCCTAGCAAAAGCAAACACAAACACAAACAATCACTAATTACCAAGCTAAACACAATAAGTTATAAGCAGCAATGAAATTGAGAGCGCAGGAGAGCTCACTTTAATTTGTGTAAAATAGATGGAGACAGAAGCGAAAATTCAGCCAGTAATCGAGTAACTAGCGAGCTAGCTAGCTAGTAGCACCAGTGATCCATCGATGTAGCCAGATGTGTGATGAAGTGACAAGACGGTGGGAAATACAACACGCACACAATTAAGTCGTCGGAGAGTGAACACGACGATACTATTACTATGGTGATGCGTGTTGCAAGTCGTAGCAATCGGCCGGGCAGGAGAAGAGAGCAGGTAGGCCGAATCCTTCCTCAGCTAAGCCTCAGAAACACAGGAATCTTGCTTTGTCCTGGGAGGGCAGGGAAAAGAAGGAAAACAAGATGAAAAGCCATGGCGATTTGGACGCACGGGTCTTAAAGAAACCAACCAAACCAAAGATCTCGTCAGGAAAGCAAGCAAGCAGGAAACGGAAAAAAGGTGGGATATGGCGCAAAAAGCATACACATACATGGGATCAATGGGGAGGGAGGGAGGGAGAGAGCGCGAGCAGGTCGATCGATGGCGAGGTCTGAGCCGGGCGGGGTGGGGGGTGGGTGGTGGTTGCCGCGTCAAGCTTTCGCCTCGCGCCCTGTACATGCGCGCGCAGGAGCAGCTGCGCGCTACTTCTTACCAGCAACTTCTCCTTCTGCCGCTGCCGCTGCAACTGCTACATCCCATCCAAATATCTGCAGGAGACTAGTTCCAGTGCGTCTTCTCGAGCTGTAGTCTGTACATGCGGCGTCTGCAGGGCTTATTGCGTCTACTCACACTCTGTGCTACTCCTATCTTCTAAGGTGAGGGTTAAAACCCATTCCTTCCCGCACAAAAAAAGAAACAATCAATTAACAATTAATGTGATTAATTAAGTATTAGCTTAAAATAGGTTAATATGGTTTTATAAAATGTTTTCTTTTATGTTTTTTTTTAAAAAACACACACTAACAGTTTAAGAAATATGTATGCAGAAAATAGAAATCGGTGAATCTTTGACCATAAAGAGGTGGCAACGAGTTTCCTCCTATCAAAAATCAAAGAAGAGGCTAGCCTTTGGGCTTTAGCAGAGGCTAAGCGGTTGCGCGAGTTAATCCCACACTATGTATAGTGTATAACTACAGTTCCTCGATTTTTTCTTGTTGCCCCTAGGGGTTGTATTTTCTCCTGCTCTATTCAATGAAAAGGCACTCTAGTGCTATTTTTCGTTCAAAAAAAATTGTACGCAGAAAATGTGAGAGTAGAAGATAGGGCCTTGTTTGGATCCGGAGGGCTAATCCCTCCGAAATCTTGTTATTTAGGAATATTAAACGTAAATTACTGACAAAACACATTTCATAACCCCTAGGCTGATTTGCGAGATGAATCTAACGAGCCTAATTAATCTATGATTCACTACAGTGATGCTACAGTAATCATTCGCTAATCATGAATTAATATACCTCGTTAGATTCGTCTTGCGAATTAGCCCATAAGTTATGAAATGAGTTTTGTCAGTAATCTACGTTTAATATTTCTAAATAGTAAAATTTTGAAGGGCTAATTATTAGTCCTCCGGATCCAAACAAGGTCTAGGAAAGAGAAGAAAACATCACACCTTAAGTCTAACTAATCATTGCCTTCTCTCTATAGCTGTAGCTTTTCTTCGTGTCACTGCAGCGAGAGCAGCTAGAGCTAGCCTGTTTTACCTGATGGACTGACTAATGGAAGAAGCACCATGATCATTTCGCGTAGGTTTGTAGAGGTCAATATATGTAGCACAGTTGGGGGTGCAATAGTGACAAGTGTGCCTGTCATCGTCTGCTTATCAGTCACAGCTAGAAATTGAATTTTGAAAAACTAGAGTTATTGGAGGTATTTTCATCATAGTTTATTTCGCAACATCACATATATTTTATTTTCACGAATATGTAAAAATTTTGCACCTCATTGTATTAAAAAAATAGTGCTTGAATGCAATTTAATGTGCCGGTCACCATTGCCTGGATTGCATGGCTATGTCCTTTGAGTTTGTAATCACTCGTTTTTTCTTTCTTATGTGATTGAATTCCAGTGCAATTTTACTGTTCATCATGTACGTGAAGGTGGCTTATGGTACGTATATAGAGATGACAAAAAGCATGCACGCCACTTGACTAGAAAGTTAATTAAATAGTTGTGCAATTGTTCTTTATTTCTTTTACAAAAGGCTGTTGTTGCAAAATTTTAGCTACCTTTCATATGGCTTTGTTAGCACACAACGAGTTCCACTAGCTAGCATCTACTCCATTCCTCCAATGTACGCAGTTAGCCATAATATTACTCCATGTGTTTTTTGAAAAATATGATTCGATCAGCTAAGCTTCGGTTCGGACATCCCTTCTTTGCAGAAGTGTGGAGATTATGGATATCCCATATCTACACGGCGATGATATTTGGACTGGATATAGGATACCGAATATATATAGAATATCTTATTTGTATCTCGGGTTCGTTTCTTAACTTGTACATCAAGGAAACACCTTGAGACTTAGTCGGTTACGACTGTATTTTACCTGTATCTGCATATTCCGTTAGGATATAGATTATCTTTTGTAACACGGACTCCTTCCCATATATAAGGGGGGTCCGGGTGCCTCTAGGGGCAGAGATGTTGATTTTCTCCAAATCATACAATCAATAATACACTCGGCGGATTCATCCCCGGACAGGAGTAGGGTATTACTTCTTGAATAAGAAGGCCTGAACCTGTATAAATCCTTTGTTTCCAAACCCATACACTTTTCCAGCTTGATAGCCACCCACTTTTATTATTGCCGAAATCTAGTTTCGACAGTTGGCGCGCCAGGTAGGGGGAGCGTCAAGCTTTTCGCCGATCAGTGCAATGGGTTCCGTCTCCGGCATCGACGACCTCGTCTTCCCACCCGGGCAGACGTTTCGGTTCGGCAGCCTCGACTTCGTCACCAACAACTTCGGCAAGATCTCTCTCCTTGACTCGGTGTCGGCCCAGTCGGGAGAGAACCGGCTTTCAGTCCCGTTTGGACTCCCAAACGCGGCTGAAAGTTACTTCAAGACCATCTCAATCGAGTTGGCTTCAAACCACTCGGGCGAGATCGCATCTTCTCCAACGACACCAGATCAAGATGATGGGGCTTACCCACCGATCCTAATGAAGCTCCCCGACGATTCGGCGGCCGCCTCCATCACGACAGCGTCTTCATCCCGTAGGCCTAGGCGGAAGTCGGCTTCAACACCGATTTCGCCTAGCTTCAGGGAAGTCGGCGTCATCCTCCAACCACTCGGCACGGTTTCGACGGATCAGTTGGACGGCTACTACAGCTCTCCCACCGTCGACTCGCGCCCCACCGACATCGTGGAGTACGACGAGTTTAGCTCTCGCTACAACGAACCGGATCTCGACGACTTCGACGAAAGCCTAGATGACAACTACACCCCTCTCTACTTCGGCGTCTTCATGGCCGATAACGAGACGGAGGAGCAACGCCAAGCCCGGGAGACCGAAGCACGTCGCGAGGCTGAGCGTCTCCGACTGGAGGAGGAGCGTCAAGCACAAGAACAAGAACGGTTACGGCGTGAGCAGCAGGAGCGTGAGCGGACCGCGAAGGAGGCTGAAGATCGACGACAGCGAGCTTTGGAAGCAGGGCGCCGAGCGCGTGATCTCATCGGCCAACAAGATGTTGAAGGGACACCGGTTTTCCGCACCCCTCAGCAGAATGCGGTTGCCGCGATCACCCTCCTCGACACCCTCCTCAAGGAAAACGAGCTCAATCAATCTGATCACGTCGTCAACATCTTGAACCAGACGAAGACCATGATTGCGGCTTCGGTCCCAGTTAACTCCGAAAGCGTCCACACGCCGACTGGCAGCCGAGTTCCCCACTTCCGATCTCATGACTACCGTCATCCAAGCCTCAGCATCACCGGCGCAGGATCCAATCGCAGGAGCAGGGGTCACGACGGGCGGTTCACTCACCTCCCGACCATCATGGGGAGCGCCGAGTGGAACGGCCTCGCTCACCACCTCGTCGCCGCCCCGTCGATCTTCGCGACACGATCATACAGCGCCGAGCAGCTCGAGGCCATCATCATTCGCCGGACCGCCATGACGATGACCTTGACGGAGTAGCAGCCTTCACCGACGATCTGCGTCGAGTGGATTGGCCAGCCGGCTTCAAGCCGACTGGAATAGAGAAGTACGACGGTACCACTAACCCAGAATCGTGGCTTACCGTCTACGGTCTCGCAATCCGCGCAGCAGGAGGAGACAGCAAGGCCATGGCGAACTATCTACCAGTGGCTTTAGCGGATTCCGCCCGATCTTGGCTCCATGGATTGCCCCGTGGTACAATCGGATCTTGGGCCGAATTACGCGACCACTTCATCGCCAACTTCCAAGGCACCTTCGAGCGTCCCGGCACACAATACGACCTCTACAACGTTATTCAGAAGTCCGGAGAATCCCTTAGAGATTACATCCGGCGATTTTCTGAACAACGTAATAAGATCTCCGACATCACCGACGACGTTATCATCGCCGCTTTCACCAAAGGGATTCGCCACGAAGAATTGGTCGGCAAGTTCGGGCGTAAACCTCCCAGGACAGTCAAGCTTATGTTTGAAAAAGCCAACGAGTACGCCAAAGCTGAAGACGCCGTCACCGCATCAAAGCAGTCGGGTCCTAGTTGGAAGCCAAATAAGGGTACGCCAGCTACGGGAGGAGGTGGAAGTAACAATCATAAGGACCGCAAGCGTAAGCCTGCGGAACTTGTTGCAACCGCCAGTCACTCTTCTCGACAGCGTTCGCGCGTCAACACGTTCGACAAGATCATGAACTCCCAATGCCCGCACCATCCTAACTCCAACCACGTGGCCAAAGATTGTTTCGTCTACAAGCAATTCGCGGATCAATACACCAAGACTACACGGAAGAACTCCGACGAAGAACAAAGCACGTCGAGGAAGAAGGACGACGGCGACGCCCCGGCAGGATTTCAAGACCACCGCAAGGAGCTCAACCATATCTTCGGCGGCCCCTTGGCTTATGAGTCTAAACGGAAGCAAAAGTTGACTGAACGGGAGATCAATGCTGTTCAACCCGACACGCCCCAGTATCTTCGATGGTCAGAAATCGCAATCAAGTTTGACCGCTCGGATCATCCTGACCGAGTGGTCCACCCGGGGCGGTACCCCCTGGTACTAGACCCAGTGGTCCGTAATGTCAAGCTTCGCAGAACCCTCATCGACGGTGGCAGTGCGCTCAATATCCTCTTCGCCAAGACCTTGGATGACATGCAGATCCCTCGCTCCGAGCTAAAACCAAGCAATGCGCCTTTTCACGGAGTAATTCTAGGATTATCCGCAACTCCACTCGGCCAGATCACCCTCCCGGTCACCTTTGGCACTCGGGAAAACTTCCGCACAGAGAATATCAGCTTTGAAGTCGCCGATTTTGAGACAGCATATCATGCCATACTCGGACGCCCGGCGTTAGCCAAGTTCATGGCCGTCCCGCACTACACTTACATGATGATGAAGATGCCCGGTCCCCGAGGAGTCCTATCCCTACGGAGCGACATCAAGCAAGCCGTCACATGCGACAAGGAGAGTTGCGACATGGCCCAAACCCGCGAGATGACGTCTGTCCGAGAGGATATCCGACTGGCTGCAGCCACGGCGAGCGAAGGAGAAGTGCCCGCCACCAAGACTTCAAAAAGTGGAGAAAGCGAAGCCAAGACTAAGAAGATTCCCCTAGATCCTTCTGATTCTACTAAAACTGCTGTAATAGGCGCCGAGTTAGATTGTAAATAGGAAAGCGCGCTCATCACCTTTCTTCAGAACAATAAAGATATCTTTGCATGGAAACCATCTGATATGCCCGGTATTCCTAGAGAGGTGATTGAGCACTCCTTACATGTCAAAGAAGATGCCAAGCCTATCAAACAACGACTCCGCCGATTCGCACAAGACAGGAAAGACGCGATCAAGGAGGAATTAACCAAGCTGTTAGCAGCAGGCTTCATCAAAGAAGTCCTTCATCCCGACTGGCTGGCAAACCCGGTTCTAGTTCGGAAGAAAACAGGGCAATGGCGCATGTGTGTTGATTATACTGACCTCAACAAATCCTGCCCTAAAGATCCTTTTGGGTTGCCTCGCATTGACCAGGTAGTCGACTCGACCGCCGGCTGTGAGCTTCTCAGTTTTTTGGATTGCTACTCGGGGTATCATCAGATCCGACTAAAGGAATCCGACTGCTTGAAGACTTCATTTATCACGCCCTTTGGAGCATACTGCTATGTCACCATGCCGTTTGGACTAAAAAACGCAGGAGCAACTTATCAACGTATGATTCAGAGATGCTTCTCAACACAGATCGGTCGCAACGTTGAGGCCTATGTGGATGATGTAGTCGTTAAGACCAAGCAAAAGGATGATTTGATTTTGGATCTAGAAGAAACCTTCGCGAGCATCCGCGCTTTCAGGATGAAATTAAACCCTGAAAAGTGCACCTTCGGAGTACCGTCAGGGAAGCTGCTTGGTTTTATGGTGTCTCATAGGGGCATCCAAGCCAACCCGGAGAAAGTTATTGCTATCCTCAACATGAAACCGCCAAGTACCCAGAAAGATGTTCAGAAGCTGACTGGATGCATGGCGGCGCTCAGCCGATTTATTTCAAGGCTCGGCGAGCGGGGGATGCCCTTCTTTAAGCTACTAAAGAAAACAGACGACTTCCAGTGGGGACCCGAAGCACAGAAGGCCTTCGAAGATTTCAAGAAGCTCCTCACCGAGCCACCAGTCTTAGCCTCACCACACCCGCAGGAGCCGTTGTTGCTGTATGTATCAGCCACCTCCCAGGTTGTGAGCACAGTCTTGGTCGTCGAGCGCGAGGAAGAAGGCCATCTCCAGAAAGTCCAGCGACCGATTTACTTTGTCAGCGAGGTCCTAGCCGACTCCAAAACGAGGTACCCTCAGGTTCAGAAGCTGTTATATGGTATTCTAATTACTACCAGGACGCTATCTCACTACTTTCAAGGTCACTCGGTAACGGTGGTCACATCATTTCCACTCGGTGATATACTGCACAACCGTGAAGCAAACGGACGGATTGCTAAGTGGGCTTTGGAGTTGATGTCTTTGGACATATCATTCAAGCCCCGAATTTCGATCAAGTCCCAAGCGTTAGCTGATTTTGTCGCCGAATGGACCGAGTGCCAGGAGGATACCCCCGCGGAGAAGATGGAGCACTGGACCATGCATTTTGACGGGTCAAAACGACTTTCGGGCACTGGAGCAGGAGTAGTTCTAATTTCCCCAACTGGAGAAAGATTAAGCTATGTGCTTTGGATACATTTTTCGACGTCCCACAACGTCGCCGAGTATGAGGCGCTCCTTCATGGACTACGGATTGCAATCTCCCTAGGGATAAAGCGTCTAATAGTTCGAGGCGATTCACAGCTGGTCGTCAACCAGGTTATGAAAGAGTGGTCCTGCCTTGACGACAACATGATGGCATATCGACAAGAAGTACGCAAATTGGAAGATAAGTTCGATGGACTCGAGCTCAGTCACGTTCTTCGACACAACAATGAAGCTGCCGATAGACTCGCCAACTTTGGATCCAAGCGTGAGGCGGCACCCTCCGATGTTTTCGTCGAACACCTTTATACGCCGACAGTACCTCACAAAGATGCTACTCAAGTTGCGGGCACTCATGACGTAGCTATGGTTGAAGCCGACTGGCGAGAGCCCCTCATACGATTTTTGACTTCTCAAGAACTCCCCCAAGACAAAGATGAGGCCGAGCGGATTTCAAGGCGGAGCAAACTTTATGTTATGCATGAAGCTGAGTTGTACAAGAAAAGCCCTTCAGGGATTCTGCAACGCTGCGTATCTTTAGAGGAAGGGAGACAATTGCTGAAAGACATACATTCTGGGATATGCGGAAACCATGCTGCTGCACGCACCATTGTCGGCAAGGCTTACCGGCAGGGTTTCTTTTGGCCTACTGCAGTATCCGATGCCGACAAAATTATACGCACGTGCGAAGGTTGCCAGTTTTTCGCCAGACAAATTCATCTACCAGCTCAAGAGTTGCAGACCATCCCACTGTCTTGGCCGTTTGCGGTTTGGGGGCTTGACATGGTTGGCCCGTTTAAAAAGGCAGTCGGCGGTTACACGCATCTCTTTGTGGCCATTGACAAATTCTCCAAGTGGATTGAAGCTAAACCGGTTATCACAATCACAGCAGATAACGCTCGAGACTTCTTCATCAACATTGTGCATAGATTTGGAGTGCCCAATCGGATCATCACTGATAATGGCAGACAATTCACTGGCAGAGTTTTTAAAGACTTTTGTGAAGACTTTGGAATTAAGATTTGCTATGCCTCAGTAGCGCATCCCATGAGCAATGGACAGGTGGAGCGAGCCAATGGCATGATACTTCAAGGGATTAAGGCGCGTGTTTTTGACCGGCTAAAACCCTATGCCGGCAAATGGGTGAAACAGCTGCCATCAGTACTTTGGTCTTTGCGAACTACACCCAGTCGGGCCACAGGCCAGTCACCTTTTTTCCTTGTCTATGGGGCAGAAGCAATGTTGCCGAGTGAAGTTGAATTTGAGTCTTTGCGCTTTCGAAATTTCCGTGAAGAACGCTACGAAGAGGACCGAGTGGATGACTTGCACCGATTGGAAGAAGTCCGCGAAGCGGCTTTGATTCAGTCGGCTCGATACTTACAAGGGTTGCGGCGTTATCATAACCGCAATGTTCGATCCCGTGCCTTCCTAGTCGGCGACCTGGTTTTGAGGAAAATTCAAACTACACGAGATCGGCACAAGTTATCTCCTCTATGGGAAGGGCCATTTATCATCTCTGAAGTCACCCGACCAGGTTCCTATCGACTCAAGCGCGAAGACGGTACTCTCGTCGATAACTCTTGGAACATTGAACATCTTCGTCGTTTCTATGCTTAGGCTTATCATTGTACTTCCCTATCTTGACTGTCAACATTAAGTTTTCTTCTTGAAGTTGTCAGTCGGGGGCTATCATTATAATAATGGAGTTTGATTACTTATCAATTCAATTTGCTTACTTGGTCTATCATTGCCTTGTTTGTTTTTTCTACTTAGTCTGCGAGGACTGAAAGTTTTTAATAGCTTCTTTGGGTTTTAGGCTCAACAAAGCTTGATAAAAGCTTTTAAGAAATCAAAGACTTGGCTAGAATTATCAAACACAGCATAAATACACCAGTATTGTACAAGTTGAGCCTCCATTTGTTACATTCATACTCAGTCAGAATCAGTTCTTTCATCATCAGAGTTATTGTTGCTCGGCTGAAGGTCGTTGTTGCGGAATTGCTCTACAACGTCACTTGCAATCTTGTCAGCCGCATTTTGAGCATTGGTGATGAGATCAAGAGCAGCTTCTTCGCTTGTCCCGTCTGCAAAGCCATCAATGGCGTCAATTTCAATTCTCGGGTACAATGATTTGGTCATCGCCAATGCCATGCTAGCTCCCATACTTCCAGCTTTCTTGATGTTCTTGAAATATACATCCGGAGCAACTCTCAGCTTGTCGAAAATTTCGGTTGCGTCGAGTGCACTCGGACCACTGTTATTGAGGAACATAGCTTGGACGAGTGGTGTAGCGACATTGGCGACTTCATCTCTTGCTCCTTCAAGCCTCTTGATCTTACCAACCAGGACATCAAATTGAGCTTGAGATTTGATTTTGCAGTCTGCAAAACACATTTATGATAAGAATCTGCTGTATTTAAAAGAGAGAAGTCCAGATTGTTAGCTGGTAGTACCTTCAACCTCCTTCAAGGCTGAGTCCCTTTGCGCAGCCAGTTCTACTTTGTCTTTTTTCAAGGCTTCAATTTGTTTCTCCATTTGAGCCATCCTGGTGGCTTGCGCTGTTTGAAATCCAAATGTTTGAGGATACAGTTATGACAGTACAAATTAATGGGACAGATCTAGAAGATTACCTTTTGATGAACCACTCAGCTCGAAGTTTGAATCCTGGAGCTGGGCAATTCGGTCCCTTAATTCCTTCTCTGTCTTTTTGGCGTGCTCCTTGGCCTCGTGTAGCTGGTCCCTAACTGCTTCCAGAGTTCCCAAATGAGGAACCAGCTTTTCTAAAGTTGCAGTCTTGGCCTCATTGCGAAGATGGATTCTCTGCATGATGGTTCATGGTTTAGTTCTGCTAAAAAGAAAACAAAGTCATCAAAGGCAGTCGCCTGAAAGATTTACATTCACAATACGAGTGGCTTCCCCAAGCGCCTTCTTCAGCTGGCACACTTCCTCATCTTCTTTTTGACGGTTTATGACGATGCCGGCAACCTGTGAGTTCTCGTCCCACCATTTGAGCAAGATAGGAGGACGAGAATCATCAGCCGCCTTTATGCGGGGAATTTCTTCTTCGCCATCGCCCGGTGGTCCTGATGTATTTCCAAGACATTAGGCAAACAAACTGGAGTTATTTAAATCGGTATCACTTGAGAAGATGAGTTACCTGAGGATGTTCCTAGCTGAGCGTGAGGTGACCCTTGTTCTTTATTTGGAGACCCAATCATTGAGTCTTTACTAGTCTCTGGTCCTTGGGAAGTTGTCGTCTGCGCTCCAACTTCAGGGATTTCTTGATCGGGACCTGCATCCGACTGGTTTCCAGTCGGGGGCTCTTGGGTTGTTGCAGTTTCAGCTGCTGTCGACTGGTTTCCAGTCGGCGGCTGGTCACTCGGATCGGCCTTATCACCCGAAGCATGGGCACCAGTCGGCTGGCTTTCGGCAGTTGGCTCAGGATCCTTGGATAAATTTGGCTCTGTCACGGCTTGATCAGGATCTTTTCCAGTTGGATCTATGTCGGATGGTTTCCTGCAAAGTGTTCTTTCAATATTTAGTATAATTTCTATGAGAGAAGCATGTCAAAGGGAAATGGTACCGAGAGGTTTATACCTGGAAGATGTTCTAATCTTTGGCATTTGACGGCCAGCCAGTTTTTTCCTGGGCATGGTACGCTTCGAGAGTTTATTAGGCGAGCCCTTGTCCCCAGATTTGTTGTCGTCGTCGCCTTCATCGTTGTCAAGCACCAGTTTTCTCTTGCGAGAACCTGTCTGTCCAGTTGGATTGGAGGTTTGAGGTTGCGAATCTGGTCTGATTATTGGCCCTCCACCTCCCTGAACGGTGTGCTGGCGAGGAGACCGGCGCTGAGTGATTGGGGGATCAGATTTTATCAATACATATTCCTGAATAAGATGCCTCCATGGTTAGTTAACTCAACATGAAGACAAGATACTATTTTGGTCATAGGTTGAAGATTTCAGATACATACCTGCGGAGGTGGATTGAATGCATTATATGGCACAACTGGCAGCTGATGTGAGTAGCTGACGACAATAGCATTTGAGAAGATTTTATACATTCTCTCCTTCATGATTTTAAAATCCAGAGAGTCTGGTTCTTCGCGATTAGGATCATGCTTGCCGTCAAACTCAAAAGCTGTACGGGATCTTTCTTTAACTGGCGCCAGTCGGCATTTGATGAAGTGCCGAGTGATCTGCTCTCCTTGTAAGCCTTGTTCTTTGAGTTTTAGCATGCGGTCCATCAACTCTAAGGCTTGGGCTGCTTCGTCCCCAATCGGAAGAGAGTTCCAAGTATCTTGGTACACTGGAGGAAGACAAGAGTACTCGGGAAGAGCAGGCTCAGGATTCTGAACATAAAACCAGTTCGCATGCCACCCTTTGTTTGAAGTCTTGAAGGGCATTGAGAAGTACTTCTGGCTCAAAGTTCCCCTCAGCTGAAATCCGGCTCCTCCGACTACACATGGCTTGCTCTTGTTTGGTTGGGGTTTGAGAAAGAAGATTCGGCGAAACAGAGCGAAGTGGGGTTTAATTCCCAAGAAGGCTTCACAAACATGGATGAAATTGGCGATGTGGACTATGGAATTTGGGTTTAGGTGATGCAAGCTGATTCCATAGAAGCTTAATATCCCGTGGAAAAATTTCGAGGTCGGAAGAGCGAAGCCGCCATAAAAGAAATGAGAGAAGACCACAACCTCGTGTGTATCGGGGGACGGAAAAGCCTCACCGCACGCTGGCCGCCACCCGATGATCTCCTTGGCAGGGAGAACGCCGTGCGCCACTATCTCCTTCAGGTTCTCCTCCGTCACGTCGGATGGCGCCCATTGGCCCTCAAAGCTTTCTTTCTCTTCCGCCATTGATTTTACCCGAATGCGCTGATTTGATTCGGGGGATGGCTAGGGAGAGGTGAGGGATTGAGGCGGTGAATTACGGGAAGGATTTTGATGAACTTTTCGAAGGTGGATTTGAGTGGATTGGTGAACCCTAGTTTGCCTGCGCAGCTCCGTACTGTAGCAGGGAGTGGGGAAAATGGCGAGAGTTCCGGCGGGGAAGACGAAGTGGCGCTTGGATCACGGGATTTTTTGTTAAGGGTATCGGAGGTGCGAATGGGCTTAGGCCTGAACAGTACCTCAGCCCAATACTTTTAACAGCGTGGCCCATTGTGCTCCTTAGGGACTTAGGCATTTTTTGCTTTGGCAACTTATGCGCACAATAGTGTTGTCCAATGCTGATAAAATCCTTTTTTACGCGGTCATATAATTCTTCGGAATTATTGCAATGCGAATTTTCAGGTGTGGCCTGTCACGTTCTTTTAGGGACTCAGGCACTTTTCGCTTAGGCCAAAGTGCGCGTGATCAAGTGCCCAATACCTTAAAATCCTTTTATACCGCAGTTACTCAACTTTTTAGGAGTTGGTACAATGCATCTTAAAAGGTGTCAAACAGTAAAGCTTTATATAGCTGCCCCGCTGACTTTTTAATATAGTCATGGTGCTGTTTGGGTTTTTAAGCAATTGATTGGATACAATATCGTTGCTCTTTGCCACGTAAGTGTGCGTTTTTATTGACCAATATTATGGCTTAGGCTGATTATATATTGTAGTCATTTTTTTTAGGCGGTTGGTAAATCCTTTATGAGTTTATTTACTCGGATTTTACACCACATATGCCTGTTTTCATTATGGTGGATAGTCATAGCTTAGGCTATTAGACTTATTCATTACCATAATTTTTATAATATTTGGTGGGTAATCTTTAGAGTTTTTTATTCGGATGCCTGTCAAGTGTGTTCATTCGTGAACCTTTTAGAGTGTTAACCATTCGGATTCTTTTTATTATGGCTAAAAAGCAGTCGGCTAGAATGCCTCTTTATGCGCCGCATATGCTTTTGTCATATGATGCATGATTGTGCTATTATTTTGTTCTCAACTATATGTTTAGTTTGTTAACTAATCACATAGTTGGGGGCTACACCTAATTAGGTGCATCTATTCGATGCACCATATTCCTTATTTTTTCGCCCTTTACAGTCTTCGTCTTCGCTACTCGGCAGGCCTTGGCATGAAAAGTTTGAAGCACTCGGATTATTATCTTTGAGAAGGCTATGATGGTTGACTGCAAAGGTCTCGGGGGCTACTGTGGAGATTATGGATATCCCATATCTACACGGCGATGATATTTGGACTGGATATAGGATACCGAATATATATAGAATATCTTATTTGTATCTCGGGTTCGTTTCTTAACTTGTACATCAAGGAAACACCTTGAGACTTAGTCGGTTACGACTGTATTTTACCTGTATCTGCATATTCCGTTAGGGATATAGATTATCTTTTGTAACACGGACTCCTTCCCATATATAAGGGGGGTCCGGGTGCCTCTAGGGGCAGAGATGTTGATTTTCTCCAAATCATACAATCAATAATACACTCGGCGGATTCATCCCCGGACAGGAGTAGGGTATTACTTCTTGAATAAGAAGGCCTGAACCTGTATAAATCCTTTGTTTCCAAACCCATACACTTTTCCAGCTTGATAGCCACCCTCTTTTATTATTGCCGAAATCTAGTTTCGACAAGAAGTTTTATGAATATATTGCTGGAATATTTGGTTTAGAAGATATGCTCTAATTTTCCATGATGTTCAGATCTCTTTCTTTCTTTGGAAAAAGGATTTCAAGGAAAACTTTCCTTTCCATACGCACAGAGCAAAAGAGGTGGAAATACTCTTTGTTGTAATATAACCTGTAAATATTTTGTACATATTGTATTTTAATACTCCATCCATTTCGAAATGTTTGACGCCGTTGACTTTTTATCACATGTTTGACCGTTCGTCTTATTCAAAAAATTTAAGTAATTATTAATTCTTTTCCTATCATTTGATTCATTGTTAAATATATTTTTATGTAGGCATATAATTTTACATATCTCACAAAAAGTTTTTGAATAAGACGAACGGTCAAACATGTGCTAAAAAGTCAACGGTGTCAAACATTTCGAAACTGATGGAGTATATTAGTGTAGTGTTAGCCTCTCCTGTTGATTTGCTATAAAAAAAATCACAACATTTAACTTTTACATATACGTTTGATCATTCGTCTTAATAGCTGACAAAATCCAATACATGGCATCACTATCCCTTTTTTGGGGCTATGTGTCTTTTGTTTGCTTAATTAGAAGTTGTTTGCAACACTTGCTTGTGTATGGAAATTTTGATCAAGCTATGTATGGATGTAAAGTACGTAAGAGTATAATTTGCGCATAAAACTTTTTAGAAGACCAAGCCTTATCCATTTTAAGTTTTCGCCCGTACATGCATCTTCTCTCGTCCTATTTGGAGTAAAGGAGTAAGGAAATTAAGTTGATGACAATGTTTATGAACTGTACATAAATCTTTCTTAAACTTTGTAGAATATAACCATTCTAAAACTACTAAGAAACTTTTAAGGTGAGTTTGATGTGGCTGTCTGGCTAGGATTTTTGGTGACACGTCAAAAAGGAATTTTTGTATAGAAAATTTTTACACGATATAATGTTTAACACTTGGTGAAATGTACTTGCAAAGAACGAGAAATATGTCGTTTAGAGTTATCCTTTGGTAAAGAAAAAACACTAAAAAGCGTATGTGCTCCAATTGTCCACACCCCACAAAATATTCCAGATGTAGGACCTGGCGCCAACTGGGAAAAGGGTGGTCCACATTTCCAACTAATTACAATTAAAACAAGCAAAAAAAAAGAACGGTGGGACCATGCCTATTTGTGGGTCCATCAACATCTCGTCCACCTTTGCTAGCTTTGCTTTCTTATTTGTCTCTCTTCTATACTACCAACGGCCCTGCCGGATACTAGCTACTCCTTGGTTCCACATTCCATTGCAAGTAAACATGGTTACAATAGCGCAAGAGACAATGTTAATTAGGAGAATTTTCTCTCTTTTTTTGAGAACTGGAGATTGGTTATATTTAACTTACTACAAATCTACAATGCTCAGCCTGATCTAGCCGTATATTTTTCGATGATATTGAGAAAATTGCATGGTCTCAATCTTGGATGTTGTACTCATTAGAAAAGAAATGGACGAAACCGTACGTTCGGCCGGTTTCTCTATTAGTATATGATTGTATCATTCCTCTCTCATACTGTATGTCACGCAGAAAACTCTGCACTCACGTGAGCTACCTGCAGTATAGGTTAAGGATTCACGTCATGCTGCAGTGTGCTGCACAATATATAGCCATATAGGCTACTGTACTGGTACTCCATATTCCCTCCGTCCCGAAAAGAAAACCTAGAAGAGAATGTGACTCCGGACATCCTCTCTTAGGTTGATATATGTGGATATGAGTATGTCCACATACATTGTCCTAAGAGGGGATGTTTGATTCTTTTTGGACAAAGGGAGTACTCCCTATGTCTATAAAAAACAATCTAGCACTAGATTTGACACATCATAATACTACGAATCTGAATATGCGTACGACTATTCAAATTCGTTGTTTCACATTAAGTCCTATGTTTGTTTCATGTGGGACGGAGGGAGCATGCACTAATGCACTATAGCCAATCAGGAAATTTTCTGTGCCAAATAGTAAAGCCATACAGTTCTGATATCTGGGCTTTGAATGGTGCTGTGTTTGCTTCATATCCCGTGTTACTTTGAAGCATAAAGCCACTACTTAATTGTATCCATTCTCTTCAGATGAGCCGTGTGCAGTACATACTAGTCCTATGCCTAACTGTCAAAACAGTGCATGCATGCATGCGCAAACTAGTAGACCTACAATACTCACTTCCTAGGCCTCTCGTGCAAGTAGCTAGGTAAGCGATCTCAAATACTGTACATGTATTTTGACATTAGGAAAAGCAATACTGTAGTCGTCGTCGGCCGGGTACGGGCACGTTGTAACCGAACACGACCGGTTATCTCTGAATTCTGCTGTTTTGCGCAGCCTACAGTGTGCAGTAGTCGAGACTACACATACAAGTGTCATCTTCGCAGAGGACAAGAGGGACAAGATTTGTTCCATAGCCGATGTACGTATCAGTATCACTGTCCAGTGTCGCTAGCTTGCTTTCATCATCATCTATATATACTGCATCTCTTTCAAAATGTTACTACCTACTATAGAATATTAGACATATCTTAATATGACGTGTTAATACACCTAAATTTAACACTTCAGATGAAAAATAGAAAAACATAGTCATTCAAAAAAAAATAGAGAAACATGATCAGATTTGAAAAAAAAAACCCTAATTTACCATATGTGGCCAGTCTGATCGCTCTCATATAGCCGGTCGGACCGATGGTGTGGGCCCAGTCTGATTACTCTAAGTTTGATTTGTTGGTTCTTGGGTTTTCTTATTTGGGCTTAAGGATTCTTGAGTCCTAACTGATTGTTGGGACAAAACTCAACAAGTGCATGTGTATTCCTCTGTATTTAATGTGCTTAACTGTGAGCAATGTTTACATATTTATACAAGGGTATACAAGAAGAAATTTCTTTATTGCCCTTGGTCCTATAGTGAATCTAGAGTGGCTGGCCCCGGCCAGCCCTTGGGCTATTAGTAAAATTCCCGGTGATAGGAGTGAGGCGCCCCATAAGGGAGCGGCACCTATTCCCGAGGGTGCGCACTATTAACCGGATAAAGGCCTGCTCCGGGTAATAGCGTGCGCCGTCTCGTCATCGTCAATGGTGTCAGGGGTAGTTAGGGCGCGTAGTGCGCATTCATTCTAACCCACTAGCGCCTGGTCCTCAAACTAGCCTTGATTCCCTCCGGGCCACGCTGCTAGCTCCAGAAACCTTGCCGGCATGCGAAGCCCTCGCGAGGCTCCGGAAGCCACAGATGCTCCGGAGTTCTTGACCATCTCCGGAGCCCCATGGGCAGCCTCCGAAGCCTCGTTGGGCTCTGGAGCTCGAGGTGGCTTTCGAAGCCGTGACAGCTCTCCGGGATCCTTGGTTGTCTCCGGAGCGGGGGCTCCGTTCGGAGCTCCAAGGTAGTATTCACCCTAGGTCATCTCCCTGGGGAGAATGGCTCCTCGAAGCCCTGCAAGCCCTTCGAAGGCTAGCCATTTCATCCGGAGCCATTCCCCCAACACTGATCTATAAGCCTAATAGGACGTGAAGAAAAACTGTGGAGGCATAACCAACCCCTTTCTAAGAGCTATGACCAGTTCAATTTTAACCCCCGACCTCAATCCCTACATAATCAATTGAATTTTTTTTACCTTTACTTTTTAGCTATGCCTTCTATTTTTCCCTAGTTTAGTCCATCTTTATCAATTACTTCGTAAATCATTCGTTTTCGCTGTGAGAGTGTGATACATCTTTATTGGTTTGTCCCGTAAACTTTCCGATTCGCCCACGAGACCGGCGGTTATCTTCAAATCGATATAAATCAGCCTAGATGCTGGTTTGATCTCTAAACAAGCTCCGCTTATCGGTTTAATCTTCAAAACCCATCTTGATGTAGAAGATGGTTGGTGACTCTGTTAACACCGCAAATATTTAGGTGAATTATGTATTGGCAGAAAAAAAAACACCAACACGACTAATTAAGCGTGGCTAGATTCGTTGCACTATGTAGAAAAAAATATAACGGAGGAAGCTAGTGATTACTGAACTTGCAAAGCAAGGTGCTAGTACTATCAGGGTATTGGACGAAAGTTCAGCGGTCGAGCAGGTAGGTAGCACAAGCAGAATTTTTCAAGCAGCGTATACATGAATCGTCGTCGTGGCTGCAGTAATCAGCGACCGGGCTACGCATGACGAGTCGGCCGCGCTCCAACAAGATGGGAACGTACGTAGAGCGAATAGCAGGAGACCACAATTCCAAGGAGTATTCTTCGTCAATCAGGGCGGGACCCGGCCGTGACGCCAAACGTGAAGAGACGACGCAGGCGCTAATGCAACTGGGTGAGGAATCCGCGACTTTTATTACCTAGCGCGTATTGGCCTGACCTCTCGCGGCAGTCTCGCCTCAAATTTATGCACGATTGCGCGGTTAAAAGTGCTACTCCCATGATCCCATCCTGGCCTCCTAGATGCCGGCCTGCACCAGCTGGTGCGACACCTGTCCTGCCACGATGTATTTCTATGCCAAGCTAACACGCACGCCGAGTATATATATAGATTGATTAATCGATTTTATCTGCACTTGCATAGTACTCCCTCCGTCCAAAAAAAAAAGTCAAATCTTAGGTTTCCGTGCCAACGTTTGACTGTCCGTCTTATATGAAATATTTTTATAATTAGTGTTTTCATTGTTGTTAGATGATAAAACATGTTTAATACTTTATGCGTCACTTATTTTTATAATTTTTTCAAATAAAACGGACGGTCAAATGTTGGACATGGAAACCAGGGTTTGTCTTTTTTGGGACGGAGGGAGTACTATACTCTCTCCGTAAAAAAAATCAACCTAAAACCATGTCCAGATATATCGTTATAGGAGAAGTCACATCAATCAACCTATAACCGTGTCTAGATGCATTGTTATAGGAGAAGACACATCTCTTTCTATGTTGATTTTTTTAAAACGGATATAGTATATCCTTAACAAAACAGAGTTGGTGATACTATACGAGAATGAGACAGGGGACAATATATCCATGTCCATCAGGTCATGTACACTAGTACGTGACCATGCGTTCGATCGGAACCAGCCTCACGTTACAAAAGCTCTCACAGGGTACGTACATAGGAGTAGTACGTACAAGAGCGATGTGAGATGTCCGTGTCGGCACCGACATCGATATGAAGAACACACAGCGCTAACAGTGAATCGATCCATCACCGTACAGCGTTATTCCAGGCAAGATCGCAACGCAATTGCTGTTCTCCCGTGCAGAATTAAGAGGAGCCACATAGTTCAACGACCGTGGGGCACGCACGCACGCACAAACTTATTAACATTGTCTCGATCTCTGCCGGTGCGCACGCATATGCAACCATCGATCTCTAACACTGTCGAAACAAGATTTCGGCAATAGTAAAAGGGGTGGCTATCAAGCTAGGAAAGCGGATGGGTTTGGAGACGAAGAATTTTATACAGGTTCAGGCCTTCTTATTCAAGAAGTAATACCCTACTCCTATCCGGGGATTATTCTGCCGAGTGTGTTATTGATTGTATAAACTGGAAAAAAGAATCGTGCCCCGAGAGGCACACGGACCCTCCTTATATAGGGGAAGGAATCCGCTTTACAAAGTACAGTCCATATCCTAACGGAATATGGGATTATAGATAAAATACAATCGTAACCGACTAGGATCCCGGATATTTCCTTGACATATAAGTTTAGAATCTAACCCAAGTCCTCATAGAGATATTCTATCTATATTTGGTACTATATATTCGACTAAATTATAACTGTCATGTAGATATGGGGTATCCATAATCTCCACAGTAGCCCCCGAGACCTTCGCAGTTGACAATAATAGCCTTCTCGAAACAAAAAACAGTAATCCGAGTGCTTCAATTCAACTTGCTCCAGCTTGCCGAGTGCTAAAATCAAAGACTGCGAAGGGCGAAAATAAAACATGGTGCATCGAGTAGATGCACCTAATTAGGTGTAGCCCCCGACTATGTGTTTAGTTGAAAAACTAAACATATAATAAAGAACCGAGTGGTTTTATAGCGAAGCACGCATGGTACTTAGTAAGATACCCAGCCGACTGCTTCTCAACTTGAATATATCAAGGACAAAAAATACAAGAAGGACCGAGTGATAAACACTCAAAAGGTCCAAAAATAGACATATTTGATAGGAATCCGAGTAAGAAACTCTTAAAATGATCCACCAAACATGATAAAAAAATCATGGTAATTAATGAGTCTAATAGCCTAGGCTGTGACCCTTACCATAACCAAAATAAGCATATAACATGCTAAAAGAATGACTATTAATAAACCAGTCATCTCAAATCAACCCAAACAGCTTTTGCAGCCTAATGAAGCTTACAAAAACGGTATAACACCTTTCTGTCGGGCACCTTTTGTTTGCATCGTGTTAATTCTAAAGAATTATCAAACCACATTAAAAAAGATTTTAACAACATTGGGCCACATCATTGTGAGCACAAATTGCCAAAGCAAAAAGTCCCTAAGTCCCTAAGGATCACAACGGGACACGTTGGAAATAAAATTGGGCTGAAGTACTGTGCAGGCCCAGGCCTGTTAGCACTCCCGATACCCTAATATCACCGAAGTGAAAAACGTCTCTTCGTCTTCCCCGCCGAGACTCTCGCCATTTTCCCCATTTCCTGCTACAGTACAAACTGCGCCGGCCAAACTAGGGTTCATCAAACCACTGGGTCTAGTACCAGAGGATACCGCCCTGGGTGGACCACTCGGTTGGGATGATCCGAGCGGTCGAACTTAATTGCTATCTCTGACCACCGAAGGTATTGGGGCGTGTTGGGCTGAACCGCATTGATCTCCCGTTCTGTTAGCTTCTGCTTTCTCTTAGATTCATAAGCCAGGGGTCCGTCGAAGATGTGATTGAGTTCTTTGCGATGATCTTAAAAACCAGTCGGGGCATCGTCTTCATCATCTTTCTTCTTTGATGTGCCTTGATCTCCGTCTGAGGGCTTACGCGCGTTCTTGACATATTGCTCCGCAAACTGTTTGTAGACGAAGCAATCTTTGGCCACGTGGTTGGAGTTGGGATGATGCGGACATTGGGAGTTCATTATCTTGTCGAAGGTGTTGACGCGGGAACGTTGTCGGGAAGACGGAGAGGTTGTCGCCACAAGTTCTTCGGGCTTACGCTTGCGATCCTTGTGGTTGTTACTTCCACTCCCTCCTGTGGTCGGCGTATCCTTCTTTGGCTTCCAAGTGGTGCCCGACTGCTTGGACGCCGTGATAGCATCTTCGGCTTTGGCATACTCATTGGCTTTTTCAAACATCTGCTTGACCGTCTTGGGAGGTTTGCATCCAAACTTGCCGACTAGGTCCTCGTGGCGAATGCCTTTAGTAAAGGCGGCAATGATGACGTCGTCCGTGATGTCGGAGATCTTGTTGCATTGCTCAGAGAAGCGTCGAATGTAATCTTGATGAGACTCTCTAGACTTCTGAATGATGTTGTAGAGATCGAAGTGTGTACCAGGCCGTTCAAAAGTGCCTTGGAAGTTGGCGATGAAGTGGTCGCGTAGCTCTGCCCATGATCCGATCGTGCCGCGTGGTAGCCCGTGGAGCCATGACCGGGCGGAATCCGTTAGGGCCATAGGTAGATAATTCGCCATGGCTTTGTTGTCTCCTCCTGCTGCGCGGATTGCGAGACCATAGACGGTGAGCCAAGACTCGGGGTTGGTGGTGCCGTCATATTTCTCGATTCCAGTTGGCTTAAAGCCGGCTGGCCAATCCACTCGACGCAGATCGCTTGTGAAGGCAGCAACTCCGTCCACATCGTCGTCGTAGCGATCCGGTGAATGATGGCCTCTTGCTGCACGGCGCTGGTTGATGGTGTCGCGAAGATCGATGGGGCGCCTTCGATGTGGGGAGTGTGGTCGTTCAACTCGACGCTCCCTATATCGTTCGGGAGGCGAACAAACAGACCGTTCATCATGTCCCTTGCTCCTGTGACTAGATCCGGCGCCGGCAATGCTGAGGCTTGGCTGGTGATAGTCTTGAGATCGAAGATTAGGGACTCGGCTACCAGTCGGGGTGCGGGTGCTTGCAGAGTTGGCTGGAACCGAGGCAGCGATCATGGTCTTCGTCTGGTTCAAGATGTTGACAACATGATCAGCTTGGTTGAGTGCGTCTTCCTTGGGGAGGGTGTCGAGGAGAGTGATTGCTGCAACCGCGTTCTGCTGGGGGGGTGCGAAAGACCGTTGTTCCATCGACGTCTTGTTGCCCAATGAGCTCTCTCGCTCGCCGCCCAGATTCCAAGGCGCGTTGCCGTCGATCTTCAGCCTCCTTTGCAATCCGTTCGCGATCTTGTTGCTCACGCTGTAGTCGTTCTCGCTCCTATTGCTGTCGCTCTTCCTCCAGTCGGCGACGTTCAGCTTCTTGCCGTTCGCGATCTTGGTTCGCTTCTCGGGCTCGACGCTATTCCTCCGTTTCGTTGTCAGCCATGAATACGCCGAAGAAGAGGGGCGTGTAGTTGTCCTCATAGCCGTCATCGAAGTTGTCGGGGTCGCCGTGGTCGTAGTGGTAGCCGAAGTCGTCGTAGTCGAGGATCTCGGTTGGTCGAGAACTGACGCCGGGGGAGTTGAGGTAGCCATCCAATTCTTCAACAACATTGGGCCACATCATTGTGAGCACAAATTGCCAAAGCAAAAAGTGCCTAAGTCTCTAAGGATCACAACGGGCCACGTCGGAAATAAAATTAGGCTGAAGTACTGTGCAGGCCCAGGCCTGTTAGCACTCCCGATACCCTAATATCACCGAAGTGAAAAACGTCTCTTCGTCTTCCCCACCGAAACTCTCGCCATTTTCCCCATTTCCTGCTACAGTACAAACTGCGCCGGCCAAACTAGGGTTTATCAATCCGCTCCAATCCATCCTCAAAAAGTTCACGGAATTTCTCCCCGCGTCCACCGCTCCGATTCCCCATCCCTTTCCAGCCGTATCTCGGACCAAATCAAACCATCCAGTCCACATTCATGGCGGAAAAAAGAGAAAGCTTCGAGAGTCAGTGGGCGCCCTCTGATGTGACGGAAGATAATCTGAAGGAGATGTTGGCGCACGGCGTTCTTCTAGCAAAGGAGATCATCGGGTGGCGACCGGCATTCGGCGAAGCATTCCCGACCCCTGATACGCATGAAATCGTGGTATTTGCTCATTTCTTCTATGGCGGTTTCTCCCTTCCAACCTCAAGATTTTTTCGGGGAATTTTGAATTTCTACGGAATCAGCCTGCATCATCTGAATCCAAACTCCATAGTGCATATTGCCAATTTTATTCACGTCTGCGAAGCTTTTCTGGGCATTAGGCCTCATTTTGCCTTGTTCCGCCGTATCTTCTTCCTTAAGCCTCAGCCAAACAAGAGCAAACCATGTGTTGTCGGAGGGGCTGGTTTCCAACTCAGGGGAACCTTAAGCCAAAAATACTTCTCTATGCCCTTCAAAACCTCAAACAAAGGCTGGCATGTGAATTGGTTTTATTGTCAAAACCCTGAGCCTGCTCTCCCCGAATACTCCTGTCTTCCTCCAGTTTATCAGGATACTTGGAACTCATTGCCAACGGGAGATGAAGCTGCGCAAGCAGTGGAACTGATGGAGAGGATGATAAAGCTAAAAGAACAAGGCCTTCAAGGAGAACAGATCACCCGGCACTTTATCAAGTGTCGGTTAGCCCCAATCAAAGAGAGGTCCCGCACAGCTTTTGAGTTTGACGGCAAACATGATCCAAATCGTGAAGATCCAGACTCTCTTAACTTTAAGGTTATGAAAGAAAGGATATATAAGATCTTCTCAAATGCTATTGTTGCCAGCTATTCACACTTGTTGCCAGTCTTACCGTTCAATGCATTCAATCCTCCTCCACCGGTATGTATTCAAACGTCCAACCTTCCTCAAAAACATGATTTCATCTCTCGTTAAATTGCTTGACATTTATGCTCAGAAATTCGCATTGATGAAGTCAAATCCTCCAATTTCCCAGCACCAATCACCTCGCCGCCAATCTGGTCAGGGAAGCGGAGGACCAAGAATTCGGTCTGAAACTCAACTAAGTGCTTCTGATCCAATCGGCCAGCCAGATTCTCGCAAGAGGAAGCTGGTTCTAAGTGACGACGAAGGCGACACTGCTAGAAAGCTCAGAGACCGAGAGGCAACCAAGAAACTGCTGAAGCAGGTTACTCCAAGGAAAAAAAACATCCAGTCGTCCTGTGCCAAAGATCAGGAAGTCTTCTAGGTACAACTCATATAACGATCTCCCTTGCATTGATGCACACCCAGTGAGGAAATAATACTGATAATCAAACTTGCAGGAAACCATCTGATATAGATCCTTCTGGAAAAGATTCTGAGCCGACCAGCAGGGAAACGAACTTAAAAGGAACCGAGCCAACTGCCGAGGATCAGCTGAGTGACAACCAGCCAGCAACCGATAATGTAGAGTCTGGTGATCAACCCCCGACCGGAAATGAGTCGGCCGAAGCTGGAGCCGGAATTAATCAGGAGCCCCCGACTGAAAACCAGTCGGACACCAAGCCAAGCCAAGAGATTCCAGAAGTTGGAGCTCAAGCAGATAGTCCTCGCGGTCAAGATGCCAGCCACGACCGAAGGTCTGGATCTCCTTCAAAGGCATCTGAGTCCACTCGTCCTCATCCAGAAATTATCACGGGTAAGCACTTTGTCTGAAACCACGTTGATCTAACTGACTTTATTTGATTGTTTGATCGTTATCCATGGATACATTAGGACCAATGATTGGTGATGAAGAAGAGATCCTCCGGATACAAGCAGCTGAGGATTCGCGCCCTCCCATTCTGGTCAAGTGGTGGGATGACAACATGCAGCCTCAAGGAATCGTAATAAATAAGCAAAAAGAAGATGAAGAGGTATGCTTGCTGAAAAAGGCACTCAGCCAAGCCACCCGCATTGTAAATGTAGGCTCTTTGACGCCTGATCTCAACCGTCTCGTTTGCCATTTAGTCCAGGTGCTAATTAAACTGTCTTGCAGAGGATTCATCTTAGGAACGAAGCTAAAACGGCAACCTTAGAGAGGTTAGTCCCTCATCTCGGGACCCTCGAAGCCACCAGGAATCATCTGCACGAAACAAAAGAGCTTGCCAAGAAGAATGAACATGATCTGAGGGATCGGATTGCTGAGCTCCAGAAATCCAATTTTGAACTGAGCGGCTCATCAAAAGGTACACACAAACTCTGCCCAACTAACTTATGTTATTATCTTTGTAATCTTGATTAACTAGAGTCAATGTAGTGCAAACTGCCAAGATATCTCAACTGGAGAAGCAGATTCAAACTCTGGAAAATGGTAAGGCAGAACTGGCAAGACAGAGGGACTCAGCTTTAAAGGAGGTTGAAGGTACCAATAATCAATACCTTAAAAGCCATTATCTTCTATATGCTGATTCGTTAATGTGAATCTGTTGATGCAGACCGCAAGATCAAGTCCCAGGCACAGTTTGATGTCTTAGTTGACAAGATCAATAGGCTTGAAGGGGCCAGGGATAAAGTCGCTAATGCCGCTACTCCACTCATCCAAGCCATGTTCTTCAATAACGCCGGTCCGAGTACACTTGATGCTGCCGAAATATTTGACAAGCTGAGAGTCACTCCGGATACTTACTTCAAGAATATCAAAGAAGCTGGAAGTATGGGAGCAAGTCTGGCGTTGGCGATGACCAAATCCCTTTATCCAAGAGTGGACATTGATGCCATTGATGGCTTTGCAGACGGGACGAGCGAAGAAGTTGCTCTTGACCTCATCAATGATGCGCAAAAAGCAGCTGACAAGATTGCTGCCGACGTGGTTGAGAGATTTCAAGATGTCGACCTTCGGCCGACTGGGTCTGATAATTCTGATGATGAAAAAACTGATATTGATTGATATAACAATGATTTTGATGATTAATGATGATGGAGGCTCAATTTGTACAATACTGATGAATTTATGCTATGCTTGGAGTTCCATACTTAGCTTCTGATTTCTTAAAAGCCTTTGTCAAGCCTTATTGAGCCTAAAACCCGCAAAAGCTATTAAAAACCTTCAGTCCTCATTGACTAAGCCGAAAGACCAAACAGGGCAATGATAAATCAAGTAAGCAAATTGAATTGATAAAAATCATACTCCATTATTATCATAGTAGCCCCCCGACTGAAAACTTCAAGGAAAAACTTGAAGTTAGCAGTCGGAGAGGAAAGATACAAACGAAATGCCTAAGCATAAAATCGACGAAGGTGTTCAATATTCCAAGAATTGTTGATGAGAGTATCATCTTCGCGCTTGAGTCGATAAGAACCTGGCCGAGTGACTTCAGCAATTATGAACGGTCCTTCCCATAAGGGAGATAATTTATGCCGATCCTGTGTGGTTTGAATTTTCCTCAGAACCAGGTCGCCGACTAAAAAGACTCGTGATCGAACATTCCGATTATGATAACGGCGCAACCCTTGCAAATACCGAGTCGGCTGGATTAAAGCTGCTTCACGGGCTTCTTCTAGTCTATTGATGTCGTCAACTCGGCCCTCTTCATAGCGCTCCTCGTTGAAGTTCTGAAATCGTAGTGATTCAAATTCCACTTCACATGGAAACATAGCTTCTGCACCATAAACCAAAAAGAACGGCGACTGTCCGGTAGCCCGACTGAGAGTAGTGCGTAAAGACCAAAGTACGGATGGCAGCTGATCGACCCACTTGCCAGCATAGGGACGTAGTCGGTCGAAAACTTGTGCTTTTATCCCTTGAAGTACCATGCCATTGGTGCGCTCAACTTGTCCATTACTCATGGGGTGTGCCACGGAGGCATAACAAATTTTAATGCCAAAGTCTTCACAAAAGTCTTTAAATGCTCCGCCAGTGAATTGAGTGCCATTATCAGTGATGATCCGATTAGGTACCCCAAACCGATGCACAATGTCGATGAAAAAATTTCTAGCTTTATCTGCTGTGATCGTGATGACCGGTTTAGCCTCAATCCACTTGGAGAATTTGTCGATAGCCACAAAGAGATGCGTGTAACCGCCGACTGCCCTTTTAAATGGGCCGACCATGTCAAGCCCCCAGACCGCAAACTGCTAGGACAACGGGATGGTTTGCAACTCTTGGGCTGGCAGATGAATTTGTCTGGCAAAAAATTGACAACCTTCGCATGTCCGCACAATCTTGTCACCATCAGACACAGCTGTAGGCCAAAAAAACCCTACCGGTAAGCTTTGCCGACAATAGTCCGTGCAGCAGCATGATTACCACAAATACCAGAATGTATATCCTTCAACAATTGTCTCCCTTCTTCCAAAGACACGCAACGCTGCAGTATTCCTGATGGACTTTTCTTGTACAACTCAGTCTTATGAATAATGTAAAGTCTGCTACGAATGGAAATCCGCTCGGCTTCATTTTTGTCTTGAGGGAGTTCTTGCTTGGTCAAAAATTTTATGAGAGGTTCTCTCCAGTCGGTTTCGATCATGCTTACGCCTTGAGTATCCATGGCTTCAATTATTTCTTTTCTGGGTATGGTTGGTTCGTAAACATCAGAAGGGGCTGCCTCCCGCTTTGAACCAAAATTGGCCAGTCTGTCGGCTGCCTCATTGTTATGTCAGAGGACATGGGTGAGCTCAAGTCCATCGAATTTATCTTCCAATTTGCGTACCTCTTGTCGATAAGCAGTCATATTATCATCTAAACAGGACCACTCTTTCATGACTTGATTAACAACCAACTGAGAGTCTCCACGGACGATTAATCGGCGAATGCCTAGAGAGATGGCAATCCTTAATCCGTGGAGTAGCGCCTCGTATTCCGCCACGTTATGGGACGCAGAAAAATGTATCCACAATACGTAGCTCAATCTTTCTCCAGTCGGGGAGATTAAAACTACCCCAGCTCCAGTGCCTGTAAGCCTCTTCGACCCATCAAAATGCATAGTCCAATATTCCATATTTTCCTCTGGCATATCTTCTTGGCACTCGGTCCACTCGGCAAGGAAATCAGCTAAAGCTTATGACTTGATCGAAGTTTGTGGCTTGAACGATATATCCAAAGACATCAATTCTAAGGCCCACTTCGCAATCCGTCCATTTGCTTCGCGGTTATGAAGTATATCCCCGAGTGGAAACGATGTGACCACCGTGGCCGAGTGACTTTGAAAGTAGTGAGATAATTTCCTGACGGTAATTAAGACACCATATAATAACTTTTGAACTTGAGGATATCTTGTTTTGGAGTCGGCTAAAACCTCGCTAACGAAATAAATTGGTCGTTGGACTTTTTGAACATGGCCTTCCTCTTCACGCTCGACAACCAGGACCGTGCTCACAACCTGGGAGGTCGCCGACACATATAACAGTAGCGGCTCTTGCGGATGTGGCGAGGCCAAAACAGGTGGAGTGGTGATAAGTTTCTTGAAGTCTTCAAAGGCTTTTTGTGCTTCGGGTCCCCACTGGAAATTGTCAGTCTTCTTCAGCAGCTTGAAAAAGGGCATCCCCCGCTCGCCGAGTCGTGAGACGAACCGGCTGAGCGCCGCCATGCAACCAGTCAGCTTTTGAACATCTTTTTGGGAGCTTGGCGGTTTCATGTTGAGGATAGCGTTGATTTTCTCCGGGTTGGCTTGTATGCCTCTTTGAGATATCATAAATCCGAGCAACTTCCCTGACGGTACTCCGAAGATGCACTTTTCAGGGTTTAGTTTCATCCTGAAAGCACAAATGCTTGCAAAAGTTTCTTCTAAATCCGTGATCAGGTTATCCTTCTGCTTGGTCTTGACGACTACATCATCAACATAAGCTTCAACATTGCGACCTATCTGAGTTGAAAAACATCTTTGAATCATGCGTTGATAAGTTGCTCCTGCGTTCTTCAATCCAAAGAGCATGGTGATGTAGCAGTAGGTCCCAAAGGGCGTAATAAAGGAGGTCTTCAAGCAGTCGGATTCTCTTAGTCGGATCTGATGATATCCCGAGTAGCAGTCCAAGAAACTGAGTAACTCGTAGCCGGTTGTTGAGTCAACCACCTGGTCAATGCGAGGTAACCCAAAAGGGTCTTTAGGGCAAGACTTGTTGAGGTCGGTGTAATCGACACACATGCGCCATTGCCCCGTCTTTTTCCGAACCAGGACTGGGTTAGCCAGCCAGTCGGGATGAAGGACCTCCTTGATGAAGCCCGCTGCCAACAGCTTGGTTAATTCCTCCTTGATCGCATCCTTCCTGTCCTGTGCAAAACGGCGGAGTCGTTGCTTGATGGGTTTGGCGTCTTCCTTAACATGTAAAGAGTGCTCAATCACCTCTCTAGGAATACCCGGCTTATCGGATGGTTTCCATGCAAAAATATCTTTATTATTTTGAAGAAAGGTGATGAGCGCGCTTTCCTATTTACAATCTAACTCGGCGCCTATTACAGCAGTTTTGGTAGGATTGGAGGGATCTAGTGAAATCTTCTTAGTCTTGTCGTCGCCTTCTTCGGTCTTTGACAGCTTGGTCGGAGGCACCTCTCCTTCGCTTGCCGTGGTGGCAGCCAGTCGGATCTCTTCGCGAGCGAGAGTGATCTCGTGGGTTTGGGTCATCTCGCAACTTTCTTTGTCACATGTGACGGCTTGCTTGATGTCGCTCCGTAGTGATATGACCCTTCGAGGACCAGGCATCTTCATCATCATGTAGGTGTAGTGTGGGACGGCCATGAATTTGGCCAGAACCGGTCGTCCGAGTATAGCATGGTATGCTGTCTCGAAATCAGCAACTTCGAAACAAACGTTTTCTGTGCGAAAATTCTCCTGAGTGCCGAAGGTAACTGGAAGAGTGATCTAGCCGAGTGGCGTAGCTGACAATCCTGGGATAACACCATGGAAGAGTGCATTACTCGGCTTTAATTCCGTGCGAGGAATCTGCATATCGTCCAGGGTCTTAGCGAAAAGGATGTTGAGTGCACTGCCACCATCGATGAGAGTCCGTCGGAGCTTGACATTGCGAACCACTGGGTCTAGTACCAGAGGGTACCGCCCCGGGTGGACCACTCGGTCGGGATGATCCGAGCGGTCGAACTTAATTGCTATCTCTGACCACCGAAGGTATTGGGGCGTGTTAGGCTGAACCGCATTGATCTCCCGTTCTGTTAGCTTCTTGTAGCGCCCGTTCCGTCGTGGCGCCTAGCGGGAAAATTAACTCTTAAAAACCCTAATTGCGAAATTTGTTTCCTTGCTTGTTGTCTAGTGCCCGTGCCATCTCATGATCTCAATCCCCGATCTATCGTCGAGTTCAAATCCGAATCCAAATCCTTCCAAATCGAATCCCTCCGCAAAGTTTAGTTTGCCTCCCCCGGGGTTCGATGGGCCGAATTCCGCTCGGCCCATCTCTCTCTCCCTCTCTCTCTCTCTCCCTCTCTCTCTCTCCCCCCGGCGCGCTCCCCCCCCCCCCGCTCAGCCTCGCCCGCACGCTGCTCGCGCGTGCGAGAGTCGCCCCGAGCGCCTCTCTCCCTCCGCTCCGCTCCATCCCGCACGCGCGCCGCGCGCGCGTGTGCGCGTGTGCCGCCGCGCCGAGCGCCCCCTCGCTCTCCGTCTCCCCATCCCTCGCTACCGCTCCCCGCGTGCAGTTGCTCGCGCGCGCCCGCGTGGATGCCGCCCGGTCCCGCCAGCCCGCGCCTGTCGCCCGAGCCGCGCCGTTCAAACCACCGCGCCTCCCGTTGTTTTCCCGCGCGCGCGTGCCGAGTGGCCGACCGCCCGGTCGCCGCCGTCGTCAGCGCCTGCCCGCGCCTGTCGCCAGTGTCGCCGCTCCGCTCCAAACCGCCCCGCCGTCATCGCCGTCGTCATCGCCCGGCCCCCGCCACTCCGCGCGCAAGCCGCCAAGGGACGGAGGCCGAGCCCTCCTTTCCCCCTGGCGCGTCGCCCCCGCTCCCTCCTCCTTTTCCCGATCCGGCAAAGGGGCAAGCCCCCTTTCTCCCCCTCCTTTTTCCCTTTTCCTCCCGCCGGCGTCATCCCCCCTGTCACCAATTTGGCCGCTAGCCGGAGCGCCAGCTCGCGCCTTGACCGCGCAAGTCGGTTCTCAAACCGACATTGCCGTCCCCTTTAAACCCCCCCGGCCTCCCCTTACCCCTCCTCTTCCATTCGTCTCCGCGCCGTTGCCGCCGCCCCGTGCTCTGTCTCGCCTCCGCCGTCCTCCGCCGAGCGCCGGGAGAGCCGGTGCATTCGAGGACGCGGAAGGGGACTTCGGCCGCGCCCTCTCCTTCCCCTTCCCCGGCCCGAGGCCGGAGAGATTACTCCCGCGCCGTCGGCCTCTCGTCACAGCGCCCCTCCTCTTCCCGGTGATGTCTCTCTCTGTTCTCCCTCCTCGCTCCGTCTCCTCTCCCTAGCTTTCGGTAGTAGCTCGAGTAGACCCCCCGTAGCTAGCCGGCGCCGCCCCAACCGTCGCCTTCGCTCGCCGTGTGCTCGCCGCCGTCGCCGCCCGAGCTCCGTAGCACCCGCTCGTCGCCGGCCTCGCTCGGCGTAGTTCCGCCCAATCCGACGCTAGCGTCGAGTTCCCGAAGCCGCGTAGATGCTCTCACCGACGGGAATCGACCCCTCGTAGCCTCGTCGCCGTTTCCCTCTTCTCCCGCCGCCGGTTGCCGCCGCCGTAATCCGCCGCCGTCGAGCAACCTCCGGCGAATCCGAGCCGTTGGCTCGCCTCCCCCTGTCGCGAACAACCGCCCGGTGTGCTCGCTTTTGCCCGTATCACCGTGGTTCGCTCCGCCGCTCGCCGCCGCCGCCCGCCGTCCATTCGTGGCCGGGTCGTCGTCTACCTTCCGCCGGCCTGCGTGGCAGCCACGTAGGCGCCACGTCGGCGCCAGCTCAGCCTAGACCGGGTCGAGCCGACCCCGGTCGGTCCCTCCCCGTGCGCGCGTTCCACCGCGAGCCGTGAGGCTGCGCGTGGGCCCGTCGCATCCGCGTCCACCGCAAACCGCGCGCGTACACCGCGTTCCTCCCCGCCCGCGCGCGTGCGCCGCGTGCTCCCTCCGCACGGTGAGCCGAGCCGCTAACAAGCGGGTCCCACCCGGGACCGCGCGTGGTGAGCCCGGTCCACCGGTCTCTCTCTCCTCTCCCCCCCCCCCACGCGCGCGCGCGCTTGGGCCGTCTTGGGCCGGCCGGCCTGTTAAGCTCGGCCGAGCCGCCCCAAATCTTTTGGGCCGCGCCCTAGCCGCCCGAGAAAAGTCTATATTCCCTCCCTCCCTTCTTTCTTTTTCTTTTTCCAAAAAAAAAGGATTTAATTTAATCCTTTTTCCTTTAGACCAAAATCCAATAATCTTAGAAATTCAATATCTTCCCAACCGTAACTCCGTTTGATTCCGTTCAAATTCCAAAATTCATCAAATCTCGAGATCTATCTAGTGGCACGCTTAGAGGTCATTAATAGGGCTTTATTTTCGCTGTTTGTTGAGTTGCCCCGTTTCGCATGTAGTTTCGGAGCCCGAAGACCCGCAGTGCGAGGATTTCGAGGATCAAGCTCCAGATCTCGAGCAAGGCAAGCCACCTTTGAACATCTTGAGCCTATATTTGAAATTTAAGTATGTTGCTTGCAAAATATTATGCATTGATAGGATCACACTTAATCTGTTGTCCCGTCTGCGAAGCAGATTGGCGGACTTACCTAAATTGTCACATTTGATCCTTCCATTGTTAATTGCTATGCCATGTCCCCTTGTAACCACCCAGTTGCGCCTTGATACTCGTGCACTCTGTGCGAGTATCGACGGTCGCCTTCAAACTTAAAATCTGAGTAACAACTTGGGTAAAACTGGAGTTTTACAAAAGACTCGGAAAACCCGACACTTGGGTCGGTGCTTGCGAACTAAATGAATTTCCAAAACCGCGGACCGGGGAACGTACCGGGTGTACGGTTTCCCGCTCTCGCACTTAAGGACCGATTCCTTGGAATTTCATCCAAACATAAGACAAGTACGACCACATGGGTGGAATGGAACACCCCTGGCTGAGTAACTAGCTTATCAGGGGAGCCTTGATGCCGAGAGACATGTGGATTCGCCGGGGTGGTGTCGGGGAGGACCCCTGGGCTTCCTGGCACAGTATGGTCTGGGACCTAACCTGTTGTTGGTCTGGGACCCCTCTCGTCGGCATATGGTAAACCTGCATCGGCTTTCGAAATGCCTTGTCATGAAAGCTTGGAGGTCTCCCGACGTGGCTGATCCCCACGGGCTGGGTGACCCGGGTTAGTAATGTCGTGTGGGTAAAATGTACCCCCTCTGCAGAGGTCATTAAACTGTTCGAACAGCCGTGCCCACGGTCATGGGCGGATGTGAGGTGATTCCTAGCGTAGTTTTGTTTGACTACTGCTTGTGAAATTGCTGTTGTGAAACTGGGTTCGATGTTTGGAAAACCTACAGCTGATGGGATCAGCTAGGCCCGGGTGGCAGTTTAAAAGTTGTTGGCCCGGGTGGCCGTTTGAAAAGAGTTGGCCCGGGTGGCCGTTCAAAAAGCTTTTGGCCGGGTGCCAACCTTGTTTCAAGATCTAAAGACTGACACATTGCACATACTCCGACCGGACGAGACGCACTGTCTCATCCGTGTCGTTTGAGAAGCACTCACTTAGTTGCTTTTAGAAAAGAGTTCCAAATAAAATCAATTGCAAAAAAAAAAAACAACAGCCTTTCCTTGAAGCCTGCATTAAACACTTATTTCCCCTGGCTTGCTGAGTACTCCCGTACTCACCCTTGCTCTATATAAATATTTCCCCCCCCCCCAGTTGCTGAAGAAGATGAAGCGGATCCTGCTGATAAGGAGTTCTTCCAGGAGCAAGCCGGCTACGATGAGTTTTAGGGTTTCAGCCTAGTTCCCAAGTCGCGCCTGTGATTGTTTGGTCCAAGTCCTGGCTTCCGCTTTCCTTTTGTAATGCAGTTGTGAGCTCGGGATCTGTCCGCAGCCCAACATGACTGTACTTCTACTCTATAATGAAGAGACTTCTGTTGCTGTGATATTCTGTCTCCCTGTGATACCAGCACTGTTTCCTGGGACTGGTATCGATTAACAGGTTAATTTGGAGCGTCACGGGTTAGTTCCGGTCGGGACTAATTCGGGGCGTGACACTTCTGCTTTCTCTTAGATTCATAAGCCAGGGGTCCGCTGAAGATGTGATTGAGTTCTTTGCGATGATCTTGAAAACCAGTCGGGGCATCGTCTTCATCATCTTTCTTCTTTGATGTGCCTTGATCTCCGTCCGAGGGCTTACGCGCATTCTTGACATATTGCTCCGCAAACGCACGCATATGCAACCATCGATCTCTAACACTGTCGAAACAAGATTTCAGCAATAGTAAAAGGGGGTGGCTATCAAGTTAGGAAAGCGGATGGGTTTGGAGACGAAGAATTTTATACAGGTTCAGGCCTTCTTATTCAAGAAGTAATACCCTACTCCTGTCCGGGGATTATTCCGCCGAGTGTGTTATTGATTGTATAAACTGGAAAAAAGAATCGTGCCCCGAGAGGCACACGGACCCTCCTTATATAGGGGAAGGAATCCGCTTTACAAAGTACAGTCCATATCCTAACGGAATATGGGATTATAGATAAAATACAATCGTAACCGACTAAGATCCCGGATATTTCCTTGACATACAAGTTTAGAATCTAACCCAAGTCCTCATAGAGATATTCTACCAAGTCCTCATAGAGATATTCTATTTATATTTGGTACCATATATCCGACTAAATTATAACTGTCATGTAGATATAGGGTATCCATAATCTCCACAAACACGAACGTCTTGACCCAAACCCTAAAAATCGATGCACAATTGCACGAAGTCTTGGCAAGCTAGCTTGGTGCATGTACCGATCGAGATAAGACGTCGCCCTCGTCGGAGAGGCCGCGGCGAGGAGATGTATACAGGGGTGGGCCAATTGGATTGGAACGGGGGATGGATCTGTCTCGCACGACGTATGTGCCGCGCCGGGGAACACGCTCCTTTTCGTGCTACAATCTCACCATCTCCTTCGACCACTTCTTCAGTCTTTTCATCTTGTGGACGATGCACACACGCTGTCCATGCATGCACCCGTCTTCCTGCAGCCTCACAATTAACCGTCTGCTTCGGCCACAAGTAGTGTATCCATGTCGGTAATTGTCAGCTGGATTTCGTCGCGTTTCTGCAGGTCGTCGATCTCACACAATCTATGCGTGTATAGCTTGCTTTCTGCCGACGGCTATATACAGCATGCGTGCTTTTGTTAGACTCGATCACTTTGTGGATGCGGAGCATTGTAATTCCAAGCCATCAGCCCATCATTATCATCGTTCGCGCCGGAAAGAACTTCAGATGCCTATGCTTTTTTCAAGCTGCCTCTGTATATCCTCACTGGTAATACGGCTGATACTAGCTGCTAGTGCTGTTTTTTTCCCCTTTCTGCGAGGGTTAACTTAACTACAGGGTAGTCCCCTCTTGTATTTAACTATGTTACCTTTGATTCCGAATTCCCCTTTTTTCCCCCGAAAGACACCTTTGGTTCTGAAATCTGATAACATGTTAGTATTTGACGTTCCATGAAAGAGCGTCTTACACTCTTACGTTAAATTGGTTAATCCTTTTTCTCCATCCAATGATGGACTGCCTACTTCAATTTAGCTCTTTTAAATTTAGACGATCTTTGTTAGTACGAGTGGAATTTCATTTTTGAGTTTGCTTGCCCTGTACCTGTTTCTCTATCCAACCTTGACATCTTGTTGGGCCTAGTACTATGGTATTGGGCCGGTAAACCAAGTCCATTTATTCACAAGGTGTGTACGCTACCCAAGAGTCCAGAAATCCAGCAGATCCTTTTCACATTGTGCATCTTCCATTTTTCCTAATACATTTGACAATTATTAGTAGTAGCCCAGACACAAACTTGTGGTTTCCGTTCAACCGGCCCCTCTAGTGGAAAAGGCTGACTGGGACTTCTAGAAGCTGTATGCAAATCAAAGTCTTCTTTACCCCTTTGGTCAAGGGTCTAGATTGCCAAGCTTATTGGCCGTTTAGAAGACTTGCTAGCATCGATTCAATTGGGCAGTGCTACTTTTAAATTATCATCAGGTGCGTCATTGATCATTGGTCTGAATTTTCTACGGTTAGCAGAATTTTTTTTCCATCAGTTAGGTGAAACATGGAAGAAATCTTCAGCGTCTTTCATATGGAGCTACCTGATAAATTTCGATATATTTGTGTTTGATTTGACCACGGTTAATGACCATTCACATGATCATGTGAGGACCTTGCGAATTCAGAGAATTATACAAAGCAGTTCCTTGTAGTAACTTTTTTTTTTGTCACCGTATATTAGTATTGTATAGTTTTATAATTTTGATGAGATCCGGTGCTGGTCAATTTTTATAGATTTATGAATAGCAAAACGCTGGTCTGAGGACTGAGGTAGGACTGATTGTATTAGGATATCTTCATCTTCCAAACGAAGATACGCTGTTACTCTGTTTAAGCAATAGAGTTTGGAGATGGCTCAAAAATGCTTCAGATAGGAGTACTTTTTTAAAAAATTAAGATAATTAGTACTTATTTTAAACAGAAAACAGTTAAGATTGAGACGCGTTCTTCTGAAACGGACTCAACTCAAACGTGCCACTCTCACAGGGGAGAGATATCGACCTGATAGCCAGATGATTCGAATTGATCCAATCATGTGCATCGTCACCGATGCGCACCTGTGGAAATTCACACGACGAAACCACCCCCTCCGTCTCACAGCTCACAAATGGGAAACCCACCAAAAATGACAAGCATGCATCTGCCGAACGGCTCATCCTATTTTTGCATTGACTGCAGGAGGCCGAAGCACAAATGTTTCGTATTTACATCTTCTTTACACTATTTTTCACTTGAGGTACAGTGAACGGTCGTGTTGTACACATCTACTTGAACCAAAAATTGAGACCGGAGGAACGAACCCTGCAGGGCCCTGCCATGCCGTGGCATTCAGTTTGTGTCCGACTGCAACGGCCAGGCAGCGAGTGTCATACGGCGAACTGCTGCTTCAGGGACTTGGGCGTTTGGCCTCCCTTTAGCCTTACCTGCATGATCCAGCAAAGAGTTCATTAGCAAGATGCTATTGGAAACTGTTTTATTTCCGGCAACTAATACAATTCAATGCAGTTCTTTTGTGGGTAAATAATCGTTAGAAACTTCAAGATAATAGTTGGGGTTTCTCCCTGTTCAATACTGTGACAGTTAAAATTTGACAGGGTCGTGTAGATTCCCTGGCCATGAATATCACGCTAGAAACTGTCACGGATGTGAGGGATAGTGACAGGGTAAACAATTGCAGTTGTGATGTCAATTGAGCTCATTGTACACGGATGGCTGCATTTTCCAGATATTTCTAGAGAACTGTCCTGATCGGTCCACTAGGCTGTGACATCCAACGCATGGAAAATATGCTCAGGCCATTATGTTAGACTAATCTTCTTCATGCGGGTTTTCCTTCAAATTCTAATCGGTTTGGAGTGATTTGACAGTCTATTTTTTAATGATAAATGTGAAAAAAACTGAACCAGTACTAAATCGCTAATTAACAGCATTCCAGAGCAACAGTTACCAGTTAAACCGTGGGAACAATTCAGCTAGTAAACCATTACTGCAGTAATTACTCGTAGCTATCTGAAATTTCAGGTGGAGGTAAGAAGTTTGGTGGGGCTAGTTTGTGCGTGAGGAATCAGGAATCTCCAATGCAGAAATCGCGAGGACCTCCTTCGCACAGTTGCTCACAGGTACTCCGTCCAAAAAAAAAAAGATAAACGCTGGTTTCCGTATCCAATAATTGATAGTCAGTCTTATTTGAAAAAATTATGAAAAAAATTAAAAAAATAAGTCACGCATAAAGTATTAATTATGTTTTATCATCTAACAATAATAAAAATACTAATTATAAAAAAAATTTATATAAGACGGACAGTCAAACGTTGGCACGGAAACCCAAGGTTTGTCTTTTTTTTTTTCTTTTGGACGAAGGGAGTACACGGCTTGGTCGGCAAGGGCTAAAGCAGATTCCATGGCGCTATTTGACTATGTCGACGCGTTACCTATATCACATTTGGCCGAAAGCGTTTGCGCAAATGGGCAATACAGGATACACCCGGCAAGCGTATTGTTCTACAGAATCTCTCTAAAACACGGATTGGAATCTGGAAAGCTTGCATATTTTGGGTTTAATATGTTTCCAATCCACACTACAAGCTACAGCTAGGCGGAATCGTTTGTTTCTCTGTTTTGTGCGGGCGTGACATGGACTCGGTAAAAGAAACAATTGATACGATACGAGCAAAGAAAGGGAATCGATCACTTACAGCTTCGACGTCGATTCTGTAGACGAGCAGGCGGCGTCGCTCGCGGCAGCTGGCGCGGTAGGCCATGGCGATGTGCGCGGCGGCGAGCGCGAGCGACATGAGGAACATGGCCTCCACGGCGACGAGCTGGCCCTTGCCCTGCAGCCCCAGCACGGCCCTGTCGGGCGCCGCGCCGAACACCACGGCCGCCTTGGCGACGACGTAGCACACCGAGCCGACGCTGCACGCCACGGCCACCCACAGGTAGGCCGCGCCTCCCCCGCACGCCGTGTACGCGCCTGCACAACAACGCCCACCAAGTGCTCGTCAGCCAAACCACCATGACGACATGAGATCGATGAACACGCAGAAAAAAAGATTAAGGGGATCGCATCGAATCGCACATACGCTTGATACCGATTGCGTGGTGGGGTTACTCACAGAGGATGAGGAGGGAGCGCGCGGCGGAGACGGCGGGGAGGTCGACGAGCGATGACCGGAAGTGGAAGCCCCTGGCCTGGTCGATGAGCGAGGTGGGGTGGTTCGCGGCGCGGTGGAAGTTGGAGAGGAGCGCGGGCGGGAGTAGCAGGTCGAGGACGACGATGAGCAGCGGCGGCGCGCAGACGAGCAGCAGCGAGGCGAGCATGGAGACGAGGAAGAACACCGTCTTGGCCCACCGCCACGGCCGCGCCCACAGCCGCTCGTTGTGCACCAGCGGCAGCTGCAGCTTCGTCTTCTCCACCATGATCACCAACGTCGAGCGACCAATTCACCTACTAGCAGATATAGCCGCACTAGCAAGATCGATCGATCGAACCCGCTTTCTTCCAGTGGTTTACCGGTTTCGGTAGGGTTGCGGGATTGATGGGGGGGGAGTGGATTCGGTCGGAGGCGGCGAGCTTTTTAAGCGGAGGCGATCGAAGAACGCGAGACGGAAACGGGGGTTTTGGTGCGCCGCAGGGTCAGAGATGAATAGCGAATACCAGGAAGAAGAAGATGACGACGACGACGGGTAGTAAAGGGAGGAAGGAACAAGATTTGACCGGCCAGGTGGGCCCACGCGAGTACCCGACCCCACGGCCACGGGCTCACCTGGTGGGCCCCGTGGCTGCCCTTAGTCGCCACGCCTGCGCTGCGTCAGCATCTGCGTGGGCTTCGTTGAGAACCTTCCCCCGCGCTTGCGGCTTGCGTATTTCTCAACGAGTTTTCATCGCGGTTTCAGGTGTACGAAACTAGAGAATTATGGCGATTGTAGCAGTACATGAACACGTAGATAAATTCAGGGGAGAAAAAGAAACCGGTGGATGGAAATTCCTGGGAACACTTTGTGCTGCCGTGTAGTACGAATTACGGCGGCTATGCCTTTCAGGACTAGTTAACAAAATCTTTTATTACTAACAACTGCCATGCAGGGCCGGCCCTGGCCCTATGCAGCCGAGGCGACCGCCGGAGCCCATGATGGTGGAGGGGCCAACACCTAATACTAGTAGTCTAGTACCTCATCCGATGTTGAGATCAATGTTTTTTTATTCAGAATTAAATGTGTGATTCTTCGATGTTTGCGCCTGAGATTCTTAAGTTCGTTATGGATGCAGATTGCTATCCAAATGTTTTAGTTGCCTATCGAAATCTATTAACTGTACCTATGACGGTAGCTTCAGCTGAAAGAAGTTTCTCAAACTTGAAGTTTTGAAGAACTATTTGAGATTAACTATGTCAAAAAAAGGTTAAATGGCTTGGCTATGTGCTCAATTGAGAAGGATATCTTGAACACTATTGATTTTAATACCGTTATTGATGATTTTGCATCAAGAAATGCCCGAAGAAGTATCTTTTCATGGGAGCAACGGATATGATGGGGTTTTGTTCTTCATTAAGTTAATGAATAATGATATTAGTTCCAAGTTACAAATATATTGTTATTTTTATTTCTTCATAATTACCAGACATGTTAAATTTAATATATGGTGTATTTGTTATCGTTTTGCAAGTAAAATTATTATCTCTATATCATAAAATTTTATATATATAGTTTAGAGGGCCCATCGCGATGAGTTCGCTTAGGGCCCTCAGAATCATAGGACCGGCTGCCATGAGTTGTTCATTGCTTATTCATGAGCCAAATGGAGCGACGTACTACTTCTAGAAGGAAGTGCAATTTGTCAGCGCGATCCCTGTTATCCACCTGTCTCTCGTTTGCAACGTTTATCAGAAAACCGATCGTGTAATGACCAAACGGAAAAAAACGACAGGCTGATAGCAGTACACACGACTAAAAAAACCCGTGCTTTTGGACACAACACATGGCAGCCATGTGACTCAAAACGCGATCGGGGCAGTTCAAAACATCCCAGGTTGAAAACCACATGGCCGCGATCGATTTCGACGCACACCACCACCGGTACTCCCCCTCTCCACATGCCGTGATTTCCGCTACAATTTCGCAGCGGCGCCAACGTCCCGATCCCTTGTGGTGGAGTTGGGAAGCCGCGGGGCGGCGCGCGCATGCGGTAACCGTTAACGGCCGCCCTCGTGATAGCCACGAGTCCAAAGGCCTAAAAAAAAAACTCGGTCCTCCATGGCTAGCCGCCCTGCAGATCGTCGTGGATTATTAAGCGACCGGCCGTCCCGTTCCCCCACATTTTTTACGAGGATTCTCACGGGTTTTGAGTGCTGGGACCTGACCCCTTGGAGAGTCTTGGACGGCTTGTCTGGCTGAGTTGAGTATAGCTGCTGACCAGATCAACACTTCCAAGGCGAGCTTTCTGCCAGGTAGCAGCACTGCTGCCTGCGTCTGAAACTCTGAATTGTTTGGCCCGGGAGCATCTCGGTTAATTGCAATATCAGGGTATTCTTCTCGAATTAACCGTGGGTTTGTTTGTTGCGTGTGCCCTCTGCGTGTTTCTGGCATTCTGGTTTCAGAAATCAGAACGATGGATTTCGATCAGTTGACGACTGAATATTTAAGAGAATCTTGGTGACGGAATCACGAGCAACTGTTGCTTGTTTGACAAAACGCCAAGAAGCTTCTGATGGTGATCTGATCATGTTTCTTGTTTGACAAACCATGGAGAAGTTTCCGCTGATGATCACAACGGGAGTTTTTTTCGTTCTCTCTCCTTCGTTGTTGGTTTGAGTTTGACCGGGAGCTGTCGTTTACTCGTTTAGGGCCTTTCAGTAATCAGAACCTACCCCACTACTAGTATTGCTGGTCTTTCCTTCACGCATTACTTTTCCTCCGGTCAAAATTTGGACTCTATGCAAATATATTCACGTGCAAGAGCTGGAGCTTCTAGGTTGAGCTAATTGCAACACTCGCTGTTAATTGTACAACCTGCTGTTGTTTGTGAGTTCATCATATCTTTGAGCACGGGACAACTGCAAATAGGTGTCAATTGTGGATTGTATGGATGCCACGCTGTCTATAATAAATGCTGCAAACTCTGAACCCAGCTGTTGTAAATTCGTAGAGTACCACTACATACAAACCGGCCGTTCCACGTGCCAATGATGCACTCAAGTTTGTTTTTATATAAGCAAGTTGAAAATACAGGATAGGCTAGCTAAATGCTCAAAAAAAAAAGAAGAGAGGGTTTTTATTTTTACAGGGTAGGCCAGATATTTGCTTTGTATGAGTCCAATTGGAGGGTGATTAGAGGATAAGACAATCCCACGTCACCCCAACTTAAATTCTAAAACCAGTGCGCCTTGTGTCACATCTTTATCTCTTTGCCTTTTGACTTCTCCTGATCTCCTCATCGTCACGGGCTAATCCACTTACCACTCAAATCTCCGGCATGAGTTAACCAGAAGACTCCTTTTCCGTGTAAAGCAGGGCCTTTAATTGTAGCCCTTGAAAGATTGTGATTAGGATTAATCCGAATCTAGCTTCTTATCGTTAATCCCCTTTCTCCTGACAGCACCTCTGTTGCTTGCCTACCCCCAACCAATTCTCACGTGTGCCCCAAACCGAATTAACGGCCAGCAGCTGGTTTGTTCATCACCACTGCAAGCTATTGAGCACATGATCCTGTCAAGCCAAAGATGGCAGCAACATATCAATTTGTGTTATGCATTTGAATTGTCGAGTACACATCTCTCCGATCACGTGTGATTAATTAGATATGACACCAGAAAGACGTACTGTATCCTGCAAGCAAATCATAATATCATATTGTACAGATTTGAATGACGGGATCAGCCATGGGAAAAAAGTTGGCAACAATTCCAAATTATTGCGGTGCGAGCAGCGACGTCACTGCTTTGATATTTCGCGGCATGCAGTGAGTAGAGGCGGAGCTCGGCCGTTTCAGGTGATGAGGTCACATGCCGATGCCGCCATGGCCGCCCGTACGATTTCCTCCCTCGCGTGAGCTCAGCTCGATCATACGACAGCGACCATGGCCGCCATATGGCCGTGTATTTCCCCATCGTTTCTTCCATAGTTCGCACATTCCGTTCGTATGACTACAGTACTGTTATGTACCGCCTTCGATCAGAGTCGATCTCCTTACGAATTGATCTGCCGTATCCCCTATTCCCCTGCGAATCGTCCATACAACGTGCTTGACTATCCGTTCGATCTCTTATGTACGGTCGAGATCGAGAATCCACCTTTGCATCGGAGGCCCCCCTTTTTTATTGCACCATCAAGTATATCCTGGGCTGGATTAAACTCTACATTGCTAGCACTCTGGTGGCTAGGGTTTCCTATTTAGGGGGTGTTTAGATCCAGGGTGTAAAGTTTTGGCGTGTCACATCAGGTATTATATATGGTGTTGCATAAGGTGTTCGGACACTGTAAAAAAACTAATTACAGAATCCGTCGGTAAACCGCGAGACGAATTTATTAAGCCTAATTAATCCATCATTAACACATGTTTACTGTAGCACCATATTATTAAATCATGGAGCAATTAGGCTTAAAAGATTCGTCTTGCAAATCAGTCGTAATATGTGCAATTAGTTATTTTTTAAGCATATATTTAATACTTCTTAAAGTGTTAAACGTTCGATGTGACATGGTGAAAAAAATTTGGGGTGAGAGCTAAACAGGACCTAATGGAGGAAGCACACCATGATCAATTTAAATATGTAAAATAAAACATTTTTATAAATATTTTAATAAAAATAAAATAAAAAAGTTCCTCGTCTTTCCATCCTGTAAGATAAGCCTGGCCCAGGAAATAAAGGATAATCAATTTAAATCCTCACTGGACTGGATCGTGCCTTGTGCTCAGTTTAACAGGACCATCAAATGTTCAGTCCGATGTCAGGAGACGAAGGGAAAGCGGAGGCACATTTGTGGAGTATAGGAAGAAGTTCACTCTGACTCCCTTAACTAATGGCTAAATCTGATTCGCATTCTTAAACCACAATTCCTGATACACTCTCGGCGGTTTCACTGACGTGGCTCCTACGTGACAGTGTCGATCTGTCTTAGTCCCACGTAGCGTTTATGTGGCACTAGAATTAAAAACATATACGTGGGACCCATTTATCATTCACACAAAAAAAACATTTGTGGGACCCACTGATATGTGGGCCCACATCCTTTCTTCCTCATCCCTCTCTCCCTTCTCTCTTTCTCTTTTCTCTTCCCTTTCTCTTTCCTTTTGGCTGGAGCAGCGGCGGTGACAGGCAAGTGAGGGTCGAAGCGGTGAAGGGGAGCCCACAACGGTGATCACGAAGGAAGCGGTAGAGACATGGTCGACGAGGTCGATGCCGACGCCATCTCTCCCCGCTCTTATCCCCCTATGCTCCGTCACATGAAGGGCCTCTCGATGGACGAGTGACAGGGGTGGCGCCGTGGTGGGCAACAACAAGATGAGGGAGAGGGTCGGAGGGGAGATCTCCAGCTCCCCGATGACTTCGCAACCAGGCTGCGCCAACCTTGTCGTGTCATCGCCACCCATGGACTCCATCGTAGGGTAAAGTAGAAGGCATGGACTCCGCCGAGGGAATCAAATTACACTGGTTTTAATAGTTGGGGGGTGGTCGAGATATTCGGTATTATGGTTTAGGGATACAAAACAGATTCGATTGCTAGTTAAGGAAGTTAAAGTGGACTTATTCCGTGGTATATATGTTGCTTGTCGCTACCATTGGTAGACCTTGACGAGGATAGGGTTCTTAGTGAGCGGGGGTGGTGTCGTTGCAGAGGATGGAGAAATGCGTCCGAGGGACCAGCCACCGTCACTGCCAATGCCGTAGGAGAGTAGGGGTGGGGAGGATGAGGAGGGAGAGATAAGAATGGAGACATGTGAGACCCACTTTTGTTTTGTCACGTAAACAGCTAGTCAGCACGAGTAAACCGGGTCAACTTGCCACGTCAGCGAAACCACCCATCAACAGCGCGAGTGAAGGATCTAATTTAATCGGGTTTGCAAGCTGAAAGTTTAATATTTCTGGCATTACGGATAGGGTTTGTAAATTAAACTCAGCGTAAAGGTGAGGGTTGCCATGTGGACTTATTCCGCCTTACGACATACCAACAGCATGGAACCCATCAAGGCCCACTACCATCTAGCCCAGCTGATAGACTATGAGGCCCAGTCTTACATTCCACGTTTTGTCACTTTTGGATCGTTGGGTCGCTCGTCGTGTTCCGTAAACCCCACCCCGTCTCCGCAGATCCGCTCTAGCTGCACGCCTGCACCTTGCTGGCTTGGCGAGTGGCGACGAACCAAATGGACTCGCATCGTTGTCGCCGGGGCCGGTCACCCGCCGTCTGTGCAAGCCGTCGTCGTTCGTGCCGTCCATTACCTCGGTCGATCACGTCCAAAACACTCTACAACCAAGGGAAAAAAAAGAAAAGAAAATTGGGGAAAAACTTTGGACGACTCCGCCTCGTTGACCGGCGGGCCATGGCCATCAGTTAACGAGGCCGCACAAATCGGACCCGATCCAACGGCCGAAACCCCACCGAAACACCGTCGTTTTCCTCCCCTCTTTTCCCCTCCTCCCCCGCGCCCCAAAAAGAGAGAGAGAGAAGGATAGTGGCTTGGTGCAAGTGCGCTCCCCCCCCCCCCCCCCCCCACATCTCCCGCAGAGTCCACGGCCGATCCATCCCCTCGTGCAGGCCGCCGGCGGCGGGGAGGAGGAGGAGGAGGCGATGGCGTCGTCGCAGGCCAACCTCGACAAGATGCAGCTCCGCCAGAGCTACCGCAACCTCTGGCACTCCGATCTCACCAGCACCATCCAGGCCGACTTCCCATGTATGTCAACTTTTCTTTTTCCCCCCTCTCTGCGAATGCTAATACTGCGCCTTCCCATGGCGAGATTTCGTTCTGATGGGTTCTCCCTGTCGTTGTTGCTGCTGCTGATGCAGATTGCTGCCTCGCGCTCTGGTGGTAAGCGATCCTCGTCGATCTCCCCGGCTCCATTTTTTTTTACCCCGACCTGATATATTCGACGCCCCCCTTTTCTTCTAGATCTGGGCGAATCTGTCTTTTTATTTCTGAATTAAACTAGGGTTTAAGGAATTCTAAGTCTGATGAGCATAAGGACAATGTGTGATTCCGCATTGAGTTGTTCAATCACTCGCAGCCGTGGAGATTGCCTAGATTCTTAATGCCTGTTTATTATGCGCTTGTTTGCATTCTTAAATTTGATCGGATTTTAGGTGCGAGGAATACATTGCGACATTAAGGGACGCGTTGCACCTTTGTCAGTTCCTTTTATTCTTTATTACTGAAAGGACCGCGGAATTTAGATTGGCCTCAGGAATCAGATCCAGGATGACACATTACTGTTTCATGTAATATATTTTGTTCAACATTACGCTTCAAAGTTCTCATAATGGCAAAAGTAAAACGGTTCCTGGATAGGAACTAAACTGAAGTTTGTCGTTTTAAAGACAGCTCCATTAGCTTCAAGCATCAGCAGCGTCAATGAGCAGTCACCGCATAGGTTCTTTGATTTTCATGCAATGCTTTCCTGATTTCCCTAGTCACCTCCTCGACCAGCATTACTTTCCTCTGCAGCCGCAAGGCAAAGGCATTTTGTCTCTATCGCAATGACCCATATGGGGTAATACGGGATATTCGATAAGATACTATCAGCGTGATGGATCCACAAAGCCCATTCAGTACCTGCAGGCCCTAAAAGAAAGATATCTTTTGAATCCACATTGGTGCCAGTGTTTGTACATTCCATAAGAATTGCAATAAAATGCGTTGAGAGCATATATGGTAGTCCTTTCATTTGTCTAGTTCTATTTCTTGTTTAAGTTCCCGCCCTCAAGCTCATTCTGGACCATGTCACCTTATCATCAATAGCTATCCACAAAAAAGATTTTAGTCTTCTGGGTACTCTGCTTTTCCACAGGCATTGCATTTAAACGGAGTCGTGTTTCATTAATCTGTACAATGATATTCTGTGGTGTCTTTGAGTAGGCAGAATTAGCATTTAGAAATGTTAATTTTTTACCCAGTATTTGATCTTTTACATTCCCCCCTTTCTGTTCAGTGGACCATGTGTGTCATACATGCTTCGCAAAAGGGCTCTGTATAATGACATGTCAAGGTGGGGTTTCTTCTATTTTCTTCTACTTGCTATGGTTAGATACGAACATTGTGTTAGACCTCCCTGAATCCATTCCCCTGCACCTCTGTCTTGTAGATATGTCTGCTGTGCTGGGTACATGCCATGCAGTGGGAAGTGTGGTGAAAGCCGATGCCCAGAGTTCTGTCTTGCTACTGAGGTACAAGATCCATTCCCTTTTTTGCTGATAACCTTTTGATGACTGATTAGGCTGAATTTATAGGCAGCATGTCACATGTAACAGTTCTCATGTGGCTATGAGTATTGATGGTTTTTATATTTCTTTTCTTTGCTATCTGGCTTTGTAATCAGCCTGTAAAGACTGTTCCATTTCCGGTAATATGATTATTTATTTATTTATTTATTTTTTTTTTTGGGGGGGGGGGGAAAGTGGTGGCCACCCCTTGCTAAAGAAAAGGAGTATTGATGGTTCCTTCTGTAATATTTGATTACCTATATTTTCTACTGATTTCTGGATTTCACATATTTGTTGTGCTCAAAAAGCATGCTTTTCATGGTATTTCTGATAGTCTGAAATACAGTTCAGTATGACAATATTTTTTCTGTTCTTCTTTTTTCAATGAAAGAGCACCAGGGTCAATGATTCTGGGGTAAGGATAATTTGGCTGTATTTTGTTGTTATCTTGTTTGATCAATCGTATATATCTCAGATTAGAACGGGAACATGTAATGCTTGTCTTGAATGGAGTAATCTCCAATACTGTCACTATTCCTTTAATTATGCTATTTTTGTGCTTACCTTAGAACTAACTAGTACTTTATTTTTCAGGTGTTTCTGTGCTTTGGTAATTCAGTTGCTTCAACCCGCTTCTTGCTCCAAGATGAATTCAACATACAGACAACTAAATGCGATAACTGCATCATTGTACTGTCACTGTCCTCTTGTTGTTTGTTTTACTAACTTTTAGGTATAATTCCTATGTTCCCTTTCTATGAGACTATAACACTGCAGAAGATCACTCTTTTCCTGTAGGGCTTCATGTTCTGCCTCCAACAAATTGCTTGTATCTTCTCTATAGTTGCCGCTATTGTTGGTAGTGAAGAGCTTTCAGAGGCTTCCCAAATCCTTTCCTGCTTGTCTGATATGGTCTACTGCTCGTAAGCTCTCATAACTCTGTTATTTTCTCTTCTCCATAGTTAAGTCCCCCAATGTTGATAATCTTGTGACCTGTGCACCATTTTTTTTTTGCAGGGTTTGCGCCTGTATGCAGGTAAACATACATAATATCTTTGGTGATTATTTACTCACTCTTCTTAACCTTTGCGTATCCATCTTATCCACTGAAATGCATGTGCAGACCCAACACAAAATTGAAATGGACAAGAGAGATGGGAAGTTCGGCCCACAGCCCATGGCAGTGCCTCCAATGCAGCAAATGTCGCGCATCGATCAGCCTATTCCACCTCCTGTTGGGTACACACCACAACAGCCAGCATACGGTCAGCCTTATGGTGGCTATCCTCCTGCTCCGCCTGCTCAAGGTTATCCACCAGCTGCTTACCCTCCGGCAGGTTACCCCCAGGGTGGTGCATACCCTCCCCCTGGCTCTTATCCCCCACCTGGTTCCTACCCGCCTCAGGGCTCCTACCCTCCTCCACAAGGTTACTACGGCAAGTAAAGGAAATGCAGAAATTGGAGATATGTCTTTGTGACGAAATCGGTATATTGTGAACAATGTAAACATTAGGGTGGTTGTAGTGTTATTATAGGTGATGTCGATATATTAATCGATCTGTGACTGGTCTGGGTGGTAAACTGCAAACATAATTTGGATTCCTCCGGGTGTGGTATACTGTGAACCCGTTTCGTAGAAATTATCAGCTCCCCGTGTTGATCATTCTTGAATACGTTCTTCTCTGAATAAAGGATCGCCATGAAATGTCAACTTAGATTTGGAACTTTTTATCAGAATTTGGTGATAACATTGCCTGTGTAGATTGTTGCTTGTCTACAACGAACAATCAACAACTGGAGCTTGTATGTGACCCGTGTTATGTCTGAATCTCTGAATATTACGTCTGAGAGCAACACAGATTGACGCATCAGATACTTTTTTTTTTTCACCAGAACTTTGAATTTACGATCAGTATATGTTTGGTTGCTTTATAGATTTTGGACATGAGTAGCTGGATAGCAACCTCTATATGGATTATGGGTGCTGTTTTTCGCTGCCAATCTTCAGGGAACCAACGTGCAGCGTCTTCCGAGACAGTGAGGTCTCAACGGAGTTGTCCGTTCTGGTTGAGACGTAGCTAGCCGTGCACTAGCTCCAGCCTTAATTGATTGGAATATTTGACAATCAGCACAGCGATTATCTGGAAGATGTTAAGCCACATACTAATGAGGAAGACGATGCAAAACTATCACTAACCACACACTAAAAAACAGAAACGTGAATATATATATGGTTGGTCTTGTGTCCCTGCTGGCTTGCTGGAAGGGCTCTCGCATATACGCCGGAAATTTTCGGGATTATCATGAGAGGCTAGTGCCAGCCTTAATTTGTCTTGTGGTGTTGGTTAGGCCTAATTGTCCAATTAATCACCAATAGTCCAACTCCAGTTTGGCATACCTGCTACTACTTGATACAAGGCCCACAAATATAGATAGAGATTCCGTTCCATCCATAAACGCAGTTGAATTAATGCTGGATTGCAATGGCGTGCGCTTTTTGATTATTTGACTAGCAGAAGGTTATAGAATGGTCAATGTATATGCACAGCAAATGAATTAGTCTTGGGGTTATGTATGCATGCAGGTACACCCACGACAACAAAATTAAAAACTATACCAACAAGAAGAATTTGCTTGAGCATATCTGCTCAAAAATTACAACGCATATGCCAGTGGTCAGACTAGTATGTATGTCATGAATTTGTCACCTCTGACTAATTAATAACTAGATATACAATTTAAGATGATCTTATTACTTATGAGTCACCATGTCTTCTTTTGATTTGATTAGCGAGTACGTCAGGTATACATTTTTTTCTGCCCTTTACCTGTATTACATATAGAAAAAAGAAGTTTGTGTTATAATTCAGTTGTTAATTACTGAAACATCAACATTGTATTACTGTGGATAAAATACTTGGATAACGGTTTGTTTACCTTTTACGCTTTGATTTAAGGGTTGATGTCTGTGAGTTGTTGTGCCAGTTACGCTTTCTCTGATTGATGAACCAGTTGTTGATTTGCTTGAGCTGCAGGCCAGTCTCTTCAACAAGCTTTGCCTTATCATCCTCCTGTACCAAGAAAATATATATGCCACTCAACCAACTGTATTATATCCATGCAATTCTTCGTGCATATCTGATTAGCTAATTAATAAATATTATTGCTTCTTGCTATATTATATATAAATATTAATTGTAAAGTTAGCACATCAAGATATATTGATCAACAAGTTGGAGAACAGCTAAGAAGGGCTATCTCGACTAGTAGCTAGTTAGTTGCACTCTTGCAAGCATGCTTGATAGGTACAATGTACTCACCGTGGGGTATGGCCACTTGGAGTGTTGCTGCCACCATTGCTTGAGTATGGTGGTGGTGTCCCCAGGCAACTTTCCTGCCCTCCTCTTCCTCAATATTTCTTCTCTCACATCCTCAATCCTTGACTTGAAGCCCTGTAACGAATTTAATAATTTAATCAGAGATAAGATTGCAAAAGTACGTATCACCCTCTAGTTAATTACATAATCCAATATAATTAATTTAGGAACTGATTGAAGAACTAGCAATAGCATGCATGCATCCAGAAGTAGCTAGTCTTAGTCAGTTATTGTCAGTCACATATATAGCTGAGGCGCCGCATCAAACATGACACCAATTAATATGATATGCAATGATCTAGGCTCAGTCTTCAGTCAAAGTATTCTATGACACAGTACAAGGAACTTAAGAAGGAGATTTTCATGCTAGTAACTAGCTCATTTAAGCTGATCATGCACTGTTTTTGCCCTAAAAAGCAGCTAGCTAGCAGCAGTAGTACTATTTTAGCTAGCTCGGCATGATCCTTGCATGAACAGTCTCTTATCAATGTTTAAGCATGTTAAATGAACACGCTTAAACATTGATAAGATATATGCATGCATGAGTTGAAGAGACGAATGTAGGTGCATGCAAGACGTAAGAAGAAATTAATAACAATGCATGCATGTACCTGCTTGAGCTCAATCTTGAGCTCTTGCCTGACCCGCTCCATGAGGGATCGCTCGGAGTCGGTGGGCATGAGCGGGCCGAAGCCCATGAGGTCGTGCCCGTCCGAGCCCATATCCATCGGGCCCTCCAGCATCGGCGCCGTCTCATCCTCGTCCTCCGACATGGTCGCCCCTGTCCCTTCCTCCAAAGTTGCACCTGATGATCAATTGCATATGCATCCAGGTAAGTGTAAATCAACTACTGTAGTTAATTAATTGATGATCACATCTCTTGTAACTGTCCTATTTCTTTAATTTATTTGATTAGTTATTCCTATATCTAATAACATGAAAAATTAAAGATTAGCTTGAAGCAAGTATAATAACATGAAAAAGAAGAGCTAGTAGCTAGCAAAGTTTGTCGGTTATATTCAATCTAGATTGTGCTACACAGTGAGTTAGAGCTAATTAGCTAGGGCATGCATGCAGTACGGAGGCATGCATGAGGGCTTTGTCGACGTCGGCGATCGATCGAGCTGCATGAACTGGAACGTGTGAGATCGAGCAGAGATAGACAGTTGTACGAGCTATGCGCATGGCCACTTGAAACAGCTTGAAAGCTACCCAATCGAAAAGATGTCTCTGATTTGGAGTTTTGCATATGCAGCTCTCGCCAGCTGCATTGCCTGCATGAAACAGCTCGCAGGAACTACTAGCTAGCTACCAGTGTACTTTGAACTGCCTAGCTAGATAAGTTAGCATATTATAGCTCCAATTCGATCTTCGTCTTTATTTCTTCTTCTTCTTCTTCTTCTTCTTCTTCTTATTATTATTATTATTATTATTATTATTATTATTATTATTATTATTATTATTATTATTATTATTATTATTATTATTATTATTATTATTATTATTATTATTATTATTATTATTATTATTATTATTATTATTATTATTATTATTATTATTATTATTATTATTATAGTTTTTTTAAAGTAGCATGGCTTTGATGTTATGCTCTAAAGCAACCAAAACCAACTGAAGCGCGCGCGCGCACACACACCAAAATAAAAAATAAAAATAAAAATTCAACCTATAAAGAACCTTAGAATCCAGGTCAAAAGAGTGGACTAGTAATTTAACAACTTCCCAGTGTCCTAATTTACAGGTGAAATGTAATTTTTCTCTACCTACAATTGAAGTTTACGTATGTATGCGCATGCTAAGTTTTCAACATCTATTTCGCCAATCATCATGGGTGTTTTTCTTCAGTTACATTACATCAACCCTGATGCTTTTTGAATATGCAATGACTACTATAGTTGAATCCCAATCGATGCATCATGATTATGACGATGCCCCTCATGATAAGAGGACGATCGCCAAGAGCTCGATCGGCCGGTCATATCATGTCATGTGACACACCTTCCACTTTCCATGGTCGTGTGTGATATATATTATTCGACAGAAGCGAAGCACCTGAATCATTTAATTAGCTAGTCGATTAGACGAGAGGCATGGACTTTCAACTCCGAGCCAGGATTAGCATGGAACCTAGATGACTTTCATGTAACCTAGATTCTGTTTGAGGGAGCTTTTGATAGTCGTAGCTTCTTTTATATAACCTTTTTTTTCAAACAGTTTAAATTTTCATCTAGATTCTAAGAAATTATAGTTATTGAATTTAAAAAATGAACTAGAAGTTTAAAGTTAGAAAACCTATTTTTTTCCATATTCTCACCAATTGAGTGATTGACTACTAACTAGCTATGCTTCCTAAAATCTCAAAGCTCTCCAAATAAGGCTTAGGTAGCTGTTACACTACCTACTAGCTTTTCAATATCCTCTCAGCGATTTCTCGCTAGCTAGCAACCAACCAACCAATCGGCCATGACCGAATGGCAGCGCTTGATCTGCGCCGGAGATGGCTAAATGCATTTTATAAGTTCATGGATTGTTTTCTTAGATAACAGATTAATATCCAGCCTCTACACTAATAAGGATGTATATATCCAACCCATGGTTCTCTTAGCAAAGGATAGTTTCATTAGATTTATGCCAAATAGTTGGTTCAAATTTTGTTGTTGGAATTTTTTTTATTTCAACTGATCATAAACCTCCAATTGAGACTTTGTGAGAAAAGAAGAAAAATAGCTAGCTAGTCACCTCATATCAGTATATATATGAACTGATTAAGTTAATTTTACCAAGGGTATCACGTCTAACTACGTACACATATATATATATATAGGCCTTAGAAACCTTGACTATGCTATTCTCTGTTAATAACACAAAATGATTATAAAAAAAAATTGGTGCCCTTGTTTTTGAACTGGAAGGATTTTATGCTAAAAAGGAATATCTGAAATTGTTTTCGTGACATCTACCGTTGGGCTTCTGGGCTTTCCCTAGTATACGGGCTGCCATCTATGTGGGCCTTGGTAATTCCGTGTTATTTATCATTCCATTGATTCGAGTATAAACATCAGCAATAAAGTCGCTGTTAGGTACGTGTGTTAGAGTTTTCATATTTAACTAATCTCCTCTGAATACACCTGTAGAAACCGGAACCTTAGAAGTCAAGGCATGCAAATCTGTTGAGAGGGAATCAAGAGACCATATATATGTTTGAACAAGACGCTGCAACTAATATATCACTGCAAGAGCTAGCGGCAACGAACTAAAAAAAAACAATTTCACCATCTAATCTAACTAACGAGAAGAGCAAAAAGGTGAACAAAAATCATAAAGACGACACCATGGAAATCGAAAAAAAAATACAGAAAAGAAGGCGGCGAGAAGGAGAGGGAAAGTAATGAAATATGTAATATATAGTGGAAAATATGTAATGCATGTATGATACTGTAGTAGTTAATTACCGGTTAGGTCCTGCAAGGATTGCTCGATCTCGCGGCACGCCATGACGGCCTCCACGGCGTGCACCCGGACGTGCTGCTGCAGCTGCTCCCTGAACGAGCACAGCAGCATCATGTACTGCGCCTGCATCGATCATTTCAGTATGCATATATACAGTTAGCTTGGCTGGATAGCTTCTAGTTAATCATGTAGCTAGTGCGTACGGTATGATACTTGCATGTAATGTATGCATGCATGCACAAATGCAAAGATTAAATTCAACCTAGTGAAATTAATCAAGCATGGCGCATCGAACTCAGGAAGAAATTAAATAGATGCGTACGAGGAAGGAGTCGAGCTCCTGCTTGTCGTGGGGGGAGAGGAAGGGGCGGTGGTGCGCGGCGTAGGAGTGGAGGAGGCCGCTGGACTGCGCGAGCTGCGCGTCGATCAGCGGGAGGTGGTCGATGGGCGTCGCCACGCGCAGGCAGCCCACGTGCGCCGCCACCAGCTGCTCGCACAGCGGGTGCACCGCGATCTCCCCCTTGAGCAGCTGCCGCTCCTCCGCCTCCGCCGCCGCCGCCGCCGCCGCAGCCGCCGCAGCAGCCGCCGCCGTCGCCGACGACGACGAGCACTCCCCGCCTCCTCCGCCGCCGGTGAACGACCCCACGCCCATCTCCATGCCTCCGTGATCACCGCCTTGCATACACAACACGATACGCGTATACACCGATCGATCGAACTCGCCGCGCGCGCGCGCACCAAGAGCGAGCGAGCTTGTTGGGCTCGATCGGTTGGTGCGCGTGCTCGCTCGCGCGGGTGACCGTGGCCGTTGGGTACACGTATGTATAGCTGTAGCTAGAGCTCTCGCTAGCTAGCTCTAATGGCCAGCGAGAAGGCGCGCGGAGAGGGATTTAATGGGGAGTTGGTTAGCAAGGACACAAAGGAGATGGTGAGGGGTCTTTTCGAGGGTTCCTAAGGTGGGAGGTAACTGGAAAAGAAAGCACCCAAGAACCTTCAATTCAATTCCCTTCCCCCTACCTTAGCTCGGTGAAACTGGAGCTTGGATGCTAAAGCATGGAGAAGAATATATTAATCCAGCACGATGAGAGAGAAGGTGTGTCCACGAGAGGATAGAGCTGGGAAAAAGCTAGCTCGCTCGCTCTAACTTAACTCTTCCGATTTCATAATTCTTAATGTTTTGAACAAGATTAGGATTAAATATTTAGAAGTGCGATTATCAGTAACTTTAAAAATATTAAAAATAAAGACACTAAGAGAACATATATAATTTTGTCTAACAAAATATTAATAATAAAAGCAAAAAATATATTTATTTATTATATACAATATAGATAAAAGAAATTAATCAAAGATGTATTTTGGAGATCATGTCATTGGAACCGAAACAGTAGGTTGTAATAAGCTAGCTAGGATAGGTGGAAGAAGAAGGTGGACGAGGAGGGTGAGGTGGTTTTGGAATCTAATTAAGCATGTCCAAACCTAAGAAAAGGTGCCTACCGAATTGCACTATATGCATGCTGTGCTCCAAAGGCGGTAGAATCGATCGTACATAGGAGCTTTCATCTTAGCTTTTGCATGGATCATTCTTTCCTTTCTTTCTTTCTTTTTTCAATATTTTAGATCAAACTTAACAACAGTCGGTTTGAAGCTGATTGAGAAACGAGAATCGCATGCACGAATTATATATATGTGTATGTTGCTGTCGTTAACAATTCCTCATGTTTCGGTCAGCGATGGTTCAGGATTATACATATTACATACCATATATATAGTATCTGGAGTTCAATTAATTGTTGAATACAACCGATGAAGTGTCAATGATCATGTACAGGAATAGGCCGGGGAGTTTGTTCTTCCTGTAAACTAACCTAGATAGCTAACCTAATCCTGGCTTAGCTTGTTGTTCTCCTTGTAATTTGGTGCGTGAATAATTAGGAGTTGGTTTCAAGAAAGGAAATACCTTTGGTGGTGTTTGGGAGTTTCGGTTGCCTCTACCAACTTTGCGGTTGGCGTCGGGAATGGGCTTCTGCTGGCTAGCTAGCTTAGCTGCTCCTGCTTCTGCTGCTGTTGGTCGTCGTCTCCATTATTGGCTTTCCCCTGCTATAGCTGCAGGGTGAGTGCATGCTTTGTTAGTATTAGTAGTACGTAATCAATCAGCGTATTAGTAGGGAGATCAACGCCTTTAATCGATCGTACGTACTGCTCAGCAGTATAATAATGGTATTGGTTAGGCATACTTTTGACAGCTGTTGTATATATAATCGCCCATGGTATGACGGGCCCGTCTTCTGTAGCCTTGTCTTTATCATATCTTAACAAAAGGATAATGACATGCATGCTGCCTGCTGTTTAGGGTTACTGCAACTTTAATATATTCGCTATGTTTTATTTTCTCTTATGAGGACGCGTAGTCATACTGAATCATATATATATATACTAATTAACTTAGTTTGTTTGGGCAAAAATAAACATGAATAGTACTACGAATATATCATACGATTGCTGGTTTGTTTGGGAATTAAGCGTCCAGCAACGACTCTTATTGGTCAGAGATCGATCAACTCTAGCTTAGGCTGCACTGCACTACATGATCATGCTCAAGAGATCATCAGTTAATTAATTAATCCGTACCGTACATACACCTCTCAGAACAGCATTAACGTAGATCATGCTACCTAGCTTGTCCATTATGTTTCAAGTTAGATTGCCTCTCTCCAGCCATTAACTAGCTAGCTAGCTTCATTCAGTCGTACGTACTCCCATCGCGTATCAGCTGCAGCCGGCCTGCAGGCGTATCAGATCAAGAGATGCTTGCATTGTCAGCAGTAGCAGCTGGTAGTAGTTGTTATAGTTGTTCGCTCTGGTAGTCTCTTGTGCCTCTTGATTTGCCAACTGCCGTCTTCCATTAATTAATCCTGAAGAAAATTTTCCAAATTAATTCCACGTTTGGTCTTTGTACTCCCTATCAGTGGTGATTTCCTCGAGTTTAACAATGAAAAAAAATAGCATTGTATACAACCTGCCAATTTAAGAGAAACTATTTTAATCCATCGAGAGGATGTTCTCTCGTTGTTTGATATCACTTAAATAGTTATTAAATTTTTTTTTAAAAATAAGAAGATATATTAATAGCATGTGATATATCACAGGCCATAAACGTGCAAGTTCAAATTCATCTTATACATCTCGCAACGAAAAAACAAATTAAACTATAAGTAGTTAACGTATATTCATAATCAAATTTGGTTTTTTTACAAGATATAGAAGTTGAATATGAACTTGCATGTTTGTGGAGTGATATATTATATGCAAATAATGAGAGAACATCCCCATGAGGGATCAAACCCAATTTAATTCTAAATCGAGGGGTGGGTGGAAGCTAATCAGATTTTTATCAAGCTTTCTTCGAAAACAAAATCATGATTTACTTTTTTTTTACTATTTTGTTTCATAACGAGCTGAGGCAGGGTGAAAACACCTTCCATACAAAATTAAATATTTTTAATTTTAAAAGAAAAAAATAGATCAATCAGAGCAAGTTTGAACCGAGCCACCGAGCCAGCTAAATGATGTAAGGTAAGTACATTAACATTAGTAGTTCGCAGCTGAGAGCAAGTACGATAACAGAATATTAAGCCAGCTATAAACATAGTTTAAAGAGATAAAAAAAAGAGAGAATAGCAGCGGGCTATAGAATCTGTAGTCAGCTGTAGCACGAACTTCAAAACGTAGCGTGTGTATAATAGGTGGGACTAAATATTAATAGTATAGTAAGCAATTATTGTATGAATTTATTATTATATTGGCTCTAGATGATTTGGAGTTAGTAGTTGACTAGAGATGTTAATAAGTTACCATGGGCTAGGCGCGGTTAATTAATCACGGCAGCGGCGGCCGGACGGCGGAGCCGGCAGGGGTAGCTTTGCAGCCTGATCATGCATGCAGGTCAGTCAAAGACTCGGATTTGATCGGGTTTGTACGTGTACTTTTGGTCACCCTTGACGATGATTATGCCCACACGTTTTGCACAAGATTACTATAGATCGCTGGTTGTTGGGCATGTTGGTATATTAATGCTTAAGAGCAGTACCAACTACTAGTTCTAAACTATATATAGTCAATTTCATAGTTAATTAATATATTTATATTATACTTACCTATAAATATATACTCTACTCCACTAGTAATATTTGGTCCTACCTGTGTCTTTGTGCTGTAGTTCGCTGCTTTTCTCTTTCATTATTTATTTTTTCGATATGTGTTTATAGCTAGCTTATAGTTTGCTATTGTACCTGCTCTTAGCCCTGATGGCCTCCTTGCCCCGCCCGTCCAATTAACGAACCTCTCCCTTGCCGGTCTCTACCTCTCTGACTAAATCCATGCATATATGACTCCATTTCTTTTGCTTGCATCGGTTATTATTAACTCTTTTTCCTTACCAATTCGTGCACAAAATCGATCTTTTTAATGAGAAGCAGAGGAAGAAGTAGTACTTAATAGCTAGCAGCAACACAACCACCTTGTCCACTTTTAAGTTTTCTTTAGTGGACAGACATGACAAATGAACAAAACACATGTGCCTTTCTAAGCAGCTTTTAGCTATATAATACATTTCTTTATTTAAGATTGGTGTAACAAGATATATAGAGCCATAAAATTAATTCATCCTCTTTCGTTATTTCCCATTAAAAACTGTGGGCTCAGGGAGCAGGAGATTAGCTCGACCGGCCTGGATTAGCGACTTGAGTTTGTTACTTAACTACCAGTATCCCGATTCGTATCCTAATATCTTATAGTGGTGTGATCCTACCAAATCGAAACGATATCGATCCCATATAGTATTTTAATTTTGATAGTATCTCGATCTTACTATTCATTACTATACGATCATACGAAATCTTACGTGGTTTTCCAATTTTACAATCCCTACGATAATATAAAATAATATTTAAAATAACATGGTTTAAAAATAATGCAAATAAATATGTTCAAATTTAATCAGTTAAATATATCAAAACCAACGTGGTTTCTCTTGATAAGTGTCTATATTTGCATGACATACATCATTACTATATTTTTTTATATAGAATGGCTATATAGAATTAATATAAATATTAATTAAACTTAAAAAAATCTCATGGTATCCCAATACTACGATATGATTCTATGATACGATATTACTTTAAGCAAAACAATACTAACTATTATCCCGATCCTAACAACAGTTTGTAGTGTCCATCTTCTTTAGCCAAGTTTTGCCAAAAATCAAATGGAATAGGTAGCAGAATCTTGGACTAAGTCCGGGAAACAAAAGCACGCAGATGCAGTCCGGTCCCAGCCGACGTACTCTACCAGTAGTAGCATACAGGAAAAGGCACCGTACGTCTTTGGAAAGTGCTACAGGAAAGGAGCGTATCGCTGGCACGACTGTACAAAACTACATACTACTGCGTACTACGTAGTACTCGTATCCACAAGATGCAGAGACGGAGTAATGATAATCATGGATATGATATGTTATTGAGATGCAGGATTATTAGATTGGGGGAGAGAGAAGTGGTGGGATATCGTACAGGGCCCAAGTCGCGGAAGCGGATCGGGAAAGTACAAAATATTCCGTCGGCTGGGGGGGACGCGCGCGACACGGTGGGGGAGTGGGGGCGGTGGGAGAAGGGCCGCGCAGCCGCCGCGCCGGTGGTTGGGCGAGCTGCCCGCGTGCGCGACCCAGCGCGAGCCTGCTGCTGCTGGTCCACGCACGCACGGCACGACCGCGCGATACGGAGAGAAGGCATTGCTTCCGCCGTTGCGGTCGGCCGCGCGGCACGGCAACGCACGATACGAACGATACGGCGCGAGACCACGAGACGAGGCGGGAATGGGATTACGCGGAACGCCGCGCGGGGCTTGGCTGCTTGGGGAGTTGGATCCGCGACAGCGACGCGGCGCCCACGGCCTACGGCCTAGCTGTCGCGCGGGCTTAAACCTGTCGGTGCGCTGCTCTCCCACACGCGCCTCTCTCCACGCCCGCTGCCGCCTGCCCGCAATGCAAATCTTGCCGTTGCACGCGGACCAGTTTTTCAACACACTGATTATGTACTACTCCTTCCATTGTTCCGTCATGGGAACCATAAATAGTGCTCGTATTTTCGACTAAAAACCGATCAATAACTGTGAAATTTTTTAGGTTCTCATGCGGGATGAATGGCCTGTTTGAGAAGCTTAAGATTATAAGAAGCAACGGGTTGGAGATAGCTTTTGAAAATTTAAAAATGCTAGGTTTATTAGTTTCTAGCTTTTCATTTTTTTTATTATACAACTGCAACTTCTCAAAAATCAAAATGGACTGTTTGGAGGAGCTTCTGATTTTAGGAAAAGCTGCTGAAGCTAGAAGCTCTCTCAAACAGGGGCTGAAAGTAGATTCCGAGCGAAATTTTGAATGTTTTTCGAGAATTCAAATTTAAAACAGTAAATTTGATCGAAACCGTCGTTGCGCTCAATCGGGGAGGTGCTATACTGTAGGGAATAGAGTAGTGCATCTTGCTTTGGCTGTAGAGAGACTGCCACGAGTAACAGAGGGGAGCACGTACAAGACATTCTCGACCCCGGCTGACTATTATTTATTCTACGATGAGTCCTGTATACTTCTGGGACGTACATGCTGATAGCTACACCAAGCTTTTCCCTGTATTTTCCAGGCCGAGTCACTGTCGACGAGCAATCGAATCTTGCGGGGAAACGTTCGCGTCCACGTCGCTCCGTCGTACGAAATGCAATCCTCCCGTGCGGGGGCCTCCCCTCCCTCGTTGCAAAATACATATCCACTCTGATTGGCCCCAACGGTGATGCTTCTTGATAAGAGTTACTCCTAGCTTCTGCTTCAGGCCGGACAGTTTTGCTTCTTTCTGGCTCATAAGCTCATCGTTTGTTTCCAATTTCACTAGTAGCTCTGCATTGTGATAAGCCATTTCGGCAGATTTCAACAGTATGGAGTATGTGCTTTTAGTTAATAAAATGCTGAACTGATTAGTTAGTGCTGGTGCTAACATTTGAGGCAGACAAATGGCACAAAACGGTGGCCGCAACAGATTAGTTAGTGTGTACGCTTCTACACACTCCAAAGGAGTCAGAAAGGCACCAAAAGAGAGGACAAGACACGAGGGAAAGAAGAAGAGAAAAAAAAACAAGAATAAAGCAGTAGACTTTGGTTGCATGGGAAAATTTGTGTGCAAGACGAAAGGAGCATTACAGGCTTCTTTTAATACAGTCTTCCAGATTTGGATAGTAGGACCTGAAGCTTTACGGAAAGCAAAGTTTTTAAAGCGAAAGCTCAAAGGAAAAAAATAAAAACTCCTAGCAGGGAAGAGACGGCCGGAGAGGGATGTGACACGAAGTATTTCTTGGTGTGCTGAAATTTCACCTCCATTTGGTAGAACAACTGTTTTGATGTAGTACAACAAGGTTACTTCCAAGTTCATCAATCGTAGTTTTTGGATATAAAAAACGAGCCATGACATTCAGAGATCGATCGCTTTACTTGCTTTGACAATTACACCATCCAATGGACTTCCACACACCTGATGAAAACTTCACTGAAAACGATCATTTGCTAGACAAAAGGGTATCCAGCACTGTACCATGTTTTGCAACAGTTAATCTGACTTTGTTTCATCTGTATAAAAATTGGCACCATCTGTATGGAAGCGTATGCTTGTTAGAGTAGAGGAGGGTATTTTGATTGGGAGGAGAGGATCGAGCACCAAAAATGGTGGAGAAATAATAATTTCGGTTGGTGAGAGAGGCGTCGGTTGGAGAGGGCGTAGAAGGGTCCCAATCGGTTGGTTGGTCCACCTACAGGCATTATCTATCCCATTTTTCTTTCTTTCTTTCTCTAATCTTCTTCTCTTGTCTCTTTGATCATCTTCTTGCCGGGCTTTCACGCTACTTCTTCTGGGCCTCAACTCGACCATGCATTGTCCCATCGGCCCAGAGAAGAAAAAAAAAAACTGCATTCGTTTCTGCGTCTTCTTGCTCTTCGCCTGAAACTGTCTGCCCGTTCATGGCGATTGCCTGCAGCATCATTGCAGTTGCAGCCTCCTGTGTTAGTTCGACGTACGACAAGACGATTCGTGCCCTGGTTGTTGCTTGCGTCTTCGTCTCTAAAAGAAGAAGAAGTTGCGATATCACACATGCTAATTTCGATGATATGATCGCTTCGCGCACTGTTTGCTGAAAAACGTGTTTTTCTAGCTTTCTTTCTTTCGGTCACATATGCAGATATGATGGGCTTGCCACTGTTTGCTGAAAAACATGTTTCATGGAGAAGGAATCACGATAGGCTGCTTATCTTTCTAAGATAAGAGGTCACACGTTCGATGGAGGACCACTTCGACAAGAGAGGGTTGCAGTTAAAATGAAAAGGAAAGGAACAAGGTCCCTGTCGCCAAGGGCAAATTACACGGTTTCTGAACAATCGCGCACATCTTGAACATGCATGATTGTTCACATTAACCACTTCTCTGAGTGAGACCATCCGAAAAGGAAAAAAAAATATATTCATGTTAATGCACTGCAAGTACATAAGGATCCCATAACCTTATTTATTTTTCTAGTTCTAAGATTATTGGCTGTGTCCAACGGCAGAAACCGGAGATACCGAAGATGTGATACATTTTCAATTATCCAAAAAAAAAAAAGTAAGTACATAAGAAGCTCTTGGACGTTTCATGGAGCAAGAGAGACTGAGAGAGTAGGCCTACAATACAATAGAATACAAGGAGAAAAGGGAGAGAAATCAAAGAGTAGTTGGTGATTGAAACTTGCTGGAGTGGTTCTCTGTTGGCCCAATCCAACGCACCTTCAAAAGGTGGCGGAATATAGTTAGTTGTATACTGTGTTCCAACTTGCAAGTACATTTTGCTAACCTCAGATATGGGTGTTCATCAGGACCTACTAGCAGCTAATCAGATAATCCCATCTTCGTTATGCCTTTCCAAGAGGCTGTACTGCCCTGATTACGACATTGAACCAGAACCAATTAGACTCCAACGAATCACAATATGGAGAGGATAATGATTGCATCGAGCTACTTCAGGTGCCCTGTTCTGTAATTCGGTTGATTTACAACTAACTGATTAGCTTCTATAGTTCTAGTAACTAGTCCTAGTGAATTTGCACGCATCTGCTTTTCAGGCATGAATAGCCTATGTGGCTATGTCAATGCAAGGGAGACAAGTTTTGTGTCGTTTCTTTAGGGCCGAGTTTAGATCCAAAATTTTTATTCAAACTTACAACTTTTTCATCACATCAAAACTTTTCTACACACACAAACTTTCAACTTTTCCGTCACATCATTCCAATTTCAATCAAACTTCCAATTTTGACATGAACTAAACATACCCTAGATATGGTATGACTGAAGTCTGAACTCCAGGATTGAATAGCCTCTGTCAATATAAAGGAGACAAGTTTTATCTTGTCTGTGTGTTTTTTAAATATAAGTATGACTGAAGTCTGAACTTAACTTCAGGATACGTTTTCAGCAAGCCTCAACATTATGTCTGTAATGAATGATGGAGAGTTGGAAACTAATTGCGATAGGATCATCATAAGCGAGTTGACATAGTCCACAAAAGAGAAGTGGAGCCCATACATACGAATGAATTACGTCAACCTGAAGCATGGCACCAGTGGAATAAACAGTATAGCAATGAAGCTCCATGACGATAACTCAACTCAATACATTGGCGTCATAAATCTTGCATGAACAGTTGACATAGATCAGTACAAAGTTGCCGCGTTGGCATAGACGCATAGTAGCAAGACTGGCTCGATTCTGAGCCTAGTCTACCAGAACTATCAGAGAAGTGCAACAGTGCAAGAAACAACACCAGCTGGAATAGGACATTGCACCAGAAATTCTCCAGCTTCCTTAGCATATTCCAACTTGGATGCAATGAGCATCATGAGTTGGCCAATGTTGTTAAGCCCTAGCATGGTATACATAAGAGCTCCAGCTCCAAGTTGACTCAGCAAAAACAAAAACAGGAGGCCGTGAACTTATCAATGGTACATTGCGGATGGTCAGTGTTTGCCATCTTCGCTCCTACAAAGCCAATGAATAAATATATACAGCATTCAGCAAATGAGCCACTCCGAGGTCTGCGAGCCAGTTTCACCATTCTGCATCCTACTATCTCTAAAATTTGGCTAGGTTTGATGGTTCATGAACTGGTGATGCAAGTGGTACAAATGGAATGATATTGATGATCATCAACACTCTGCTGCAGTAGTGTTATGACTTATGAGCCAAGTGTTATTAGATTACCACATCTCAGTGTCACCGGATGTAGCTCCTAACAAATGATGTGGCCCCGATGCTACTTAGGCTGTCAGAACTCTGTAATTGAAGGACCAATTATTATTTAGAAGCTATATATGAAAGTGAAATTTCATTCAAATTGAAATAAGGACCAATTATACTATTTTTAAAAAAGGTACCTGGGACTTGGGAGATGGAAACACGTTCCAAAACCGAAGCGTTTCATCACCAGCGCCAGTTACTATAGTCTGTTGACATAAAATGTCAAAAACACAGCTATGCCAAAATATTCTAGATACAATAAACAGAATTCAGTAGATTCAAAGACTCAAGAGATAACTTCACCTGTCCATCTGGGGAGATGGCTAAATATAATACCCTATATGTATGGCCTGTCAATGTGGCGAGCTACAAAGGAGAAATCGAGCACAATTAATACAAGAAAAAGGTAAAGCGTACTGAGTTAAGAATAAGCTTGCAAGCATACCTTTGACATTGTTGGGTATCGCCAAACAATTATCTGATTTTGAGAATATCCATGAGTGCTAACAAGCTCATTAACATTCTTTGACCATACAAGATTACAGACCTATTCAAGATTCACTCAGCGTCCTCAGTACATACCAAAAAACAATATGCTTAACTCTACAGTCTTAATGACATGGCATTTCTGTGAAGGTTTCAGATATGAAAACAAGAAATAGAACTTCACTATTGAAAATAGAGCTCAGCCTACATTTCTTACTTTTCGGAACTGACATGACTAAAGAAATGTTCAATTTTTTAAGTGCGTCCAAAGATTGAGAGTTATCATGCTTATTTCACATACCATATACCACGGTATTTAATATGGTACTATAAATAGAATAAACAAGAGTTCATTAAAGTTCAGAACTATAAACATGGGCTGCACAATCACTAAAGAAATTAGATGTGTAGCAAAATACCTGACTGCCTGTGTCGACGCAATTTAAGTGCATATTCGTGGTGGTATTCCAAAATCGTATGCATCTATCTGCAGTTCCTCCACCAGATGCAAGCAGCCCATGAAGATGAGGTGACCACGCAATAGCTTTGACAGCTGCTGTATGCTCAGTATACTTCAGTACCGGGTGCGCCGAGTGTTGATTCCATACATAAAGCTGGAAAAGAGACATTGATATGGACATAAGAAATTGCAACCTTGAATTCCATGTAATACCAATGATCCAATCAAGAAACAATTCATGGATGCATTCTTACTCTGTTGTCATTACCACCAGATGCAAGCTGACGGTTATCATAAGACCACTTGAGCCCACAGACCTGAAAGGTGTTTGGAAACAGAATATGCATATTATAAGAATATATCAAAAGGGAGCACAATAGGATAATCCAAGAATCTGACATGTCGGAAAATTCATAATGATGTATAAAATAGATCACCTCCGATTTATGCCCAGCAAGTCTACTAATATAATCATCCTGGGCACGGATATCATGGTGAAGGATGCTCTTGTCACGACTGCCTGACGAAAGCAATGATGAATTCCATGCAAGAGCACCTACTCGCATCCGATGGCTTTCCATGGTTCTTATTCTCTTACAACGAGTGGCATCCCATACCTAAATAAGATAAAATCCAAGGTGACAGTCAGACACCAAATTGAAATTGTAGCATTGCATACCAATTTCAGAGCTCAACAGGATTAATCGATAATCATCAAATACTACAGCACATTTGTAAACAGAGATTACAATGGACCAAATTCATTCTTTGGAGTAAAAATGAAAGTCATTCAGTTTAGTCATAAAACTCTACTGCGTCTATCATATATTATTTGTGCGAAAAATTAGGTCCACTGTTAATAGTATTGCAATTTTTCTGATCTTTCCATAAGTGAGTTGTATACTTCTCAATGTTTCCATTGACACTCTAGATAAAGATTAAGCTAAGGCATCGTTCCAAATTTTGGTGGATCATGACTATGTTATCTGATCATTTCAGAAAGGGGCATACGTCTAACCTGAACTTTGCCTTGGTTTGTCCCTACAGCAAGGTGAGTGCCACGCTGTGCCCAACCCACTGAACAGACATTGTCATCCACCCCCAAATCACATAGCTTGGTGACCTGCACAGCAATAAACTTCTTTACAAACCCTCTTCAAGTACCCAAACAAGAATGCGCATGGATGGCCGCAGTTGGCTCACCTTGCTGCTGCATGCATTCCATAAGTAGACACAATTCCCCAATCCAACTGCAAGGATATTATGCGAAGACCAATCCACAAGGTTCAGGTAGAAGTCATCCTGCAATGCGGGAGCATCCAGCACCTAAGAGCAACAGAAGGAAAATTCATGTGAGATTTTGAGTAATAAGCTTTCATATCAGTCTCTTTATGCATGACAAATAACACAGGATTCTTGGTACAGAGCAGATGAATAATAAAGACCATGTTTTTCTCAATTCAAAGAAACATCAATCAAGAAACAGACCATATCAATTGAAAGAAACTATGAAATCGAAGGCGAACACTTCTCACCTTATAAGGTGACCTAGGGATCTTCCTGGGGCCAGTGCCCCTCGTCGTGAACACCCCGGGGAAGAGCACGCCCTCGTCGTCCCCGTCGGAGAAAAGGGCGCGCTTAGCATTCCGGGGCACCTCCGCCTTGAACCTGAATATGTTGCCGGTGGCGGGTGAGCCCACGGGCGACGCCCCGGCGGAGGAGGAGGAGGAGCACGCGGACGCCGACGACGCCACCCGGTCGGGCGTGGTGGGGCCGAAGAGCGCGGCGCGGAGGAGCGCGCAGTAGGGCGACGAGGCCGGGGTAGATCCGGAGGGGGGCGGCGCGCCGGGGGAGGCGGCGGCGGCGGCGGCGTCGTGGTGGGACGGCGACGGGGCGAGGTCGAAGAGCGCGAGGTTGGATCCGGCGCGGCTGGGGATGAAGCGGTCGCTGTAGACCGTCCGCGAGGCCGGCGTGGGCGCGGAGGAGGACGGGGAGGGGTGCGGCGCCGCGGAGGAGACGCGGGAGGACGGCGCGGCGGCGAGGCGCGACGACGGGGTGGACGCCGGGGTGGGCGGCTTGGAGGACGCGGAGTTCTCCATCGGCGACCGCGGCGGCGGCGGCGGCAGGTGGTGGTGGTGGTGATCCATGGGTGGGGGCGAGAGATTTGGGGATCGGGAGTTGGAGGGGAGGAGAGGAGAGGAAGGTGGGTGATGCAGTTGCTGTCGTTCGCGCCCCCGCGCTTTCTCTCTCTCTATCCCTTCGCGGGCTTTTTTTTTCTCTCTCTCTCTTTTGCCTATTTTACTGCCTTTTTTTACTCGACTTTTTGCTTCGTCTTGTTGGTGTTGCCGCTCTTTTTTTGTTCGCTTCTTCCGGTTTGGGCCATATACATACATAAATAAATAAATAAATAAATGAGTAAATTGTCATTTGGTCCACCTTTTATTATCTAAATTTTATTTTGGACCACCTTTAAATCTATCTTTTCAATTTGGACCGGGTAAATTTACCATTGTTGCGGTTTAGACTACCGTGACAACTTTTCTCGTCATATTTAACTTCTCTTTCAGCAAACATATGAACCATATATAGAGGAGATCGACTGTATACTAGAGCTGATGTGTTTAAGGTTGTTGATTGTATGAGAAAAAAATCATTCGTGGTGGTCCAAATCGCAACAATGGTAAATTTATCCAATCCAAAGTGAAAAGATACGTTTAAGGATAGTCCAAAGTGAAATATAGATAATAAAATATGGCCCAAAGCGTAATTCACTCTAAATGAGTAAATGCTCACGCTCAGCCGCTCAGGATGATGTAAACCGAAACCGATCCCGTCTTTTAGTACTAATCCGACGCTAAGCATATACATGTCTCTCTCGAATCTCGATCAGGTTGTGTTTAGGACACCACCTGTGACGTGTGTGATCAACATAAAATCGATGTTATATGAATTTGATATGTTTTTTTCTTCAAACATTTCAAGTGAAGGAAATAATGTACTGGACTACCTCGCAAAAGCAAATTAGACGGCAGATCCTTGGACCAGCACGGCTGATTTTATGTCATCGTTTGGGGGAAAAAAAAACTTACTACTCCAGATGGTGTTTAAAGTGTACGACGATGTGTATCGTAATAGTCGCCCAGTGACAGGGATCGCGGCATCCAGCTACGACGATGCTGCCAGCAACAGCAGAAGATACCTTCAAGATTTTCTTTCTCGCTCGGGCCGTCCGAAGCCGGCCAAATTGTGAAGATTAACATGATAGAGCTGGAAAACGAACAAGCAACGACATGGTTGCTGCACGCTGCAAGTCTCAGGATTGATTGCCGTGGATGGCGATGGAGAGGGGAGGACAGGTTCAAATCATTTTAAGATACATGTGTTAACGTGTGAGGCAATATATAGAAGAGTAAGATTCATGTACCAGTGATTGTAATGGTGAAATTATCTCAAATCGAGCATCTAGCGGGGGAGTTAAAATCGGGCGCCCCCACGCCGTGCCTCCCGCGCGCGCCGCCCCCGCCACGTGTCCTGCACCGCTCCCGCTATGTGTCCCCACCACGCACGCCGTTGCAACAAATCACCTACATATTACGGAAACCCCCTATTAAGGGAATTTGTTTCATTTTTTGTTCCACTAAAATGTTTCACCTAATGTACTCATAATATTTCACTATGTATGAATCAAATGTTGCAGTGAGTTGAAATATTCTTTTGCAATAAATCACCAGTATACTATGTAAACTCTCTGCTAAGGAAATCCATTTCATTTTTTTTCCACAAAAAAGTTTCACCTAGTGTACTCATAATGTTTTACTATGTATAGATCAAATGTTACAGTGAATTGAAATATTTTGTCGCTATTTGCTGAAACATTGTTTTTATATAGGGTGAAACAACGCTCGATTTTTTAGAAATCGTTGTTTCATACGTTGTATCAAAATGTTTAATGAGGTGATTTAGTTGTGTTACAGCTTTTTAAAAGACTGAAATATTTTCGATCTATTTAGTTAAACATATTCGATCTACTTGATGAAACAGAGCCTGATTAAAAAAAAAATCGGACACCCGATTTATAGGCGCCTCGTTGTAATGTTAGTGCTCGGGGAGGGCACGAGTCCGACCTGGATTAGTGTGGCTGGACGTGGACGCGATGCTGCTTGAGAACCTGGGCCCAAACCGATGCTCTTATCTCAATCCTACTATTATAAGGAGCACCTCGTTTTAATTTGAGCTGGTCGATTCCTTCCCGTGCTGAAATGATCGAGAAAAGGACGTTCCCGATCCGTGTCCTCCCAGCTTGTCGAGTTCATCGTTTCCATTCGGGACAGAGAGAGAAAACTCGAATCATCATCCAGCGGTTAGCCAGCTATCTCCGAGAAATGAACAAATGGCAATCAATCAATCATGCTCCTCCAGCAAGCCGTTCCACGGATGCCAATTGCACACCTGACAGGCAAGCTACGTACGTACAGGAAAACGACGTTCCTTTGCGTAATCTGATCAATATCCAGGAACAGATCACACACAGATCTCCGATTTTAATCTGATCAGGCGCGTTTCAGCTGTTCAGATTGGGCCAAAGCTCAGTTGCAACTATCAACTAGTGGTAGGAGCAAGTAGTAGTTGGGTTAACCAAACACAGGAGAATCATTCCAGTTAATTAGAAGCACCAAGCACGGCACAAAGCCAACAGGGTCTGAAATCTGAACTTCACAACCGGGCAATGTCTCCTCCATTGCAAGAACACAGGGCCCCGCAGCGGCCAGAAAATCAGAGACATGTTCTTGTCATAATGAGATATCACGGGCATCTTATTTACTGACCACATGTTCTTGCCAGGACGGGAAGTGAATGAATGCGTCGACAAACAAGACCTGAAACAAACAAAATCCTTGTCCATGTAGTGATGAGCTCAGCGACTGCCTTTTTTCTATATCATGAGATGGACAGTATTATGAGCATAGTTACCCCTCCCAGGGCACCACAAAAGATGCATAAAACCAACCAGAAAACATCAGGCAGTGGACAGCAGACAGCATCAAGCATTGACAGCAGGCGTGCGTGCCTCAGGGAGACGTTAAAATGCATTGGAGAAGGCATTCCCTGCAAACAAGTACTGTGAAAAGCATATACTCTAGTTAAAGAACGTCTATTCAGATGGGATATAATACTCTAAAAGATTAGGTTTAGTTCTGAGCTCAACAATTACTAACTTTAGGCCCTCGACATCAAACTCAATGAGACAACATTCCAACATCAGTCGCCACTGCTATGACCAGATAGTTATATTTGACAGAGATTTCTGAGAAGTGTTTATAAGGTCGATATTAAGTAGCACCAAGTATTTGTCACACGGTGAATTACATTCTACATAGAGATTGATGCAAGAAACAACACTTTCAGTAGAAACTTAATACGGATATATAACCGTAACAAAACTGAGGGAGCAAAAGCATAACACTGAGGCTCGCTCATGCTCAAAGTTTACTATCTAGTAGCCTTCAGCCCCTGTTACTGACAGCATATGATATCTTGATAGGTCGGCCGCGCAGTTCAGATTGATTCATTCCTACAGCCTTCTCAAGCGACTCGTCGTCCTCAAAATCAACATGACAAAAACCACGAGAATCACCTGTTCTCTTGTTGATAGCAAACCTTATCGATGAAATCTTCAGTGACTTGAAGAAGTCCCTTAAGTCTGTTTCTGTAACATCCCATTTGAGATTGCCAACATATGCTGACAGACACCCATCAGCCTTCTTAGGATCAGTTTGGAACTCCACAGTCCTTTTCCTCTTCGAGCCAGCAGCCAACCTGCATCTTTCAACTCTCATAAACCTGTTGCCACTGTAAACACAATGCATATATCAGTATAGAGCAAATGCTCCATGGCGTGCTTCCATGAGTTGAAGAGAAATAGCCACTCCTCATCCTTACATTTTGAATCCGTCAAGCTCAAGAGACTTCATTACCACCTCGTTTGACTGAAATGGCACAGTAGAACAAAATCAGTCTATCAAATCAAACTAAAAGTAACCAACTTTGGCAAGTATGTTCCATGACAAATGAAAATTACAAATATAGTATGAAAAGGAATTCCACTGTTAAAAATTTTATTTCTTTATCAGCTTTCCATCGATCCAACAAAGTCATGACATACAGTATTGTTCCATGCACAGACATCCAAGGATTGTAGTATAAGATTAGGAATACAACTATACAAGGCTTTTAATATGATACATACACCAGTAGAACGACATTTCTCAATACCAGTGAAACGACAATCAGAGCAATGTAACAATAATCGGATAGGTGCAGACCATAAGACTATAACAGCAACTTCCTCTGTAGCAACTAGCAAGTCATAACACCAAGTTGATTCAGAATTTCAGGTAGAGGATGAAGCGGCCATGGCTGCAAATGAGCATTCGGCCAACCATTTGTTACCTCCAAAGTCCAGGACAACTTAAGACAAATAGTAGTACAATCATACGGATGCTGAAATTATTTGGTGCAACATCAAGATGGAAATAAAATGGAGCATAATAGAAGTGTTAATTCGACAGTTACCTCGAAGGAGACGAACGCGAGGCCGCGGAAGTTGCCGGAGTCCGGGAAGCGAGAGAGCTGGAGCGACCGGAGGGGACCGAACCGCTCGAAGAGCTCCCGGATCTCCGCCTCGGTGGTGGTGTACGGCAGGCCGCTGGCCACCACCTTGCCGGTTTCATAGATCCCCGCCTCCTCCTCCTCCTCCGCCGCCGCCGCCGCTGCGGGCGCTGGGACAGGCTCCGGCTCTGGCTCAGGCTCCGGCTCAACCGCCGGGCGATCGCCGGCGTCGATGATAGGCTGGCCCCACTTGTCCTTCCTGGGCTTCTTCCTCTTCTTGCTGTTCCCGGTGCTGGGTTTGGTTCGCGGAGTCTGCTCCTCAGCTGCCATGGCCGCCGCCTAAACCCTAATCCTTCCTCCCGGCTTTGCCTACGCGCCGCCGCCGTGGGTTATGCGGCAACACCAGCAGAACAGCACGGCAGAAGATCAGGACCGTCTATCCACTTGGGACATGGCCACCATAACAAATGTGTTGCAATTGCCTTTTTTTTTTAAAGAAAAAGAAACATAGTATAAACACGAACGCTAATGACCTACACGCATTTAAGAAAATCTTACTCTATAAAACTGAACAATCTTATTATAAAACTCTTTACGATAAAGTTTTCAACCGCTTGATTTAACTGGATGAGAGTCGTAAACAATTTAGATTTTTTAGAGTTCAGTAAGAAAATTTGTGTATAGCCTTTTCCTCTATTTTTTTGAGCGGACAATCGTCCCATTCTACTTAAATCCTTGTGCAAAGAAAAATCAAACGTATAGTCAATGTATACACAAAATTAGTGTATATGCTGCATAATAAATATTACATCCGTCCCGCAATATAGCAACCAAGATCGGATGGGATGAAGTGTATATGCTGCATAATAAATACTACATCCGTCCTAGAATATAGCAACCAAGAATCGGATGAGACGTATCCAGATTCGTAGTATTAAGATACGTCCCATCCAATTTTAGATTGCTATATTCTGGGACGAAGAGAGTAAGAGTAAACGGCAGCTCTTTACAAAACATAAACCTTGCTATTGTGCAAGGCACTAGCAGTACCAAACTAAAGATATCATCATTGTGCTGAATCATCTGGTAATTGTACAAGTCACTGGTCTGATCACAATTTCACATCGTAATTGACTAGGAACAAAAGATTAGCTTCCCAGCTTTGTAGTTGTACAAGGTAATTATGCGTCGTCCGTAGTTGAAGTCCATCGTTATTGTCTGAAAACCCAGCGCTAGTACGTATCGGTAACTTAACGCTATTGCTGCCAGAGATATACCGGCGATAGCATAACTGCCAGAGAATGTTCAGGTTACAGAAAATCCCAGCAGAGCAAGTCAATATTAAGGTTAGAGAAATTCTGAGCAAAGCAGGTGCACTGTGTACTTACGCCTCCGACGTTTACATTATTTTCACCTCTGTATAGCCGACAGATCCGGATCAAAACAGAAAAAAATGCAGAAAATATGGAAGTTGCCACATCTTTTTGCAAACTAATATGTTTCGTCGAATTTAATCTGGGTTTTCATATAGACTAGCACAGAAATAGCAATACTCTTGAGATTGCCTGCCAAACCAATGTTTGACATTATCCCATAAAGCAAGCACTCAAACGGTTGAAAAATCACAGTTAAGAAAACCGTTTACATCCAAGACGGATCTCACAAGACATTAGTCCACAACGATGATAATACTTCTCAAACTCCGAAAGCACCCTTTTTCCAGGTCATATTTTGGTCTAATCCATATTTGCAGAGGCACTCATTTTAGATCTAGCAAGAACTAAGCGAATGTGCAGCATGGGTCCCTATGCCAATATTCTCAGACAATCGGAGGATACTGCTTGGCCTGCAGCCGAACACGCCTCTTGTATTCCGTAGGATCCTGCAAACCCAAAGAGCACATTAAAACTACAAAGCTTGAATATCTTAGCATTATTGATTTATAGTAAAAATTAGCAGAACCCTGATTGGTCACTTTTTACTGATGGCTAACCTGGATAAAAAGATGGTAACCATCGGTCTGAGCAGGATCAGCAGGATTAGGCTGATCAAGCAAGTCCTGGATTCCAACAAGAATTTGCTTGACGGTAATAGCAGGTCTCCAACCCTGAAAGCAGAAAATCAGAACAGTTATAAATGATATCTAAATTGGGATTGCTAAAAACCTAATAAATGCTTGTAAAGCTTACGCTGTCTTCATTAAGAATTGAAAGGCAGACTGTCCCTGAAGGATAGACATTTGGGTGGAAGAAACCCTGTGGGAACTTGCACTTGGGAGGTTTGCTAGGGTAATCCTCACTGAAATGAAGAGTGAGAGGAAAGTATCCACCTTCCCAATCAGTCTGCCAAAAGAGAGAGAGAGAGAGAGAGAGAGAGAGATGTGCATTAGTTATAGGCTTCTAGCTGCAATGCCTTTTTACAAACACTTCTCTACATGAACAGAGAAGCAATATAAGAATGTAGTTTTGTAAAGTATGACAAGCTTGAGAAAGTAACATATAAGCTGACCATGTGCAAGAATTCAAAGCATAACATCAATCAACACGTTAGAAATATAGAAGACTGATGAAGTAAAAGCAAACAATTTTGTTTGTTAACAGAAAAAATAAGTCTTTTCAGGAAAAAAATATATATTACTGTGTTACACCACCAAGGACATGTTTCAAAGGATTCTGAGTATTAAAAAAAGCTGTAACACGTAAATATGGACATGTTTCAAAGTCTTAATTTATATTTGCTTCAGATAGAAGGAACATTAATATATCCTAAATCACACCAAAGCACCTACAAATGGCAGGACAGCCTAGGTTGCCAGGAACTTACTGGGTTTCATATATTTTCTAAAACACTAAGATAATGTTACCAGACAGTGGTAATACATGTAAAGATATGAAAATCTCTGGATGGTGATGTTTTGTAAGAGATCGTGTTAGCTTGAATAATGTGAAACTTGGCTCACATCACAACTAATGTGCAGAGCAAGGCCTGAGGGTGTGCTAACAAGTTCAAAATGTTATTACCCCTGCCCTTTTATGTGATGTTTTAGGATTTTGATTTTGTTCTTCAGTAGATGATGTTTTAGATTTTTTAGGCAACATTTTTCCAATATCACCGGTCACCGCTACCCTAAAAAGGGGAGCTATAAGGCCAAACTTTGGATTAATTCAAGAGAGCGTTTGGTGTATCTAATTGAAATCTAAGGAAGCCATAATATTTTGATCGGAGATTCGCATGGCCTAGCGTTCGCTCACATCCACTCGTGGCAAACTGGTGCTTGCACTAATCAATGCCAATGCACTCTTGTGGGTCATTGGATTAGAATGCATGAACATTTATTATTATCATTATTTATGGAGCATGAGCTATTAGTAATACTAATGAAGGGGCAATTTTTTTCTATTTTCCTCAGCAGTTAAACTGTGCTGTTCTCTGTGCCCAACATTAAAGCGTCATCCTTTAGTGTACGGAGGTAGTACTACGCATGCCACTTTTAAAAGGCTAGATAAATGTCAGCAATTCCTGCTCAAATGCTCTCTAGTTTGTTCAAACTTCTTCTAGACCAAACTGAGCCAACAAGAAATCGAGCTATTCTATCTCAAGGACTCCTAACTTGGTCAAACTCCTGAAGGAGAGACTGCACATGGTCCCTCATGCACGCACATGACACACGCAATCACTATTCCTCTTTGTTGTCTTTTGTCAAAGCTGAATCTGACCATAAAAGAGAACCCGCAACAAATATGAAATAGTGTTAATCCAGACCTACTGAGTAGTATTATCTTTTTCATGACATTCTACTCGCTTATTTGGCCTAGTAAATGATAAGAACTTGCAGAAGCCCACGTGTATAATTCAACCGAATTTATGTGTGCACTTGATTTTAATGCCCAGTCCATCTTTTTATATATCATTCGGGGCAATACTCCCTTCATCCTATGGTAGTTGCTGTCTTGCTGAAATGAAGACTGGTTTCACCCTTTGATATATCATTTGAGGCAATACTCCCTTCTACCTACGGTTTGCAGTAGTTGCTGAAATGAAGACTGGTTTTAAAGCATGTAAGCACATCATGCAAAAGCTTGGTGACTGACAGTGAACCAGAACTCAACTTCGATCTATGGTGAAAACAGTTTGGCTAGCCCAAAAAAAAGACAGTCTTTTCGCGGCACAAAAGCACCACACCTCAAACCCAGGCCATGGCAACAAATGTACTACAGCACAATCCCTAATTCCGATCTCCCAAAACAAGAGGGAGATGGCACTGAAATAATCTCCGCCTGAAGAGATCCATCTGATAACACAGTGGATAGCTAACGGGATAACCATCGAAACCATCCTGGTTCAGAATCGGACGAGAACCAGAGAGGCCTCTCGAATTTCAAGTTGTACTCTTACTATTAAATTCAGTGTAGCATTCAGGGCGATGCTTACCCCTTGCTTGCCGGGGATTGTGCAGTGCCAGATCATGAGGTTGACCGTCCCGTCGGCCAACGTCTCCGGCTTGGCGACGAAACCCTACGGAACCAAATCAGAACACAGATCAGGGGGATCAAGCCCCGCGGCGCGACATGTAAAAGGGATTAAAAAAAAAAAGAGGGGAGGCGTTGAGATCGAGAGGCACCGACGTGTGGGTGGTTCTTCCGCCACGCCTTCCGCTCCTCCGCGAGGCGGCCGCGCGCGATTCCCCCCGACATGGCTGCGGCGGCGGCGGCGGCGTCTCCTCCTTCCTCCGGCGGTGGGGGTTTGGGTGGGGTGGGGTGGCGCAAGTCAAGAAGAGGGAGGGCCGGTCGCTCACTTTAACTCCGCCTTGCGGGCCCACCTGTCAGCCACCGTGGGCCCCACGACGTGCCATCACACTGCGGGGTGGGGACCGCAAAAGGCTCGGGGTCGGGGGGGTCGCTCCCTTCCTTCGCGGGTAAGGTTGGGCGCGCCGGGCCCACTCGGCAGTGACACAGCGAGCTGCTTTTAGTGGTGGTAGTAGTAGCGGAATTGTTTTTTTTCTTTCGTCGTTTGGGGCATCTGATTCGTAGCGTGAGCCGTCGTCCGATGGGCGGTCGCTGTCGCGCGGGTCAACGTTGGAGTAGTGTGGTACAGCTGGATGGATGACCCGACCGAAAGGGGCCAAAGGGGGCCGGGCCAGAATCCGGTTCGCCTTCCGCGTCCTTTTCTAGGCTTGCAAATGGCCCGGGAATGGAATGGGATGCTCCTCCTCGATCAACTTCAACTTTGGTCTGGCCCAGAAAGCGATCCAAAGGCCCAGCAAAATCTGGTGGGTTAGAAAAAGGCCGTGTTGGGTGGGCTGCGCTGCACAGTGGCTGCCGTACCAGCAGCTCTGCACCATAGTACAATTGCGTCTCCTCCTATTGGCTGATTGGTGGTGACCAATCAGAACTCTTCTGCCTCTGCCTCTCTGGGCTGGCATTGATGACGCTGTTTATGAATGCGCTCGATGTTCTCTCTTTCTGGCTATAAACTGCAGGACACAGTTTTGTTCTGATCCAGTAACATCTCTGCTCCTTGGCATTGATGTACTACAGTGGAGTATATATGTGTATACTTCTACCGACTGGCCATGAATAGCTGGAGAGACCCTGAAAGGAAATGGAGAGGTATCCTTTAAACGCACCACCTGCCCCGGTTTCTGGAGTACTCCCACGCTCCAAGGACTGTCACTGTTATTGGACCATTCACTTAAAGTGCTCTCCCCTTTGGCTCTTCCACACAGCTATCAAAACCTACGAGACCAGCTAGGAGGAGTCTAGGAGTATGCTCCACCTTTAGACCGCAGTTGATTCAAAGAAAATTTATAAGAATTTTAGAGCACCTTCGAATCGCAAGAATGGAAAAATAGAGAAATAGAAAAAACGCAGGATTCTGACAAGAATGCAAGTGTAAAATAGAGTAATAGAAAATACAGAAAAAAACACAGGAATGACCGTTTGATTAGACCACAGGAAAAACACGAGAATCAAATGAGAGAAATAGACTCAAAGGAATTTTTCCAAGAGGTTAGACCTCTTGCTAATTTTTCTCCAAAATCTATATAGGATTGTCCATTTCATAGGAATTTTAAAGGATTGTATAGGATTCAATCCTTTGTTTCAAAGACTTTCATAAAAAAAATTCCATAGGATTGAAACCCTTCAAATTTCCTACACTTTTCCTACAAATCAAAGGGACCTTAGAGGATTTTGTTCCTATAGGAATTCTTCCTATATAGACCTTTGAATTAAAAGAATGAATCCTATGGAATCCTACGAAATTCTTACGTAATGCCTAATACCATGCAAGTTTTGGAGGAAATCTAACATGAGATTCTACCTCGTGGAAACTTTCCTTTGAATCGTTATCTCTCCTCTATTCCTGTGTTTTTCCTGCGGTCCAATCAAACGATCATTTGTAAGTTGTTACTGTGTTTTACACTTACATTCATATCAAAATCCTGCGTTTTTCCTATTCCTATGTTTTCTCAATATTGCGATTCAAAGGGGCCCTTACTTCCTCCCTCTTGAAATAAATTTATTTTTCACTAATCGCACATCCCAATACAAAACAAAAGGACTAGAATACATCTACGTCATCAAATTCAAATGCAACTATTTCTCAATTTCTTTATCCTTTCAATATAAATATTTTCTACTTTCACAAACTCTAGCGCAACGATTATTCTAAAAGTAAACTTATTTTAAGACAAGTGAAAAGAGCTATCCACAATTATCATTTTAAATGTGACTTTTATCATTTTACTGCCCACACTATCCGCACTACCCATTGGTTTGTTACAACTCTAAGGTCCCCTTTGAATCAAAGGATTTATGTAGAAATTTCATAGGATTCAAATCCTATAGGAAAATTTCCTATTTAGCCTTTTGATTCAAAGGATTGAAGTTTTCCAAATACTATGAAATTCCTATGGAATGGCATATTGCATGTGGATTTTGGAGGAAATTTAGCAAGAGCTCCAACCTCTTGGAAAATTTCTTTGAGTCTATCTCTCTCATCCGATTCCTGCGTTTTCTTGTGCTCCAATCAAACGACCATTCCTGTGTTTTTCCTGTGTTTTGCAATCCTCTGTTTTACACTTCAATTCCTGTCAGAATCCTGTGTTTTTCCTATTCCTCCGTTTTTTTCTACCCTTCGATTCAAAGGGGCCCTAACTAGTTCAGACCTATATCTTACCCACATTAAGAAGGCAACTACTTAACACATGTGTCAAAGGCTAAAACTTTACTCCCTCTGTCCCATAAAAAATAAACCTAGTATAGGGCATGGCACATCTTTTTGACTAAAAAAACTAATTTACTCAGGTAGGGCTCATATGAATTACTCTCTTTGTTGTACTGAGTAGGTATATAGCAAGGAAGATAGGGAAACTATTCTAATTTCTCGAGGGGATGTTTCCTCGTTTGCTCAAAAACCATCTAAACGGTCATGAAAAATTCTGGAAAAATTTGACAACATTCATACAACACATATATACAACTTCACAAAATCTTAAGTCCAAACTCAACTCACACGTCAAGATATAAAAAAGACAAATTCAGCATATGAATAGTAGCGTACTGTTTATATCTAAATTTGTCTTTTTTGTTTCTCGATGTGTAGATCGAATTTGAACATGAATTTTGGTGGACTAGTAGGAATCATTATACTCTACATTGTCAATTTTTTTTTAGAATTTTTCACAACTATTTGCATCGAATTTAGAAGAAAAAGGTATATAAGGGGATATCCCCTCGAGGGATTAGAATCCACTCCCAAGAAGATATCGTTCTTCTTTGGGTTAATTAGACACATGCCATTACTAATTTGAAGGTTTGGAAAAATACCATTACTATTTGACAAATTGTAAAGATGCCATTACAAATCGCACGATACTGGAAACATGCCATGTTCTACGCCTGATCAGCGATTGTTGACCACGTGTGACTAAAATTTGTTCTTAATGACCAAAATGCCCCCGTTTGACCGGCTATACCGACTGGAGTCGGGTCAGCAGGAGTAGCACACATTTTATCCCCTTTCTCGTTCTCTTAGACCTAACCCTAGCAGGAGTAGCGACGACGGCGGCGACGTCATCTACGGCGGCCGCGGCAACGACAACGTCTACGGCGGCGGCGGCGGTGGTGGCGACGGCGCGGGCTACGACGGCTGCGGCGGCATCTTCGGCGGCGGTGACGACGGCGTCTACGGTGGCAGCAGCGGCGTATTCGGCGGCGGCGGCGACGGCGTCTACGGCGTCAGCGGCGACGACTCTTTCTTTCCATGGAGGGGTAGGAAACGTACTGCAAGGGATGGAGCCCAAATCAAGGTAAGGTAGTCGATTCCTTCGATTCGATGTGCTGTGAGCTGGATGTGTAGGTTTTTTTTTCTGTGCATTCCATGTGTGGTTGACTTGATTTCATTCCAATGTCAATACACTGTTGTTCTCGATAGAGTTAAAGGTTCATGGTTTTACCACCATAGATTCGGATGGTAGACGGAGGTATACTAAGGGTTGTGTGCTGAAATGGGATGTTGAGTATGGTAGCTTCTCTTTGGATTTGTTGATGCTAAGCTTAAGCTCAGAGGTTAGATGGGGTGAGCAGCAGACTGCAACCGTGTGGTTTTTGGACAAGGGCAGTAATGAGGACGTTAGAATTGTCCATGAATCTCAACTGGTTGACATGTTTGAAATGTACAAGTCAGAAATGCATGCTGAATTAATGGTCTTAGTTGTTGAGAGTGTACTCTGCGATGCTAGTGCTAATAACATAGAGCCAACATCAATGCCATTGTGTGTTCTTCCACTTACTCAGACAGGGCAGGGAGCATCTGCATCTAAAGTGGCAGTTTCAAGTGAACCTGCAACTCAAGAAGCGGATGAAACATTGCCTAATGTGTTTGACATGGAGGAGGAGTATGTGGGTGTTGATGATGAGGGAATTTATATTCAACCTATTCACACCATTCCACCTACAGATCATGCTGAAACCTCTGGTCAACCTAGTGCTGAAAATGCTGAACCATGTGCTGAAAATGCTGAACCTGGTGGACCTTCTGGGACTGCTCAACCTCATGGTGAGGTTGAGGTCACTGATGATGACCCAGCAGAGTTTAATGTTCTTCATAACCCTGAGATGCCAATGATTAAGGAGGAAGCTGTTTTTCCTGACATGATAACATTCAGAAAAGCTATTAGGCACTTTGCGGTTGTTACAGGATTTGAACTCTCTAATTTGCAAACAGATCCAACAAGACTCATTGCCCACTGCAAGCATGAGGGGTGTAAATGGCGCATTCATGCATCAAGGTTGTCTGATGGCAAAACTATTCAGGTTTGTATGTCAATTTGCACATTTGTATCCATTTTGCTTGAAAGTTGTGACTTATAGCACTATTTAAAATGTGTGTGCAGATAAAGAAGCTACCATTTGCACATGAGTGTCCCACAACCAAGCTCATGGAAGGGAAGATGGCCACTCAAGACTGGATTGCAGATAGACTGAAGGATTGGTTAAAGAAAAACCCTGACAAGTGAGCTAAGGCAGCAAAAGAGAAACTTGAAGAGCGATATGAGATCAAGCTGAAGTATTCAAAGGCTTGGGTAGGAAGGAGGCTTGCTGAGAACCAGATTCATGGCACTTATGAAGATAGTTTTCAGCTGTTGTTCAACTGGAAGGCAGAGATTGAGAAGAGGTCTCTAGGTACAATTGTTACAATTGATTTGCAGAAGTTAGGGAAAAATATGTGTTTCAAAAGGATGTTTGTTGCTTTCAAAACATGTGTAGATGGATTTGTTAATGGTTGTAGGCCATATATAGGTGTAGATTCAACTAGACTAACTGGTAAATACACTGGTCAGCTAGCCTCAGCCACATCTGTTGATGGACACAATTGGTTGTTTTATGTTGCATTTGCAATTTTTGACTCAGAGACAGATGACAACTGGTTGTGGTTTATGAAACAGTTGCATGGAGCTATAGGTGCTCCTGAAAGGTTAGTCATATCAACAGATGCATGCAAAGGGCTAGAGAAAGCTGTAGGTGCTGCATTTGAGAAAGCTGAACATAGGGAGTGCATGAGACACCTTTATGGTAATTTTATGAAGAAGTTTAGGGGTCCTATTTTCACACTACACTTGTATCCTGCTGCAAGATGCTTCACAGAGGATGGTTTTAGAGATCATATGCAGCAGATTTATAATTTCTGTCCTGAAGCCATTGATTACCTAGACAAACATCATTCAAGGATATGGTATAGGTCTGGTTTCAAGGAAACTTGCAACTGTGATTACTTGACCAACAATGCATCTGAAAGTTTCAATAATCAGATTAAATCTCTGAAGGGTCTACATCTCCATGAGCTAGTTGATTCTCTTAGAGAGTTATTCATGGAGAAGATGTATTTGAGGAGACAAGTTGGTGAGAAGTTGACTGATGGAATCCTGCCCAGTGTGATTAAACAGCTCAATGCAGCAACAACCAACCTGAAAGTTGTAAAGGTTGCTAGGAGTGATGATGACATGGCTGAGATCACATTGGTTGAGAGTGACAACAATACCAGAAGGCACACTGTGCATTTGATCAACCAAACATGTTCATGCAGAAAGTGGCAGGTTTCAGGAAAACCTTGCAACCATGCCTTGGCATGGATATGTTCCAACAGAGGAGTTGAGATTAAAGATTTTGTTTTAGAGTACTTTTCTGTTGGCATGTTCAGAGCAGCTTATGCAGGGAGAGTGCCAACTATGCCAGACAGATCACAATGGCCTGTGGTGAATTTAGGCTTCAAAGTCTGTCCACCTAGACTCAAGAGGGGTGCAGGGAGGCCTAGAGTCACTAGGATCAGGGGTGCACTTGAACCAGGGGCAAGAAGAGTGCGATGCAGGAGATGCCATGGTTTTGGGCACTTTGCCAAGACTTGCAAAGAGGCTGAAGCACCAGAAGACACTGATGAAGTGCCTACTGCTTCCCCCAAGAAGAGGTAATATGCTGCATGGTTGACTATTTATTTTGAATTCTTTTACATATGTTGCATTTGCTAACTAACATATCCATATCACTGTTTGCAGGAAGAAAACTCAAGATGAAAGTTCATCAAGGCCTGCTAAGAAGAAGAAGACACCCAAGAAAAAGAAGACGCCTAAGAAAAAGAAGACACCCCAGAAGAAGAAGGATGCTCGAGCTGCCTCAGAAGGCCCAGCTAAAGTTGTTAGAAGCCTGTCACAATATCTACAATCCTGAAGCTTGTGTGTTTTGAGGCCTTGCTGACATGCCACTGTGATATGCACTATATATTGTATTTTGATGCCTTCCTGACTTGCTGTAGTGATATGCACTCTATATTGTATTTTGAGGCCTTCATGTTACCTGCCACTGTCTTGAACCTGTATTTTGAGGCCTATGTTGCCTGGCACTGTGATATGCACTGTGTGCAACATGTGAACATGCAGTGTGCTGAAATTAGTCCAAACTTGTGAACATGCAGTCCATATTGTGAAATATTGCTGATCATCTGAACACATGCCATGTGAAATATTTGTTGCTGATCATCTCAACTTATACCATGTGAAATATTTGTTGCCGAAATATTTGTTGCTGATCATCTCAACTAATACCATCTGAATGCACAAATTTCCTGTGAACTCATTTTCCTGTACTTCTTTTTCATCTGTCTCAATGATGGGCAGTCTTTTCAAAGAGGAAATAAAAACACAGAACTTTCAGTTCTTTATATACTTCACACCAAAAGATATTTCGATGTCCTATACCTTCCTTTTTTTTACACCAAGTGAACATATATTAGCATAGCTTTAGTGTAGGAGTCAGCAGTTAGCTCTTGCTGCAAACACACAATATCAGCTTGTACCTTGAGCTGCCAGACTTATCCTTAACAGAGCACCCAGAGTGGGAAATTAAATCCACATAATTAACACACCTATGTCATTACTCAGAAATTGAATCCACATAATTCATAGACAGTGATTAACATTACACAGAATGGCACTGATTTACCTACTTGCACCAAATATGGCCACAAAATTTACAGAACATACATAGAAATACATAATTATGGCCAACAAGAACAACATCACATAAAGTTGTCTACTACGACTACACTTCTCTTCTTTCAACATCTTCTTTAGCTGCTCACACTTTTTCTTAGAATCATTCAGCTGCTGATATATGGATTGCATCTGCCTATGGTTTGCCTCAACCAAACCCTGCATCCTCGACCTCTCTTCCTTATGCTCTTCTGCAAGCTGTCGCAACATGTCTCTTAGACCATCGTCCTCGCCAGCATGGGAATAAGCAACCATTTCCTCCACATATTCGTTCAACAGATCCTCCCATATCCACAACGAGCAACACTTTGGCTGCACAACACATCTCAAATCAATGGCATCAATCAAGAAAACGAAACAAAAAAGAAAGGAATTTCAACAAAAGAAAATGAAAAACAATGGGGTTTACCTCTTTCCCGCACTGAATCCACCGCCGCCTTGGATTCCTCGGGGTGTTGGATTTGTTCACTACAGCGGCTTTGCCGCAAGCACATCTCAACCATGGTGCCGACGACGCTGCGGCCCGTGTGCGCTGAAAGCTGCAACCGCTCAAGCCCGTCGAATGAATCGGGCTGCCTCTCCCCGCCATTGCCGCCAAAGCCCGCCGCTGCCGCCGACGCTGCCGCCACCGCCACCGACGCCGCCAAAGCCCGATGCCATCGCCAACGCCGCCTCCAAATCCCGCCGCCGCCGGAGAAGCCTAGTGTTAGGTTTACGGTTCACTGTGAATGCACTTGGTCAAACTGATTCCACTCGGTCCCTACATACTCATACATAAGGGCATTATGGTCCATACGTAAATACGGTACGCATAAAAACGAGTACAATCGCGGATCAGGCGTAGAACGTGGCATGTTTCCAGTATCGTGCGATTTGTAATGGCATCTTTACAATTTGTCAAATAGTAATGGCATTTTTCCAAACCTTCAAATTAGTAATGGCATGTGTCTAATTAACCCTTCTTTTTAAGTGGTCTCACTTTCCTAGAATAGTAAGTGGTACTGAAGTTGATATGCATGTATTCTATGAGATGGGTTTCTCTGATTTTCATGAGATTATTATCCATATCCATATGGGCTTATAGCGCACACATAATTCCAACAAATCCGGCCTGTCAACTCGTCACACAGCTTACTCGACAGGTTCGTTAACGATGATTATATTAGTCTAAGTGACAGGTTTGTTAATGATGATTATTAATTAGTCGAGCATACAGAATGTAGCCTGTAGGTTGCAGATATCAAGCGGCCAGTGATCGTGGTCCCGGATGGACGTACGAAGCTACAGAACGTACCAGTAGAAAGCTCCCCGGGGCCTCGTGGCGGCATCGCGTCCACAACAAAGAGAGGCAACGAGCCAAAAACTAATAGTGTTATGTTGGTTTCTTTCATGTCGTCGTCGGTGAAGGGCAAAAAAGTCCATAGACCCAGTGGGTCGATAAATAAATACTGTCATGTTGATTAATTACTACTAGTACTTGTACTCGTATAGGAGTAGCTAGCATATATGCTCTTCCATTCCATATGATATAGTCAAATTAAAGCACCCGTGTGCACTTTATATGCACGACTATTGCTTTCCAGAATACAAAGACGTGCACTTGCGTCCAACAATTCACATATATACCTCAGATTAGTGTAACACAGATAATTCAGTGTATAGCACAACCATTCAAGTTACCTATGTATGAGCATTTGTCAACTAATTAAATTCGACAAGATCGAGCCCTAAAAGTCAGTTGACACCAACATCAAATCCACAATTTAAAATCTGCCTAGTGCATACTCCCTCTTCCCCTAAATATATATGGAACCGACTCCTCTGACTTTAGCATTTAAAGTCAGGGAAGCACAGTAATTTGAGTCTTATGCTACAGTACAAAACAAGAACGTGCGGTTTATTACGGCAGCAATAGTGAAAAACAGTGGATTTGACTGCACGAGGTACTGTCCACCGATTTATTGTACCGATCGATCTCGTTCGTACATTGTGGATCGGACAGTTAAAAATACCTCCAAAATCATGGCAATGTAGCTCTCTGATCTCATTCCCCTAAATATAAGGTTTTAGGTTGGATGTGACACATCCTAATACAATAAGGGGTCACATCCCCACCTAAGTTGAGTTTTTTTAGGACTAAATAAGTATCTAAGTGTAAAACATCATATATCAACTCCTACACGAAAACAAAACTCTGAAATAAAGATGTAGTCCGGAGTAGATAAATGAGTTCTTGATAAGAATGGAAGACCTAGCCCTACCGACCAAAACTACTCGGAACTATACCCTAACTTGTCTCCTGAGTTCTTTTGGAACAAATAAACACCCTAATTAATAAGGCCTTTAAGGAAGGGAGATGATCGAAATATCAAACCAATGCAAGTTGACACAAGCCAATACAAGTCACATCCGGTCCCATCAATTGAAATCCACTGCTCTATAAAGTTGCTTCATATATATGAGCAGTGTGTTGGCCGCGGTTATGTAATGGGTGTGTCCTCGATAATGGCTTTAGCGCACGTGACACACTTTTTCCCCCCGAGGTCACACCATTTTGCATGGTAAATTCCCTAAGATGATATTTGTACAAAATATGTTGATTATGTAAACCAAACAAAATACATGCATTTTGTTGATTTTGTCTTCGCCTTGCACCTATGCTCCCAAGGACCTCATGTGCTTGTTTGGTGGTCACTCTGCTTAGCTCTCTCGCATGTTACTATAGTACCCTTATTGCTTGCTTTCTCTCATTGATAATCCGAATAAGGATTAATAAAATTGAACGGTTTTCGTGAAAACAACTTGATTTTGATGAAACTGTCAATGGTCAGTTTGTGGAAACTGAACGGTTTTGGTTGTGTTTTTCGTACGATATAGATATAAAATGGTTAATGTTTTTTCAGTTTCCAATAAACCGGTGAGAAGTGGTTTTTACATTCAAACGAAAAGCTAAACCCTGATCCGAATGGTCCAGCTGTCCGATTGTCCAAACCTGCGCAGGCTATTCATCATAATCGTCATACTCCCAACCGGTCAAGAGTTGAAGGAGCAGCAGGCAGTAGTTTGGCCTGGTAGTAACAACTTAGTACTACAGTGTCTGCCGCGGTAGAGTTATGGCTGGCTATCCGTACAACGCCGGCTCACTGGCTACCACAAACACTCTACTGCAGTCTCCAGCCAGCAGGCTGCATGCAGGTGCCCTCTGCCGCTACAAGCAAAGCACATGCCTCCCTGCCTCCGCCAAATCGGTGAGAAAACCCGCGAGCCGACCGGCTGCTGCTTGGGGCCCTGACCACACGTGACCAGTGACCACGGTGCGTCATGGATGCCGGCCTGCAGCCTATGACGACGTGCTGTACGTATACGGTGTGCCGGGTTGTAGCTGTAGCCATTCCGGCCTTGCTTCCCTTTTTTTTTCCTTCTTTTTTTAAGAGGATTCCTTGCTTCCATTTGGGGCCTGTTTAGTTGGAAAAAAAATTCTTGCCATTGCATGTCACATCGGATATATAGATACATATTTGAAGTATTAAACGTAGTCTAATAACAAAACAAATTATAGATTCCACTAGAAAACCGCGAGACGAATTTATTAAGCCTAATTTATCCATCATTAGCGAATATTTACTGTAGCATCACATTGTCAAATCATGGCGAAATTACTCTGTGTAATTGGTTTTCTTTCTGTCTACATTTAATACTTCATACATGTGTCCAAAGATTTGATGTGATAGCGCGAAAAATTTTATCGGGACTAAACAGACCCTTGATTGGTGGCAACTTGCATTGCGAACCCCGGGACACTGCCCTTTTCCCTACGTTTAGCTTCCACTGGTTGCTTTTAAGCTTTGATCTTTTCTTCAGGTTTTGCTTTTGCAAACCAAAAAACAGTGGTGGGAATGGGATATCACCATCAAAGTAGTACTATTACTTATTAGTGACTACTACTATAGTACTCCATTTGTAGCTATATCTACTTGTACTGCGTGTTTTCCATATATGCACACATGAGATCTTAAGATATGATTCGCCTTGTATAAGGAGCACAAAGAAAAAAAAATCAAACTTTTTAAATCACTAGTATTGCATAGAGAGAAGCAAGTGTGTCTATAATGGTCGTGGACCATGGAGTACGTAGCAGTGCCACACTGTCACCATGGTCTTGGGGCCATGAACTGATGAACGTACCAACTTGCAACCATGAACTGCAAATGCTGCATCGTACTAGTAATATTTTATCATCTCATAGTACAAACATCAAAAGAAGTGAATGAGGCGATGGTGGGTGTTCTCGTGTAGAGCAGCAACATCGGCTTGTACATCACCGCCAATTTTACAAATATAATTAATGCAAGTTGCGATATTTTGGCAGCCGAACCCTTGTGCCAAGACAACATATGAGAAGATCAGTTTTATTGTATTAGATTACGTCACATTTCTTTCCATGTTATCTTTTTTTTTGGCGGAGGAAATACTACCAACACTCCATCATTTGTCATTGCACAGGAACAATATGCTTACAAGTCTGATTTGGAGGAGTAGTAAATTATTGGCCACGCCGCCCTCCGTTTCCCTTCGTCTCTCTAGCATCCTCATGGTGGCTGGGGGAAGAGGACCGCTCTCTTATCGCATCACATAAATTTGAGTTTTTTTCAAAAAGTAATAGATATATACATTTATCAAGTAGTCTAGTGTTTGTATTTCATTTATTCGCCGTTGTCCTAGCGGAAAAAAAAATCTATAGTCCTTTTTGCCTTTAAATCTCTGTTGTTATATCTACTTTATCTATGAGGTTCTCGATGGAGACTTTCAGAAAGTCTTTTGTTTTAATTATACCTGCTTTATTCATGAGATTCTTGACTGAGACTTTGGAAAAATCTTGTTTGTAGGGCTGCTGACGATACAGTTGATGGTGTTGTGGTATTATGACTATTATTACAAAGTTGTTCGCATATTTCTGTGTATGTTAAATTTGATCAGTTGTGAGATTACATCCGTCTGCTTATATTCTTGCAGTTACGAACAATCTACGAACGATTTGGAGTCTCTTTTATCATGGTTATGTGGTCCATTATAATCACACAAAATAAAGGATACAAACATGGACGGATATAATGGGAAGATGTACCCACTCAGAGGCACACCTCATATTCGAGATCGCAACCAGACCATGTTGCTAATTGGAGCAGGGGCAGAGATATAGAAGTTGGTCAACTAGAGCTGTAGTTATACTAATAAACCTAAATATATATCCATTGAAATCGTATTAAAATTTCAACAACTAGAAGATAAAGGCAAAATTATGTAAATTACACTAAGTGTGTTCTTGAGCCTGTCGAAATCATAGTAAATGAACAGAGATAGAGAGGACGAAGAAGAGGAGGTAATATATGAATGCACCACTGGGACGCACGTTAATATCAAGTTAACGCATATCATCCTCATTGTATACTTTCAAGAAAATGGTGCAATGAGAAATTAATGGATCGGTGTTTCAAATAAAACATCGTGCAAGTTTTGCCACTTTCTGAACATATAAGATGAATGCTTTGATTATTTGAGTTATACTCTCTCTGTTCCAAAAAGAACCCAATTCTATATTTAAATCCGGACAAACACTATATCAAAATTTAAATCCAGAATTGGGTTTTTTAGATAGGGAGTAGTAGAAAAACGAACAAAGCAATCCTATATGTTTTATCAACGGTTCTAGAAAGCCTATGATAAAATATAAACTATGTTGACAAAAAATCTAAAATTAAGTTTTATTTTTTCCATGACTAATAAGCCAGATAGAAGCAAATAAACAACCACTTGACGAGGAGAGAGAAATATAGAAATGAAGTTGTAAATAGTAGTACTTAAAAATACTATGATAACTTTACAGTTGAGTCGTTCTGAATTATTTTAACATAGCAGTATAATATATAAATAATGATGAATAGTGATCTATACGATGCGTACGGGATACAAGTGGGTGCACCACGGCTTCCACTTGCACTGATTTAAATAGGAGAGGTTGTCCCTCCGTCGTCCTTTGGGGGGGCGTTGGCACGTGAAAGTCTCGTCCGCAGACGATCCACCCAGCTACGAGACGGCAGTGGGCATGAACAGCGTTGGTGTGGGCTGGCCTGTCCACGTGGCGCTCTCGGAATGGGCATTCCGTACGGACGCTGGTCCTAGGACACCGACCTGTTTGCTCCACCCTCGGACTCGCTCGGGATTGGCTAATGCCTCTCCATCAAAAAGATGTGGTCCCAGGCAAGGAGTAGTGTTGTTTTGTCCATCAAAAGTTTACTCCAAGACTGACATGTGGCCCTATAGATGCATGGGACCACGATGTCATTGAGCTTGCCTAGCTGGTTGCACACTTTCATGTGGTAATGTTTGATGAAAAGTAATGGAGAGAATAAGCTGACGGTGTAGGGCCATGCCGTTTAGGAGAAGCTGATGGCGTTGTCAAAAGAATAATTTGGACCTGCCGTTCTAACATTGGCCTCGTTTAGTTGGGGAAATTTTTTTTAGTTTGTTCGTCACATCAGATATACATACACATATTTAAAGTATTAAATGTAGTCTAATAATAAAAAAAATTACATATTCCGCCAGAAAACTGCTAGATGAATTTATTAAGCATAATTAATCTACCATTAGCAAATGTTTACCGTAGCACAATATTATCAAATCATGGCATAATTAGGCTTAAAAGATTCGTCTCGCAATTTACACACAATCTGTGTAATTAGTTTTTATTTTTTTCTACATTTAATACTCCATGCATGTGTCAAACATTCGATGTGACACCGTGAAAATTTTTGTTTTGGAAACTAAATAGGGCCATTGTAGATCACCTTTTTCTTGCATCCTCCACCTTGTAAAACAATGAAATTCTACTTTTTTCATCATACAATTAAGAGGTTTGGTTTGAAAATTCAAAGATGCCATTTAAGCATCCACCAAAAAGACACGAACCGGCGTGTGAGGCTAGTATCAAAGCAGACCGGGAGTGGAAAGTGACATGCTAGAATCTGGAAGGAATGGAAAATGGTATCCGCTGTAACCCCTTTCTATTCCATTTTTAATTGCTCCCGATACTTTAGGTCCACGAAAAATATCCCATGTAGAGCATCTTCAATGTGTTTGCTATTTTTAACTCCCTATCTAAGCAGCAAGTAGCACTCCAGAGGGCTACCTAAGGCTGAGTTTTTAGTGAGTTTGGTCTGAAAAATCCTTATTAATTATGAGGACGGTTCTTAAATCGATAAACAGTACATTATATCTAACACTTTTCTATATATAAGTTCTTTAATAAATAAATAAATCTATTTTTTAAGTTTGTAATAATTAATACTAGATTAATCATGCAGTAATAGCGTGTTGCAAATTAGCTCATGCAAATCGCTCGGTCCAAGGGAGCCTAAATCTCACTTCCTATTTTCATCCACATTTTTCTACAAGTATCTTGTAACTACCATCAACAATTTATTCGCACCAAACATTCCACTCGATTTATAGTTCACTAAAAATTCAACACCAATTCTCTAGTATATTTAACTATTTAAGTACAAATCCAGAAAAAAGAATGAAGCAATTCCTTAGTACAGATTTACTATCTTCCCATGTTCTGTACACGTTCATCAGTATCAAATTCGGTACAATTTCATCGTTATAAAATAAAGATCAGCTTAGCTCTCTCGAGCTCAGAGCTCCCCTCCTGAACGCCAGTTCCCTACCTCAACACTTCTCCTCTTTCTCGGCTAGAGCTATAGAAGGTCCCTAAAGCCTACCCGATGTTCGAAGTGGAGGAGATGCGGCTCATACCTAGTCCACTTGAGCTTTGTTTTTGGGCAAATCAAGCTGGAGTTTGGTATGAGCTTCATGACAAGACTTGTATGTAGATACTACCCACTTACAATAGTATAGTTGACACAAGAAAGAGCCAGACCATTAATCCACGGGAATAATTCCTTTTTATTATTCTTCACTCCTCTTCAAAACCTTCTAAAACTAGCAAAATATTCGTATGCCATTATATATGGGTTTTTTTTTAAAAAAAATATCATGGACATATTGCAAATAAGAAAAAAATAATTTATTTCTAAATTTAGTCATGGTTTTATGTTTCTTTACCTTTTAATCATTGCTTTTGGACCATTAAAGGTAGATGTTAAAGGTGTAAAATATGTAGGATCGAATCACAAGAACTAAGCCAACCATAGGGGGGGTGAATGGTTGGTATACCCAAAAACCGAAAAATTTTAGCGGAAATAAAAGTTACCCTCGAAATCGATGGAAGTCGGTCTGACCGAGATTGATCTGCCGGTCTGACCGAGTCGATGTCGCCGGTCTAACCGGTGATGAATCTCCGGTCTGACCGCCGAGATCGCCTGCCGCGCCTGTCGCCGCTGTCGGTCTGACCGCCGTGCTCCCGCCGGTCTGACCGCCGCAATGCCGCCAGTCTGACCGCCGGTGAGTTGCCGGTTAGACCTCCGAAACCCGGTGAAACACAAATCGAAGAATTCTTAAAGTAGATGACGACTTTATTGATTCTCTCTGTGTTTACAAAGTGCACCAACAGCACTCCTTACAAAAATTTCGACTAAACTCGAAACCCTAACTCAAAACTCAACTCAATTGCTCTCAAAAGCAATACCGGGAAGCCTCACGCTCCCCCTCTATTTATACATGAGGTAGGCAGCCTAAAGCCACGAACCAAACTCATACTAAGAGTCCTAAACACCTTAGGAAACCCTCTAGTACAAGAAAGAAACTTTACATAACCAATTGTACCAAATTTGGACTCCTTCCAAATTCGACTCCGCATCCCATACGCACACAATAACTCCATCGTATGCCATATGGAATCTCCATCAACCACGTGCATCAACTCTAGCCTAAGTATCCCGCATGATCTTTGACCACCACGGATGTCGTCTTATCCCCAAGCCGACTCCCGGTCCATCACCGCAAATACTCTCCCGAGACATCGAGTCACCTACACATGGAACAAACAAAGAAACCATATTCCGAGACCAAGCTATCTCCAACTTGACTCATCAGCAGCAAACAATAGTATTACATACGTATAGTATCCATCTAGAAGTTATAATCATGAAATAAATTCGGACATCTAAATAAACAACCCGAAACCGAAACCGACACAGACCGCGGGCTGCGCCGGTCTGACCGCGCATTACACGCCGGTCTAACCGGCTACCAGAGCTCGGTCTGACCGGTCACATAAAATGACGAATCCTGCGATCACGTGTGAAATCCAATCATATCCAAAACCACTTCGTGAATAAATTCCAAATAACAAAACCAATAATCTCCAATGCCCAATTGTTCATCACAAAATAATAATAAAAAACACCTTTGATTTTACAAAATATTTAAATGCAAAAACGACTTTCACGTAGGTTCCATGTGTCAGTTTAGGGGACTTGGTGGTGGGAGTGGCAGACTCACCATATCCACCACTCTTTTTTTTCTTTTAAAGTAGTATAGATCTTCTCTGAAAGTCCACTAGGAGTCGATGTTAAGCTTAATATAACATCGGCTTTTATCTCATCTCTTGATCCAAAAGGAAATAGGAGCACATGTGATTTGAAATGTCACAGTAAATCCCAGTGAAAAAAGCCTAAGGAAGTGAGCTATGCTCATGCTGCTTTTACTACTACTCCATCCGTCCCATAATATAAGGGATTTTGAGTTTTTGCTTGCAACGTTTGACCACTCGTCTTATTCAAAAATTTTTGAAATTATTATTTATTTTATTTGTGACTTACTTTATTATCTACAGTACTTTAAGCACAACTTTTCGTTTTTTATATTTGCAAAAAAAATTTAAATAAGACGAGTGGTCAAACGTTGCAAGCAAAAACTTAAAATCCCTTATATTGTGGGACGGAGGGAGTAGTACTTACTAGTGCTAGGCTGCTAGCTAGTACTAGGATTTTTGATGTGAAATAGTAGTGGAGATTCTCTCGGAACAGTAATTTTGGAACAATCACGAGTAAAGCACCTGTTAGGATGGAACTTTTCGTAATACTAATACGTTGTGAATCGAGTGAGCATGATCTTTTTATAATCCTCGTCGAGCGCGAGATCTGATTGTCCGGTACAGTATTTTATTCAACCGAACATGACAAAGTGTTTTAACGTCGAAAAGTCACTAGTTTACCTCGGGGTGAGGTGAGCAGCCAATCGGGTGGGGTGTCAAAGACAGAAACCAAAAGGCAGCCAGTCATCAGAGCGGTCACTGCGGCACACGTCGTGGGGCGTGGTTGGAGGTTCGCTCAAGTCGTGGTCGTCCTCGTCCCGGTTGGATGGACTAGGGGGTGCAATGCAAATAGCGTATGGTTACGGGCGGGTAATTGCAAAAAATGCGGCGCACCCGTGTTGTGGCACCAATAATGTTGGGCTTCTCTCCCCGAGAAGAGACAGCCAATGGGGGGGGGGGGGGGGGGCGGAAGCGGAACCAACTTTTTCGCCGGATGGGAAATTTCGGCCTCGCTTTCCTTGTTTGTTCGGCCCGGATGCATTACCACTTCTGCCCCTGGGTGCGGTGGCCATGATGACGATAAAAAACGGAAACGCAACCGCACGCACTCCTCCTGTTGCCGTTTGCCTCTGTCTCCCCCTACCGCGCGGTGGGGTGGCCACTACGCGAACAAAGGGAAACGGCAACACCCGCAGGGACCAAAAAGGAAAGCCGAGGAGGAGAGGGAGGGGAGAGAAGGGAGAGGGGGTCGGGGAGAAAGAAGAGCGAGCGAGCAGCTTTGGCTACGGCCAAACCCTACAGCGCCTCCACCACCACTCCTTGCCTTTTTTGGTGAGTCGCCCTTTGCCGACTCTCAGATCCCCTTGCGTTTTACCACTTTTGCCTTGTCCGCCGCCCCTCCAATTGGGATAAAAAAGAAAAGAGCTGCATCTCTCGCTGCTCCTCCTCCTCCTCCTCCGCCGTGCAGGCCGCAGCCGCTCGTGTGGTTGGTTGGTTCATCGGCGATCGAAGATGGTGCGGGGGAAGACGCAGATGAAGCGGATAGAGAACCCCACGAGCCGCCAGGTCACCTTCTCCAAGCGCCGCAACGGCCTGCTCAAGAAGGCCTTCGAGCTCTCCGTCCTCTGCGACGCCGAGGTCGCGCTCATCGTCTTCTCCCCGCGCGGCAAGCTCTACGAATTCGCCAGCGCCAGGTACGCACCCCCCCTCCCCCCTCCTCCTCCTGCCCAATCTGCTCTTCTTCTTGTCCCCATCCCCCAATCTTCTCTTGTTTTGTTGCTTAGTGGTGGGGAACGGGGGTCTCATATTAGTTTATTACTAGTCTTTTCCTGAAATCCCTAAGAAGAAAACCTGCGAGGACCGATGGATCTTCTCGCTGCCTGTGCCAAACTCCTGTAGCAACTGCCCCCCGCCCGGCTTGATGGCCCTTCGTGATGCGTCCGCAGATTTTTTCTTGCAAATTTTTTTGTGGGTGTGATGAATTACTAGTATAACATCTGCACTATGCAGATGCCATGCTGCCCTCTCTCTCTCCTCCCCCAAGAATCTGCTTATCTTGATTATTTCTTCGAGCTCTTTGCCTCTTTCCCCCAACCGCACGTCTCCGCCCGAGAGATTCTCGCCTGGATTTTGCCGACGAGTGCGTTTCTGATCTCCTTCCTCCAATCCTCATGCTTGCTTGCTGCAATCTGGGCTCAACTTTAAAGTGTCCACTGCCGTCTGGCTATAAGGACAGTTGCTACTACATGTAGGGGATTCACTATTATACCCGATAAATTTAATGACGACGGCCAATAGGAAAATTCGGCCTGAAAAGACGGCAAAAACTATATTTCCCCGTGTGGCGATTGAGGTCAGTCTAGAAATTTGTCGAGAACGAACGCACTTAATGCTTTGTCTGAACGAACGCACTTAATGCTTTGTCTGAAGAAATATTTCAGAATCCCTAGAGCAAGTTTAATAGCAGAGCTCACTGCTTATTATAAGTCAATGTTGGAGCTAACTTGTATAACAGGTTAGCTATAAGGTTAACTTTATTTTTTCCATTCTCTCTCTTTCTCACTCTATGAATTTAATGCAAATTTTTTGGAGCTTGTGTGGAGCTGGCTCTTGTATGAGAGCCAACACTACCCACTTTTTTTTATCTCTCTCTTTTACATAAGCATATAGCTTGCTTATAGCCCATTACTATTCTTGCTCTTACTGTATTTTTTGGGGGTCCGGGCTGCTTAGACGTACGGCTAGTTAATCAGTGATTTGTTTTGCAATACATGTTCTTTCTTGGGCTACTTGCTGTTGCTATCATTTGGGCTGACATGACGTGCAGAAACAAAACCAATGCATGTGATAGTGTACTGCTGCTGTATGCACGCACTGTGGTGGATTTTATTTCCTGGCCACGTACTGTATTAACTAGATAGAATTATCGGTTCCACATCTAGGGGTGGTCTATTGCTTCATTAGAGAGTACTACTATGTTGTATTCAGTGGTACATAACCACCGGTTCTTTACATCTCACCGGCTAATCTTATCAATTTCCAATTACACATGACTTAATTAGTATACGCTAGTTAACTAGTGTATTAGAAAAGCTATGCTAAGCTACTGAATTGCCAAACTTCACTTTGCTTTGTTCAGTTGCCGTCTAAACAGTCACACTACTTCCATAAAGAAATTAGTTGTGAGACTGGCAAGGTTAGAAATTCTGAAAACATAGGCAACTTAGTACTGGCATTCCGGAGGGCAATATGATATGAGCACTAATTAGTTAATGATAATGTACGTTGCAGTAATCTTGCCGTGCATATGAATTTCTATGCGTAACATGCATGAAAGCACACTAACGGGAGTTTCCAGGGAGCCTCCAATCTTATTAATGCTGTACAACTAAAACAACATGTAGCTTATTGCCAAAACTGCATACATCTAAAATAATAATGGATAAAAGAAAACCATGAAATTCTATGTCTCTGATCTTTCTCGTCGTCTGAGGTCATTACCTGAAGATAATATGTAATGCACCCATGTGATTGAATACAAGGTAATAATAATATATACATGAACATAGGGTGGGCACTGACTAATATGAATTAAACCAAGATAATACTTGGGGTGGAACCTGAGAACCACGTTATTATTTAGATATGGCAGCCGACCATAATAATCCAGAATGGTAGAATGAAACAAACATATTTGCTTACCCTACGATTGTCTATTAGTCAATATGGATATTTGCCATAATAGACATAAATAAGTTAATGTGGTTCATTGGTCTTCTTGAATAGTTAGTACAACTAGCATGTATTCAGGTTTGTGCAGAAATTAAAACAGGACACACATATTTTATCTGTCAGTTATTGTTTTGAGTTAACCTTACTGAAATATATGTGTAAAATTGTGTACTGCAAGATTATTTTCAGCTGATTTTATTGATGCATGTTTTGAATTAGAAAAGGCAGCATTATCTCCTAAAATGTGTCGTATAAATAAATATGCATTGGATCTGTTTTCAACAAAAACATAGACTATGGCAATTGTAGGTGTTGATTGAAAGCATGCAATAACAAAATTTTCCTGTCCCTTAGGATAGAAAAGGCTCCTCTTACCTTGAATGCAATAGAGCTCTTTGTCATTATGGTTTCTTTGAGAAGAACTTTTGGGTTGTTGGTTTCAATTCTCTAATGGAATTAGTAAGATTATTGTGTGATCATAATTTGGAGTAACATTTCCCATTACCCCTATGTACGCAATACCCTTTCGTTTGTTACATATTCCCTTAACTTGCTTACTTATCATAATGCCACTTGTTAGTTTCCCTTTATAACAATTGTCATAGAATAGTTCTTTGTCGCATACTCCATAGAGCAACAAATAACAATTTTAGTTAGTTTGAATAAAAATTCTGTATTTAAATTTCAAGATTTCATACCTATAGGTGTATGTATCTTTTGGCATGTTTGCAACCTTTTATTTTGGATATAGACATTTTAGTTTTTAGCATATACATCAAAGGATGTTATAGCTTCCTTATCCAAACTAATAGAATAAACCAAAGAATCTATGATAGAGAAGACATTACATTTGGATCGCTAGCTTATATTTCTTTTATCATGCATAGCAAAGAGAAGCAAATAAAATTATTTGGATGCAAAGTCTGCTAAATGACGATATGCGTGTGTGAGTTCGTCATTGTTTCTACGTTTTCTTGCTCTTGTGGGTGTAGGCCCAATTTGGTTCTCTACCAGCGCAAGGTCTTTGATGTCATTATTAGCCTTTTCTTTTCTAGCGGAGCGAGAATCTTCTAGCATTACCAAATGGCATGCCTTTCCCATCAAGGATAGGATTTTTCCTTTCTAGATATCCAAGCGTACCCTACATTATCTCACCCAATGATACTTCTCTATCATTGATTATTCTTACTTAAATTTCAAAGGATTGTAATAAACTTTCGTTTTGTGCATGAACCTTCATACTAAAAGGGTAAATAACACATAGTTTGTTAATATTAATTTTATAGATAATATATAATGTTTGGGGCTTTGCATAACATTTGGGTATAACATGATATCATCTGATAAAAGTTGGTAACCAAAAGAATATATCAGCATGCATGCTTTCAGCATAAAAAAGGAACGCATGAGTTTCGTACCAAATTTAGTGAACCGTTACATGTAGAGAAATGTGGTCTCAAACTCAACTTCAAGATCATAAACAGTGCACGTATCACTTAAAAAAATGAGAGACAAAACATTAAAAAAATTATGAACACAAGTTACAATATATTATCTTGAAATACCATCTCATTTAGAGGATGAGTTCCTTAACTCAATATCCAAGTCTTCATGATCATTTGTTGATGAGGATTGAGACCACACTTCCTTCTCTTTTCCTAATTGGATCAGGAATATGCCCCAAATCTGAAAAAAAAAATCATTGAAAAAAATCACCGATATGCCAATACATCATTGGTAAAGTCTATAAATTTATCAACAAATTTTCAACGCCATGATATTACTAATACACGTTGACATTGGGCCTTTGTTGATGCTATGTTCCACATCACCAATCTATTGCTGATATATACAAGCTTGGAAATGATAATGACCAAGCCATATAGTATCCTCTTCCTAAGAGAGTATCTAATATAAGATACGACATCACCTTACTTTTTGGTACTTATAATCATACATTGATGTGTCAAGTATTTAGATACTAGTGATATGCACTTTTGGATATATTCATTTAAACTATATCCACATTTTCACCATGAATCATACAAGATTTAGCATAAGGTTCATTTTGGCTGAAAATTATAACTTAATTCTAAAGTTTTTAGAGAACCTAACATAATTGTGGACATCATCATGGTCTTGTGACTTTGATTCAAGTTGGTTGGGTGATGCACATCAATTGATATCTATGATAGTCTTATAGTATTAGAAAAAGTCATGTTCATCCTAGACATTTGCATCATGCTCCAATGTATTTTTAGGTGTTCAGTCAAAGATCATGAAAAGATAGAACAAACACATATGGTGGCTTCCATGGATGCCCCTATGCTACTTTTAGTATTAGAAGGAAAAATATTTCTGGGGCCTTTTGAGGTGTAGATGATTTGGTAATTCCAATATTAAAAAAAAATTAAATAGTTGTATCCAAGCTAATTCAACATTCATAAATAAGAACATGGAAAAACTAGAGTTGGGGCAAATCCATCTTGTACCTCATTTTGTGCCATTGCCATACAATATTCCCGCGGAAAACGTGTGTAGTTTCATCTAGTTTTATTTAGATTGGGAGAACGAAGTACTACAAAGACAACATCAAGTCTGATGTCGATATATCTAAGCTAGCGTTGCTACTTTGACAAATAATGAGCTAGGCACTAGTTTGAAACTGCCAGGCACTATTGCCATATGTTGGTGATTGGTCCCACTAGCCTTGTCACATGCAAAGTCCACGAATCCTCGTTTTCGCTCCGTGCTACCTCTGGTGAACGACACATCCCCTAAAAGACGAGCATTTATCTCTTTCTAGAGAAACCAAGAATAGTGTATCGTTGCGTTATCCAGAACCTATCGCCCTATTTTATCCAAATGATAATGTTGGCTAGTGCCATTGCACCATTACTCTAGCATGATCTAGCCTCCTAAACACGGAGCAAGATGGTCAGTAATCCTTTAAAAAAATCTCGGACCACATATAAATGTAATAGTTATAGCTACCACTCTTTGATGTTCGAAAGGAAAAATTCAACACTTTATAAAGTTCAATACCTACTTTACGTACATAAAATAATTAACACTATCTTTTGTATGGTAGGTATTTCATTCTTTTTCAATGAATTGCTTTTGGATTTCTCATCTAACCATTACTCTTTAATGGCCACACAAGAAACTTGTCACACCCTGCCCTTTCACCACCTAGCAGTGACACCTGAGAGGGTACGCCGTAGGAAATCAACGCAAGCTGACTCCCCTGGAACCACGATAACGGTACTAGTCTCAGGATACAATTGCTGGTACCGCGGTCAATCGAGATGCACCATGTCAACTAAACGCGGTACATATATATTATACCTTTAAGAGTTCACACTTTCGGAGCAACTTCTGGAGTGTAATAGGCAATCAGGGTAGCAACAGCGAAACCTTGTGTAGGTAGACCCAATCCACAAACAACGGTTTGGGATTTGTAAGGAAACCCTAACCATCAAGTTCACTTCTCTTCTCGAGAAGGAAAAAACGGCGGTTGAGTACATACGTACTCAGTAAGTCATGGGTAACTGAGAATGCAGGCTGGAAAGGAGGGTTGGGTTTGTTTCGCAAATTTTGAAAACATTTTTCCAAAACACTAAGTGTGGCATTGTTTACCAAGTGGTCGGAAAGAAGCATATGCCTTGATCTTGTCCGCGAATTGCTTTGCAACAACTCAAGCGGACAAAACAAATATTAGTTGGTTAAAATTATTCTGCCGGTTGACCTTATCATGACATTGGTGGAACACCATCAGCCCTCAGGCAGCTTCCAACTCCTTATCATGACATTAGACAAATATTAGTTCCTTTTCACTTTCAAACCATCAAACGTTAGCCCATCTCATCAACTCATCTCTTTGGGTCCTAAAGCCTTCCATAGTCTCCAACACACAATGCTTTCCTTCGGGAAACCTAATATATGACGCTAATTGACATCCTGATCTACACAAGATTGTTTCAGACCACGTAATGGTCCTCCATCAGTCACCACGACTGATTCTGGTAATGATTTCCAAACCCACAAACCACTTTCGCAAAGCATAGGCAAACAAATCTACGTGAGAGGAATCGCCACACATTCGCCCATTACCATTTGTAAGACTCTTCGAATTAGTAGACCTTTACAGAGGTTGTAAACTTCACCCACAAGATGCGATCTTACTCCTTCACTGGCCAAGCTGGGAAGGTTTGTGACAAGGCCTTTCCAAATCCAACTAGGGGTACCTCATGTCACATAGAAGGATTCTCTTTGAACTGAGCATCAGGGAAACTTCGGCCCTCGTCTACTAAAGAATACGGGATGCCGCTACTCAATCGTGCATAACACGTTAAACTTTGTTTTGTGCCTAGCGCAACAAATCAACTCACATCTCCTCATCCGGGGCATTCCCCAACTATTGGAAACAAGGCATACTTGGCCAACTATTTACTTAGCCAGAGGTGCCCCATACCACCCATATAGTCGCACTATGAGAAGCTCGGATAAAATTACCAAGGAATAAGTCCTTATATGCAAAATATAAACCACCGCGTGTCAGTTTTTAAAAGGATTCACAACATATTTTTCCACATCAACAAACAAGGGTGATGTGAGCTCATGAGCACGGTTTACCGAGGTACCACGGGGTGGAGCGACAAGGGATTGGGGGTCATCAGCGTCCTATTGGAGTAATGCAACTACTGGGTAGGTCTGTTGGTTCGTCGTGCGAACTGAGACCAGTCAAATTTAACGTGCTCACTAGCAATACAATTCGCAAACAAAACATTTCTAAAACAAGGAGCAATATGATGAAAAAGTGCCTTGCCACTGTCTTCGTCTTCGAAGTCTTAAAAAATCTTCGTCCGAAATAAATTTTGTCGTCGTCGACTACGTGCATCAAAGAGAAAAATAAACAAAATCCTAAAATAAAATACCATTGTTAATAATTATAAGTGTCATTTGGTAGATTTCAATCTTAGAAAAAAAAATGGAGACTTGAATGGGATCGATCGGAGTTACGAATAGGGATATATGATTTTTTGAACATTTAAATGATTTTCTGGAAATAGAAAAGGAATTATTTGAAATTTGGAAAAGAATATTCTTTGGATCACAAGTAGGGATGCAAGCGGGCTGACCGGTGAACCTACTTATCTGTCAAATAAGTAGTAACCCACGGGTTCACGCATTGTGGTCCGGTTTGTCGCACCTAGAGATACAAGTGGATTGATCCATAAACCCATATATAGATCAAATTAATAGGTAACCCGCGGGTCAATCCGCGGGTTATCCACTAATTTTGCTTATAAGCGGGTTCATGGGTTGGCCCGCTTGCATCCCTAATCACAAGTGGGTCCACAAGTCATTGAGTGGGTGAAGAAGGAGATAAACTGGATTTTTTTAAGGAAACTGGGGGCACGGACTTGGTCTTTAGCCCAAAGAGGAAGAAGGGTGACGAGGGTCATAAGGACTTGGAAATGCAGTGGGTTGAAGTCGACCTATGCACACGTGTCCTAGGTGGTGAGAGGCTGGCGAGTGGGAGTGTAGGGGTGGTGGCCCGCAGCGGCCGACGTGGTAGGCCATGCAGGCTTTGACCAAGGAAGGAGGAGACTAGCTAGAAATATCGATGACAGGTGGCACTCACTAGCGCATCACTAATTTACGGTGGTTTCAAGCCGACGGAGACCATTGGCACATTGAGTGGGCAGGTGAAGAAGGGTGAATGGCTCGGATGGGGTAGATGATGCATGATAGGGGCTAGTAGCGTGGAGCCAAGTGTGGCGGCGAGCGGCCCTCGCTGTGCGGCGACCAATAGAGCGGTGACTTGGGTGTGTGATGGTTCGGGTGAGGTGTGACTCTTCACCAATTGAAGATAGAGGGGAGAAAGAGGGCTCATCAGAGGAGAAGAGGAGAATGGTGGCGACAAAACATCGACGGATGAGATTTGGGGAAAATAGCTCCATCGATGAATAGGGCTCGGGGGATGGCTGGAGCGTGGTCGCTTAGTGGTGATGAGTGTGGTGGTGGCGTTGAGTTGGTTGTTTTGAGGTTGGTGGTGGTGGAACCGCAGTGGGCAGAGTGATAGCGACTGACATGGAGCGGCATCGTGAAAAGGTAATGGTGTCGGTTTAGGGGCTCGATATGGAGGGATGGACGCGCGTAAGACGTTGAGCGGGAAGGATGGAAAAGAAAAGAATCGAGAGAAGAGAGGGAAGGAAAGGGATCATAAAAGAGAGTAAGATGGGAGGAGAGAGTGGGCTTGACAGGTGGTTCTGTGGGGAGCACGGTCGCTAACATATGGACCCGCGCGAGAGGTGGTGCATGCATGCATGTTGGGCGTGTGCCGACGGCCTTGCGTGAGTTAAGGAGAGGGGATCGGGCCGTTGCTGATCTGGGTTGAGGGGAGAGAGAGGAGGCTAGTGTTGGGCTAGGCTTGTGGTGCGCGGGAGACTTGAGGAAGAGGGAAGGGGAGGAGGGAGAGGAAATTTTTAGGGAAGCTTTTGAAAATTTCTAGGGAAGCTTTCTAGACCATGTGCATAGTAACAAGTGAAAATTTCTAGGGAAGCTTTTGAAAGGCTATTTGAGGATTTCGAGTTCGGATTTGAATACAAATTTGATATTTGAACTCAACAAATTAAGGGGATTCGAAGGAAAGGAACTCAAGGAATTTGTTAGAATTTGATAATGAGAAATTCAAGAGGATTTGAAATACAGAAAGTAATTTTGGATCGGGGTTTTTGTGGTCGAGGGAGAGATTCAATTGAGACCTTTGGCACCTATGTCCTTAATCACACACAATATTTCACTAATGTGGTAATGGGCAATTGCATCCATTCCCCCACTTTCAATCCCAACTGTTGTTTTACCCCCACTTTTTAGGGTTTGCAAATTTGCCCCCACTTTTTTGAAAACAAACCTGACGGTTGCCCTCACTTTTGACGGTGTTAGTTCCAGGGGCGAAAGGACATTTATATCTTTAGTGGTTGTTGCATTTTTGCCCCCTTTTTTTCATCGTGTGATTTTACCCTATTATGTAATGATATAAGATTGTGATAAATAATTCAAATATGAGCACATCTCGTGTGATGTTTTTGTACTTTAACAAAAAAAATGACAAATACTAGTCAAGTATAGAATTTGAACATAATTCTAGCAGCATTTCAACAGAATTTCGACACAAATAGCACAAGTAACATATATATAGCAAACATTACAAATTGTCCAACACAAATAAGCCACAATACATAGATGTCATAGACCACAAACATTACTTAGTGTTACATAGTCATAACAACACACATTACATGTGCACAACATAGAAGGCACAATACCACATATTACAAGTCCAGATCATATTGCAAGTCCATATTAGCACAAAAGTGCACAAAATTATTTAAAAGGGGCATATAGATGTCCAAATCATGCAAACCATGAAGCTAGCCTCCCTCCTCTTCATTGCCTTCCCCTTCCACCTGCATCGCCACTGCCACTTCCCCTTCCACCTACATCGCCACTGTCACTTACCCTTTCCCTTGCACTTGCACTTGATGGTTAAGAGAGATCAACAATAACAAAATAAGCATAAGCAAAATCTGAAATAAGCAAAAATTGAAGATAAATATAAGGAAAGAGCAATACATGACTCACTTTGATGTGCAACACTTGGTTCGTTGTTCCCCTCTCTACTGTTCCAATTTCTAAAGATGAGTGCCTCCTCTTTTGACTTGCTGTGGGACCTCCTTGGCAAGTCTTGGCCGTGTGGCCTAGCTCATTACATTCAGTGCATTATTTTCTCTTACTAGTGCCAGCCTCATCACTTGCCTTTATCCTAGCCATTCTTGGTCTCCCAGGGTTCCGTAACAATTTAGGCTTCTTGATTTTATATCCTATATCAACATGTCCATCTATCCTTCAATGTCACTGGACTGAAAGTCCCTACATATGCCTTCTTGAACTTCTCAATGGAGAACCAGTCATCCACAAAATCATCGATATGGACATCCCTACTAAGCTTCGCAATGAAAGCTAAAGCATGACCGAAAGGCTTTCCAGTCACTTGCCAAACCCTACAGGAACATGTTTGTTACTCTCCAAATGTACTGCATGCCTAAAGGTGCCCACAGTTACTTCAGCTGTTCCAGCTTCACATATCAATAACTCATGTTCCTGGATATTCTTGCTTTTAGCATTCAGAGACTTTGTAATAGCTGGAATTATTCTTTCCTCCATGTTACCAACAATATTCCATCTTACAACAAACTTGTTTGTGATGATCTGTCTTATTGCATCATGCATGTCCACAATCCGTCGATCCTTGGTTGTTGAGACCCAACTATTGAAGCATTCAGAAAGATTATTATTGATGTAATCTACCTTGCACTCTTCAGAAAATTTGGTTATGCTCTAAATGTATGAATGATTGTTATCCAACCAGGAAAGTGCATCGGAACACTTCTCCTCTATCTCACTCATGAAGCTGTTGGTAGCCGCTCACATATTTTGGGCAAATAGAGGGCCATGGAACTTCTTTTTCATGTTCTTCCACAAGTGCCTCATGCATTCTCTATGTTCCACTCCTGGATAAACATCATCTACAACACTCTATATTCCTTTGCCTGCATCTATACTAATGACCAAACCTACAATAGGACTATAGTTCTTGGTTATTCAGTTGAAATTGAATAGATGGAGCATGCAAGAAACAACTTAAAGAATAGACAACTTTTGGAGTACCAATAGCTTTGTTCATGTTCTGAACAAACCAAGTCCAATTTTCCTTAGATTCGGTCTCAATCACCCCATATGCACTGGAAAAAGTCAGTTATGACCATCAATTGCAACAGCTGATGCCAACTGGCCTCTAGACCTTCCAGTCAAGTGAGTGGAGTATATATCTATGTAACGCCTACATCCTTTCAAAAACCCATTGATATAGGGTTTGAGAGCAACAGAGAACCTCGTGAAGCAGACATCACCATTGCACTCTTTACTGTCCAACTCATCTAAGCTGCTTGGCACTGATCTTAATAGCTCTTCACGATAGGTAGGCAGAAGATCGTAGCTGTCATCCCACTTTCCATTTATCCTCTGAAGACCCTAAATTATAGGATATTAATATGGTGCTTGCAGATCCTTTGCTCCCCTTGAGGGGTTATCCCGCAACAAGTCCACCACTCGATCAACTACCCACTTAGTTGAGGCCATCATTTCACCATACTTGTTGAAAGATAAACAAGTGTGCTTTGGTCCACTTGTCTTAACCTACAAAAAAATAATGAATAGCTTTCAACTTATTGAAAGTACCTTGCATCCAATGTACTTGGGGGCTGTAGATGCAAAAAAAAGGACACTCGCAACCCTATTCCGCTCTTTTACAAATGGCTCTAAACATTTTTCTTGTCTTTCTTGATGGTTTCAAAAGCATGATCATTCAAGATAGTATGATGGGTAACTGCGAACTTGCATTGATCCCAATCAGGGAACACCACATCAACATCAATACAAGCATCATGAACATGATATGCAAAGACATTACTTGTCTTTCTTGTTGGTTTCAAAAGCATGATCATTCAAGATAATATGATGGGTAACTGCTAACTTGCATTGATCCAATCAGGGAACACCACATCAACATCAATACAAGGATCATGAATATCATATGCATAGATAGGTAAATCGTCGTCGTCGTCATCCTCGTCAACTATTTCTTGATCAGGATCAAACTTAGGGTCAGAGCAATTAGAGTCAGTAGATTCGGCCAAATCTGAATCATAGCTACTATCACTATGTGCCACAAGTGATTCAGTGTCAGAGTATATGCCCTCATCATCAATTCCTACCGCATCGTTATCATTTGAACCCTTTTTTTTTATTTCTTGGCTCTCTTTTGTGTGTCTCTCATTTGTGGCTCCCTAATTTGTAGCAATCTCACTTATCCATGCTCTAGGCCTTACTGAAGGATGACACCTACATTTTGTGGGTGAAAATTGCAATGGACCATTGAAATTATTGGCTTGGGCATCGACGCACACAACCCCCTTATCTACATTGAGTCTAAACCACTCTAGCATATGCTTATGTGATTTTATCTCAACAATACCATCATCTAAAGAACGCCGCAAAATCAAGTACTGTTTAGAACCCCAAATGTAGTGTTCAGCTATAAAATTAACAACTTGCAGGAGATCATAGTTATGCATATCAATATTTTGGGTTGGCAAGGTTTTACATTGGAGGTTTTTCTTTGGCCCTCCATCCGGCAAACTAAAAAACGACTTAACTCTAACAACTAATTCCAAGCGCAGTTTTCAGTGAAAAATTGAATGGCACAGCCAGCGACTTGATTGAAAATCTAAGAAAGAAAGGATGAAAAGGAAAGAAATTGGTAGACGTGAATAAAAAAATTGAAAAAAATAGTCTTAGCAATATATTGGGAAATTGCGCGGGGAAAAAGAGTAATTGATGTTTTCATGATATATCATGCCCCGTTAAACTTTTTCATGTAAAAACTTATAGTTGAGAAAAAAATGTCAAAGAAAAGAGTACAACCTACAGATCAATACTCAAAAATAAAAAATTAGCTACTCTATTTTTTCCTGATCTAAATGAAGGTTTTGAACTGAGTGGCCAATTCCTGGTTGTCAGCAGTGTATTGTGTATGTTCTGCAGCTAGCTCCTATCCTTTTATGCTTAGTAGTATTTCTTCGTCCTCGTTGCTCAAACATGTTCTTCGGTCCTCAATAATTTGTCCGTAGAGGTTTGAAGGCCGATTTGGAGGATATCGTAGATACAGGTACCATCAATACATCTCGTGCTAGTTTTGAAGAGGATATGACATCCTGTGATTATTCCACAACCTGTGTACATTGAAGTGCGACGATTCATGTCTGATGGCGATGCTATCCAAATAGTTGGACAACTCTATCGTCAACACTTGGTTGAACTACCATTGCCACCATGGCTGGAAGATGAGCCTCCACAAATTCTGCTACACTATGATTTTTCTTACCTGTTGCAAGGGCGGGTGTGGGTATTTGCAATGTGACTCCCTAAAACTTTAATTCATACTTTTGGAACACCTAAAATGATTTAGTATTAACATCAGAATAATAGTTGGAATAATCAACATATTTAGTTTCTCCAATAAGTGAACAAAGATTGAGGAATCGATGTATTTCCCTCTAGGATCAAGAATAAATGCAAAAGCATACAACATGGGGAGGTTTTTCCAATATTTAAGATAATTTTGTTTCACACTAAAGACTGCTGGTCCTATAAGTTCATCACTATCATACTCTTTGAACAAAGTGGCAATTTCAAGAATCTTATGCAAATTTAAATTAGCTGTTGGATAATATACTTTAGAAGTTCAGATAAAAAGAAATTGAAAGAACCTCTCAACAACATACTAAGTATATGTCTATCAATAGCAGTTGCCCATCACTTGTCAAAACATCACGTGTTTGAAGAAAAATAATAAGCAAATCCTTATAATGTAATACACTTTAACATTAGATAAGTGGCATTCCACCGATGTTTTGTACTGGTGATAAACTTACGTGCACGCTCATCCGATGCCACACAGTACCTTTTCCATTGGTGCGATGGTTAGAACGTGATTGCTTAACGAATGGCCTCAATGTGTACATTTAATAACTTAAACCCTTTTTTAACAATTAGATTAATAATATGGCATGCAAAGTGTTGATGCAGAAGAATTTGTAGATGCATTATCCAATGTCGTGCCCCATGTGTCGTGCAGACACTGCTTGTTGTGTCCGGCCGTGACAATCCGCAAAGTAGCCGTGCCATGTCGTGCAGGCCCATGGGCTATGGCGTCGGTCCATCCATGGCATGGTCGGACGGGCTGTGTGTTGATGAGAAAGCATGGCGGCCTGGGAGATCAACTTAGCTTCAATGCAGGTCCAAAATATTTATAAGATGTGGGTGTGCCAACTAGTTTTATCCTGCAACTAACAAGATGTATAAATTGAAGATCAAAGAGCCAATTGGCCAATAAGCCGATATACCAATGCTAGCCAATGTCGATACCAACCTATATCTATAGGGTTTTGATCAATCAGCTATATGTTCAATGTATATTTTGACACTTGAGTAAATAATGGTATATAGACAATCAACTGATAATGTAATTAAACAATGATATAATCCAATAGAAACCAATCGGTCAATAATGATATGATAGAATAATTGTTTGATCCAAAGGTTAAGCATACACCGGCTGGTGTTCTGATGTCAGTGAAACCTTTGTAGCAATCAGCTAAAACCAACTTGTATTTAATCCTTGTAAACTTATCCTGAAAAGACCGAGTTCAAGGAAGAATCGTAAAGACCACGGCATGATAGTTTAATTCTATTTATTAATTAGGCAAGATTTAGTAACTTTCCTTTTAACTTTAGGAAGTATTTATCTAGTGTTCGATTGTTAACATCAAAATTTTGTAAGCCCCGAAGTCATCATCAATCTAGAGTCAGTATCGGCTTCAGAGTCCTGAAATCGACCGATGCGAATTATCTGGTGGCCAATAGTTGGATTCTTGGTAGATTCGGTTAAGGAAATTAATCGATTAAAGGAAGTTTATCTAGTGGAGACCGAGTTCAAGGAGGATGTGGTATGGCAGTTTATCTATTACTCCCTCCGGGCTGATAATACTTGTCGTTTTAGACAAGGGTAAGGTCAAACTTTAGAATCTTTGATTATGAATCATTTTTTTAGGGAAGATTATGAATTATTTTTAAAATATTTGTCTTTCAAATATGGTGACTACATGTATAGATTAGTCTTAAAAAGTACTTTAATAAAATCATATATTTGTTAACACTTTTATACATATTATAATAGAAAATAATAGTTAAAGTTGTTTTTTTGGAGATCGTGCCCTTGTCCAAAACGACAAGTATTATCAACCCGGAGGGAGTAATTAGGAGAGTTTGTTAGTTTTTTTTTTTATCCTTGGTAAAATGTGTTTATTGTTTGATAAGTATTTTTATGTTTTTCTTTTATCTTTAGGAAAGTTTCTTTCTTTTCCAAGAAGGATTAGTATCTACCCTTAGGTATAAATATGTACACCCGTAGTCGTTGTAAACTATCTCACAGATCAATATAACTACTCTTTCTCGAGGTTTTATTTATCACTGGCGAAACTTGGCACCTGACGCGGGGCTGTATCGATTTTCGGTCTTCGGCGAAGGGGTAAGTCCTACGTTTCGCCGGTCATGGCAATTGTATCGACTATATTGGTATTGTCCAAGGTTGCATCGCTGCGATCTCTTGGATCGCTCTGGTTCGGATGATATATTTTCCTACCTATTTATCATATATCTCTGTTAATCTAGTTTGGCAGCGCAATTTCCTTGTATCGGCTTGAGATCTGCTTCAGGATTTTTGCCGATATTGGCTAAATTGCTTTGTCAGATTAGATTAGCTAAGGTATCCACCGCTCTTAAAATCAGTCAAAGGCTCGATTGTTTAGACTTTATGTTTCTTTGCATACTTCTAGTTGCGTCGACCTTAGTCGTGCTTAGAACCATAAAAACTAACCTACCTTTGATTGTCAACAAGGGTTTCATCAGGGTTTCAGCTGATGAGTTATCTGGACGTTGTATCGGCTTATAAGGATTACACACAAGTTGGATTTAGCCAATTGCAACAAAGGTTTCACTATTTATCTAATCGTTTGGATTTTATGATGTCGGTCCTTCAGCCGATGTATGCTTTAGCCTTCGGATCAACATTTGTTTTATCATATCATTATTAGCCGATTGGTTTCTATTAGATTATATTATTATTATATAACATTATTATCAGTGGATTGTCTATATATCATTATTTACTCAAGTATCAGAATATACATGGGATATATAGCCGATTGCTCAAAACCCCATCGACATCGACTGGTATAAGCATCGGCTAGTATCGGCATCAGCTGGAACTATTCCATCGACTTCGATCGGCTATTTGATCTGTTGTTTGCATATTTTGTCAGCTGCAGGATCAAACTAACTGGCACGCCCGCATCTTATCAATTTTTGGACCTTCACTAGCGCTAAGCAGATCTCCCAGGCTGTTGCTGTTTTCAACTTAGTTCGTGCTAACATAGATCTGGCACTATCGGCCGAGCCTGAATTTTTCGTCAATAGAATCTTACCAAATTTTGGTGTTAACACGGTGCTGGCACGACCTAGTAGCTCGTGGGCCTATGCCGAGTTAGGGCGGGTACTGTAGCAACGTGCCTGGCTCAGCCCGATAGAGCATGACCCATTTTGCCAGCTTTAGGTGGGGGTGAGCTTGGGGCCCTCCCTCTGGACAAAGGTCAAGACACAAGCTTAGGGTCTTGCCTTGGGTCATCGGATGGGATCAAAGCTCAGGATACGGTCATCCCTACCTTGGGGTTAGAATCCATGGACTGGTTGTGACAACAGCAATGCATTAACTACTGAACGTGACTTGTTGGTACTGTCATTTGCAAGGCAAGCTTTGCATTAAATGCTAAGTGACGCATATCTACACGGTGTGTGATGGGAGTTACGTGGTAGCGGTTGTGCGGCTATCATGCGCACCATCATCACCCCTACGAATAGAGCAAGGCTTTCAGATGGCATGGTTGACTGTCTTGCCGCTTAGACGGTCTCAGTGCATGTCCACACTTTCTTCCACCTTAGGCTGACAGTCGGATCCAGAAAGCGTCAATAGTGCTCTAGGTAGGACATGCGGCAAAGCGAGAAGTTGTCTTTCCAACGAGCACCGAGAGGGCCACACAAGGTCCCGACGACCTGGTCCACTTGTCAACAAGCGACCATATTTCATATACCTAATCCCTGTGCGCTGCCAGGACCTAGCCGTTAGAGTTTAGCCATTGTGGTATTCCTCGACTAACTGTATGGCAAGGTCTAAGGCCACCGGGTTAGGGGATCGAACCTTAGAGATCTTTCCTCTTAGAGATCTTTCCTCTGTTAGTCTCTGCATCGAAGAGCATGAGAAGAACCCCACGATATTATGCTAAGCGTGGCTTGAACCTGTATAACCGACTTTTCCTCATATACTCCCGCAACAACTCATGTTCTGCATTCCCTTGGGTTGAACTCACAAAGGGGCGGTCAATTGATTCCCCGCTTGAGAGCTCATTCCGAGTATCATTTTGGGTCAATAATGATGTCACCATCACATGGTTAGAGGATGTTACAAACATATTTATCAAACATGATACATTTGATATGTATATAGGAGCCATCAACATCAAATATACATATTACCGCAAACATATAGTTAGGGGTGAAAACGGTATGGAAATATCCTGATCGCCCGATACTGTTTCTGAGAAACTAATATAATAATAATAATAATAATAATAATAATAATAATAATAATAATAATAATAATAATAATAATAATAATAATAATAATAATAATAATAATAATAATTGTACCGACTACTACCATTTCTAAAACGAAGTTTTTCCAATTTCTACCAGCGTTACATTGAACTTGACACTGAATAGTTGAAAAAATATGGAAATTTCCTGACTGTTTTTGTCTGTTTTCGTAAAAATAATAAAATAATGGTATCGTTTCCAACCGTTTTCCCCTACCCTTAATTACAACATCCTATATACACTTTTCCTATAACCATCGGTTGATTTTCGGAACATCGAGAATCTCAATATACGTAACTTTATCCCAATTTCTGTTGTAAAAACTATTCCTTGAGCCCATTATGTATATCCAATCTTTATATTTGAGAAGATTTGGTTGGGATGGTTGTTCTTGTAAGGAATTGAATATGTCCACATTAATAAAGAAAAACAAAAGAAGAATTAAAAATTAATATGATCTAGCCATGAAACTTTAGACATTGTAACCATATTTTTACAAGGCCGACGTCGCTGCAACACATACACGACCGATGTCATATATTCTGGACAATCGTGGGTGGGACCAAAACTTTCTGAAAGTACTCATTGCACCCGGGTAACCTGTTGAATTAGCGGCTAGGTCCATTTGACATGAGGGTTGAATCCGTCTCCAGAAAATGTTACATTACCTTCGATGGCTTGATTGTTATGCGGCGCCATGAGAGAAGACTTTTTTTTCTGCCGGGGGGGGGGGGAGGGGGGGGGGCCTTCACATGGTCCCGTATCATCTTCATTAATAATCCATTCCTTCTATGCTCATGCTTGTCTTTGCTTGATCCATGCAGGTACTAATGTTAAAAAGAAATTTGAGATGTAGTATCTTTGGTTAAATATATAGAACGCATGTGCCTTTAGTTAATTAATATGTAAACATAGGCATGGTCATATCTAAGACGATTATGCCCTCATAAGACATCTTAAATACGTAGTTCAAATACATGAAAATCCTACACGTGGATTGTCTCGAAAGGTATTTTATAATAGTATTATTTTAGTAGGTTTTATGTATATATATTGTTCAATCTTCAAAAGAAGAGTTTCACAAAACAACAACTATTTAGTCAAAATTAGAATTTTGCTACAACTTTAGACAGACATTTCACCAAACAACATCGTAGTGGACGATTTTACTAGAATTTTCACTATTATGAGTGTCTTGCATGTGGACCTTGGAAATAGTTAGCTAAAGTTGCATCAAACTGATAATTTTGACAAAATGGTTATGATATTCTGAGATGTACTCAAAAGAAACTAGTGTCAAAGCCTAGAGTGAAGAGATCCCAAATCAAAACCCTACCACATGAAAATTATAGATTGGTAGTCCTTAGAAAGGAATTGAATGAGGCACATTGCATTTGAGCATATCTTTGTAGTTGTGAAAAAATGCATTAATTGATTGTGGTCATTTGCTTGCAAAATATATTTCATTCTCTTTTTGTTGCTTCTCTTGTATATATTTTCTTTAATATATATATTTACAGTGGGGGTCTCCCTCACTGTTTTTGGGTCAATATATATATATATATATATATATATATATATATATATATATATATATATATATATATATATATATATATATATATATATATATATATATATATATATATATATATTTATTTATTTATTTATTTATTTATTTATTTATTTCATTCTCTTGTACTAGTTGAACCCCGACTATTATCCTTTTCGTGCATAGTCTTTTTCCCATCAACGTATTGCTACCGTTTAATTGTTGCCCCTTTTTTTTTAGAATTGTGACCACAATTGTGAGAACTATTTAATTCATGTAAGAAAACTACTTAGCATGCTAAATATGTTAACAATTGTGACCACAATTGTAATAAAACTACTTAATTCATGTTCTTTTGCATGTCTTGATGTAGTCTCATCTTTATTGGGCATGGTAATTGAAGATAAATTGCTTGATAACATATTTATCGTTTTCTATGGCATTTGTCCTTGGTCTTTTTGATATACCAACAATAGTTGTTTTATCATCATAAAAGAATACAGTGTAATTAAGAATAGTCATTCTTTTTTTAAAAAAAAAACATATTAGTGCTAAGATAAATCTAGAATTGAAAATCTTTGTTATTTTGTCTCCAGTTTGGCTGCCGTTGTGGTTATTTGTGGACATATCTTTGTAAAATGGGTGTATTTTGGCAATGGTACTTTTAGATGCTTTAATTATACTATTATGTCTATCTTCTCTATTTTCTCATATGGAGTGCACTTATTTTGACAGCATCACTACTTAGCTCAAAATGGAGATCTTGGGTCAATGAGAGAACATGCTCGATACACAAAATAGCTACCACATTTTTGCTATTTTATTGATATGTAGCATGTGATGTTTGTCTTAAGCACTTAGCAAAAAAAAAATGTAACTATCGATGTAAATTGTTTTTTTTTTCTCTATAAAATATTTGCCTCATTATTTTTAGTTGTTATGTTAATTACACAGTATTTGCATTAAAAAAGTTAAAATTCGCTATTGTGGTGCATGCTTATTAATTTAAAATTATAAAATTTGCTTTATTTCCATAGTTATTTGAGTTAGCTTCACCCATATGAGGCCATACCCTCCCAAAGACAGTAAAGTTGTACTCTTGTTTTTCATAGACCTTGGCTAGGTTGAGTTATTTATTTGTACTTGAACCTATGCAGTCAACCTCCTTTGAGATTCATATTAGATTATATATGGTACCTAGTATTAGATAGAAAATATGACAATTATTATATATAATTAACTGCCATTTAGGAAGAGGAAAGGTGCACATTAGCTTCCAAGATCTATCTAGCCCATTTGTAGGTGCATTGTCTTTCAACCAAAGTCCGGCTATTGTCTGACTTTGTGAATATGAATTAACCCACAATTGGCTATAATGCAAGAGTTTTTATGCTTGGCTCAATACCAACACACCATACCCTTGCTAGAACCTTACTTTATGTCGTATATTGCTCAAGGATAACTAATTATTGATCAAAAAAATTATGTTATTTAATACCCATAAACCAAGAGATGTGCAAAAAAAATATTCTAATGGCTATTACTCCAACACTAATGTGATCAAGGATAAAATAGAAATCAAGGTAAAAAAAACAAATCCTTTAGTTTCTTACTTCAGATATGTTACACCCAAAAGCATATATATCATCAAGGTAAATTGGTTAGTATAGATCGTTGCTAATTTATGGTAAAATCATTTGAGCGATTCTGAGTAAGGAAAATTGAGAATTTGCATAACATAATATGTGCATAGGTTGATTAAAGAATTTAATATTAGAATGAAAGATGTGTTAGCATTGATGCATAAGAAATAGTTTGAAATTGTTGTTTTTCTAGTAATATGTTATGTTCTTTTGCATGTAATTTGAATCTCAAAAGATAATCTTCTCATCTTTTCTAATCCAAACTACACTAGTCCCAAAGTCCGACAAATTTTTGTGTTGATCTTTCCTTTCTTATCTCTTCCCCCAAAATCATGCATGTTAAATATTGTCTCCCTTCACCACTATCTACAACTCTACTCTCGCGCGTTTCATGGTCTTTCTGTGTTACTAGTTGCCTGGTGCAACTCCCATCATAGCCAGGTATAGATGGCCATGTGGGCCGCCCGGCACGGCACGGCCCAAGCCCGGCCGTGCCTGGGCCGAGGCTTGTCGGGCCGGCACGGCCCGACCGACGCACCGGGCCGTGCCGTGCCAGCCCACGTGCCGCACTCACAGCCCAGGCACGGCCCAACACGCCTCGGGTCGTGCCGGGCCGGCCCGAAGGCACGATGGGCCATCGTGCTTTTCCTCAGAATAAGTCTAAATTTTCTCCCTCCTATTGGGCTGTGACATTGTATAGCTAAAAAAAGTCTATTTTACCTCCCTCTTCTTTGTGATGTGGTATATAAATAGCTAAAATAAGTCTATTTAAGGTCCCTATTCTTTAGACATTGACATTTATATGTCTATTTTTAGTCCCTATACTTTGTGTACCGGGTCTGGCCTGCCAGCCCATCGTGCCGGGCCGGCCCAACCGTGCCGGGCCAGCCCAGCGTGCTGGTGGGGAGGCCCAGGCACGGCCCGACGGTCGGGCCGGGCCGGCACGGGCCCGACGGTCGGGCCGGGCCGGCATGGGCCCGACCCAAGTCGGGCCGTGCCGTGCTTGGGCCGGGCCAAAAAGGCGTGCCGTGGGCCGGGCCTTCAGGCCTCGGGCCTTATGGCCAACTATATAGCCAGGTTATGCTTAGATTCATCATTGATGTTAATTCCTACTTAGTTGAAATATATATTTCTCATACTAATCCCTTGTTATAGTTCTCTACTGAAGGTTATAAAACTTGGTTGCTAAATCACCTATCATCAAAATTATCATGTAACTAGCTATTCTGTTTAAAATATAGGTTTATATACATATATCTTATATCATTCAGACAAAAACAAGCAAATGTATTTCTTTTTATGTATATAGGCTTAAACAGTAGAACAATCAACCTAGAGAAAAATTAAGTTCTGATTTCGTCATATAATTGTAATTTGTATGTAAAAAAAACATACTTATAAATTGGTGAAAGAGAAGGATTCAAACACACAAAAAAAAAACTAATTCATCTTTACCATGTACCTATAAATTGGAAATCTAGATGTAAAATTAGTATATATTGTTCCAACTTGATCACATCAAAGTTCCAACCATACCTTAATTCATTATACAACATCAATCAGTGCATGATGCGGATTTCTTAAAACATAAGATTTGTGGATATGAAAAAACCCATATATCCATAACTACTAAGTTTCTATGCAAGGAATCAATAATAGACGTCATACGCTATGGTGTAATTGTGGCTTTGAGCCTTGGACCACAATGAATGACGGAAGTTTAGTTGAACTAACCTTGTGTGATCACCATGTAAATTGGTAGCTAGCTAATTATCTACTCGGTTTGGTATATTTGTGACAGGATTTGGATCCTATAACGAGAAGTTAGCTTCATAGACCTGGTTTTAGAATATTCCCCCACCGTTCTTTTGATCTCACATAGATAAAGGGGGAAGGACAAAAACACAACATGGTCAATGCATGGTTTAATGGGTTACGATGCATTTTACATTGATTCATAAAAAGCCAAGTATTTATAATGTTTGTATCAACAAAAGACATTTATAACATGGAAGTGGTAAGCTCATACCATTAGGAAGTTTAACTATTTGTGCTCTTATAACCCGTCGTCCTGTGTTTGCCGTTGGAGAGAAGATTTCTAAATACTATGCCACTATGTGTAACACATTGGCATCATATGGATTGTTGATGTGAGATCCCAATTTTGCCCCGATCAAAAGGAAGAAACGATTAAGGATGTCCATGGCTGTCCTTGGCCTTAGATCTGCATTTGCATGTAGCGGAGCTGACCACCGTGGCCGTTGATGTAGTCCTCGTCGACAAACTCCACCCTCATGAAATTAGATGCTTGTAGTTGGATGTAGAGGAGCTCACCACTATGCTGTTGATGTAAGTCCTTGTCGATGAACTCTATCTCGGGTGAGCCACCATGTTATCCATTTGCTTATTGGTCGCTATGCACCTCACCATCCACCTATGCCACCTCGCAACCCCCGTAACATCGGGCAAGCACGCGCGGCCTCCTCCTTCCTTTTGATGCAACACCCCACAACCACTGCCCACTATCATAGCCCCTCGCCACACGGCAACAAATCGAATTACAAAAGATAGTCGTGCCTAAGAACTCAATGGCTAGCAACAGTATCCTCCCACGTGAAACCATGCTACGAGTTGTGGAAGCAAAGGAGGCGAAAGAAGAGGAAGAGAAGGAGGGTTGTTGCCTCCCGCCGCCACAACTAGTCTACTCTTCTTCAAGGCCCTCTCACCATCTGTTGCTGACGTCCCTGGCAAGGACGATGATCCCCATCGACCTTCTTGGTGGAAGCTTTCGCCACATGCCCTTCTCTATCCAATTGACCCTCCAAGTCCACCATCGGCCCCAACATCATCAATGGTTCTACTGAGCTCCCGCCACCTTCACTGTCGTCGCAAAGAACCATGGCTCACATAGGGTCCCCAGCGACAGCTCCATAGCATCTGGTGGTTGCGGCAGTGACTTCCACGGGTACCAGACCTTGGGGGAAGGGGCTGGAGCAAAATGAACTTTTAATGTCAATCTTCCATGTTGGAATACCCATAGTGGGAAAAGTGGCACAAGGTTAAGAACTATTCTCATTAGAAGCAAACATATAGGAACAATTGCAAAAGTGGCAAGTAATTAAATTTTTCCATACCACTTGGAATGCTTAGTGATAAATGTTTTGTTTCAATGTTTTCCAAGATGCAATAAATGTCTTCACAAGCTAACAACCCCACACTACACGACTTTGCCGCTACTACAATACCATTGTACAAGTCATAAAATAATAGCCTTTACCACTCGTATGTATATCTATTTTTCACCCTTGACCCAAGAAGGATGAATTGAACTCACAGTTGATATACATGTGCATCAGTTGAACCATTGTGAGAGTAGACCCACCAATGTAAGATATAAACCCAAGTACGTGTCAAATATGTTGTAGTTCTTTGGTTGGCCCTTTGACTCAAAGTGAGAAAAAGGTGTAATTTGACTTAGCATGCTTCTTGTGTATATTCAAAATGTAATTTGCAATAAGCCTATTTTAGTGGTCGAAAAATGTGTATACATTAGACTCAAGTCAAATATACCATTTATCTCGTTAAGATGATGCTTCGAGACGAGAATAAATACTATATCATAATGACAATGGGTATATAAATGGTGGTTATCCTACAATTAAAGTCCAAATTTAGCCCTTCAACTATTGCGTTGATCTAATTTTTGTCCTTTTAACTATAAAGCAATTAATTACTGATCCCGCAACTTTAAAAATGGTTCATCAACATGGTTCCATTGATGTGGTGAGATGGATCCAACATGGCAACGGGGTTGGGTCGGTTCGTGTTGGACAAAAACTCCCATCCCTGTTCGCTTGCAGGTTCACCCGGTCCCGACCCCGAAAGAAAGAACAGGTTGAAATTAGTCCCTGGCCGAAACCCCGGCCCCTATAGGGCCTCGCACTTCAGCCAAGTCCCAACATCCCCTAAGCAAGCGGAAGTTGCCGACGGTTGGAAGGAGGGAAGAACGACAAGTGCCACCTTCAACCAAATAAAGCAATCGTATGGAGAGAAGAGACAACGTCGGGAGGCGACCGAAGAGGGAGAGGAATGGAGTGGGCGCCGGTGGCCGACCACAAGATGAGGAAGAAGGTGTGGGGCACCTGTGGACAAGATGGTGTGGGACTCCGGTGATAGCGGCGGGCGGGATAAAGTCGACGCATGGGCGACGTGCGTGACTCGTTGCATGCGCAGAGCATTGAAGCGATCGCACAAATCATGCAGCCGATGGGAGCATCGAATTGTGCAGGTGGATTATTGTTTTTTTGTCCTTTTATATTCTATTTTTGGCCTTATGGGCTTTTGATGGCTAGAAATACATACATGAGGTGACTATTTCTTAAACTTCAGGGCTCCACGAGTGAAGATGTCACCTCGGCCCTAACACCGCTCAAAGTCAGGGCCCTACTCAGTAACACCCACGGGTGAAGATTTGGCCCTGTCCCCGGCCCTGTAGGGGTGGGGACCCACCGAGGCCCTGTTTCCAATGGGGAAAATGCCACCCCTACCTACTTGTGAAAAGAGTTGTTCACCACACAAATCAACAATAAACAACAAAGAAATGTAGAAAATATTGGGACCCACTTGTCATGCTCACCACCTTTCTCTCTTATGTATCTTATTTATTTTAGTTTGATAGCTACTACTTAATTCTATGTTATCAGTCATTTTAGTTTTGTCCTATGTTAAACTTCTTTTAACTTTGACCAAATTCATAAAAAATGTAACAACTTCTATAACATCAAATCACATTCATTAAATCCACCATGAAATATTATGGATGTTGGTGCATCCTTCTATAAACCTGGTTAAAATTTGATTTTGGACAAACTAAAATGGCTTACAATATGGAAAGGATGGAGTAGATGCTTTGTGGCATCCAAATCATACCACCAATTACTTCACCGTGTCATAAAAAAAACCTGGTTTGGGCTTAGGGATAGCTTTATTACGAGGTACAAAACTGAGCAATTTTATAGTCGAAGGTCAAAATTCAGATCAAGGCCATAGTTGAGTGGTTGAATATGGACGTTTTCCTTGACCTTCTCATAGAGGATGGATACATGGGAGAAAATTCCTACAACTTATTTATGTTTACCAATGATTCTAACCTCCAAGAGTGACTTGCCTCTACAAAGCTTTTCTGAAATGACGTTTTTACCATGTTTTCTAGATTCTTTATATACTTAAGCCACATCATTTTTGGTAAAATCAACCATTTCCATCTGAAGAAATTTTCATAAGACGTTCATCAATACACACGAGCCCTTTGGAAAACAACTTATAAGTGAAGCTACTTAGACAAATAGCAAGTTCGATACACTAGAATTGTGAGAAGCCTTCTTTGGCTTCATAAAGAATTTTAGTAGCGGGAGGCTGCCATCATGGGTCACAGTTGATATACTATAATTTACTCTATATTTATTTCTTTACTCTTACTAAAGAAGTTGTTAGGTGTTGGTGTATTCTACTTCCATCCAGCCAAAGGATTTCATAGATTATTTATTTTAAATGGGTCCCGACAAGTGCATATGCATGTGGCTAATTGATCTTATGTTACCGTGCATCAGGTTTTAGATGAATGGAGAATTTCTTTCTGCAATTTATTTTGTTGATAAAGTATACTCCCTCCGGATTGATAATACTTATTGTTTTGGACAAGAGCACGGTCTCCAAAAAGTAACTTTGACAACTATTTTCTATTATAATATATATAGAAATATCAGCAAACATATGATTTTATTGAAGTACTTTTTAAGACTAATCTATACATATGATTTCCATATTTTTAAGATAAATATTTTATAATTTATTTATAGTAAAAGATTTTAAAGTTTGATTTTACCCTTATTCAAAACAACTAATATTATTAGTCCGGAGGGAGTATTAATTAGCACATCTTATGGCGAAGTTGACTTGTTATTTTAATAACTCTTTATATTGGCATCGCCTGGGAAGAATACGGTGCCACAGAAAAGCACCCCAGTTTTAACTGGTTACATGACTTTAACAGCAGCAGCAAATACACTTAGTTAACCATAACTCCTTTTCATTTTCAAGACTCCATTACCAAGTTCTAAAAAGGCAACTGTTGAAAATGTCTGATGATTAGTTCAAATCAAATAAACGCAAGTTTCTGTCTTGAATTTTGTATCATATGTCTGTTAATTTTAGTTATTATTTCATGGTTTTCCTCAAATTTTATCAAAATGTTCTCCTAGGTTTATCAAAAAAATGAGCAACAATGTGATATTGTTTTGTTCAGCAGCTGTATATATGATTATTTCATTCGCACGATTCCATTTGTACCAGTTACCACATTAATTTGATTATTAGGCTGTGGATAATAAAGACCATTCAATGATAAGCTTGGGCAAAGTTTGAGACCGCAGAATGAAACTACTAGAAGTTCTGGAACAGTTATACCTTTTATAAATTCTTCTGGTGTTTTTAGCAGATAAGCCCTAAATTTTATTCTGCATTTAAGTCAGGAAGATGTTGGAGGACTACCTTTATCTGTAGCTAGTATATCTATTTTTTTTTCTTTTGAACAATATCTACCTATCTATATATGTCTGTAGTTTATCATCCGGCAATTTATATTGGATATAGGTCACACAGTGACTCGAAAAGTATGCAACAATCCAACAAACACTCCTATGTTTTCTTGATAGTACTAGTGTAAATGCCCTTCCAACTTCATGAGTTTTCTTGATACATATGTGGGGTGTTCTGGCTTAAGATATCAATATGACAGAGATCAAACATGTATAGTTAGATTGATCTTTTCATGATCTAAAAGATTGATCTTTTCTCCTTATGTAGCATCAGAAGATCGAAAGGCGAAAAACCTCTCTAGTTGCAGAAAGAAGTCAACCTTTGACCGCGTTCTTTTTCTTAATTAACAATTTATGAAGCTAATTGGATATTTAATTGAGATATATCTAACGTTTTGTGCTTTTGTAATTGAAACAGAATTCTAACACTATTCTGACATAATCTTGCTGCTTTTCTCTTTACTTCAGTACGCAGAAAACAATTGAACGCTATAGGACGTATACAAAGGAAAATATCGGCAACAAGACAGTACAGCAAGATATAGAGGTATATAATTCTTGTTGACAAACTTGGTCATCCTTGTACCATAGTGTTATTGCTGATAGACTGATTTTAGTATAATTTATGTCATATGTGTGCGTATAATTTCCGTTGGCAGTGTCAATGCTGCTCCATCAATAGATTTCGTTGTATATTGAGGTAAAACGAAATGTATATTAAGTTAGTTATTTTGGGGAACTCTGTTTTCAAATTTTATTTGAAGATGCCCTATATCTGATAGATTGTATTTTTTTTAATAAAAAAACAGTAGATTATGGTTATGTATAAATAAGCATATATAAGATCCCTGCACTGAAGCAGGGACAGTACTATTTTTAAGACAAAGAAAATCAGATGTATTCTAGACTTTTAAGAATCAGTTTTCAATTCACCAAGGATGTGCATAGTCTTCGAGATTATGGTAGGAATGTTTTGGTTGAGAAATAAATAAAGAACATGAGCACTAAACAAGCAATGAAAAAATGTGTTCTGAAATAAAATGTGCTTCTAGTCGTTTTATTGTAGCTGGACAATTTTCAATAGATTGTTTGGTTGTCTGAATTGTAGCAAGTAAAAGCTGACGCTGATGGTTTGGCAAAGAAACTTGAAGCTCTTGAAACTTACAAAAGGTACCCCCTTCAGCTTAATTACAGAAGTGCCGTCCTTGTAGCTGTCAAAAAATAGGCTGTTATCATCGTGTTTAATTTGTTGATATGCAGAAAACTGCTGGGTGAAAAGTTGGATGAATGTTCTATTGAAGAACTGCATAGCCTGGAGGTCAAGCTGGAGAGAAGCCTCATTAGCATCAGGGGAAGGAAGGTTGGCTAATAAATTTTCCATTTCAGTCTACGTTATCAGCAATTAATTTATCTATATATATGATGTGCACAAACTTACAACCAATTCTCTGCATACTAGACAAAGCTGCTTGAGGAGCAGGTTGCCAAACTGAGAGAGAAGGTACCTCACCAACTTCGTACTTACTATAAATAAATAAATATATATATAACCTGAAACGCAGGACCAATCATCTGTTCCTAATGTCGTGTTTGTCTCTTTTTTGCATTAACATCGACCAGGAGATGAAGCTGCGCAAGGACAATGAAGAGTTACGCGAAAAGGTAAGACGAGTGAAACTTTTACTGCCGAGAAGACACCAGCAGCCAGCTTAAGTCGATCGCCCAGCCTAGCATATGATTATTTGAGCTAATTCGTGCGATATCTTATGTGCACACCAATATAAATGCCGAGAATTTTCTGCGACACTGAAAGATCAACTCACCTGATTTGCTTCCCTTGATCATGAACTTTGTGCAGTGTAAGAATCAGCCTCCCTTGTCTGCTCCTTTGACTGTCCGGGCCGAAGATGAGAACCCGGACCGTAACATCAACACCACCAACGACAACATGGATGTCGAAACTGAGCTATTCATAGGGCTGCCTGGCAGAAGTCGCTCCAGCGGCGGTGCTGCAGAAGATAGCCAAGCGATGCCCCATTCTTAAGTAACAGGCCAGGAATAAGCTGGATCTCTGCGTTGAGAAAGGAGATGATGCTAGGCATGCAATGACACCAAACCATCCTAAAAACAGACCACGCTGTATATTTTACTTACCCGTATTGTCGTCCATGGATGCGAAATGCTAGACGCATATGCACCCACCCATTCAGCACCACCAGGCAGAAACCCTTCGATCGGCAGACTCCACTACCCATCTAAATCTAAATCGAGAGATCTCAAGTGCATACTTGTACTCCTGCTTGATTGTGGCTTGGTATTTGATGTGATGTTGGAGCAAACATATGCTGAACATATCTCAGTTGAGATTCTCTGCACAAGGCCGGAACGGGAGGAAGACGAAAGGAGGAGTTTTAAAGAGGGAGGGAGTACATTCAGGTGACAGATCGCTTTGACCTGTACCCCTGTTGTATATGACGCGCTATGCTGGTATTGGTCGACGTTTCGATCTCTTGAATGCTACCTGTGGTCGACGTGTCGATTGGGCAGTGGAAGCCGAGGAGACTTATGGACCCTTATCCCCATCGCTTCTAGTAGTATCCCTCGATTCGGTGCGTGATAACGGTTTTTGCTTGCAAAGCCGCGATGTGATTTTTCCAACTCTGGAGTCTGAAGTAGTAGTAGTATATTTCTCTTTACAGCGAGTATATATGGAATTTTTTTGAGAATTAATATTATTTTTATGGAAAATCGCAAAAGTAGTGGCCAACCGGGGAAAATCGCGAAAGTAGGTCCCTGTCGAACGGGTGCAATTCGATAGGACACCTATCGAACAACGGGCAGTCGACAAACACCTGTCGAACGGCTGGCGTTCGACACACTCACCTGTCGAACGGAGGGAGTTCGAAAGGGCCCACCACCGGCGCCGCGAGGCCTGTCGAACCGGGGGCGTTCGACAGCGCTCACCTGTCGAACGGAGGGAGTTCGACAGGGCCCACCACCCGGCGCCGCGAGGCCTGTCGAACCGGGGGCGTTCGACAGGGCCCTCCACCGACCCTGTCGAACAATCGGCGTTTGACAGGCCGGTTTAAAAGCCCCGTCCGCGAGTTCGATTTGTTTCGAGGACCACATCGCCAGCCGCCGCCGAGAGTCGCCAGTTCGTCGCCGTGAGCGCCGGAGGGAGCGAGGGGAGGGGATAGCAGGCCGGAGAGGAGGCCGAGGAGGCGCCGGCCGGGAGGAAAGGGTTGGCGACGCCCTCCAGCAGTGAAGTTAAGGTATACATTAGTAATCCCTAAGTACAATGCATATGAAAGTTTAATAAAAAATTGGTTTAAGAGTTGTTAATTGTTTCGCATTGTTCGATGTTAGTATGTATGGTTAGCACATATTTGTTATTGCTAAATGTTGGTAGAGGTATTTAAGTAATTGTACGGTTAAATTAGTTCTTAGTTAGTACATATTATTGATATGTTGTGTGTTAAAATATGTACAAAGGTGTTATATTTTATTTGGATTATTAAACTAGTTGTTTGTTACTAATAGTTGTAAATTAGTACACGGCAATGTAGTATAAGTTGTAATAGGGTAATTATCGAATGATTAAATGATTAAACGTGAGACTATTTGTCATGTTTTATCAGGATGTCAGGTGATATGCCCATTCGTCTGTATTATGGCGATGCTCCTATACAAATATGTGATAGCGGGGTGGATTTGACTGTATATGCCTTCCATGATACTAGTCTGAATGCACCGGAGCATATGGGTTTGAACGACGTGTTAGGGTGGTTGTATAATATGTTTGGGGTAGATCCAGTACACGATAAATTTGTCATAAATGCCGTGTGGCCAGTGAGGGGTCAACATGGATGGCAGTGGAGAGTAGTGGAGGTTGCGTCAACTGGGAGTTGGAGGAAGTTTGTTAGTAAAGTAAGGGAGAAAGGCTATAGCCCGGCAATAGTGGTGCAGAAGACAAAATGTGTTGATCGATCGGGGGAGTCAAGTCATGCCGTGGTGGAAGAAACTCCGTTGGAAGGTGGACAAGCTAAAAATGTTTGGCGGACTGAGCAAGGTCGAGGGGAAGAAGTAGTAGAGGGTAATACACAAGGAGAGGTCATTGTTCGTGGTACTAATCGTGAGGCCAACGACTCGGACGATGAAGAACCGGATTCGCCTATGCGTGTTGATGCAGCGGAGGAGAATGAGGCGGTAGTGGATCAGATGGAAGTGGAAAACGAGGAATACATTGCGCTTGTAGTGGAAGGAGAAGATACAACACTGTGGGACAACGAAACTTACATACCCGATAATTGGACGACCATATCAATGAGTCGTATGAAGGTAAACGATGGTTTAGATGCCCACTGGTGTTATGATAGTAAGCAGATGAAAGTTGGACAGATGTTTCATGACAAAGGTCACTTACAAGATGCGGTGAAGAGGTGGGCATTTGTCCAGAAGCGTGAGTTCAAGGTGAAGGTTTCAAATAGGACGACGTATGACGTGAAGTGCATACAGGGTGGATGTCCTTGGAGAGTGCATGGTTACAAGCCACAACATGACACTTTATGGGTAGCTTCGAGGGTTGAGCAACATACGTGTTTGTTGGAGAATACCCGTCTGGTGCACAGAAACCTGACAGCGGCATTTGTGGCACAAATGGTATATTCAAAGGTGGTTAGAAAAACATCTTTGTCCCCTTTTACCATAATGCATGACGTTGAGAAAGAGTACGGATATGAGATATCGTACGACAAGGCTTGGAGGGCAAAACAGAAAGCATTGGAGATGAGGTTTGGAACTTATGAGGATTCTTATCACAATCTTCCCCCACTATTGGAGGTGATGCAGGCAAGAAACCCGGGCACACACATGGCTATTCTCGATGAGGTGAATGAATATGGGGAGAATGTTCTTCGTCGGGCTTTCTGGTCATTTGGGTGCATGATAGAGGCCTTTAAAAATTGCATTCCTTTGCTCTGTGTTGATGGCACTTTCATGACAGGCAAGTACAGAGGAACAATTCTAACCGCGATCGGAGTCGACGCGGATAGCCATGTCGTTCCTGTTGCTTTTGCATTTGTTGAAAGCGAGAACACATCAAGCTGGCTATGGTTTTTGCGGCACATTAAAATGTGTGTTGTTGAAAACAGACCAAATGTGTGTGTTCTGCATGACCGACACGCCGGTTTGCTATCAGCGATACAGAAGCTTCAAGAAGATGTCACACAGTCCGTGCCATGGCCAGATTTACATAGCAGATGGTGCATGCGACATTTTGGGGCTAATTTTTATAGACAATTCAGGAGTAAGAGATTGATGGACCTGTTCAAGAAGTTATGCAAGCAGAATCAACAAAGAAAGTTTGATGCCATATGGGAGCAACTGGATCGTTTGACCACTACACACATGGAAGAGGTTAGGAAAAAACCCATAGTTGCCAGACAGGAGGAGCCGGAGGGACTTGAACCCATTCCTAATGAAGCACCAAGTATTACTCGGCGCAGGAAGCGTGGAAGGGCCACGAAGTGCTTCACGGAGTGGGTAGAATTTGAGCCAAGGGAGAAATGGTCGTTGTTGTACGATACAGATGGATCGAGGTATGGTGTGATGACAACAAATCTTGCTGAAGTGTATAATTGGGTTATGAAGAATACACGACCTCTACCACTTGTTGCTATCCTGGAGGGCATCACGAGGGGTACACAGAAGTATCTCTGTAAAAGGTATTCCATGGCTAGTCTGAACCTCAGCAAACCCAGTGTTAAGTATAGCCCCGCTATTACACAGTACATGGATGAGAAAAGTAAGAAGGGAGGAACCCACAGAGTGTGGCCTGCTGGGAATAGAGAGTTGTTATTTGAGATACGACTTCGTGACAAGAGTGGTGTCGGCATTGGGACTACTGACATCACATTGGAATGCACGTTGTGGCCAGAGTATCACGCTTGCAAATGCAATTGCAACAAGCCTTACCTGTTACATCGGCCATGTTCCCATGTTCTTGCTGCTTCCGCAAAAGGGGGTGTTGATGGAAACATTTTTGTTTCTCCCTACTTTAGAAAGGAATCGTGGGAGGCAACTTGGCGTGGTGAATTGCGTGGTTGGCGTGCCGTGTGTGATTTCACTCGTCCTCCTCCAGGACAAGCCAATTGGGTTCCTGACTCAAATTTATTAGTTGATACTAAGGGTCGTCGCCAGTCACGCAGGATCAAGAACCTTATGGATGAAGCTAAAGTGAAAGATCGTTCTCGTCGTAAGAAAGCTTGCATTCTTTGCGGGGAGAACCATTCCCGTAAAGATTGCAGCATGTACAATGTAGGGCATGATGCCACAGGCGCTGATGTTCGTCGCGTTCCAAAGGGGAAGTCGAAGAAGAAAAATAATCCTTAGTTCGCTACTATCCTTGGTGGACTCCCTACTTTGAAGATCGTTATCGTTCAATTTATGTTTAGTGCGTCTGTAATTTTAATTTGAACTTTCTTGCACTTTTATTACCCGAATCTATTTGTAATGGCCTTGTAATTTTCATTTTGAACTGCACTGCACTTTTAATATCGTCATGTATTTGTATTGGAATTGTAATTTAAATTTCGAACTGCACTGCACTTGTAATATCGTAATATATGTGTCGTGGGCTTGTAATTTTAAATTGAAATGTACTGAACTATTCTTATCTGTATCTATGTGTGCTGGTACTGTAATTTTAAATTGAAATGGCATGCAAATTTGTTAATTGAATTATGTTGCATACATTTATTGCACTGTTACCATACGTGCAATGTACTAATGTGGTTTTCGATCTGTAGGTATGGCTGATCAAAATGATGGGCAGCTGATAGACAAGGAGATCGATAGGAACCATCGATCGCGACGTCTTACTACAGGAACTTTCTGCAATGTGCTAAAGATGCGAGGACCGGATCAATATTGGCGTATTGATCCTCGTTGGGTTCCAAGGTGTGTGAAAATATATTGTTTTTACTAATACAAGGTGTTTATATTTTCATGTATTAATAACTTGCGCTCTGTCATGTTGTAGGCTGAGAGCAGCTGGGTTGTTGACGTTTGCACGGTTGGTCGAGCCTTCACGTGCAAGGTCCGAACGAATCCACATTGACGCGGCGCTTATGAGTGCTCTTGTCGATAGATGGAGGCCTGAGACCCACACTTTCCACCTCACAGTTGGAGAGATGGTGCCCACTCTGCAGGATGTGTCTTATTTGTTGGGGCTGCCGATAGCTGGGCCAGCAGTTGGCCCAACAATGGTGAATGCTGGATGGGCGGATGACCTTCTGGCCAGTTTTGGTGGTGTGCTGCCTGTTGCACTGGAGGATCTCACAGATGGGCACGGGCCTACGAAAAGTTGGTTGAATCAGTTTCGACAGGATGTCTTCCCTGATGACCAGGAGGAGTGGATCGTGCAGCGGCACTTAGTCGCTTACCTGTTGTGGTTGTTTGGATGGGTGATGTTCACGGGAACTCACGCTGACTCCGTGGACAAGCACTTCATCCACTTTGCGGAGCAGATTGCAGAGTTACCTATCGCGGAGATTCCACAGTACAGTTGGGGGTCGGCGGTACTTGCGGCGACATATGCCGGACTGTGTGATGCTTGCGTGAGGAACAGCAAGCAAAGTTCACTCCCTGGATGCCCGTTGCTACTTATGTTGTGGGCGCACGAGCGCTTCGACATTGGGAGGCCTCAGCTTGACTCGTACGCAAACTACGGTTTGCGAGAGATGTACAGGTCTGGTGTTGATGACATCGACGATCGTCCCACTATGGGATCCTTGTGGACACACCGTGAGGTAATTTTTGTTAAATTCGTTTATGTTATCATTATGAATACTAGTTCACAAACTTTCCTTATATGACTAATGAAAACTACTACTTGTTACAGCCGCAGTGGGTTAGCGGGACGACACGTCGTGTCTACACTCAGTTTGTAGCTGACTTTGATCAGCTTACGCCTGACCGTGTTCGGTGGACTCCCTACACTCAGCACGATGTCAATGATCGTGCACCGCACGGTCTCGCGGATCTTTGCACGCGAGATATGCAACTCTGGAGGACGACTTGTCACCTCGTGCTGGACGTGCACGTCGAGCCACACAATGTCCACAGGGTTCTCAAACAGTTGGGCATGTATCAGGACTTCCCTCCGAGAGATGGTCGTCCTTTGGCAGATAGTCTTCATAGGTTAGTTCACATCACAGTTGTTTAATCCTACATTTTTTAAAATAAATCACTGCACAACATTTTTTCTGATGTGTGAATTTGTTGTTGTGCAGGTACTTCAGAAAGGGGCTCGGGCTTTCCTACGAGCTAGTTATTGTGACCACGGTTCAGCCGACGGTACAAGAGTGGGAGCACGCAGCTGATAACTTGGCACTTCAGACACCTCCAGACGATGGGAGTTATTATGGAGCTTACCTTCGTTGGTACCGCAGTGTTACACGATGGAGGTGTTTTCCTCCACAAAGAGATAGCACCGTCCCCCACCAGGCAGCGATTACTGACACGTTTGCCCCTCAGCCTAGATCAGCTTACAAGTCAATGGTACGTGTTTATTTGTGGAATTTGAGCAACTAGTTCAATATTTTTAAAAAGTTAGCAAGTAGTTCAGTATGTCTAATAAATGTGCAATTGGTTCACCTAGTTCCTTTTCTTACATAAATGTGGAACTAGTTCAGTATTTATAAATGATGTGCAACTGGTTCATTATTTCTAACAAATGTGCATCTTGTTAAATACTCTTAATAAATGTGCAACTGGTTAAATAATTTTAATTGCCTTGATTATTTGTGGAACAGGCGGAATTTGTTGAGCACGTTCACGTGGAGTCCGACACCCTGCTGCAAAGACTAGAGGCGAGACCTCCAGTCGTCAGGTCTGACGACGTGGCGAGTGTCCTTCGCAACTTCCGTGCACGTGCTGCCGCACTACTACGTCGTGTCTCCTGTCGGAGCGCGGCAGATGTGGTGCAGACGTCGGGCCGACGGCTGTCGCGCCCAGAAATTTAGCCCAAATTTCCAGACTATTTTGTGTATTAAATCCCTGTCCAGGACCAGCCAGGGTACACAAAACGACAAGTAATAAACAGTTCCAAACGTAAATAAAGCGTAAAATACTTACAGAAGAGGCACTTAGTCCTCACACCGAAACAAAAGCAGCAGCAGCGGAAAAAGGCGATCCTAGCGGGGCTTCAGCTCCACTCCACAGGCAAAACTCAACTGGGGTCTGAGCCTTGGTCCTCTAACTCCATCTTCAGCTCAGAAGCACTACACTTCTGAAAAGGGGGAATAATAGCAAGACTGAGTACAACCACCGTACTCAGCAAGCCACACCAACGATGCAGACGTGCAAGGGGAACACAAGGACGGTTTGTGGCTATTTGCATAAAGGCGGTTGTAAAACATTTTATTGAGCAAAACAGTAAAACTGTTGAGTAATTAAAGTAACATTAAAATCTCCACTGATCAACGCTACACCACGTTGAACAGGCCCAACCAACCCACCTGTACTACAGTGCATTGGGTCGATTTATTAAGTGTGAGACTAATCACGGTGAATCTGGTCGATCGCCCATAACCGCGGGCACGGCTATTCGAATAGTTTTACTCTGGCCAGAGGTGCACAACTGTACCCACAAGACACAACCCACCGACATGTCACCGCGTCATCATGTGCCCATGATGCACACGTCACCATGTCGAGTGATTGTGACGAGACCCTTCGCATAACCCTCCCCTAACCATCCACACCACGCTAAGGTTTCACCCCCACCCCTCAAAAGGCAGTGGGCGGTCCCCTCTTGCGCCGCGGTGAATCCGGCAGCTGGACAACCGGACACCCCAGCCGACCCAACTCCATCACGCCCACCCTCGCCACCGGTGCCTAGGAAAGGGTCGAGCTATACTTCAGATCAAGCAGTTACCCATTCCCGCTTGTGGCAAGCGCTGTAAGTCTTCCAGGGTTTCCCGTGAACCGGTCCTTAATTGCCATGGGTGCGACTCACAAAACCATGCACCCACAGCCCACCATTCAGTCGCATTTTAGTTGGATAATTACGACCATAAAACATGGCCAGATGTCTCGAGCACGCGGCTCAACAAGATACTAGAATGTCTAATACTGCAATTATCCCATCGACTGAGCTAGTGGTAATTAAGCATGGCTAAGCATATAGTTCTAGCTAGGTCACATAAGTAACATGAGCTAGTCAATTTATTACCCAAGGTTGACAAAGAACAGATATCAAGTAAACATGGCACAAGCGAGCAGATAGGTAAACCCTATTCCCATGTAATTAGCAAGACATGCATGTTTATTTGCAAACGGTAAAACATTTATAAATTGGGATCAACATGCTCAAGGGGAATGTGTGACTTGCCTTGCTTCTTCACTTGGATTTTCCGAACTCTTTTCCTCGCGACCGCGATCTTCCGAAACGACGGAAACTACACGCTGGCACGCAAAACGAGGAAAAACTCTAATAAAAACCAAGGAAACAGTACATAAAAACTAAACAAACATGTAGAGCTCAATTTTAGATGAATTTTGCAAGTTGAATGGCTCAATTCGGAGTTCGAATGAATTAGATATGAATTTTAGAAGTTTTGAGCCATTTTAATGAATTTCTAGAATTAAACTCGATTTATTGCGCAATTATTATTTATTTTTACAAAGGAAATGGACCTCGCTGACGTCATCAAGGGGGAGGGGCGGCGCCGGCAAGCGGGCCCCACCGGTCAGCGGCACAAGGGCGCCGGTCCACCGTGGACCGGGACCACCGAGGCGGTCCACCGCCGGTCCACGGGAACCGACGGCCCGGATCGGCCCAAAGCCGATCGGACGGCCACGAGGCGGCGCGGCTGGGGCACGGGCACGGCATGAAGCCGGCTCGGCCGAGACATGACGCGGCGGCGGCAAGGGGAAGGCGGCAAGGGGGAGGCGGCAACCGGCTGCAGCAGCTGGCGACGTGGAACGGCGGCGGGCGGCCGGAGGACAGCGGCGCGCACGGGGACGGCGACGCACCCCAAGAGGCGGCGGTCGGCAAGAAAGGGGGACGAGAAAAAAAGGAAGGAAGGAGAGATCCTCACCGGAAGCGGCGGCCGACGCGGAGGAAGAGGACGGCGACGACGATTGCCCAATGGCGGCTTGCGAGGACGGAGGGCGGACGGGGTCGCCCTTGACCTTCCGAAGGAGAAGAGGGAGTTCGGGAGAGGAGGACCGATGCGGGGTGACTGGAAACGAAGGCCGATGGCGATGACAAGAGGTAGAGCTCACCGGCGACCGAGGAAGGAGGAGCTCCGGCGGATTTCCGGCGAAGAGGGGCGGCGGCCGAGGTCCTCCTCGTCCTTGCGGAGCTGAGGGAGGCAACGGCGCGGCAACCCCTAGGGCGGCAGTAGCAGGCGGCTGGAGGCGGTGAATGGCGGTGGTTTCGGCTTGCACGGTGGGAATGGTGCTGCGGGGGTGGAAGGAGAGGACGGAGCGGTGGACGAGGTGCGCACGGCGGCTGCGGTGCTGGGGAGGGCGACGGCGCAGTGCGGGGTGGACGGGAGCGGCGGCGCGGCGCTGCTGGAGTTCGCCGGAGAGCGGCGGTGCGTGGGCTCGGCGCGGGGAGAGCGAGGGAGGGCGCGGCGGCTTGGGGAAAATGGGGGAAATGGAGGAGGGGAGGCCGGGGATTGTTTTTATAGGGGAGGGGAGGCGGGATCGAGCCCGGGAGAGGCGGAGTCGGGGCGGCAACCGCCGGTGGCGTGGGCGGCATCGTGGGGTGTGGGTGGCGGTTTTGGAGGGGAGAGGTGGGGGAAAACGGCGGCGTCGTGGGGCGGCTCGGGCGGCCATGGCGGCAGTTGGAGCTGGAGGAAGGGGATGACAGGTGGGGTCCACGGGTCCCACCTGTCGGGGAGAGAGGGAGGGAGAGCTGGATGGGGGACGTAAAACAGACTTCACGAGGGAGAGAGGAAACGGGCCGACGGCCCAAGAGATGGGGAGGGAGGCCGGCCGGGAGAGGGAGAGAGAGGGCGCGGGCCGCGGGAGGGGAAGGATTCTTGGGCCGAAAATGGCCCAAGGAGGAAGGGGAGTTTTTATTTTGTTTTCTTTTTTTATTTAATTGATTCGATGAACTTTGTGCCATTAAAATTACTTCTTGAGCTCCGAAAATTCACGGAAAATTCCGGAGAGTATTTTAGGGCACAAAGAATATTGCAAAATATTCCCGGCCAATGATTTTTAAGGGAAAATTTTAATTCTCCCATTATTTCACTTGATTAAATTGATTTAACTTTTATTTAATTTCTAGAAAATGTATTATTAATTGATTTTTATTCCCGAACGAAAATCGGGGCGTTACAACGGCCATCACCACCACTACCCCGACGTTCCAGCGTGGATCGGAGTGGTCCATCCTCTTCACGTCGCGGGTACGAAGCGGCCCACACATCTCACGGTCGTCCTTCCTTTCAGCACACCCCAGCACCGGAGTACACCAGGGGGTCAGCCGGATCAGGGGTACCCACGTCGAGCACGGCACCACCACGTCCGCAGGTATTCCAAACTCCGCCTTATGTTCACCCCTCGCAGGGAGCTTCTGGGTCGGCACACTTCCCTTACATGCCAACGGGGGACAACGTGTTGAACACACCAGTATGGGGACTTCATATCACTCCGCGTGCGCCAGAGCAGGGCCACACACAGCATACATGTAAGTCATTTTAAACAATAACACGCTTTAGTTTCTAATTATATGTATCGTTACTAACTACGCCATATTTTTTGGTTTCTCCCTCTTGTACAAACAGACGATGAGTACGGTTCGGCGTCGACGCATCACGGAGTGCCTGCTTACTCCCCTCGCACAGCATTCATTGAGGACTTCTTTTTCACTGATCCTCCCCAGGGGGAAGTAGGGATGGATTACTGGCACGCAGCACCTCAGGTCACACAGCCGACGCAGGAGACGGAGGCCGGTCAGGGGCCAGACGTGACACCACAGCAGGCAGCTAGAGATAGGCACCCCCCTGATAATTTGACATATCCCACTGAGCAGATTAGGCGTAGGAAGAAGGGAGGACCTAGCAAGCGTGCGAAGGGCACTGATCGTCCTTGACTTATCTATTTGTATTAAACTTTTAGTCATTTATGTTCTGTCCGTACTATTTGAGAAACACTTTACGATTAACTTAGTACTATCAGGACTATTTCATAAACTTCTTCGGATAATTACTCAGTAGCATACCCTTCGAATGAATCATGACAAATTATCATTCAAATATACAAATAATGAAACTAAATAATTCAAATATTTTAACCAACAAATAAATACTACAATTTCTGACCAAACATTATCAAAACCCTAAATCACATACATATAACATTACAAAAATATTTTCCTTTCTTACACACTAAAATAAATTACATATTATTAAAAAAAATAACTTATTACAAATAAATGGAGAACGCGACCCTGTCGAACTGCGGCAGTTCGACGGACATCCTGTCGAACTGCGGCAGTTCGACAGCCCAGCCTGTCGAACGGGGGCTGTTCGACAGCCCTGCCTGTCGAACGGGGGCTGTTCGACAGGTCCTGTCGAACGGCAGCCTTCCGATCTCGTCGCCAGTCGCGCTCTGGCCGTTCGATAGGCGGCCTATCGAACTGCACCCGTTCGACAGGGACCTATTTTCGCGATTTTCCCCGGTTGACCACTACTTTTGCGATTTTCCATAAAAATAATATTAATTCTCAAAAAAATTCAGTATATATGGTAGTAATAAATCATTACTCCCTCCGTTTCACATACACACATATATATATATATATATATATAATCAATATGAATGTGAAAAATGCTAGAATAACTTATATTATGAAACGGATGAAGTAGTATTTATTCGATGTTCAGTTGATATACACTGCTGCTCAAACAGCTCGTGTCACGCGGAGGCACGGAAGGGAACATAGGCGAAAAGCTAGTGGTCACACGCAATTAGAGGCAAAAAGGATGCAGGAAACCGCAGGAATCGGTAGAATTTTGACAGGGAAACATACGTTGAAGACTGCCTCACATGCAAGTACGCCACGTGGAGGTGTTGTATTCGCGTTGGAGACGTACGTACACGTCGCTGTCGCGTATACTAGCATGGACTAGCGGGCCCAAACGCGATCGAGGCGATGTAGGGCAAAAGCCGTGATGGGCTTGGGGACGATACGGCCCAACGCGCCACCGTCCTGGGTAGTATGCGGCCCACGGGAGTGTGGGGGAACAAACGGCGCCGCGTGCATCCCATGCGCCGTGAGCGGACGTGCTGGTGGAGCCTGAGCCCACGAAGATGGCCCAACATCTACGTAGCATATGGCCCACAAACTCCCGTGGCGAGAGATAAACTAGCACATGGCCGTCATGCAGAGTACTAGCTCCATCTTAAGGGGGTGTTTGATAACTAGAGACTAAATTTAGTCCCTCTCACAAAAATATAACTAGGGACTTATGTTTTTGTGAGAGGGACTAAAGTTTAGCCCCACTTTAGTCCCTCCATCCAAACACCACCTAAATACCTTCATCTTAAATAAGTTTGTTTTTAACCCTTTTACGATTTGTTCTAAAATAAGTTCTTTCTCAAACAATTATTATATCGAAGTTTGTGAAATTTGGATATAAATGCATTGGAAGTATACAAAGAAAAGAATAACTGTATCGAAATTTCATAAAGTTGAGTATTTTAATTATTACTCCCTCTGTTTTAAAATATAACAACTTTTAACTCTCAGGATTTGTCCCAAAATATAACAACTTCTCCACTAACATTCTCTTCACAACCAATCACAACCCTCCACCATTCATTTTTCCACCTACCTCCACTACTCATCCAATCACAACCCTCCACCACTCACTTCTACTTACTTTCTTAATAAGCATGTCCAACACTAAAACTTCTTATATTCTGGGACGGAGGGAGTAGTTTTTATTGGTATGTTTGGGATAAATAAAATAAATAAAACTACTTTAGAACGGAGGGAATTTTTATTGCTATTGTTATGATCAATGGTTAGCTGCCGGCTGCCAAAAATCACCATGAGTATTGAGATTAAAATTAAGGAGAAAAGTCATTTTTCTACATTTATTTGACCTGCCTAACGCACATACACAGATCAACGAGGGTTACTTCCAAGCCGCAAATCTATTATAAGCTTTTTTTTCAAAATTTTCTCCTTTGTTTTTCGTGCGTAATATTGATTTTGATAAATTTAATTGATTTTTATGTAAACTTGAGCATATTTATTTATATTATTTTCAATTCATTTAATTTTAAATAACATATAGTGTGATCGTAGGGATCGTAGTATCAAAATACTATCTAAGATTTCATATGATCGTGTGAAAATGAATAGTAAGATCGGGTTACTATAAAAATTAAGATACTAGGTGGATCAATATTGTTTCGGTTTGGTAGGATCATAGTATCGTACATATGATATTAGAATACGAATCGGGATACTAACAACTTTGACAGTGAGACGCAAGTACGCAGCGTAGTGATTTTGCTAATCTTAAAATATGCTGGTGCAATTTTTTCGAATGTGCACATATGCGTAAAGATAGGGATGTTTAGTACAAATACGTTGGTTCGAAAAATAAATATGGAGCATTCCCGGTCTAATTCTCGAACGTGCATAGTTATGAGAATGTGTTTTCGTGCAGATAAGTGTGCTAGTATGTCACTATGTCGTCCGTAGTGTTTTGGGGAAAAAAAAAATCAAGGTGCACATCCTTTCAAAGAAAACAATCAAGGAGCTGTAGGACTGGACTGGATCAGATGAGCAGATCGATCACTCGGCAGATCCCAACCGCAGTACAGTAGCGTACACGGTACACACAGTACATAGAGTAGTTTCTCTCTCTAAAAAAAAGTACGAAGTAGTATGTACTCCCTCTGTAATTAAAAAAAGGCAAACTCTGGATTTCTATGTTCAACTTTGATTGTCTGTCTTATATAATTTTTTTTTATAATTCGTATTTTCATTGTTGTTAGATGATAAAACATGATTAATATTTTATACGTGACTTGTCTTTTTAATATTTTTTATAATTTTTTTAAATAAGACAGACGATCATACGTTGGACACGGAAAACAGGTTTTTTTTTTTTGACGGAGGGAGTATACGGCACGGGTGACGCAATCGGTGTTACGTAAGACCACGTATATCTAGCTTCTCTCTCTTCAGGGAATCAGCTAATTAATCAAATCAATGATGCAAGACAGCGATTGTAGCGGTGATTATTTGAGTAGTACTATACAGACGGCGAGGAAGCAATTAGTGTGTGTTTAGTTGGGGAAAAGAAAAGTTTTGGGTGTCACATCGAACGTTTGACCGGATGTCGGAAGGAGTTTTCGGACACGAATGAAAAAACTAATTTCAGAACTCGTCTGGAAACCACGAGACGAATCTTCTGAGACTAATTAAGCCGTCATTAGCACATGTGGGTTACTATAGCATTTATGGTTAATCACGGACTAATTAGGCTTAAAAGATTCGTCTCGCGATTTCCCCTATAACTGTGCAATTAGTTTTTCTTTTTTATCTATATTTAATGCTTCATGCATATGTCTAAAGATTCGATGTGCTGTTTCTGGGAAAAAATTTTGGGGGACTAAACGGGCCCTTACTCCATACTAATATTAATATGGAGCATGATCATGCATATCTTAATCAAGAAGCAATCATATACAATCATATACAAGTATAACATTGTTTCGTACTATTAACATTATTTTGTAATCAGCTTACAGGTCCAAAAAATAGAACACCGCGATTATACTCCAGGCATCCGATCGACACAACATCGGACGTTGATTTCGGAGGTTCTATATTCAGGTTTAACTGAAGAGAACCATATATACGACTTATAGCCCGCTGTTAAAAACAATCATTATATGAATTTTCGTAAATGTGGTCTTTTGGGATTGTAGCCCGGCTCCGTAACGACCTTCCCGTTTTATTGGAGCAGAGTTTTGTAGTAGTCTTTTCTCCTAACAGATTTTTTTCTATTTTCTTCTCGTCTCGAGGCATAGATCTGTTGGGCTGATTGTGTTAGTATATCAAAAATTATGTTTTCTTCTAATATAATTGATATGTAATTCTTTTACATGTTCGTATCTTTTTTTAAAGGAAAAAAATAATCCGGAGTATTCTGCATAAGTATACCGGTTGAGTTTATTTTGTGGTGAGAATAGCCGATTGCAATATGCGTGGTATTGCGTACAGTGCAGCAGTGATCAAACTACTCCACAGTCCCCATCAGTGTTAGTAACTTGCTCCGTCTGCGTGCGTAGCTCAAGAGAATCGAGATAATGAAAATATTATAAACACCTGTAGCTTGGAGTTTCATGGCGTGCGATCACCAGAAGGTTCTCAAACAAGCAACACTACAATAGTTTTGCTTACACTCTCGAATGGCGTACGCACCCGTCACCCGATGAATTTTCGCTAATTGCGGCTAATAACAAGTTATTCAATTCATCAAGAAGATCCCTTTTGCGCTTCCTCTGCCTAGGAGTGACGAGCAGGACGACGAGGAGCATGACGAGCAGGTGTTTTTTTTATTTTTTCTTTTTTTTTTGAACATGACGAGCAGGGTTATGGCAGCTGACACCGACAAACGAGCATGGCGACGGTGATAAATTAACTGAGGGATACCCTTTTTTTTGTGTTCTTTTCTTTTTTTTTTGATTTTCTCTATCTGTAAATGTTGATAATTTGTTGACCAATATAGAGCTTAACGTTATTTGTCACGAGCCTCATCAGTACTGGGTCTTCACCTGTTATATATAGATAAGCTTCCACATTAGTAAGCATTAATCTATAACGGTGATCATATTTGTTATAGATGAGGGTTATTACAAGTTAACGATAAGGATTTCTGTAGCACCACTAGTAGTGTTAATTTACTTGTCCAGATGCCAATAGTGTTAGCCAATAGTCAAGAGTAAGGGTTTTAATGGCTTCGAAATTTTAGCTTGAAAAATTTAAGAGCTGGTCTAAAATAGGGTAAACTAATTGTTTATATATTCTTGACTTAAAATATATGAGGGAAATATGAAGTATAAATAAGATTAAGAAAACCTATAGTCCTTGGTCTATTATCATCCCTAATCAAGAGGCAAGCGGTCAAAGCTCATTGAGCTGTGTATGGGGGTGGTTTAGCATATAATTGATTACGTGTTAGTTAAAACAAACTAAAAATGAATTAGTATATTTTTAAAATCATTTTTATATATTTTAGAATGCGTAAAGCATAATTAATTAAATATTAACCAAAATCTTTAAAATGAATTACTATTTTTTAAAATCAACTTTTTTAAGAAAATTTTTATAAAAAACACAATGTTTAATATTTTAGAATGCGTGTGCGTAGAAAACGAAAGGAGAGGGTGGGAAAGTTGAGAAGAACGACCTAGCCTTAACACCGTTGGCAAGTACAGACAGTCATAGTCTGATCGATGAAAAAGGACGATCCTGCAAGAATCAAGATTGCAATCCTGACGTGTTGAAATTAGGGATGAAAACGGTCGGAAACGATCGGAAAACAGCCTCAACCATTTCCGTAACCATATTTTTCTCGGAAACGAAATCGGAAACGGTAAAGTCGGAAACGAAAACGATATCGGAAATATCGGAAAACCGGAAACGGAACAATACGGACGGAAACATGTCGGTACAGATCGGAAACCGGTAACAAATACGGAAACATTAAACTATAAAAACATATATTTAACTTTACATAAGTATGTTATATATATACATAAATTCAAGCTTATACTATATAAATTATAAATTAACTTCATTTTAGCCATGTACAAAAGTTAGAGATTTTATTGAAGAGTCATTCAATCTATAAGCTGTGGGTCAAGTATAAACATGTCCTATAATATCGACATATTTAGAATACGGTAATTACCATATTATAAGAAACGGTAATTTCCGCAAGAATACGGTAAATACGGAAACGATCGGTATAACAGCAAAATCATTTCCATTTTCATTTCCATATTTTTTACCATTTTCATTTTTGTTTCGGTCGATTACCATTTCCATATGGCTCGGCCGGTAGAAAGTCGAAAACGAACGCCGGTCGGCCGGTAATTACCGTTACCGTTTTCACCCCTAGTTGAAATGCTGCAAGGATTAGCGACATTATCTTTTCGCTTATACTTATGCTTATTAGCTAAAATTTAAATTTTTCAACTATAAATTTGAAGCTTATTCTGGAGTTTTTTTTTAACGGAGATTTTGGAGTTTTTTCATCAAAGTTTATTTTCAGCCTTTATTTTAGGTCGCTAACAACACAACGTGTATATAAAAGTTTTATTTATAAATTACTTCTCGTTTACAAATATATCGTTTAGCTTATTTCACAAATAAGCCAAACAATGGGGCCGGTCTAGTAGGCATCAACGACACGATGCATGAATTTCCACACGGTCCTGCCGACATGTAATACTAGATGTTATGCTTAATTATGAACACGCGGATTGCAGGAGATCGTGCCTGTCCATCTCATGTAGGAGAATTATTCACCTAATTTCTCCAGCTAATTTTACTCTCCATTTGATCATCATTAGTTACCTTCTACTATCTCCGTTCCAAAATAAGTATAGTCATAAGTTTTCATGTCCAACTTGATCGTCCGTCTTTTCCAAAAAATTTTATGGTTAGTATTTTTATTGTTACTAATATAAAACATAAAACATGAATAATAATTTATGCGTGACTTATATTTTTTTTAATTTTTTTTTAAAAAAATCAAATAAGACGGTCCGAATCAATACTATATGGCTAGCTGCACAGCCCACTATTATTATTCAGCATTCTGATTGACATTGTACTTGACTACTGTCTTCATTTAAAATGTAACAAGTCAGTACAACGTTAGACACATTCTAATACTATCGATTTAAATATATAATATTTTAGACGGATGAAACAAGTAGTAGTATTTTAGAATGGATGAGTACTTAATATAGCCCTAGGGACACTTATAAGCATCACCGCATCACGGTAGTCTGTAGGAGTAGCTTCCTGGAAACTGGCAGAAGAAACATCGCATTTAAACATCCTGGAAAGAGATATCAGTGGGAGCATTAGTTGGGAATCGACACGATTTCATCATCATTTCTCGTCAGCTCCATACTGGCCTTATGGGCAAAAGGAGCATAATCCAGTATGGCATCGTTATAGTTCACTCCGACGTCTTTTCAAGATTCTGAAGAATCTCTGCTGATGTCGTGGATACGGGAGGGACATTACGGGCGCACAAAAGTTTTCCATGGCGGTGCCGCCTCAACTATAATCTATAGCAATGCAGCAGATTGATACAGACTTGAAGAAAGTAATGATCGCTACTTAATTGTTATCGCACGTTTTCCGCCTGTGCTTCTTTTACATTGGCATTATATAGCCGTTGTTTGTACAGTAATTGTACCAGACACGGATCAGTAGGAGTACTTCGCATCGAGTGGCATCAAAGAACGATAAAGACTCATCAGGTAGGCAGTCTAGTGATTAAAATCTATTTTTAGTGTTTAAAATATGTCCATTTCTAAAGTACTACTCCCTCCTTTAGGTTATAAGACTTTCTTGCTAGAAAGTCTTATATTATAAAATGGGGAAAGTATCTTCTAATCATACGTTGAGTGTGATATTTTCCAGTCAAGTAAACTCTGATGGTATCAAAGTAATTTCATCTCAACCATAGTATCCACCAATATTGCTAGAAATATGGAAGCTGAAAAGATTTCACAACAAATTCTGATGGGACTCTAGCTTACATGAGAGTTTTAAGGACAGGACCACCTAATTAAAACCATATCTACCAAAAAGCTCACATATAACACCAAAACAATTAGCAGAACTTAACTTCACTGCTCATGAAACAATAGCCAATAAAAGAGAACCAAAAGGGGTTATTTGATTGAGTACTTCAATTCAACTAAGCTCGTCATAATTTTTTTAGTTGATTTGTCTAAGACTTGGTGAGCGGAATTCTAAGTTTCTAACCACAATTTAGCTAAAATGGGCCAGTTTTGCCACTCTTCTATGCCATCGGTATATAAAGCAAAAGTGGTCGAGAAGAAATCTTATCATTAACACATTTATCTAATCATATATTTTATGATCAAGTTACAACTCACTAAATTCTAAAACTTAACATGCGAAGGAACCATATCATCATCCACTAACAAGATATTACATCATCATTCACTAACAATTATTACACTTAAATACAAACAAGCATATATAATATTATATTATCTATAATTTTATAATTTATTAAATTTTAGAGTTTTTAAAATGCAAGCATGTTAAATCATCATCCCACATAATTCACATAATATTTCAATATACTTTTCACATTTTTTATAATATCCTACTAGTTATTGTGATTAGTTCAATACTACACCAATTGTTTCTAGTCCATAAATGATTATCTATGGTTCAAATTATCTCCCTAATTTTCTTCTCTCATTAAACCATATGCTCACCTTAATTATTTTTAACCCTAGATGATTAATCGATGGTCCAAACTATTTCCTTCTTTTTATTCTCTCATAAACCACATCACCTTACTTTTACATTTGAATCATCATTCTATATATTACTTAAATTTAAATTATCATAAACCACATCGACGTACATAAGTTTTTGTTTTCTAGCTATTTTACACATTATTTTTATTTATTGTAATCATACTATAAACTCCAGTAGTAACGCGTGGGGTTTCACCTAATTAAAGTATTATAAGTTTAAACCAGTTGTGTCTGTCCACTAAGGTTCTGTTTGACACAGCTCTAGCTTTAGCTCCACCTCTCATGAAGCTAGAGCCCAGCCAAATAGTTTCAACTCCACCTAAAATAGAAGCGGAGCTGAATGAAACAGTCTTATAAAATGAATTAGAAAGGTGGAGCTGGGTTTAGATTGCTCAACAACTTCACTCAAAAAAGCGACGGCTTAACCGTTTAAAGCTAGGTGAGACATATAGAAACAAGACCTTATAGAACATAACGTTAACACCGTCGTTCACCCGTTCAGGGAAACTAGACACAGTTCCTACCTGGAGTGTCACTCGAAAATGTCAGAGGAGATAGCGTCGACACCCGCGCTCCCTTGGCATGGTCTTGCTGTCGTTAACCTCCACGAGCCGCGTCCGCGCTTCTCCGCAACGACGGCCGTCATCACTCGGCCAATCCGTCGTACACTCCCCCCCCCCCCCCCCCCCCCTGGCTAAGCATGAGGAGATCGAGAAAGGGGCAGCTACGAACACCACCGCACCTGGTCACCGCGCTGCAGCCATTTCCTTCTCGTCCCCACACAGCACACAGCAGCGTTTGCTGCTATCCCATCGCAGGTGGATGAGGAGGAGTTGCTGTCGTTGTCCCCGCATCCGGCCGGCAAAAATCTCAGCCGTTCCCACCACCATCCGCCACCGTCCTATCGGGCATGAGAACTTGCAAACTTTCGCATGCAGTGCAGGACCTCGATCGGGTTTGCGTGCATGTTCATGCAAATGATCATCCAATTCTCTCATTGAACACGTATATAAAACATAAGAATCGAATAGAGAGGCTTTGCTTGGGAGTCAAATACGTAGGTCGAATCTACAAAAGCTCAAAAATAATTTTACGTAAAAGGAATATGGATGGAGGGAGTTTATCAAGTTGTCACGGCTAGCTGTGATGCGTTGTCTTCACGAAATCCCAAACGAGTAGATGCACATCACTTGTTCCGGGATAAGGTTATATATCTCGGAGTCAAATTGGCTTGCCAGCCATGCATGAAAAAGACATCACGATCAACCTTGATCCATACCTATCTATTTACTACATCTGTCACATAATTATATAAAAAAAATTATATTATATAACGGAGGTAGTATTTGTAAATATGTACTAGAATGTACACGACACACTACAAGAAAATCCCTGTGTTAATATGTAAGTGAATAAAACTGTCCATTTATCTAGATGGAGCCGACATAAGCACAGCCAATAGATTTGAGTCATAAGCAAGCAATTAAATCAACTTTCTTGCAGTCAAACCTTCTCATGTTGAAAGCAGCTTTGGTGACCTTGAACGTCGGTGAAAATGCAAGTTTTTCATCTGATTTGCCTTCCACGCGCGGCCGATGCTGGACAGCGGACCAGCTTACTGACAGAGACATGGATGCCACTCAACGTGTCCGTTGTGTGACTCGGGAGTCGGAGATGACAAACCACATCTTGCTTTCCTGTGCATATTTGTGGCATCTCTAGCGGCGGAAATTGCTGCTTGCCACCAGTCTTCAGGTTGCAGTCCCAACTAGCCAGTAAGTCTCGTAGAGTAGTGGCCAAATATAAGGGCATCTATGATGTGAGCCACTACTAAAGTGTTCTTATTAACTGAGAACACTAGTAGAGAAACTCAGTTCGCAATGAAAGATACCATCAAACCTTTGATAGGTTCCTCAAAATCTAAAGCAATCCGGTGAGGGTACTACAGCCCACAATAGGTGTTTTAGCCTAAAGTAGCCCCAGATGAAAAATCCCCAAATACCCCTCTTTTCTTCCGCCTCTCTTCTCGCTTCTTCTTTTCGCCCTCCTCATCGCCCATCTTGTCGCTGCCGACTCCCAGCCTGCCGCCGCCACCTCCCTCCTCTCTCCCCGTTGCCGCTCGCCTCTCTCTCTCATCGCCAGCGGCCACGAGGCAATGAGAAGGGCCGCCTCCCTCCATCTCTCTCGTCGCTGCTCCCTCCGCTGCCCTTCGGCTACCGCCCGTCTCTGCGCGCCGGCGGTGGTGGGCACGGCGCGCAGATCTAGTAGTCGCCGTCGCGGACCCATCGTCGCCGCCGGAGGTCGCGTGCCACGCCTCCACCCCTCTTCCTCTGCCGTCGCTGTCGCGGGGTCGTCGCCGGTCGTTGCCTACTCCCAATGACGAGGGTGAGGGGTGGAACGACAAAATGTGGGGCGGGAGCGGTGTTCATGGGACACTCACCTAGCCACGCCCTCTGCAATGCGTCTTCCGGCTCGGTGTCTCAGAAAAAAAGCTTGTGAGGAACGCGACCCCAGCGAGGAGGCGCGCGTCTGGCAGAGAAGACGGTCCGGCTGAAAAAGCTAACGGGAGGGGAACGGTCGTTCCCAGGGCTACGCCCCAGGGACACCCATTGCGGATGGTCTAAGAACATTCTACCCAAGGTGCGGAGACGTGTCTTTGACTTGCTCATCATCCTGGTGGCGTGGCATCTCTATAAGGGCACCCACAATGGTTATCTATAGCCTCTATACAAGAGATCCATGTCAGCATATTTTTCTACTTAGAAAAGATTAAATGAAGAGAGAGAGCAAAGCTATTTACTAACCTGGAGATAATCTATAGAGAAAAACGAGGCAATGCATTAGAGAGCTATAGATACTCATATAGACATACTATTGAGGTGGTTTACTATTAATCTAATCTATTGCTGAGATGTACATGTTTTATAAAAAGCACATTACTTTACTATTACGGGTGCTGGAACACTAGAGTGTTCGACGAAGTCTTGACCTCCGTGCTGACATTACTGCAGTCTGTCTTGCAAAGAAGGCCGCCTCTAGATAGATGTAGGGGTGCAGCAAGGGGACAGCAGCAGCTCGGCTTCCTGTTGGTCACCCTCGTCTCTTCGTGATTCAGCCTCTCTTCCCGACCCTTTGAGCTGGAGCCCGTTTGCTTAGTAGCGTCTTTTAAGCTTTACCGTAATCTTTTAAGCTGGAGTAGAACTTTTGGCCCTGCTTCTAGTAGATGGTCAGTTGTAACTTGTTTGTTTTCGTTTAATATATCGATGCGCGGGTCTGTTGTGTGTTCAAAAAAAACAACCTTCTTAAGTTGAATTGAACCAGACTATTCTGGTAAACGCTATAATTAATTAGTAGTGTTAAAGTGCAACTAAATTCACAAAAATGACTATGCGGATAAGATATATGTGGCCTTTGATCCAAGTTCTAAGCACAGCCACTATAATTAATTCGTTTTAGTCCGATCGACGACTGTTCAAAAAATAGATGACGAAGGTGAGTCGACTATAAATTTGAACGCCGCCGCTTTGACGTACAGAAGAAAAAAACGCTCCCGACGGCGTCAAGAGGAGGAACTGGTACACGCTGAGCAGGGATTAATTTCATCTGCACACGCCGCTACGTGACGGCAGTCACGGCACTGCCGCCTGACTTTAAGCTGAACCTACGGCTTGTATTCAGTCACAATCTCACCGGGAAATGCAACCGAACCATGAACCGCGCTCTGTTTTCTGCGCGAGAAACGCTTGAATGCTGCGCCCACAGAAAAAAGAAGGGGCCAAACAAAACAAACAAATAAGAGCAAAGATAATAATATAGCCCACTTCCTCCTATTAGCCCATCCTAAAATCAATACATATAAGGGCACCCACAATGATTATCTATAGGCTCTCTACAAGAGATCCATGTCAGCATATTTTCCTACTTGGAATGTATTAAATGAAGAGAGAGAGCAAAGCTATCTACTAACTTAGAGATAGTCTATAGAGAAAAACGAGACAATGCATGAGAGAGCTATAGATACCAATGTAGACATACTATTAAGGTGGTTTACTATTAATCGAGTCTATTGCTGAGATGTACATGTTTTATAGATAGCACCTTACTTTACCATTGCGGGTGCTATAATAGATTAGCTATAATTTTCTTCTTCTATCTCTATCTCTCACTTATGCATTTAATGTATTTGTCTTGGAGCTTGTGTTAAACTAGCTCTTGCATGAGAGCCAATACCCTTCTCTTTTGTTTACCTCTCTCCTCCATATAATCTTAAAGTAGGCTTATAACTCACTTCTAATGCGCCGCCCAGTACGCCCAATATCCAGCGAAGATAAGATTAGTCGTTCAATACGTACTGTATAGTACTCGTATTTGACTTGTTTCAGTAATCAGTATCAGTGCTACTCTACTTATATGTTTGACTTGGTTCATTGCTCAGCCATTAATATCAGTAGACAACGTACAATGCCCCAAGCGAGCTCAGGCCCTGTTTAGTTGGAAAAAAAATTAGTCTTACGTGTCACGTCGAATATACGGACACACACTTAAAATATTAAACATTATTTAATAACAAAACAAATTATAAATTTCGTTTGAAAACTGCGAGACGAATTTATTAAACCTAATTAATTTGTCACTAGCAAATGTTTACTGTAGCATTACATTGTCAAATCATGACGCAATTAGGCTTAAAAGATTCGTCTCGCACACAATTTGTGTAATTGTTTTTTTCTACATTTAACACTACATGTATGTGTCCAAACATTTAATGTGACAGTGTAAAAAGTTTTTACGTGGGAACTAAACAGGGCCTCAACTGGATGCATTGACGCCGCCTCGAGAGACTAGCTGGCTCCTCTAGAACAAAAGAAGAGAGAGAGAAGTGAAATGCTTTCTTATGGAGTCTATTATAGGCATGTTTAGTTTCCACCCTAAAATTTTACACTATGTCACATCGAACGTTTGAACTCCTACATAAAGTATTAAATATAGGCTAAAAAAATACTCCAACTAACAGATTGTGACTAATTTGCGAGACGAATCTTTTAAGCCTAATTGCTCTATAATTTGACAATGTGGTGCTCCAGTAAACATTTGCTAATGACATATTAATTAGACTTAATAAATTCGTCTCGCGGTTTACCGACGGATTCTGTAATTAGTTTTTTAATTAGTACCCGAACACTCTATGCGACATCCTATATAGTATATAATATCTGATGTGACACGCCAAAACTTTACACCATTTGATCTAAACAACCCCTATATAATAATCTAGGAATAGATTGGTTATTCAAATTCGTAATCGTTAATAAGATGTGTCTAATCCGATTTTACGTTGCTGATAGAATTAACAATATTTCTCCATTCAAACTGGATCTAAATTTTAAATTTCAATCGTGGTTAATAGAACAACAAGGAGACAATAAGAGGCTGACGGTGCCTACCAAAGCTCAGGTTATACTTTTATTTTTTATCTTTTGCAGGCTCGATGTGGAGGGAGACTGATGTGAGTGGGTGACAGAGATCGAACCACACGGATTCCGAACCACACACTGCGTCGCTCCCACTCTCGCACGCGGCAAAAAGAAAATAAAAAACAAACACCGCAACACGAGTACACAACTCGTGCTAGCATTGGCTGTCGCCGTAGCGTTGGAGTAAGGTGGTGTTTAGATCAGGGACTTAACTGTCTTTAGACACTAATTTAGAGTATTAAATATAGACTACTTACAAAACTAATTACATAAATAAAAGCTAATTCACGAGACAAATTTTTTAAGCCTAATTAATCTATAATTAGAGAATGCTTACTGTAGCATCACATAGGCTAATCATGGATTAATTAGGCTCATTAGATTCATCTCGCAAATTAGTCCAAGATTATGGATGGGTTTTATTAATAGTCTACGTTTAATATTTATAATTAATTTTCAAACATCCGATGTGATAGGGACTTAAAAGTTTTAGTCTCATCTAAACAGGGCCTTATACTACACCACCGCGATGACGTTACGCCCAGCCCCATCGCTGACGACCCATCCGGCCCCTCTCCCCCCGCCACCTGACTCGACTTCCTCTCCCCGCCTGACTACGCTTCTCCGCTGGCGCCGCGTCGCGCCTATTTATAGTAGTAATCCCCCCGTGGTGTGGTGCGTGCCAAGTTGTGTGTGTGTACCGCGGCATGGCGGACCAGCTCATCTCCACGGCAGACCACGACACGCTGCCGGGCAACTACGTGCGCCCCGAGGCGCAGCGCCCGCGCCTCGCCGACGTGCTCTCCGACGCCTCCATCCCCGTCGTCGACCTCGCCAACCCCGACCGCGCCAAGCTCGTCTCCCAGGTCGGCGCCGCCTGCCGCTCCCACGGCTTCTTCCAGGTATAATAAATCACTAGCACTACTACCTACGTTACTACATCGTCCATCTCGTATAAGCAGGTCTCACACATGTTGGATGTTGCTGTTGCATGCAATCGATCGATGGAGTTGATCAGGTGCTCAACCATGGGGTGCCAGTGGAGCTGACACTGTCGGTGCTGGCGGTGGCGCACGACTTCTTCCGGCTGCCGGCGGAGGAGAAGGCCAAGCTCTACTCCGACGACCCGGCCAAGAAGATCCGCCTCTCCACCAGCTTCAACGTCCGCAAGGAGACCGTGCACAACTGGCGCGACTACCTCCGCCTCCACTGCTACCCGCTTCACCGCTACCTCCCTGATTGGCCATCCAACCCCCCTTCCTTCAGGTTACTCCACTTTTCCTGCCTTCTCTACTACTCCTATTCCAAGTACTCCAAAGACCATTTCTTGCTCATCTCAAAAGACTCTGCAAGTCAGTCATCACTGCTCCATCTTCGCTTTGGTATTGAAAGAAACAACAGGACAGACGAATAGCTAGCTTGGACGGCTGGTGAAATTACTCCATGCAGGCCGTGTCTAGTTCTTTACACAATTTTTTTTAAGTATACAAAACAAATTACAAATTCCGCCTGTAAACTGTTAGATAAATTTATTAAGCCTAATTAATCTGTCATTAATAAATATTTAATGTAGCATCACATCGTCAAATCATAACGCAATTAGGCTCAAAAGATTCATCTCGTAATTTACATGCAAACTGTGCAATTGTTTTTTTCGTCCACATTTAATGCTCTATACATGTGTCCAGACATTTGATGTGATATTTTTGGCAAAAGAAAAATTAGAGATCTAAACACGCCCACAATTACAAGTGGTTACCTTTCCCATTCACAACTCACAACTCATGCACACAGATGTTAATTCCAAGTCCCCACATGTTTCAGCGTTGCTTTTTTTTTCCTTAGGGAAACGGAGTTTCTTAAAATAAAATGTTTAATCCTTGGAAACCAAAGTAAAACGTTGCCATTTTCAAGTTTGGTCCATACCCCACGGACAGAAAAGAACTATAGTACTTGACCAATCTTTTTCGCTCCTTGCGTGATACTGAACGATGTGTTTCGAGGTGGTTTGAAAATGCCAGGCTAACCACTCTGAACAGTTCTTGGGGAAAAAAAACCACTCTGAACCTGAACGACTCTAGCTGTGGGCTGTGGCTACCATGTGCCAGAGAGACAGGGCTCCATTCTAAACAAATTCCGGGACAAACAGACCTTTTGCTTTCATGAAAGATAACAAAGAGTTATCACAGATTCATTGTACCCTCCTCTTCAATGTTTAGTTTTTTTTGATGGAGGAAGTACTCCTATCCAATACTCCAACAAACCACGGCTCCACGTTTATCATGTTTCATTACTCATTAGCTTGCAGTAGAATGAACAAAATATTGTCTCCGTTTTCTTTTACTTATTGTTAGACATCGATAATCTTTAATGTACATATTTTATCACTACCTTTTCTAATTTTATTTTCATAAAAACTATTAAAAATAAGTACCATGACGGTGATCCTTACTAATTAGTATTCTAATATTGGCATTATCACCATAGGCTGTGTTTGTTTGGGGGTTGGGAACCTTTCTCCTGGCACGTAAAATGGAGGAACGGATTAGCACATAATTAATAAAGCATTAGCTAAAAACTTGATAAGTGGATTAATATGATTTTTAAAAGAACTTTTCTATATTAGATTTTTTTAAAAAAACGTATGGTTTAGCAGTTTAGAAAGCTTGCACATGAAAAATGAGGGAATGGAAGTTGAAAAGGTGTATTATAGAACACAGCCTTAGAATTGATTTTAACCATTGATTTATGAGTTCTATTATGAGTAGAAACAATTATTATACTACTGTCACGCCCCGAACTAGTCCCGACCGGAACTAGCCCGTGACGCTCCAAATTAACCTGTTAATCGATACCAGTCCCAGGAAACAGTGCTGGTATCACAGGAAGACAGAATATCACAGCAACAAAGGTCTCTTTATTATAGAGTAGAGGTACAGTCATGTTGGGCTGCGGACAGATCCCAAGCTCACAACTGCATTGCAAAAAGGGAAACGGAAGCCAAGACTTGGACCAAACAACACAGGCGCGACTTGGGAATTAGGCCGAAACCCTAAAACTCATCGTAGCCGGTTTGCTCCTGGAAGAACTCCTCGTCAGCGGGATCCGCTTCATCTTCTTCAGCAACTGGGGGGGATTATTTATATAGAGCAAGGGTGAGTACGGGAGTACTCAGCAAGCCATGGGAAATAAGTGTTTAATGCAGGCTTCAAGGAAAGGCTGTTGTTTTTGCAATTGATTTTATTTGAACTCTTTTCTGAAAACAACTAAGTGAGTGCTTCTCAAACGACACGGATGAGACAGTGCGTCTCGTCCGGTCGGAGTATGTGCAATGTATCAGTCTTTAGAATTGTTCAAGATTGGCACCTGGCCATCAACTTTCAAACGGCCACCCGGGCCAACAACTTTCAAACGGCCACCCGGGCCTAGCTGATCCCATCAGCTGCAGATTTTCCAAACATCGATTCCCCTTTTCACAACAGCAATTTCACAAGGCAGTAGTCAAACAAAACTACGCTAGGAATCACCTCACATCCGCCCATGACCATGGGCACGGCTGTTCGAACAGTTTGTTAACCTCTGCAGAGGGGGTACACTTTACCCACACGACATTACTAACCCGGATCACCCAACCCGTGGGGATCAGCCACGTCGGGAGATCTCCAAGCTTTCATGACAAGGCATTTCCAAAGCCGACACAGGTTTACCATATGCCGACGAGAGGGGTCCCAGACCAACAACAGGTTAGGTCCCAGACCATACTGTGCCAGGAAGCCCAGGGGTCCTCCCCGACACCACCCCGGCGAATCCACATGTCTCTCGGCATCAAGGCTCCCCTGATAAACTAGTTACTCAGCCAGGGGTGTCCCATTCCACCCATGTGGTCGTACTTGTCTTATGTTCGGATGAAATTCCAAGGAAACGGTCCTTAAGTGCAAGAGCGGGAAACCGTACACCCGGTACGTTCCCCGGTCCGTGGTTTTGGAAATTCATTTAGTTCGCAAGCACCGACCCAGGTGTCGGGTTTTCCAAGTCTTTTGTAAAACCCAAGTTTTACCCAAGAAGTTACTCAGATTTTAAGTTTGAAGGCGACCGTCGATACTCGCATAGAGTGCACGAATATCGAGGCGCAACTAGATGGTTACAAGGGAACATGGTATAACAATTAACAAAGGAAGGATCAGATGCAACAAATTAGGTAGGTTCGCCAATCTGCCTTGCAGACGGGACAAGCAAATTAAGTGCGATCCTATCAATGCATAATATTTTTTTCAAGCAACATAATTAAGTTCAGATATAGGCTCAAGATGTTCAAAGGTGGCTTGCCTTGCTCGAGATCTTGAGCTTGATCCTCGAAATCCTCGCACTGCGGGTCTTCGGGCTCCGAAACTACACGCAAAACGGGACAACTCAACAAACGGCGAAAATAAAGCCCTATTAATGACCTCTAAGCGTGCCATTAGATAGATCTCGAGATTTGAGGAATTTTGGAAGTTGAACGGAGTCAAACGGATTTACGGTTGGGAAGATATTGAATTTCTAAGATTATTGGATTTTTGGTCTAAAGGAAAAAGGATTTATTTAAATCCTTTTTGAAAAAGAAAAGGAAGAGGGAGGGGAAGTAGACTTCCCTCGGGCGGCTAGGGCGCGGCCCGAGAGAAAAGGGGCGGCTCGGCCGAGCTAAATGGGCCGGCCGGCCCAAGAAGGCGGCCCAAAGCGCGCGCGCGGGCGGGGAGGGGAGAGAGAGCCGGTGGGCCGGGTCCATCCCGCGTGGTCCCGGGTGGGACCCGCTTGTCGGTGACACGGTTCACCGTGCGGAACGCGCACGCGGCGCGCGCTAGGGTTTGGGGGAGGGACGCGGTGCACGCGCGCGGTTCGCGGAAGATGCGGTGCGGCGGGCCCACGCGCAGCCTCACGGCTCACCGCGGACCATGCGCACGGGGGGGGAACGGAGGGAGCGGCTGGCCGGGTCAGCCGATCCGGTCGCGGCCGAGGTGGCGCCGACATGGCGCCTAAGTGGCAGCCACGCGGGCCGGCGGGAGGTAGACGACGACGCCGGCCGGAACGGACGGCGGACGACAGCGGCGGGCGGCGGAGCGAACCACGGCGATACAGGCGAAAGCGAGCACACCGGGTGGTTGCACGAGACGAGGGGAGACGAGCCAACGGCTTGGATTCGCCGGAGGGAGTGCGTCGGCGGCGGATTGCGGCGGCGGCAACCGGCGGGGAGGGAAGAGGGAAACGGCGACGAGGTCACGAGGGGCCGATTCCCGGCGGCGAGAGCATCTACGCGGCTACGGGAATCCGTCCCTTGCGCCGGATTAGGAGGAACGCATCGAGGGAGGCCGGCGACGAGAGGCGCTTCCGAGCTCGGGCGGCGACGGCGGCGAGCACACGGCGAGCGACGGCAGCAGTCGGGGCGGCGCCAGCTAGCTACGGGGAGGCTACTCGTGCTACTACCCGAGTCTAAGGGAAGGGGATGGAACGAGGAGGGAGAATAGGGAGATGCGCTACCGTGCGGGACGGGGCGCAGTGACGATGGGCCGACGGCACGGGAGTGATCTCTCCGGCCTCGGGCCGGGGAAGAGGAAGAAGAGGGCGCGCCCGGAGTCCCCTTCCGCGTCCTCGCTCGTGCCGGCTCCTCCGACACGCGCGACGACAAACGGCGACGGCGAACAGAGCACGGGAGGCGGCGACAATGGAGTGGAGGCGATGGGACAACGAGAGGAGAAGAGAGGGAGGGCGCCTGGGCTTTATAGGATGGCAATGACGGTTTGGGAGAGGGGAACCGACTTTGGACGGTCAAGCCAGCGAGCTGGCGCTCCGGCTAGCGGCCAAATCGGCGACAGGGCGGAGGGAGGATGACGCCGGCGGGAGGAAAAAAGGGAAAAGGAGGGAGAGAAAGGGGGCTTGCCCCTTGCCTCTTTGGGAAAAGGAGGAGGGAGCGGGGGCGACGCGGCAGAGGGAGGAGGGGCTCTGCCTCCGTCCCTTGGAAGCTAGCGCGCGGAGTGGCGGGGTCGGGTTGATGACGACGGCGATGACGGCGGGGCGGTTTGGAGCGGAGCGGCGACACGGACGGCAGGCGCGGACAGGCGCGGCAGAGGCTGACGGCAGCGGCGACCAGGCGGTCGGCCACCACGGCACGCGCGCGCGGGAAGCAACGGGCGGCGCGGCGATTTGAGCGGCGCGGCTCGGGCACGCGTGCTGACTCGCGGCGCAGACGGCGCAGGCGCGGCACGGGCGGCGACCGCACGGGCGCGTGCATGCGAACAACGGCGCGCGGGAAGCAGCAGCGAGGGAGCGGAGAGGGAGGGCTCGGCTCGGCGCGGCTCATGCGCACGCGCGCGCGGCGCGCGGGCAGAGCGGAGAAGAGGGAGGGAGAGAGAGAGAGCGAGAGAGAGAGATAGCCGGGGAGGGAGGGGAAGATGGGCCGAGAGAGATTCGGCCCATCGAACCCGAGGGAGGAAAAATAAACTTTTGCGGAGGGATCGATTTGGGAAGGTTTGGATTCGGGATTGAACTCGACGATAGATCGGGGATTTGAGATCTGAGATGGCACGGACACTAGGCAACAAGCAAAGAAACAGATTTCGCAAATAGAGTTTTTAAGAGATAGTTTTCCCGCTAGGCGCCACGACGGAACGGGCGCTACAACTACTAGTAGTTGGTTGGTAGTAGAAATAGATATGATCTATTGGATTAGAATAAGATATACGATTTAGATTGGTTCTACTATCGGTAAAAAGGATTAAAAATATAATTATATAAAAGAGATTTCCATGCCAAATCTACCAACACCATTTTCTCATGTTAAATTTTAGTATTTTTGCATGAATTAATCATTTAAGATTCAAGGTTTGACTGCACGCATTCTATAATGCTATTTATTTGAGTTAGTGCAATAATTGAAGTAGCGGGCTTCAAAAATTGCCACATCAAATTTGTGATTAGGTGGAGAGATGATAGAAGATGAGAATAATAGCGGTGTTATAGATTTGTAGCCAGCTATAGCATGAGTTATAAGACATCGTGTGTAGTAAATATTTATGTGTAACTATTATATAGATAGACTATTAGATTAGCTGTAGATGATGTGCCAATTTTTGAAGCTAATAATAGATGGCTATACTATTATACTTGCTATTTGAGATCGGAGGTAGTAAACAACTACTTTCTCAGTTTTAAATTATGAGCATCTCTAGGTTTCTTAGTGGAGATTAAAGTTGAGAAGAAGAGACTCTGGCATTAAAAATATAATTATATGAAAGTGATTTTCATGGCAAATAAGATTTATGGGTAGGTTAAGCAGAGATGAGAAGAGAGGAGATAGAGAAGAAAAGTGTGTTACATATGTGTAGCTAACAGTAGCACGGGCTATAAGACGGTGTGTGTAGTATATATTTGTGTGTAAGTATTGTATGGATAGAGTATTAGATTAGCTGTAGATGATGTGCCACTTTTTGAAACTAATAATTGGCTATATTATTACACTTGTTGTTTGATATTGGAGACAGTAGACAATTGTTCTCTCCATTTTAAAATATAAGGATTTCTAGATTGTATAGCAAAGATTAAAGTTGAGGAGGAAACACTTTGGTGCCCCTTGTGTAACAAGAAACAACTTGAGGCAGGAGGTAGTTAGAGCCTCTTAGAGGTAAGATGAGATTTAAAATAAATTATTGATGGGATAAGTAGTATTACAAATCATTTTTATATATTGTAACAACATGAACTAGTGAGGTTGACCTGTCATGCTAGCAATGCCTTTTATGTCTCTGCACTCATATACTGTAAGAGGCAATTTTAGCACAGACATCGATCGAGGAAACAGAAAGAAGGTTGGAGCTACTAGTAAGACAATGCAATGAGAACCACATTTTTCCCCTACTGAAAAAGTCGCATCGCATCAGTCATGTACACAATCACATGAAGATCCCAACATCAGAAACGATGAAGTGGTCACGTGCATCCATGCCTAGTGCTGGGATCATTTCACCTGCTAAGAATCCACTAGTGTCGGTTTCGTAGGACCTCCCTTCTCATCAGTGCTTGGATGGGGATTTCAATGGGAGCTCATTGGAGCTCGTTGGTGTGATGGTGGATGACTTTATTTCAAATCCTGATATACATAAATATGGTTGTGCACTTGTGCGCATTCTTCGCTCAGGCCGAAAGTTATCCTTTGTTTATCCAAAAACAAGGTCGAACTTAGGACCAGTAGGACAAAAGATCAAGGGAATTAATCACGCATTATCTCCTAAGTTAATCCTTATATTATTAACCATAAGATGAATTTACTTTGACGATGGTGCAGGGAGATCATAAGCACATACTGCAAAGAAGTTCGGGAGCTCGGATTCAGACTGTACGGAGCGATATCCGAGAGCCTGGGCTTGGAACAGGACTACATCAAGAAGGTTCTTGGTGAGCAGGAGCAGCATATGGCGGTGAACTTCTACCCCAAGTGCCCGGAGCCAGAGCTGACGTTCGGACTGCCGGCGCACACCGACCCGAACGCCCTCACCATCCTCCTCATGGACCAGCAGGTGGCCGGCCTGCAAGTTCTCAAGGAAGGCAGGTGGATCGCCGTGAATCCACAGCCCAACGCGCTGGTGATCAACATTGGTGATCAGCTACAGGTGATGCATATATCAGTTTCTTTTATCAGAGTATATAATGGACTAGGTTAGGTGTTCAGATAACATTGCTGAAAATCTTAGTGCTTGTTTAGTTCTCAACTTTTTCTTCAAACTTCCAACTTTTCCATCACATCAAAACTTTCATACACACATAAACTTTTAACTTTTTTTCTTCAAACTTCCAATTTTAGTCAAATTTCTAATTTTAGCGTGGAACTAAACACAGCCTTAACCATGGCAATTGAAGCTGTTGTGTGTTCAGGTATAGCTTGTTGGTAAACGATCAGGCTAGGTGGCAGACAATGCTAGTGCGGCAGAATATAGTTGGGTCACCTAGGACAAACACTTCTTGTTGCAGAAAAAAAAAAGACGAGCTGTTGACCAACATTATAATAACTGTGATAATAGAAAAAGACCAATAAGGACCCCTTTTTGATTTGCAGGACAGGAAAAACACAAGAATAGAAAAACCGCAAGAATTAGGGTAGTAACACTTCTCAAATCTTACATGAATATAAAAAACACAGGAAAAACAATATGAGTCTTTTGATAGTGTTATGGGAAAAACAAAAGAAAATTACTTCATTGCTATTTTTCCTAAGAAATATGAAACAAGTAATACAATCTTATAGAAAGTTTCCTTTCTTTTCTATAATCAAAGGGACATGTAGGAAAAAATTCATAGGAATTTAAATTATATGAAAATACTTGGCCAGATTCTATCATTTTTATGAATCGAAGAGGCCCTAAACAGCCAGATATAATGGATTGAGTATAGTACTAAAAGATATCGATACCGTGATACGTCGCACACAGAGATTTTTCTCTAGGAGTAGATAAATGAAGATTCTTCTATCGGATGCCAATTGCCATGGTTTATACTTTGCAAAGAGTAGTTAAATATTTGCAGGAAATCTGAACTGCAAAGCACTGAACTGTATTTTTTTTATTCAGTAAATATTTTCCAAGTGTTGGTTCTGCTCTGCAGCAGAATTTGTAACCTCTGTAACTTCCATATATTGCAGGCGCTAAGCAACGGAAGATACAAGAGCGTGTGGCACCGTGCTGTCGTCAACTCTGACAAAGCGAGGATGTCCGTCGCATCGTTCCTGTGCCCCTGCAACGACGTGCTCATCGGCCCAGCTCAGAAGCTCATCACCGATGGCTCCCCGGCCGTCTACCGGAACTACACCTACGACGAGTACTACAAGAAGTTCTGGAGCAGAAACCTCGACCAAGAACACTGCTTGGAGCTCTTCAGAACAACACCTACAGACACATCTTGAATTCTTGATCTAGTCGAGAACTGGTTTGTAGTACTCGGTTGTAGGTGTAGGTGGTGTTTGGGAGAGGGGGTGGTGTTTGGGAGAGAGCCCGACTTATTGTTTTGTGAGAGGATCTCCCAAACACCCCCGTAGTTTCTCGGTTGAAGTTGTTTGTAGTACTCGGTTGTAGGTGTACTGGAACGAGCCGTTGGAATGAGTAATCAATCAAATCAATCGGTGCAACGCAATTGTACTACTGGAGTTCCGTCGTTTTGCTTATTCGGAAAATAAACCAAACGGTATATTTTTAAATGAAAAATAATTTATGAATAAATTTTCATATATTCGGGATATAAACCAAATGACATATTTTCAAACAAAAACAATTTATGAATAAAGTTTTGATATACATGTTCTTAACAATCTAAAAACAAAGACTAGAAAATAAACTTCGATGAAAAAAAACCTCAAAATCAACTTTAAATTTAAAGTTAAAAATTCAAATTTTAGTTGATAAAGATAAGCATAAAAAAAAAGATGGAGCCATCCAGTGTTTACATATATAAGTTCGTATATAACCACTCAATCGACTTGTCTCTATTATTATAAAAATTGAAGATGTTTTTATCGATATTTTGGTACGTCATCCGTGTATGAGTCGGTTATTAAGTTTGTTCGGTTTTGAAAATACATAAATGTATTTCAATCGGTTTTAAATTCGTTCGCTTTTGGAAATACAGGAGGAGTTGTATAAGAAATATTTTTTTAAAAAAAACTTACATATTAACTTGAGATGATCGGAATCACAATTGCAGATCATGATTTTATTCTCAAAGTGAATTTCACCTTAACTAAACCATACAACAATAATAAAATTAAAATAGCTTTCACCCGTTGTAACGCACGGGTATTTTTTTAAGTAACAATATAAAACCGGGAGGATAAGGAAAAGGGGACAAATACACGTAAACAAATTGACATGAGTCGACGCCTCCGACGTGGTGGAGAGTTGAGCGGCCGGCAGTTGAATGTTTGAACGGAGACGCACGGCAGCCGGGCCGCATGGGCCATATGAATAGGCCGTTTTGAACGTAGGCCCAGGAAGACTTTCACGTGTCCGGCCCGAAAAACAGGCACACCCGGACGAGGAAAGCGTATTTTCGTAATTTACGCTACTGTCAAAGGAAAACGTATTAAGGTTTTCTGTTACCAGCTCAAGGGAGGAAAGGATTAGTAGATAGGGAAGGAAGAGCAGAGAGAGCAAAGCTCCCGCCGTTCATCTCCTCGTCTCGCCCCGCTCCAAGCGCGCCGCCATGGCCACCACCTCCTTGTCCCTGCATGGCGTCCCATCCCCCACCGCCACCAAGCTCTCCTCCTCCTTTCTCGGCGCCCCCGCCTCCTTCCTCCGGCCGACGCCGCCGCCGCTCGCTGCCCCCTCGCGGAGGGCGCTCGCCGTCAGGGCCATGGCGCCACCCAAGCCCGGGGGCAAGCCCAAGAAAGGTTCGTGTCTCGCTCTGCAGCATCCATGGATTTGCTTGCGCTCGCGTTGGCTGAATCGCGGCGTGCGTTCTTTGTTTGTTGTGCAGTGGTGGGCCTCATAAAGCTGGCGCTGGAGGCCGGGAAGGCCACGCCGGCGCCGCCGGTCGGCCCCGCGCTTGGTGCCAAGGGTGTGAACATCATGTCCTTCTGCAAGGAGTACAATGCCAAGACGGCCGAGAAGGCCGGCTACATCATCCCTGTCGAGATCACCGTGTTCGATGTGAGCTTAAAATCGTCAATTCCACTGAATGTGTGTGAACATGCATCTCTAATGTGGGTACTCCTAATTATATGTGTGTTTGCCTGGTTTTTTGCAGGATAAAAGTTTCACCTTTATCTTGAAGACCCCTCCTGCCTCAGTCCTTCTCCTCAAGGCAGCAGGTGTGCACCCTTTTAGCTAGCATGAATCTATAATTTTGTTTCGTCCATGTATTGAATTTGCGATATGTTTATACGGTTGGACAAAATAAAATGAAAACACTTCTGCTAGGTCAATGTTTTTGCTTTTGTATTCCATGTGGCCCAATGCTATAAGAATATTATGTTCTTCTGGAGTATTATGCAGAAGAATGGATTGAAAGTTCCATGTCACAAGTTAGATATGGTTATCCGAAAAGTTTGACTAATCTATAGGGTGAACTGCACAGGTTGCCAGTTTGCCATGACATATACATTAGACTTAGATGTTTGCTATAACATTAGTACCAATGTTGCACTTATGTGAAATGAAGTGCATATGAGACGTAAAAAAGTTTTCTCTGAAAAGCTAATCACTAGTACATTATTTATTCACTTTACTTCCTTGTTCAGCCAATTGAAAGATAATGCAACATGTGGGCTTCGCCCATTTTGATTCTGATGTGCATTTTCCATATTTTAGTTCTTCATTTCCATAGGACAGCGAGAACAAGGTAAAAAAATAGCAAATGACTACTGCTTTTCACTCTTGCATATTTCTAGTTTGTGTTTGGTATATGATCAGTAGCGCTAGATGGTATCTATTGGATTGTTGATCAATTAAAATAAGTTAACCAATAAGTTTTTAGATGTTATTAAGCACACATATTTATGCAACTTGCTCTGCTTACGATTATATGTATTTTTACTCTGGTTTGTCATTTCCCTTGTTTCATGAATATGGTGAGGAAGTTTGTAATATGAATACATCAGAGAGATGAATAAGTTGTATGGACTCGTTAGTCACAAAATATCTGTGCTGTTTGCGAGTTCAAGCATGTCTGCAGACTAAAAGCAAGGATGAACGCATTGCACACGACTGCGTACAATCGCTTACAAACAACCGACCTTGTTACATCTATGATTATCCTTTCTATTGTTCATGTAGCTCTTTTGTGAGCTTTGGATACTTAAGCAAATGATTTCTCACCTCCAATCCTTATTCTTAGGTATCGAGAAAGGTTCAAAAGAACCGCAGCGAGAGAAGGTTGGAAAAGTAACAGCAGATCAAGTACGTACAATAGCTCAAGAGAAGTTGCCAGATTTGAACTGCAAGAGCATTGACTCGGCCATGAGAATTATAGCGGGCACTGCTGCTAATATGGGAATCGAGGTTGACCCTCCAATACTTGAGAAGAAGGAAAAGGTGCTCTTGTAGTCTGTTTCTCTGGCACCCATGAATCACCTTACTGATGGCCACCTGTAGATTTTACTTCCTTTTTGTTCGTCAATATGTTGTTCCTAGTGCTTGAATCTTTTTCCCTCCGTGGTCAGTTTGAGAGCAAACAGACCATCTACTTTTCACAAGCTGTAATCATTTACATCCAAACTGTAGATGGTTTTCATGCTGCACCTATTTGGTGGAGTTTCCACATTTTTTCTTGTGAAGTCCCTATGATACACCACATGTGCACATAGCTCAGCTTGTCAAACCTGAGTAAGATCTTACTGTTCCTGTTGCCCAATTGCATGCCTGTTGTTTGTTTCAGATGCAAACCATTTCTGAACATTCTGCGTTAACTATTCACTGCTAGACTTTTTAAGTTTTGATATACATATCATTGGAAAACATTTCTAAATTGTAACTGTGAACTTCATGTGTATCTTGTACGCAGTGTAGTGGATGCGCTAAATGCCTGAATAGCTGAATTGTGATAATTATTCATTGGTACAAATGAATTAATTAACTATTATAAAGTTGAAAAATGAATTTAAATCATTTGGAATTCATATATTGTATTTTTTTTAAAAAAAAAAGAAGATCAAGAAGTATACGCGTTCACCATCATTCCATTTAAGCATAAAAGAACAGGGAGGTTCTGAAACTGAAAAGGCTCAGTTCACCAGTACATGAAGAGGCAGATATGCAGAGACGGAGTGACAAGATGGGCTCCTGGCCCAGCCCAGTTGCTTGTTCTAAAATCTTGATACCACTGTAGTAACTGGATTAGAGTTGTGCTGCTGCTTCGTAGGAGGTAGGAGCGGTGCATGTCCATGCAAGATTGCAAGCAAAAAAACAAGAGGATGCAACAACGTGTGGACAATTCCGTACCACGGCAATAGCAATGAGAGCAGACAGCGTACTGCGCACAAATTACTCACATGATGCTGCATGCGTCTTGCGTCGTCGTCGCAGTCGCAGACGCTCCCTGATTGCCGCTGATTCGAGCGGCCAACGCAGGCAAAACTGCACAAATTACTCACATGATGCTTGGTCGCAGCATTGGTGTGTTGGTGGCTGCATGGTAAGAGCAAGTACAATAGCAGGCTATAAGCTAGCTACAAACATATTTTAAAAAAATAAATAGGAAGAGAGGAGAGCAGTAGGCTACAGATTTGTAGCCAGCTAAAGCACGGACTCCAAGACGCATAGTGTGTATGACAGGTGAGACTAGGTGACACAGAGTGTGTATGACAGGTGGGACCATGTATTAATATTGTAGTATGTAGCTATTGTATGAATGAGCTATTAGATTAGCTATAGATGAATTGGAGCCAGTAGTTGGCTATACTATTAGACTTGCTCTAATCGCGCCAGCCAGCCAGCTAAGGGCAGGTACAATAGCAGGCTTTAAGCCAGCTATAAACATATTTTAAGGAGATAAATAAGGAGAGAGAAGAGCAACGGACTATAGATTTGTAGCCAGCTATAGCACGGACTCTAAGACACAGTGTGCGTATGACAGGTGGGACCATATATTAATAGTGTAGTATATAACTATTGTATGAATGAGCTATTAGATTGGCTATAAGCGAGAGCCTGACGAGCGCGGGCGATGTATCGATCACCTTTTCGCTTTTCAGCAGCCGGCACAAAATCGGCGATACTGGTCCAGTATAATGCCGCAGCAGCAGCTTGCAGCGGGGAGTCGATGCATGCATGGTCGAGCGACTGGAGCGTGCCCAGCGGTGGCAGCGAGATGCGCTGCGATCGACATGGTCTGCGACTGCATGCGAGAGAGAAGGAGAGCAAGGACGAAGGCGGAGGGGAGGCGGGCATATTGGTGAAGAAGTTGGTGGCCGGCCGGCGTCGGCGAGCGAGTGACGGATCGACTGTTGCACCGGCCCTGGTTGGCACTAATAGCCGACGCGATGCCATGGGATACTACTGCTATTGCGTACGCCCTGTCTCTCTCTGATGCTCTCCTGTACTTTGCTCCCTCGTCTTGCGCACACGGCCCGCCTGAACTACGATTGCCACTGCATGCGTCTCTCTCGGGCCGTGTCCGTAGGTTCGGCGTGGAGACTTCGGTTGGGTTTGGGTGATTGTACCGCGCGCGCGTGCGCCACCAAGGCGGCACGCCGAAGAATGATGATGATTTCGGGAGGGGAGGGGAGCTAGCTAGACGAGACGGCCATGGCAGAATATCCTCCGGTAGTCCGGTGCGAGCATTTTTACCACTGGGCGCGAGCAGCAGAAACCGAATCGGGGCAAAAGCTTCCGCAATGATGGCATCGCCGTTGACCACCACCCAGGCCCTGGCCCTGCGCTGCCACGTACAGTACTCCACCTAGCTAGTACTCCTAGTGACTACAGCACCAGATGAGGCAAAGCCTGCCACTCCTAAAGAGAAACACAACTACAGCCAGGGCACCAGCCAGGCAGAAAGTTTTGCATGCAAGGAATCCAGGATTACAACAGTAGAGTACTCTACTTCCTACTGTATGTGTAGGAGTATTTACAGAGCGTACAAGGATAGGATCGCCTGTCGAGAACATCTCGTCGCGTCGCTCATGCAATGCAAGCAAGCTCAAGGCGAGAAAGGTGCAAATGAACAACAGGTCGGTCCGTGTGGTTGCTTTTGCTTAGCTTAGCTTGCTTTTGATTACCCCGAGCTACACACTACTCTGCACTTTTACACTCTCCCTCTTGCTACAGTAGAGGTCTTCCTCGAGCAGTAGGCCGGCATGAGCCTGAGACTGCCAGGAGTGACCACTGCTGCCGTGGTCTTGGGCCCACCTGCCATGTATGGTCCCTTCCCGGCTTCTAGCTACCATAGCAAGCAAGCAATCTCTCTCATCTCTCTCACCCTCTCTAGCTCATCGCCGTACGTCCGTCCTGCTGCCCACCTCGGCGAATTTGACTTATCCCTGGCTGTGTTGCATGTGTTTTGCTTGCATTTGCCTCCCTCCTCCACCGTTTGCTTCTTCTCTTGGTTCCGGCCCGTACATCGGCGTCAGCAGCATGCTCCGGCGTACGCGAAGATCTGGTGCACCACCGTCGCCACCTCGTCCGCCGTCGCCATCTCGCATCCTTCCTCCATCTGCACTCAAACATGTCACACACCATTATACTCAGCTACTCCTACATAATAATAAACCCATCATATATATATACTCTCTTCATTTCTTTCTTTTTGTTTGATATACCGTCATATATTAGGAAACGGAGGTAAAATATTCACATTGCACAGTAAACTACTTGTTTGATTAGACAGTACGGAGGAGTACTGAAAAGCTGTTATACTATCTCTGAAATGCATGGTTCGGGATACGTAAGACTGGCTTGTGGTTGTATCCGTTTGTTCCGATCCTGTGTTTTCCCCATGGACAAGAGAGAAAAGGACACGTAAGAAAGCAGGAGCTTGTAATTAGTAATTGTCTGGAAATTAAGCACAGTCTGTCTGTACCCAAGTACTGGGATGCTCATCGTATTCGAACACTCCATCTGCATACTCCAAAAATCCTTTAACAGAAACGTACGAAAGCCACGGTCCTCATCTGTTGGAAATCCCACGCAACACTCTGCAACGAGCTGGGGACAATTAATCGATTCGCTTACCCATCACTTTCTCACTGGTGCGCCGAGCACGACATGCTACATTACACATCTCTCTACAAATACTACTATTACATAATCACTTCTTTCTACTAGTAGTATATATATATCCAAACTAAAAATCATTAAATGGTTCTCGCAAGAAAAATAGACGGCACTAGCAAAGTAATGGCACATATTTTGCATTCCTCATATTTTGATTCTGAGATCTATTTTGTTTATTTTATTGGTATGTGGTACTGTTTATATCCATGAGTTGTAACAATCCTAATTAGACGACACCGTTTGATTTACCTAGTTGGTTTAACCACTCCATCGCTTTTCTTGAGCTACCAAACTATTTAAATGGCGTATTTTTTTCAAATGCTTTCAACATAGAATTTTTTTAAAGAAAAATAAACAGTCATTTTTTCTGTTTACAATAGCTAATAAGCTATCTGGTTTAGCGTGTGGCCCACAGCCTAAATGCTCAATCGGATGCAAGTAAAAAAGAGCACATGCGTCTAGTAGGTTAAAAAATATATTTAAAAATAGCTCACCTTTTTTTCCCTCTTTGTACAAATGTATTTTAATTTGTTGGATATAACTGTTCTCAATCCTCTTTTTCTTAAAAAAAAAAAGAGAAAAACATCGATCACTATTTGCATAGGCAAGAAGGACAAAGACTGATTTCAAAGTTTATATTTAAGATTGCACGCAATCTATAATGAAAAAAATACTATAAAATATTTTCATTATACTTTATTGCCATCTACGTTTTTTTTTAAAAAAAATGTCTAATTGAAACGTGTTATAAGAGAAAACCATTAGAAACTAGAGTAATCTGCTTTAAATACTTCCTCCGTTTCTAGATTCATTAGCATCAATATGAATGTGGGATATGCTAAATGACTTACATGGTAAAACGGAGGGAGTAGCTTACAGGTGAATTAAGCTGAAAATTGCCTTTTAGTAATAGTGACCTTTCAATATTGAAATCAGCAACGAAATATTCCTTTTTCCTTGTGATGGAAACCGCAATCAAATATAGTTAGAAAATGGCTACCTTTTGTGGCAAATCAAATGTAGGTTTAAAAAAACGAGGGAACATGCAGTAAAAGGTGATGAAGAGTTGTCGTTGTTTTGACCTTGAGGTTGAAGCAGTAGACGACGGCGTCATGTCCGACGGAGGTGACGGCGAGGTGCAGCACGGTGAGGCGGAGGTCCTCCATGGCGGCGACGGCGCGCACGAGCCGCCCGGTCCACCGCCTGCCGGCAACGCGCACCCGCACGTGCCCCCCCACCGCGGCCGTCGCCTCCACGTCGACGCCGCTGCCGCCGCGCGCTTCGGAGTAGCTCGTGTACTGCGGGGACACGAACACGCCGTCCGACGCCGCGGTGGCCGCCGCCGCCACCACGCCGACGCCGCTCCGCTCCGCCGCCGCCGCCTGCAGCGCCACCAGCTGCTGCTCCAGCTGCTTCACGTAGTCGATCGCCCCGCCCACCACCGTCGCCTGGTCACCCTATATCCGCAATTGCATTGTAGTAATCGCTAAGAACTTGCGAGAGATTTTGATGTTTCTTTTTGCTTGAGAATTGAGATATTATTGCGGCGTCATGGCGGGAAGGAATTTACTCGAGGGATGTAGTTGGAGGGGATGAGCGATCGGAGGGAGGCGAGGTGGTCGTTCATGAGGCGGCGGCGGTTGCGCTCCACGGCGATGTGCGTCATCCGCTGGTTCTCGGCCTCCTCGGGCTTCTTGCGCTTCTCCGGCGGCGGCGCGGCGCGCGGGCGCGGCCTCGGCCTCTTCCTCCTCCGCTCCGCCCTGGTCGCCGGAGCCGTGACGGGGGGCGCCGCCGCCTGCGTGACGCAGCTCTCGAGCAGGTCGAGGTCGGCGACCGGTGGACAGGGGCAGCACGACGCGAAGGCGGCGGCGGCGGCGTGCCTCTTCCTCCCGTCGCCGCCGCCGCCGCCGTCTGCTTCCATGGCGCCGTGGAGCAGCGCGAGAAACGGCATCTGACCAGCGCCGGCGCTGGCGGCCGCCTGGTCCGCCGCCGCCGCCGCCGCCCACTGTTCCATTAGCACCCGCACCGCCGCGCCATCGCCATGAACCGGCAGAGTTGAGCACGTTAGCAAGAAACAGAAACAGCGGCAACGCCATAAAAGAGATGGATGCAAATGCAAGAAGAAGAAGACAGCACAATGCAAGCAGCTGCAGCAGGTTGCATGCGAGAATGCATTGAATGGTGCGTGCGAGCGCGGACAGGGCTAGATGTTGCAACCTAGCAGCTGCAAGAAGAAGAAGAAGAAGCAGCAGAATGCAATTAATACAGCCGAATTGCATCGCATCGCATTACATGTGCTGCAGTGCAGAGACTAGGAATGGAAGCTACATGGTTGCTCAATTACTACTAGCTACTAGTAGCAGCAGTGCAGTGGCCGTCCCCGTCCCCGGCCAGGGAAGCTTACCAGCGAGCCGATGGGCCCTTGCAGCTGCATCCTCTCCATTACAAGAGGAAGGTGGTGGTGGTAGTGGCAAGGTATACTACAGTGGTAGCAATAACTGCGCTGGCGAGTAATGAGCCCCTGGGGCAGCAGCTGCAACAGCAACCCCCTCGCTCCTCTCCTCTCCTCCTCCTGCTCCCAATTGAAGCAGACGACGAGCTGCTGCTGTCTATGTCAATTAATGTGTTGTTGTAGAGGTGAGGAGCTAGCAGAGAGGTTGAGGTAGAATGAGGGAGAGGAGACGATTGGATGGAGAAGAAATGGCTGTCTCTTGTAAGGTTTGGTAGGCCAGGTAACGAGGATGAAGATTTGAGCAAGTGAGAGTGAATTATTGAAGCCGTAGAGGAGGGTGGTGGCGCGCGCGCGGCAGATTTGCAGATTTGTCCGGCACGGCGACAGCGGCAGCCACCGTGGGGCCTGGACCTCCTCCTCCTCCCGGCCGCCTTGCGAGCTCGACTCCTTGCAACTGATTAGCGACGGTGTTAGCGAGCAAGTAGTAGAGTAACAGTGCTGTTGACACATGATTGATTATTCCCGTTTTATATATACCTGTTGACACATGATTGATTATTTAATTACTAATCCCGTATCATCACTGCTGTGTCAACCCTTTAGCAGTAGTCCGGGAACAGATAAGTAACAGTGCTGTCAGCGCATCTGCTGCATTAATTAAGGTCAGTTCAGTTACATTAATGTCTTTACCCGTACTGTTGATTATCTTAGGCTCTGTTTAGTTCTCACGCAAAAAATTTTCACCATATCACATCGAATATTTGAACATATGCGTCAAGTATTAAATATATAAAAATAATAATTACACAGATTGCGTGTAAATTGCGTGACGAATCGGGTCGGACACGGATAATGCCGAATACGGATATAAACTCGGATAATGTCGGGTAAAAATACGGAATGAATACGTACCAAAATAGATACGTACACTATCGATTACGAATATTTATTCGGATATCAAGTCGAAGGAACAATCTTATATATCACATAGACAATAACCATTTAACAATTCCATATATACATAATACGATTATATTAGGCATTAGGAACATAGGAAATAAATAGGGTACAATACATCATAGTAGAACCAATACATAATACTAAAAAGTGCCTCACAAAAACATAATATAGATAATATCTGTATATTTATCCGGGTAATATATACCCGATTTTTTTACCGGATAACCATATCCTTAGGATACTACATTTTCGAATCCGATCCCATATCTGCCATAAAATACCCGTATTCGGACCCAATATCCGTGAAATATCCCGGATCCCGAATTTGTCCCGAAATAATGTGGCTGGGCGCATTTTCACCCCTACCCGGCCCATGTAATTTTCTTGACGTATTGGACCATGAACGCTTTGCATACGTAATTTTGTGAGCTGTAGTACGGATATCTTTGGGAGATTTAGAACTACTATACCGATTAAGTTCATGTTAAGGAGGTGTATTCACAGTTGTGCACTGTAGTATACTGGCAGGTTCGATGTAATCATGTAATCAGAAACTAAAATATCATAAGAAATGTGCATGTGTATTGTGGCTGCATTATGCATGATGCATGGCGCCGATCGAATCGAAGTACCGTACAGTATGTAGATCGTAGCTAGGTGGTCGGTCCATGGACTGAACGGTCTCTACGCATGCATGTCAGCACATGGACGTGCATGCGTACCACGGACACACACACACACACAACTAACGATCCACATCGATCGGCTACCGGACCACATCCTGCATGCGGGGTTTCGTATTTTTCGTCGGAGGCATCCGATGGCCACTGCCCACCGCTGTCTTCTTCACACATTGTACCCGTATGCCGCGCCCGCCCGGTTATTGGACTCCATCCTCGTGCTAGCTACTGTGCAGATTTGCTCCCTCTATATATCATCGCAACCGAATATATATATAGGATTTGTTTTGTTCGTGAAAAGAAAATTTTTAGGTATCACATCGAATGTTTGACCGGATGTTAGAAGGGGTTTTTGGACACGAATGAAAAAACTAATTTCATACTCTCTCCGTCCCAAAATAAGTGCAATTTTACACTGTTTATGTTCAACTTTTGACCGTTCGTCTTATTTGAAATTTTTTATGATTAGTATTTTTATTGTTATTAGATGATAAAACATGAATAGTACATTATGTGTGACTAATTTTTTTTTCAAATTTTTCATAAATTTTTCAAATAAGACGAATGGTCAAACGTCGGACACGGTTCCCCACGACTGCACTTATTTTGGGACGGAGGTAGTAACTCGCATGGAAACCGCGAGACGAATTTATTAAGCCTAATTAAATCATCATTAGCACATGTAAGTTACTGTAGCACTTATGGCTAATCATGGGCTAATTAGGCTCAAAAGATTTGTCTCGTGATTTTCATACAAACTGTGCAATTAGTTTTTAATTTTATCTATATTGCTACATGCATGTATCCAAAATTTCGATGTGACGTTTTCTGGGAAAAAAAAACTAAGAAGGCTATAATACTGGACGTACACCATCATGCACCGTATCGGAATACACCTTCCCATATTGCATCGTTAATTTGGACAGTACGTGCATCCAAACCGTACACACGGTACAAGCCCTTGTCAGGATCGACGAGGGACGGCGTCAAAGGCGGATCCATGTAGCTTAGCTAAAAGATAGCACGCGATCGAAAGGGATGGAATTGAAGCACAAAACCGGCGAGACCAAAAGGCAGCACGCGATGCGCCACCATAGACACACAAATAAGCGCTATCATGGCAACCGGCCGGCGACATTGCCGGGGATGAAGTGATCTATAGTGGCGTAAGCATGGGGCATTCGATGATCGATCGTCTCGATGGTGGCCGCGGCCGTGAATGCGCGGGCGTAGCAGCAGGTCCCACCGTTTTCAGCGGAATCGATTGGGCGTGCGTGCAATGCAATCGTGCATACAAGAAATGCAAGAAACACATGATTTAAGCGGACGGTGTAGTACGGAGTGGTGGCATGCATGAGAGTGGAAAGCCCAAGACTTTTTGGTGGATACAACGAACGATCGAGCTGGGGCTGAGCTAGTCAGTTAGCCAGCGAGGAGAGGCGAGTACGTGTCGTCACGCTCCCGCAACTTGCCTCCAATCCTCCATGCATCATAGCTCGCCTCGTCTCTTGCAGTGTCAGTGTGGTGCTCATATCATCAAAGCTGCAAGTATGCATGTAGGCCTGGAGACGGGCGGATGCTAGCTGATTCCATGAAAGCTACGTACGTATCGACGACGATTGTACATACGAACAAATTGCGCTACGACAGATTTGGAGATAGTTGGTTAGCTACACTGTGCTTCGATCGATCACCATGAAAAAAAACATACAACTACTTTTTTTTTTGGGTAATATTAGTACAGTCTACAAATGCATTCTACCGGCACTCCCTCCGCCCTAAAATGAATGTATTTTTGAACTAAACAGATGCACTTATCTTGAGACAAAGTTAGGCTGTGTTTAGATCCAAGAGTGAAAGTTTTGGCATATCACATCAGATATACGGATACACATTTGAAGTATTAAACATAGACTAATAACAAAACAAATTATAGATTCCGCCTGTAAACTGCGAGATGAATTTATTAAGCCTAATTAATTCTTCATTAGCAAATGTTTACTGTAGCATCACATTGTCAAATCATGGAGCAATTAGATTTAAAGTATTCATCTCGCAATTTACACACAATCTGTGTAATTTTTTTTATCTATATTTAATACTCCATATATGTGTCTAAACGTTCAATATGACATGGCGGAAATTTTTTCCATGGAAACTAAACAAGTCCTTAGAAGTGTGAGGAAGGGGATTCAAATTTTTACCGTGAGCTTCAGATAGTACCTGGAGCGCGAGAAACCTGTGGTGCAGAACGGCAGAAGGCGCAGCAATGCCCATGCTGCTCTTGCCCCTCCACCAAACGATGCAGGTGATACGGGCGTGTTGCATTGCAAATTGCAATGCATGACACAGGAGACACGGTAACAGTAACAAGGCAGAGAACGCCGGAGGTGGTGGGTAGGGCCGGACAGGAGGGAGACGGGGACGCAGCCACGCCCACACAGATGGCGGTACAAGGGGGACGCCAAGGCAGCGAGCGATGTGATGCAATCTCTCCTCCTCGATTGGCGTCGTTGTGGACAGGACAAGATGTCTTGGCAGTGGGCTCAGCGAAGCGATTGCATTATTGGTGATTACGAGATGAGCCAAGTTTGGGCCGTTTCTGGAACTTCTTCGAGACAACCAAACCCTTTTCTCTCTCGCCAACTTTTAACCTTTTCCCCTTGTTTCCTTTACTCTCCCCCTACCTCAGCCTCTTGTCGTAACCTCTTTCCACCGCTGTCATTTCGGTGACTGCGATTAACTGCTGTGGTTTTTACCCGGTGTTTCTATTGCAATGCAGGTCTAGCTTTACCATTGGTCGCGTTCTGCCCGAGGTATGTGCATGTTTTCCAAACAAACTTTATCGGGATAGCTTCCCTACTTTCTTCTACGGACTCGGCACTTCGGTGGTACAAGGCCGCCCCCATTCGTTCCTTGGCCAACCTTAACCATCACATAAATGTAGGTACACAATCCTAATCATGTCGGTAATCATGTGACTTGTCTAGTTTGATCTTTGATGCAAGACTGGTTCAGCTAGTGCAACCAGCCAACGGGTACAGTCAGGGGCGTGCCTAGGTTATACTACCCGGTGTCACAGGACACCGGGTAGATTATTCAAATCCTATATAAATTACACTATATTAATTAATATATTAGTCAATAATTAGATAATTAGTATGTATTGGACCCCCGGTAACTTTTGTTCTGGGTTCGCCACTGGGTACAGTAGGAGTCTAAGGACCTTAGGTTCAGCTGACAAGTGCAGGTAATTAATCAAAGTGGAGTAGAGAAGGGCATGCAAAAAGAAAAAAAGACATACATACACGTAGAGACGACGACTGGACGAGCGTATTTTCGGGGTAGCATTTCCAATGAAGTGGCAGAGCGGCAGAGGCAACATGGGCCATGTGCCAGAAAGATCTGAACCGAGCCGCAGGGGAAGCAAGGGTAAAAGGGATTGCAGCCGCTGCTCCTGCACTGTGCCAGTTCGCCATGCTTCGACACGCACGGGAAAAGAGACATCGAAAGAAGTAGCCGCACAGCATAGTATACACCTGTACACAAAATCGTATTCGGACCCTCCTCTCTGCCTACTCGTACTATACCATTTTTGTTCCACAGTTTATTACTCATTTTATGTGTATCGAGCTAGTAGTACCAATGGAAAATTCTTTGACCTCAGGCTCAGCCAGGCAGACATGGAGTCAAAAAAGGCTGGGAGCGACAGAGTTGCAGGAGCTACTAGGCAAGAGGGTGGGCTGGCTTTGGATGCATCGGGCAGCAAAGCATGAGATGCAACGGCCGGGAAATTATTGTAGAGATTTGTTTCGGATCCCAGGATTTGATGACCCATGCAACCATGGACGGTACCAAAGGTACTGGCACCGGTTTTAATTGAGCTGGGGTATGCTTGCTCCGGTGAAATCTCCTGGCGCATGCAACCAGTACTAGCAAGCATCAGCTGAGTTCAATAATTTTTAACCAAATCCTGTGCCGGCAGGACCATGGGATAAACACAAGAGCTAAAAACAATTAACGCATGAAAGCCTCCAACTGCATACCTGCACAAACAAAAAAACCTGCCCCATTTTAACAGTAGGTGGTACCAATACCAGCCTTATCCATCCCTCCCACTTATTTTTTCGCGCCAAAAACACGACCGTGAACCGTCCTCCTTCTCTGAGCTCACCGTCAAAGATACATTGGCACTGACGGCGCTATGGCCGCTCCATTGCAGCAACTGAGCCACAAGCACTGCCACAGTGAGGATTTCTGTGGACTGACAGGGCGCTATGGCCGCTCCATTGCAGCAACTGAGCCACAAGCACTGCCACAGTGAGGATTTCTGTGGACGTTTTTACGGTTTCTCTTCTATTGGAGCCATCGTTTCGCTTATTAGCGGAATAAACAAAACGACATATTTGTAAACAAAAAGTAATTTAGGAATAAAACATTTATATATGTGTTCTTAGCGATCTAAAACCAAAGGCTGAAAAATAAACTTCAATAAAAAAGACTCAAAATCAGCTTCAAATTTAAGGTTAAAAATTCAAATTTTGGCTGATAAACATAAACATAAGCGAAAAGATGAGGCCCTTGAGTATCCAGATATCAAAGTCGTCTAGCATTTCTGATACAATGAACCGTAGTGCAAAACCAGGTGGAGACTTCATGCAAATGTGATATCGTCCTAGACTTCATTTCCTAGGCTCCCAGCCTCCCACAATATATTTTTGGTAGCATACGTTCCGACTGTCCAACTCATGTACGACTGAATTTGATCAACCGACGGTAAACGGCTGCAGTGCATATGGACATGCTCTTGTTTAATTGATATATAGTTGCACGTCTCTAATTGTACATGAGTTATACAACTGGGTCGTACATATAATGGAACTCATATTTTTTTGTAGCTGCAGTATTCCATCTACTAAGGACATGGCTAGAGAGAAGGTCAGCAGCACATAATTTGCCTAAATGCCCAATCCAGTTTGGAAAAGTTCTACACAAAAGAACTCAGTTGTAGGTATTTGAGCATAATTCTTGTGTGCAAGATAAGAGTAGTATAAGGTTCTCATTATCTATCCACGACTGCACCAGAATTTGCACGTCAAAGTGAAGAGCGGTTTAGTGAGGGGGCACAGGACTACAGCAGTGACTGCTCTTGTGTCACAGCAATACCATGATATTAAATGATGGTTCAGTGGTTTCAGAAGAGGGATTATTTTGTTAGTACCTGATATTCCGGCATCCACTGTACATGGAGATTTCGGGTCTCATCTGTCACAGGCCTCAGATGAGTAAGGGCCTCCATATTCCATTGTTCAATCCACTGTCTTATTGCAGACTGGTCTCATCTGTCACAACGGACAAGTGATGAGTGGTAAAAAGTTTACAAACTACAAGTTAGCGGCCACAAGTTTAGATCTTCTAACACATCTTTGAAAAATATGGAACAGATTAGAATCTTTGCTAAGCTGAGAAAGATGGATATTCCAAGGCAATAGTTGTTTGACTGTACAGTTACTGTAGCATTACAAGATATCAAATTCTGATTAGGAGCCACATTGTTAAATTTCATAATAGATCAAATATGATTCGTTCAAAAAAAAATAATAATACTAGATCCAATATGGACGTTTACCTTGCAATGTCAATGGCCAACTGATGCCATGCGCCCATGCATACCTGTGAAGAATTGGAGTTTGACAAATTTAGAAAAGTATATTTTTCTGTACTGCAACCAAGGTACCATTTAAATAAAGCATATCCTTACATATAGTAAGGCCTCTTATATCATAAACCAGTTAGCCGTTTGATATGTTATGCAAAGTTTGCAAGGTTTTGGGAAAAAAATGATGTGACAAACACGCGTTCTTAATTTGCTACCAGCCCACAAGCTACTGTCGGGTACTCAGTAAGGATATAGTGGGAATGAGCTGCCCTGGTTCTTGCGTTCGTAAGAAGTATGGTGATTTCAGAACACTAGGGCAGCTCATTCCCACTTACTACAAACGAAACTGATGGGATCAACTATATGATTTAAACCTTCAGTAATTTAGATATTACTCAACAATATCCAGAAGAATGCAGACCCTTAAGTGGAGGAATTCAGCCAAAAAAGAATTCTTCCCCCATAAGCATATACTCCCTTCGTCCCAATTCCCAAAATATAATAACTTTTAGCTTTCAAAATTTGTCCCAAAATATAACAACTTCTCCACCAACATTCTCTTCCCAACCAATCACAACTCTCCACCATTCAATTTTTCCACCTACCTCCACTTCTCATTCAATCACAATCATTCCACCTATTTAATTCTACATACTTTTTTAATAACAGTGTCCAACTCTAAAAATCCTTATATTTTGGGAATGAGGGAGTATATTAGAAATACTCCAACCTTACATGGAGAATATGTGCACAAATGAAATGCTATATAGTGGAAGCATTAGTCGGAAATGATTTGATCAAATTTTCTTCAGTAAATCTGAGTTATTTTATAGTGAGGTTTTTTTTTTAATACTGAAAGCTAGTATTATGACATCAGGTGGAACCATCACTTTTGTCATAGTTGTATCTCTTTCTATCATAACTCACGAGAATTCTTGGAAAAGGACAAGAGTTTTATGACCGCATACCTTCAGATGTAGCGATGGAAATGCAATCCATTTCATCTTGTCTGGGATATGGACATATGGTTGGCAAAAAAAGCATCAGACCTACTTGTACGAAGTTAGAAAGATGAAGCTGCAACCAATTGTGAGAAGCAGAAGCAGAAGCAGGAAATTTACCTAGAAAAAACTGAAACTATAATCCATGTCTCAGCAATATATTGTAAAATGGTAAAGATAATATTACCTGCTATTCTTGTACATGTCAGCTTCCATACACCAAACACCATAGCTCAAAATAATGCTCACTTCAGAATTTGGACAGTCCATAATAAGTAGGCAAAGCAGTTTTAAGACTTGGAAAAATAAAAAACTATTTGCTCTTTTTACATGCTACTTATATACAGAGCCAAGAGGTCATTTCAGTTCTATGGCAAATAACTGTACAACTTAGAAGTGTTATTATATATTATATACAAAAAGAACACATGGACTATGATCATGCAAACAAAACATTACAAAAGTTCCCCCAAGTAAGCATCTCCTAGACAAAAAAAAGTTGGAGGCAAAGACTAATACTCGTGGGGAACAAAACAAAGCTTGCTTGAAGTTTACCACGGAATCAATTTAACTTTCACTTCTTTGTGCACCAATATTTCCCATGTAAAAGTTAGTTCTGGACATATCTCTCCTGTTGTCCGGTCAGCTGGGCACTGCATAGATGGCTCCTCAAATTAGCTATGTACCTATGGATACGTTGCTGATCAGATGATGAAAGGGAAAACGGCGGATTCAGTGGCAAATTAGTTGCTTCTTGCAATACAAATGTGAGCAAGATGATTGCTTTTGAGTATAGCGCCACCGATCTATTTTGGTATCCCAAAACTTCCTTTGCCTGAAAAGGTATACACAAACGAATTATAAACATCAGCTCTAAGTGAAGAAACATGTTGGAGAACTTTTAGAAGTAGGGTTTATGAAAGATGGTAAGAGTTCCCCAGCTAGGGAATGACGGGGGCTATTTTTTGAAGGATTCACAGAGGGCTAAGGCCTAAGGCCAGCCCATATGAATATATTACTATCATCAAAATGTTACAAACTGTTTACAAGGGCAGGATTAAGTATTGGCCAGAAAATAAAACAGATGGAGGAAAAAGAGTAGCAAGGGTCTTGAACTCATGATTGGAGTGCTTTCATAAAAGTTTTTTCCCCATGAATACCGCTTTCCCCCATGAATAGCGCTTTAATAGAAGTAGAGAGCAGAGACTGGCTGGCTATAAACATTTTTGCTCATTTGTAAAAGAAAGTTGTTTTTCTTTCCCACTGCAGTCTAAGGCTGCGTTTGTTCACATGAGAAAGGGGAGATTGTATCTCGTTTTTCGCGCGCACGCTTTTCAAACTACTAAACGGTGTATTTTTTGCAAAAATTTTCTATAGAAAAGTTGCTTTAAAAAATCATATTAGTCCATTTTTGAAGTTTAAAATAGTTAATACTCAATTAATCATGTGCTAATGGCTCACCTCGTTTTGCGTATCTTCCCAATCTTCTCAATTCCCTCTCCCTCAAACACAGCCTAAAACAATAGTATTCATTTCTGCCCCTTGTTCGTGGTCTAACAGAATATGGAGTGATAATAACTAACCAACCGCCTGGACAACCAGTGCACAGCGGTGGATCCTGGGCTGGTACACATTAACTACAAGTCTACAGGTTTCCTTTCCGTTGTAGCATCATTGCTTGTTACCCAAAATCGTGAAATGCATACACCACTCCCCCACTTTCCCCCCAAATCCATGAAGTGCAAGGAAAAACGAAAGCTGTAAAGAAACCATACAAGAACCTAGAATACTGATACTTACAGCACCAGTTGTTCCATATATTAAAGCTGTCTGGAATATGATCTCCACTGCATCTGGCATCTCGGTGTTATCTGGAAACAAACAAGGGTTATAGCAAAAAACAAAAACAAAACTATACTAGGACATGAAGATACCAATGTTCTAACCATTGTTGTCCCGCAACCTATGTGATATCTTCTCTGCACGGTCATATGCCTTGATAAAGCCACTTTCAGCCCAGGAACAGACAGAAACGAGCCTGGTGAAATCCAATCCTTGTACTACATTTCGAGATGGACGATGGTCATTCTTAGGCAGGAAATTGACATGAGCTTGGGTCAAAAAAAATCCATCATGTGTAGCATCCGTGGATAAACTACATGCATTAAGGGCCTCGTTCCAAATAGCTAATATTATAAGTTCAACAGATAGTGCCTCCAAGTCCAGCCCTTTAAAAAGCTGCATCCACACAGAAATGCCAATATGAAAAACAACAAAACATAATTCTTAGATCAAACTGGACTAATAGGTTCTCAATTCTCAAAATATCATAGCTATGCTATGAGCATCAATACAAAAGGAGAATTTTGTCTGGCATCGACATTCTGAAGAGAAGTGCACAAAAGATTCATCTATTTGATGCTATACAATATATATATGGACAAAGCTTTATGTTAAAAAAAACTGAGAAGAAGAGATATGCCAGAAATATCATGACTTGGAGACTAAGAGTATTGCTTAATGTGTTGATACACGGGTATATCAATGAAAAATGGCATGTGGAAGGCTGTGACCTCTACATCTGATGAAAATCATTTAAACCTAGACATCACCTGCATGATTTAAATTACTAGGGATAACTCTACAAACATTCATCTGGTCAAAGAACTCAACAAGCATTCTAGCAAGGAACATAGTAAGTATATGAGCAGATGAAGCTTAGCAACAAAAAACCACTGTTTCATCATAACAAACATAAGGAGCTACAGACTGCACACAACTACAAAACACAGATGGCATTCAATGGACATAGTGTTATATCCCAGTAAAAGCAGTAGTAATACCTTCTCCTCTGCAAGTTCTGTAAGAACAACAATATACTGGTTAAGGAGTTGAAGCCTTGTGTAACAATAAGGTGGATTTAGCAGATTTTCTGCAGCTGTTGATTCATGGGAAGTAGACAATGGGGTGCATCCATTGCTTTTTATAGCAACCCCTCTACTGACTGAATTTCTGTTTTGGTTCCAAGCAGACCGTTTAACAGTGGACCTATCATAGCTGGCAGGTTTTGCACCTGTACCATCCTTCATTGACTTTTCAAGTGAAGACAAAATTTCCGTGGAAGTAGAGTTCGCCTGAACAAGTACATATTCTCGTTCAATCCATTCCCATGAATCAAATGCTGCAAAAATATACAGAGTTAATGCCAGAGCAGGGACGTATGAAATCTGAATACTAGTTGGGAGTCTAATTTACCTTGCAAATTTCTAGAATCCACGCTTTCAGACTTATCTTTCAGGACATCCGAAGAAATGATCTGGCATGTATCCCTTAATAAATCAGCAGGATGATTGGGCTCACTGCTAATCTCTCTTTTCCTGGAAAAAGAATCAGAAAACTTCAACACAGGAGACAAATATGACACAATCAAACCCATGTCCACATTATTATGGCAACTATTCCACAAATACATGGAGAGTATGGGAAAAGACTGCAAGTATGCTGTATATTGAGTAATTCACCATTCATGAGAACTTGAGAAATGTACAATGTACCATTCCAAATATCATATGTTCAATTCATCTTGAAATTTTAGAGGTTTATATTATGTTGAAGGCAATGCATGTATGTCTCTTTATGTACATTTTTTGGGCTGCCTACAAGTGAGGATGAATGCCGTATTGGCAGCAGCAGAGTAGTATTTGGTTAAGTTAAATTGAAGATTAGGTATGGACATGGATTATGATAACAATGCACATTTTGCAACATAGCCAGATAGACCTTTGAATGCTTCCACCAGAGTAAAGGGTCGACCCAGTTGTTGACAAAAACTTGTGATTGAAGAATTCCTCAAAAGAAATTCTCTTCTCTGCAAAATAGAAATTGTGTTTTAATATGATTCACCAATTAGTAATTAGTAAGGAATAATAAGATCAAGACCAATGATTAACGAAATTACACAGATGACAGTTGAAACTTGAAAGAAATTGTTCCTTCCATTAATTTTTATAAGGCATATTTTTATTTTAAAAAAATCAAACTGTGTTCGTTTTGACAAACAGTTAGTCCAATTACAAGTGTAGGCTCCATTTGAGAATTGAGATAGATTATTGACCGCAGATTATATACTTCATTATAAGGATAAATTAAACATTTTGAGAAATAAACTTAACAAATACTACGTAGCTTAGAACAAGTGGTCTAAGCAATGCAGTACAAGAATAATACCAATAAATTCATATCCCAGAGTTGCTTCCGCATTATCTTAATTTCATAAGCTATGGAAAAAAATACTTATATTTATGAGAAATTGATTGTCAAAGTTTAATGTTGAAGACTTTTTTAATTCAGAGTGAATATGCCTAAAAAATCTACTACAGTGCATAACTATTCAAGTTTATTTTTTTTGAATAAGACGAGTGGTCAAACAGTGCAAACAAAAACTCAAAATCCCTTATATTATGGGACGGAGGGAGTAGTTAATACACACTGCTTTGCACAAACAAAAATGAAGAGAAATACAAACTTACTTGGATCAAGACGTAGGAGCCCTCGGCACAGGTCAATGAAATCAGGATGTAAATCATCCTTGATTTCTTTAGGGAACTTAACGCCGTTAGATTCATGGATGTTTTGCCTCAGCTATATTCAAAGAACAACAATCAAGAACAATATTACAGGATATATGTATTTTTATGGTCCACATACATCTAATTATGCATAAGAGCAAACCTTGAATAGATTAGCCCCATAAAAAGGCAATTTCCCTGTGACTAGCTGAAAAAGAATAACACCAACACTCCACAAGTCTGCCTGAAAGAACATATGGTTGGGATTATTGTCTAGCTATATTAAAACACCCAAAAGCATAGGTGAATGAACAAACCTTTGCATCGTAATCCTCACATCGCATAATTTCTGGCGCCATATAGGATGGAGATCCACACATTGTAGCAGCTAAATTTTCTTGCACAAGAGACCTGGGAACAATTCCAAAATATCATTCACACATTGTTTACTAACAAAAAGTTCATAGTAACCTTCGGAAAAAGGGAAGAAACTGTAGAAATTGGAAAATGGGTAACAGCTGTAGATATTTGGGGATTGGCCCCCGGTAATTCAAGTAAAGGAGAAAAAATATATAAGCCTACAAATATATATACAACAGAAGGGAAATAGAGCCCACACCTAGCAAACCCAAAATCTCCAATTTTCAGTGTGATGGCATCACCATTAGTTGATAGCAGAAGATTCTGCAAGTTTCACATATTGGTCGGTATGGGTAAAAATATATTATCTCAAAGGATAAAACAAATCAATAGCCAAAAATAAACACATGGACACTATTACAATGTACACCTTTTTGGGTTTTTTTTCCTCAAACATATATTGAGTTACTGAGTGGATAATAGCATGAACGTATAGAGAAATCGTACATGCAACTTTTTGACATTTGGTGGTGAACTAATAATGACTGGGGTCAGCCCAATCAAGTCAATATTAGTTGTTAGGTATTGATCACTTTAGATGCTAAATATGGAGCCCATTTGCACAACAGTACAAGAAATTACAAAACGTCTTAACTTCAGACATAATCATTACAGTTAGTTTGCATATGGTATCCAAACAAAACATCTAAAAATTGCAAACCGACTCAAACAGCAAAAATTTAATAGCTCCGCATGTAAGATCTAACCTGAGGCTTGAGGTCGCGGTGCACGATTGATCTTCCCCTCAGCATCTTGAGCCCTTCCGCTACAAATAAAAAAGAGGGGCAAAAGACGCATAACTACACCGTTCCAAAAACCTAGAAAATGTAACTAAGACAACAACTAAAGGACAAGGAACTCCATTCAAATCTCGATTGAGGCCATACCGAGCTGCCGCATGAAGTCCCTCGCGGTGGCGTCCGGCAACCGGGCGTCCTCGCCGCCCTTCGTCCTGTACCCCTCGAGGTCGCCTCCATTGCAGTACTCCAGAATCAGGTACAGATTCTCCTCCTTTGAAAACCACAAGTCATTTTACTAATTTCACATCGTTAACCTTACTACTCGCTCGGAGTTCAGTTGCGATTGCGATGGCGGTTGGGTGCCTGGGTTGGAAGGTTTAGGGGTTACTACCTGGATGGTGTCGATGAGGCGAAGGATGTTGGGGTGGGAAAGGGTGGAGAGGATGGCCTTCTCCTCGAGGATTCCGCCGCGGACGCGCTCGTCGATCCTCCTGGGGTCGATCTCCTTCACCGCCACGACATCGCCGGTGCGGAGGTGCGTCGCGAGGTACACCTTCGCGAACGAGCCCACCCCAATCTCCTCCAGCAGCTTGTACTCCCCGACCACCCGCGGCGGATCCACCATCCTCTTCTCCGCCGCCGCCCCCGCCGACCTCGCCGGCGCCGCAGCCATCGTCATGGTGGTCGGCGAGGCGTGTAGCGGAAGCCGAGAAACAGTTTGGATTAGGGGGGCCCCCGGTGGTGGGTTGGGGATATTTGTGGCGGTGAATTCGTCTCCGAGTTTATCTACCACCGAGCCCACACGTCAGTCACTCGAAACGGAATACGTTTCGAATATCCCCCGGTCAAAGGGAGATACGCTTGTACGACACTGACACGATGGGCCCACTCTCCGTGGAGCCCCTAGTGTCAGTGAGACTATGGGCTGTATCTTCTCCCTTTTTATACGGCACAAGTACGTTTCAGGTTATATGGGCCGGGCCCGCAATGGGGTCGTTTATAGGTGGGGTTTGGATACAGGGATTAAGCCATGTCAAATCGAATGTTGAACTAGTATAAAGTATTAAACTTAGACTATTTACAAAACTAGTTACATATAAATGATAGGTAATTCGCGAGACAAATTTTTTAAGTCTAATTAATCTATTATTAGAGAATGCTTACTGTAGTATTATGTAGGCTAATCATGAATTAATTAGGCTCAATATATTCATCTCGTGAATTAGTCAAGAGTTTTAAAATGGGTTTTATCATTAGTCTACGTTTAATAATTCTAATTAGTCTACGTTTAATAATTCTAATTAGTATAAACATACTATGTGACAGTGCCTAAGAACTTCCCCATCCAACTATTGCGAATTCTTCTGCGGATGTGTTTCGTGTGGTAGAAGGTGTTGTTCCCGGGAAAGGAACCACTACTGCCGCGTTGACGCGACAGGTGTCGTGTGGGATGCTGCTACCGCGGGGAATCGGGCTCGCGCGCACGTGGTCCAACAGAGGCCGTCCGTGGAGAAAAAAGGCCTTGCACTTTGCTTGGGCTGTGAGAAAAGGTGGGCTTTTCGAGTGGGCCAGGTTTATCTTTTTTGTCGTTGACTACTGGGCCGCCGAATTTTCTCATCTTTCTGCAGCCAGGACGTTCGCGGTATCAGGTTCTCAGTATCAGCTCGCGATGAACCTTTGTTGGTGCTAACGACCTGTTCACTCTGATACTAACGACCTGTTCACTCTGATGTTAAAAAAAAACCTTACTAAATTTTGGCATTGCTAAAATTTTGGTATAGTTATCAAAATTTTGACAGAATTTCTTATATAGTTACTAAAATTTGGCAGCAAACTAAATGCAGCCATTTTTTATCAATTTTATTAAAATTTGGTAAGGTTGAAAATGGCATCAAAATGATCAAGCTCTAACATTGACTACGATTGTGCTGGATCAGATGTTCCCTGCACTGGATGCTCATTGTTCCTTTGTCTCCTCCACTTGTCGATCGATGTTCTCGCGGACTATGCGATCGGTGTAGCTCGGTGCTCCTCGTTTTCTACAAGTGAGGGATGTCGTGGAGTTGGGTTTTTCATTCAAAAACATTTTCAGATGGATTGAAGCTGTTGTAGTGACTAATGTCGATCTATGCTGAACCAATCATTGCATTAACTAAACACTGTTCCTGGCATATTCGCTATGTTGGACGCCTGTACCTAATGTCATGCTAAATTATTGAAACGAGTTCCATTTAGTTGCTTCACACTGCCGCATACTTCATTCACACTAAAGTAAATATATATAGTATATATTATGATAATTTCTAGTACTATGAAACTGGATGAAATTTTTTTTTTTACATAACTGAGTATGCTTGTGGTTGTTGGAAAAAACCAATGGAGTTGTCGGACACATATGAATGGCGCATAATATTTGCGAAAAGCAAATCTTCTGACTGTTGGAAAACATGAATAGAGTTGTCAGACAAACATGAATGCTCAAAAAGTTGAAGAAAGGCTTTTCTTTTGGCTTGAGAGCAAGCCTAATAATACAGCTGACCTGTTGACTATAAGGTTTTTTTAGTCTTCTTTTAGCCTACCCATATACTCCCTCCGTCCTAAAATATAAGTATTTTTAGCTATGAATCTGGATAACTGTGTTCAGATTCATAACTAAAAATTGCTATATTTTGGGGCGGAGGTAGTAATAGTTTGCTCTTTACAATTTAATACAGGGCCCACCTGTTTCTCTCACATAGTTTCTTGATTCTTGTGCTCAAGCCGGCTGTAAGTTTACAGCCCGCTTCTCCTCTCTCTCAACCTCAGTATTTAGCTGGCTAGCTTACTACTATACGATCAAGTTTAATAGTATAGCCCACTACTAACTTCAAATCATCTATAGTCAATGTAATAGTCAATTCATACAATAGTTATTTACTATACTATTAATACTTGGTCACATCTATCATACACATATTACGTCTTGAAGTCCGTGCTACAGCTGGCTATAGATCTGTAGCCCGCTACTCTTATCTATATTCTTTTATCTCTTTAAAATATGTTTATACTGGTTTATAATATGCCTGCTCTACTTGCTCTGAATGGTCGATTGGAAATGTCAAGAGCAATGTCCTGTGTTAGGCACACGACACTGGATCCGAGCTGGTAACGCCTTAAAGGCAGAGCAACAATCATACAGGATTCCCGGGCAGAGGATCCCCTGTCGGGGCGCCCATAAATATCTCTATCAGTACTCACACACACACACACTATTGCTCACTTGAGCCACTTTTGTCAGAGGAGAAGGTCGAGGAGCAAGGCTAGCCATCACTCCACTGTACTGCGAGCCGCTGACGAACGTCGTAAATTTGGGGGGTGGAAAGGCAGAGATTCTTCTCCAGGAGAAGTGACAGCTTTTCTCGCCCATTTTGGGGCTCACTGTCCTTGTCCCGTGTGCTCGTCCATCGTGTAGTATTCGTGTAGCATATCTGCTTCAGGGGATGGATTTTGTTCGATTTTCTGAAAGGAGCGTATTGTCAAAACGAACTTGGACGTGTTTTCTCTTCCTTTTCACCAGAGGTCAATAGGAATCGGCTAGGTTCAAGTGTGTGTCGGAGAACGATGCTGCTTTTTCAGGATTAATGCCTTTTCGTCCTCTCTAGTGGACTCGCCGGAGCGGTGGATCAGGGGTAGGGGTAAAATGGACGGGTTCAGACGAATCACGGCGTTTCATATACTAACCCATATTGAAAATGTTTCACCAAGTAAATTGAGAAGGTTTCAATCTTTTAAAAAATCGAAACACAACCAAATCATCTCATAAAACATTTTGCTATAACGTATTAAACAACAGTTCTGAATATATTAAAACATGAATGATTTAGTTATCAAAAATCATTCGACAACCATTTAGCCTTCCCGAAAAATTAAAATGTTTTTGTCGGTATTTTGGTACGTTATCCGTATTTGGGCATTTTTTAAGTTCGTTCACTTTTGAAAATAGAGATCCATGTTTGAGTCCGATTTTAAGTTCGTTTGCTTTTAGAAATACAAAAGAAGTCATATAAGAAATCTCTATAAAAAAGCTTGCATGTTAACTTGAGATGAAAGTCCAACTCCTAATTGCAGTTCATGATTTTCTAAAAAAAAATATGCAAAAGAATTCTCGCGTTAAATTTCATCCTAGCTAAACAGTATAATAATAATAAGATTAAAATAGTATTCACCCATTGCAACGCACGGATATTTTTTCTATTTTTTTAAAAAACTGAAACTGGATACCGGGTAATATATTATCTATATGTATCCTAATCCATGTTATTTCCTTTGAATCGGACTTAGGAATGCATATTTATTTGTGTCTCTAATTCATAGATATAAAATATAAGGATGCAATTAAAGTGCTAAAAGAGATACAACAAGGGGGAAAAATATAGAATATTACATGTGAGCTTGTAAAATAGTGATTAATCAATATTTCTACTTTGTAGGTGGACTTATAATAGATTTTCATATATATTTCGTATTATATAGGACATACAAGCAGCTACAACTCTTCCCGTAACCAACCCTTTTTTTTTGTACGGATTCGGATTCGAACTGGCATCCCATTTTCTCCCCCATATTCTTTCTGCGGTTCTTGGTCGGGCAGGCAGTTGGGAAATACTCGCTCCGTTTTCACCTCTAATTAGGAGGAGCAGCAATCACACTGGCCGATCATAAGCTACTGTCGTGGCCAATCATTTTCTCAAGGCAAAAAAAAAAGGTCCCAAAATATAATCGGACAAAACCTCTCTTTACTTCCTTGAACTTATACAGAAGTCTACAATACTCTCTCTAGGGTGTGCTGGATAGAAGAGAAATGTAAATTTTTTTTGAAAAGATATGTAAAACGAGATAAACTATTAGTGCAAATATTAATTATTTCAAACTTAGAAGTAGATTATTACAATTTTCAAGAAACTATTAGACATATTTTTTTAAAAAAAACATATTTTAGCAAATTGGGAAGCATGCACGGAAAACAGTGGACTTTTCCTATCTTTTAGCATCCTTAAATTCTAAAACTGGACATCAACCGTCCTAAGCTTTACAAACCATTCACATTTCATCCTTTGGCCAATTTAAAATAGTTTTGTATGACATGTCCTTATGATTTAAGGTTGAAAAGACTTTTGAAATTTTAAAACTAGTACATGAAAAAAATGTTTAATATATCATTTTTAGTAGGTTGTGTAAGGTAGTTCCATAATATGGTTAAAATCACCTTTTATGCTTGCAATAATATTTATTTTGGAATAAGCATGATTTATTTGGGTTTAATATACCCAAATGCTGATTTTTTAAAATATTTTTAGGTAAATTATTAATTTTTAAAATCAAATGTAATTTCATCCATGGGTTATGCATTTGAATTTTAGAAAATAGAAAGTTGAAATATGAAATTTTCGCAAATAATACTATCGACGATTGGATAACTTATATAACCTTCAATAATTTTGGTTTATTCAAGTTGGTCTTTTTCTCAAAAGAAAAGGTGAAAGAAAACAACTAAAAAGAGGATAAAATGTACAAATGAAACACATGATTTTTTCTTTACTGAGAAACACAACATAAATGTAGACTCTCACAACGCATGCGCACTCACCCATATGAACATACATGCACACGCCATACCCCTATGAGCACCTCTGGAAGAGTGGACCATTATATCTTGAGATTGACGAGGTCACCATGATTATTTCGCGGTCGATGGATACATCACTAAATGCAACACCCGTGTCAAGTTTAGGAATTAAACATGGATGGCCTTGTTCCACCACAAAGGACCTATCTAGTCGGCTACGCTCAATTCCCAAACAAAACATATGAATTAAAAACGAGACCGCCATGAAATGATGTACCTCAAATTCTTCTAACTGAACACAATAGTGAACGAGTCCCTATAAATCCTCATCAATTAGCTGATGAATACGCAAGTATGTCGGGAGAGAGGGCAAGTCAAAATGGAGCGTTATTCCTTGATTAGCGTATGGTTTGATGGGATTGCCTGTGAAGGTTAAGTTTAGGGCAAATTTGGGGCCATTACAAAATTATCGTTTGGAACTGCAATATATCTATTTCTTAAACAAATCATTATTTTCCTTTCATAAAAAAATGAATTATGAGGCGGTTCAGATTGATGATATTTTTAACCATACCATTTTTTTGGTGAAATTGCTAAAGATGTGCATATATTTAGTTTTTTTTATCAAATTTTGGCATAAGATATCCTTCCAAAAAATTTTGGTAATATTATCAACGTGCTAAAATGTTGACAATGCCAAAATTTGATAAGGTTTATTTTAGCTATAATATAAACAATCCTACATGACTTTCTTATAAATTAGGGCCTATTCAATTTGATGCTATTTTCAATCGTACCATTTTTTGGTAAAGTTGCCAAAAAAATATCTGTGTTTAGTTGGTTGTCAAATTTGATAAATATATAAAAAATCTTGCCAAAATTTTAACAATATTATTATCTTGCCAAGTAAAATTTTTAATCTGAATATGCCCTTGATCTTCTCTGTTACCGAACGGGCCCAAGCATGGGCCACCGCTGATGAGACTGACACGGGGTCCGCCGTACGAAGCCGGCCATTCCGCTCCGCGGCTCGTGGGGGCGAACAACCGCCCCTGACACACGAGTCACTCGCGCGGTACGACCCGGTCCTCACGGCTCACGCCATCGCATCGCACTCGACACCGTCCTCCCCACGCGGGGGCTCTCACTGAGAGGTGGGCCCATCAGGTCATACCCACACGACAAGTAACAAACGCCCCAGTCCAGGAGCAGTTGGGCCCGTACCGCCGCGCCGCCGCCGCCTGCAACCCGCCCATAGACCGGAGCCCATCCCCGCCGTGCGTTCGCGCCTCGAGATCGGGCGTAGGCCCGGTCCACCGCGTTGCGCCCGTGTCCCCACACGCCAGTGGGAGAGCCCCCGCACTGCCCCTCAGGTGGGCGTCCATTAATCGGGAACTCCACGCGCCGCTGCGTCCCTTCCCCCTCCTCTCCTTCCTCCTCCTCGTCCGCCATCTCAATCGAGAGAGCGAGCACACGAGAGAGAGAGAGAGGGAAGCGGAGGAGGGAGAAGAGATCAGAGGAAAGAGGAAGAGAGAGAGAGAGAGAAGAGAGAGAGAGTGAAGAGAAAGAGTAGCGTTGATACACCGTCGAATCGAATCGAATCGTGCCGGACCCCCACCATCGCCTCCCCTCTCCCCATATCGGAATCGGAATGGGGAGCATCGCATCCCTTCCCTTTCCTTTCCCTCTTGCGTTTGCGTGATTCGTACGGTTTATCACCGCCTCTTTCTCTTCCACTCTCCCCGTCGCATCGTCGTCACCGCCGCGCGCGCCGCAACGCCCACGCCCACCGGAAGTAGTAGCAGCAGCAGCAGCAGTAGTAGTACCAACATTCGTTTTCCCCTCCTCATCTCTCGTCTTTTGTATTCTGCTGCTTCTGATTAATGGAGGAGTGAAGTGGTCGGGTGTTGGTGTGGTGCTGTGTGACTGCTTGCTTGCAGCTGCTGTTGACGGCGGGAGCGATGGCGGGAGGAGGAGGAGTTGGAGGAGGCGCTGGCGAGCACGCGGCGGCGGCGTACTGGTACGACGCGTGCGAGGACGGCGCGTCGCTGCTGTGCGGCATCGACTTCGCCGCGTCCGCGGACTTCGACCCCGGCCTCATACCCGCGATGGACACCGGCGCCGACGACGGCTTCGTCGCCGAGATCGACAGGATACTCGAGAGCATCAACGCGGAGAGCTCCCCTGCGCCCCCACCCCCGCCGCCGCCGCCGCTACCTGAGCCCGTGCCTGTGGCTCCGCCGGAGCTACCGATTCAGGAAAAGCAATTACAGGTGGCCTCTGCGCCCGTGGCCAACAATGCCGTGGCGGTGGTGGGCGTTGTGCAGAGAAGTAAAGGCGTGGTGGCGAGGAAGGAGCCGAGGAGGGAGTCGCATGGCTGTGCTGCAAATGGCGGCGGCGGTGGGGAGTGGAGGGACGGGAAGCGCCCGCGCCTCGCCTCCGGTGGTGTCGGGGGACCGCGTCAGGAGTGGCGGCGGAGGCCGATGCTGCCACCACCGCCCTCGCGTGGGTGGGATGACAGGCGTGGAAGGCGCGATTTCGACAGGGTCCGCAAGCACGAGCACCATCGGCGCGAGGCCCGGGGTTTCTGGGAGCGTGACCGCGGCGGCAAGATGGTGTTCCGCTCAGGCACCTGGGAGCAGGAGTCTGACCGCGAGGCAAAGCGTGCCAGGACGCAAGATGGAGGCTCCATGGAGAAGAAGGCAGAGGCAGATAGGATGGGGGCTGCGCAGCGGGAGAAGCCTGTCGCGGAGGAGCGTGCAAGGCAATACCAGCTAGAGGTGCTTGAGCAAGCTAAGAGCAGGAACACAATAGCCTTCCTGGAGACTGGCGCAGGGAAGACTCTCATCGCCGTGCTTCTCATCAAAAGTGTGTGCGATAAAATGCTCAAGGAGAACAAGAAGATGCTTGCTGTCTTCTTGGTTCCCAAGGTGCCTCTTGTGTATCAGGTACAGATAAACGAGTGTGCTTTCAATCTGTAAAGGTTGGAAGTTTTGGGAGGAATAACTGTGTTACTGAAATTGCAGCAAGCTGAGGTGATTCGTGACAGAACCGGCTATCGTGTTGGGCATTATTGTGGAGAGATGGGACAGGATTTCTGGGATGCTAGAAAGTGGCAGCGCGAATTCGAGTCGAAACAGGCAAATTTATTTCTTCAATTTGCTTTTGCATTTCTAATTTTACACCATTATTATTGAGGATGTTTCATGGCCTAACTCTGAGCTGTACCTTTTCCTAAAATCGCTCTTATTTGACCAACACTTGTTTGTGCAATTCCCTCGGATATTAAATTGTATTATAATGGAGCAATTGCGTGAATGGCATTGCTATATATTATCAATGATAATACTCAAGACCTAGATAGCAGATTTCTAAAAAAATCCTTCATATATAGTACATCATTTTGTGAACGTGACCTGTGCATCCTTCATTCGTGATCATGGCTTTTGGTATCAATCAAGACATAGTGTAGCCGACTTGCCATGCATGAAAGAAAAATTGGGATGGTAAAAGGGATCGGCTACCTGATATATATTCTCGTAATTTTGGGATATATTGATAACCATCTTTATATTCTAATTAACCACAGCCTTTCGTTTTCTTGCACGTCCCATACTTGGCACGTTTTGCTCGTGTGGAAGTTGAAAATATCTCAATTTATCACGTGCTGTATGCCTGTATATCGATGGCTGGATGCGCATCCATCTGTGGAAATTATTTATGTTTTTCTATTACAAAAGGAAAGGCGTATTTGCATTGAATTAAATATCTTTTGTGATTTGCTCACATTAGATGCATTCCTTTTCACGCAGGTACTAGTTATGACAGCCCAAATTTTGTTAAACATCCTCAGGCACAGTATTATTAAAATGGATGCGATACATCTTTTGATTTTAGATGAGTGCCATCATGCAGTGAAAAAACATCCATATTCTCTAGTGATGTCAGAATTTTATCACACGACTCCGAAGGAGAAGAGGCCAGCAGTTTTCGGTATGACGGCTTCTCCTGTCAATCTAAAAGGTATTTCCCTGCCCTGTTTCCTGCCACCGTTTCCATCTTTCATGATCAATCGCTGTTTCATACGTAGATTCGCCGTTGGTTTTCATATGTTTGTTAATACTATTATGTGGATAGGAGTGACGAGTCAAGAGGACTGTGCCATCAAGATAAGAAATCTTGAGAGCAAACTAGATTCAGTAGTTTGTACCATCAAAGATCGTAAAGAGCTTGAGAAGCATGTCCCCATGCCTTTGGAAGTTGTTGTCCAATATGACAAAGCAGCCACTCTTTGGTCCTTGCATGAGCAAATCAAACAAATGGAAAGCACGGTTGAAGAAGCTGCACTCTCTAGCTCTAAGAGAACTAAATGGCAGTTCATGGGGGCTAGGGATGCTGGGTCTAGAGATGAGCTGCGTCTTGTCTATGGTGTTTCAGAGCGTACAGAGAGTGATGGTGCGGCTAATTTAATCCAGAAGTTGAGAGCTATAAATTATGCTTTAGGTGAACTTGGACAATGGTGTGCATATAAGGTATTTCTTTCATGTTGAACATTAGCGTCTCATTAATCATTGTGCATTTTTAATTGTTCTTCTCCTAATTTCAGGTTGCACAGTCCTTTTTGACTGCATTACAAAATGATGAAAGGGCAAACTATCAGGTTGATGTCAAGTTTCAAGAGTCTTATTTAAAAAAGGTTGTTGATCTGTTACACTGCCAGTTGACTGAAGGGGCTGCAATGAAAAGTGAGACCAGTGATGTTGAAATGCAAAATACTGAAAAACACAACACAAATGACCTTGAGGAGGGGGAGCTGCCTGACAGTCATGGTATTATTTTGTCTTAATTTTAAGTGTGTTATGTAGTTGTTGTTCCTTTAGATTTTCCTTTTAACCTTCCATCATTTTGATGCCCCTTTTTCGTTAATCTTTATCATTATGTGACTTAACTTCTCCATGCCATTTTGATGCCTACTTTGCTTTTAATATTTGATTATTTGACTTGTGAGTCTAGCTCAGTCTCTTTCTAATGATATCATTTTTCCCACCAGCTGTTTCTGTAGGTGAGCATGTAGATGAAGTTATCGGTGCTGCCGTAGCAGATGGTAAAGTTACTCCTAGGGTGCAGGCTTTGATCAAAATACTTCTCAAATATCAGCATACTGAGGATTTTCGTGCCATAATCTTTGTGGAGAGAGTTGTGACAGCATTAGTTCTTCCTAAGGTGAAGTGCTGTTGAAGTTTTATTTCTGTACATGTATTCCCTTTATATCCTTTTGTTAATGCTCTTTGTTTTTCTTTTTCTTTTTTTAACCTGATAGGTATTGGCAGAACTTCCATCTCTAAGTTTTATTCGATGTGCAAGCTTGATAGGCCATAACAATAATCAAGAGATGCGCGCGTGCCAGATGCAGGATACAATTTCAAAATTTCGTGATGGCCGTGTATGTTTCTTGACAATGTTAATTTATTTCATTTGTCAACGATAAGTGATAACCACCTGTCAGTTGCAGCTCATTTATTACTCAATGCCAGATGATTTCTCATAAATGTTTTTGACATGCCTTGCAGGTTACACTTTTAGTCGCAACAAGCGTTGCAGAGGAAGGGCTTGATATTCGACAGTGCAATGTTGTCATTCGATTTGACCTTGCAAAGACCGTCTTAGCCTACATACAGTCACGTGGTCGTGCAAGAAAGCCTGGATCTGATTATATATTAATGCTTGAAAGGTTAATTTTACTCGATTAGCAAATATAGACACAAAATTGAACGATTAAGCCTTTGGATTTGATATAGTGGTTATTTTTACTCAATTGGCTTGTAAATTTGTAAATGCACAGGGGCAATATATCACATGAAACTTTTTTGAGGAATGCTCGGAATAGTGAGGAGACGTTGAGAAAGGAAGCTATGGAAAGAACCGATCTTAGTCATTTGGATGGTACTTCTGTGTTGAGTCCTGTTGATACATCACCTGGTTCAATGTATCAGGTTGAATCAACAGGTGCTGTTGTCAGCTTGAACTCAGCAGTTGGACTCATACATTTTTACTGTTCACAGTTGCCAAGTGACAGGTAAATTATTTAATGTATTTTTAGTGTACAAAGCTTATTTAGAATATCATGGTGTCAGATTCAGCCTGATTTTCCAATTCTCAGATACTCAATTCTTCATCCGGAATTCATTATGCAAAAGTATGAGAAGCCAGGTGGTTCAGTGGAATATTCTTGCAAGCTTCAGCTCCCTTGTAATGCCCCGTTCGAAAAACTTGAGGGTCCTATATGCAGTTCAATACGACTGGCACAGCAGGTAATATGATGCTTTTGTTTGAGTTAAAAAAACCATAATAATACCAGTCCTGTAGCCCTTTTGGCCATCACTAACATGAAACCACACTTGTTCTCTTTGTGCAGGCTGTTTGTTTGGCTGCTTGTAAGAAGCTGCATGAGATGGGTGCCTTCACAGATACGCTCTTACCTGACAGAGGAAGCGGGGAAGGGGAAAAAACTGAGCAGAATGATGAAGGTGAACCACTTCCTGGAACAGCTCGCCATAGAGAGTTTTATCCTGAAGGTGTTGCTGATATTCTACGGGTGAGAAATTTCATTCTCACTCATTTATTTCTGTGCACTTTCCAGTGCAACTAACCATTATCTTGAATTTTTTTCAATGGATTCCAACAGGGAGAATGGATTTTATCTGGCAGAGATGGCTACCAAAACTCTCAATTTATTAAGTTATATATGTATTCTGTGAACTGTGTAAACGTTGGGACTTCTAAGGACCCTTTCGTTACACAACTTTCAAATTTTGCAATTATTTTTGGCAATGAGCTGGATGCAGAGGTATGTTCCATCATATGCATAATGCATGTCCTGAAACTTGAATAAAATAGTCTAAAACTGTAACATAAGCACTTGTTCTTTTCTTTTCAGGTTTTATCGACGACGATGGATCTCTTTGTTGCAAGGACAATGATAACAAAGGCATCTCTCGTATTCCGTGGACGAATTGAAATTACAGAAAGTCAGGTTGACCTTCTTGGCAAATGAAGAACTTCCATTTTCATGGTTTTACATTAATGTAGCTAATACCTAATATTGTGATTCCAGCTGGTGTTGCTGAAGAGCTTTCATGTTAGGCTCATGAGCATAGTACTTGATGTTGATGTTGATCCCTCAACTACACCTTGGGATCCCGCAAAAGCATACCTCTTTGTCCCTGTAGGAGCTGAGAAGTGTACAGATCCTTTAAGAGAGATTGATTGGACTTTGGTTAACAACATTGTTAACACTGATGCCTGGAACAATCCACTTCAGAGGGCACGCCCAGATGTCTATCTAGGCACCAATGAACGAACACTTGGTGGGGATAGGAGGGAATACGGGTTTGGGAAATTGCGCCATGGGACTGCTTTTGGACAAAAGGCCCATCCTACTTATGGTATTAGGGGAGCTATTGCTGAATTTGACATTGTGAAAGCATCTGGATTAGTTCCTGCTCGTGATAGAGGACATTTTAGTGATTATCAGAACCAAGGCAAGTTGTTCATGGCAGATTCATGTTGGAATGCTAAAGATCTTGCTGGAATGGTTGTCACTGCTGCCCACTCAGGGAAGAGGTTTTATGTGGACTGCATTTGCTATAACATGAATGCAGAAAATTCATTCCCTAGGAAAGAAGGCTACCTGGGGCCATTGGAGTATAGTTCATATGCTGATTACTACAAGCAGAAGTAAGATGACCTTTTATTTAATTCTGAAATCAAGGAGAGTGGCGCTTTAGTTTTTTTTACTCTTGAGTTCCCCATTTTCCTTCCCTTTTATGGCTTTACAACTTTAGAGAAATACAGCATGATTCACTGTCTTGTTCTCAGGTACGGTGTGGAGTTAATCTATAGGAAACAGCCTCTTATACGGGCCCGTGGTGTTTCATATTGCAAGAATCTTCTTTCTCCTAGATTTGAGCATTCTGACGGTAAAGTTATGCAGTCATTTTGTTTTATTATTTAATATTTCATTCTGAGCAGTGGTATATGACAATATTTTGAAGGAAAATAAACTAAAGTCTTATGTGATTATTATGCTACCATTTGTTCAACAGCTAGAGAAGGTGACTTCTCTGAGAACCTTGACAAAACATACTACGTGTATTTGCCACCTGAGTTGTGCCTTGTGCACCCACTTCCTGGATCACTAGTTCGTGGAGCTCAGAGGTTGCCCTCAATAATGAGAAGGGTGGAGAGCATGCTTCTTGCAGTTCAATTGAAGGACATAATTGATTACCCTGTTCCTGCAACTAAGGTAATCTCAGCATCCTTGACTACCCAAATGGTCATTTTTAGGAAAAGCATCTTATGTCCCCCCTGGTAGTCCCTTGCATTTTCTTACCTTTTTATAACACACCATTCTCATCTAGTGACTATGTGTTAAATAGGGCATCTAGCTTTAGTGGGTTCTGCTTGTTAGCTAGAAGACAGTAGCACATGTGACATGACTTCACACCGAATGTCAAATGTGGCATATTACCACAGGAGGCCCACAATTATCTTGAAATCTTGAATTTTGATTAGTGTTGGTAGGCAAGTGATAAACAAGGATTCACTCAGCATCCATAATTTATGTTAGTTTTGAAATAACAGGTAATCATCCTAAACTAAAGGGTGCTTGTAAGGACTATATTTCCAAAAGAATGATTAATTTTGGGAGGTTGCTGATTAACTGTATGCCATGTATCATATAGGGGGTACATGGTATTTTTAATTTTCTATCTGCTCCCTATTTTGCATTTCAGTGCCTCCCTGGAGTGCTCACCTAATATTTTCCTCTACTCTTTTTGACTCGTTGCATGTGGGCCAAAAATATAATTTTATTTTTGAAAAAAATGCTTATATATGCTTGTTGATTCATAAATTCACAAGTGCTTGTTGGGGTTCATGGCAGATACTAGAAGCCTTGACTGCTGCATCATGCCAGGAGACATTATGCTATGAAAGAGCAGAGCTGCTGGGTGATGCATACCTGAAATGGGTCGTGAGTAGATTCCTCTTCCTAAAATATCCTCAAAAGCATGAGGGACAGCTTACAAGGATGCGGCAGCAGATGGTTAGTAACATGGTCCTGTACCAATATGCTCTGAATAAAACCCTCCAATCATATATTCAAGCAGACCGGTTTGCTCCATCAAGATGGGCAGCTCCAGGAGTGCTACCTGTATTCGATGAAGAGTCTAGAGAGTATGAACCTTCCATCTTTGACGAGGAATCAACTGGTTGCGAGTTACAGAAGGAATCCTATGATGACTATGCAGATAACATGCAAGAAGATGGTGAAATTGAAGGAGACTCTAGCTGCTATCGGGTTCTGTCGAGCAAAACTTTAGCGGATGTTGTTGAGGCACTTATTGGGGTGTATTATGTAGCAGGAGGGAAAATCGCTGCAAACCACCTGATGAAATGGATTGGAATTCATGCAGAGTTGGATCCTGAAGAGATCCCACCTCCAAAGCCATATGACATTCCTGAGAGCATAATGAGAAGCATCAACTTTGACACGTTGAAAGGTGTCTTGGGTATCGAATTCCAGAATAAAGGTTTACTTGTTGAGGCCATAACACATGCATCGAGACCATCTTCTGGTGTTTCCTGTTACCAGCGTTTGGAATTTGTTGGTGATGCTGTGTTGGATCATCTCATAACCAGGCATTTGTTTTTTACATATACTGACCTACCTCCTGGCCGCTTGACTGATTTGAGAGCTGCAGCTGTTAATAATGAGAATTTTGCAAGGGTTGCAGTTAAGCATAAGCTGCATGTACATCTTCGCCATGGATCATCTGCATTAGAAACACAGGTAGGTATTTTTCTTTGTGGTGACAAACTAGACATTGTTGGTAGGTCTTGTTTGATTAGGAAGAACCTTTTTCCTCTTCTTTTCTGAAAGCAATGCTGACTCTTAATTCAATCTTCCGTAGATTCGAGAGTTTGTGAAAGATGTCCAAGAGGAGCTTTTGAAACCAGGTTTCAATTCTTTTGGGCTTGGGGATTGTAAGGCTCCTAAAGTTCTTGGTGACATTGTTGAGTCGATTGCTGGCGCGATATTCCTGGATAGTGGATATGATACCTCAGTTGTCTGGAAGGTAATCATTTCTGGACTGTTTGAAAGGGATCTTTGTTGAAGTGCTCATTCGATATAAGTTCTCTAAATAAAACTATTCTGCACCAGGTTTTTCAGCCACTCCTTCATCCAATGGTGACGCCAGAGACCCTTCCGATGCATCCAGTTAGGGAGCTCCAAGAACGCTGCCAACAGCAGGCTGAAGGCCTGGAATACAAAGCATCCCGAGCAGGCAACATAGCTACTGTTGAAGTATTTGTTGATGGTGTTCAGATCGGTGTAGCTCAGAACCCTCAGAAGAAGATGGCACAGAAGTTGGCAGCGAGGAATGCACTTGTGGTCCTGAAGGAGAAGGAAACCGCAACAAAGAAAGAAGATGAAAGGGATGGCGAGAAGAAAAATGGTGCTCAGATGTTCACCAGGCAGACCCTGAACGACATCTGCTTGAGAAGGCAGTGGCCAATGCCTCAGTACAGGTGCGTAAACGAGGGTGGCCCTGCCCATGCTAAAAGATTCGTCTATTCGGTGAGGGTGAACACTTCTGATCGTGGATGGACGGATGAATGCATTGGAGAGCCAATGCCTAGTGTGAAGAAGGCTAAAGACTCTGCTGCAGTTCTTCTCCTCGAGCTTCTGAATAGAGATTTCCCTGACAAGCCTGACGGTAAGCAGCCGTAGGCACTGTGGTTGTTATTGGTGGTGGCATTGTGGGCATTTGTGGTGTTAGGCATTCAGCATTCTTACACAAACACAAAATTAATTACCCATTCAGTGCTCCTCAGCTTTGGCTAATAAGGACATAACCAGAGCTGGTGAGTGAGAGTAGAGGATTATTTTTACCTGCGCTGGCGATTATAGTGGTGAGATGTGATAAATAGGAGCCGCGATAGAAAAAGGATAGCTTGATAGCATAGGATAGGCGCGGGGCCTCATAATTCTGTCGTGCAATGTGTAAACAAAACAATGCATTAATCCAATAAATTTATATTACCATTGCGCTGGCATGCTATGGATTTGGTGAACATCTTATTTCTCCTCTTAATTGACTCAAAATATCGAACTCTATTGGTGTTGCCGTTCAAACAAGTCTGAAAACTCCATTTAAGATGACACTAATATGGGAACATGCTATGAAAAGTTTGATGCAAAGTCCAGCAGCTGAACAAACAGGGCATCTTATGCAAACCCACGACGAAACGCCATAAAAAAAAACACGATACTGAAATGGGGGAAGAGAGGTGGTGCCAATGCAGCAGCAGGAGGGGGCTTCAGGCCGTGAGCTCCATGATGGCGCTCACAATGTCGCCGTCGTGCGCCTTGAGCGCCTTGACGGCCTTGGCCCGCGACACGCTGGCCTGCGTCATGACGAGGTCGATGTCGCGGGGCTCTATCCCTGTCTCGTCCACCTCTTCCTCCTCGTCGGCCGGCGCCGCCGCCGCCGCGTCCGGCTTGGACATCACCTTGCTCAGGTCTTGCATCCTGAACTGCTGCGCGGCCTGCGCCTGCAGCTGGGAGCTCAGGTCCTCGATCTTGGCCTCCCCGAATATGACGTACGTCTCCGACGTCGGGCTCTTGAAGACGTCAGGCTTGGACACCACGAACAGTATCTGAAACACACGGGATTCAGAGAAAACATTAATTCTGTCTTCCATTCGAATGAATAGATTGTTTGCAGCAGCTGCACAGTTTCTTACATTCTTGGCTCTCTTGATGGTAATCCTGCTGACTCCCGTGACGGGTTTCATTCCGAGCTTCATCATGGCCTTGCGGCTCTTCTTCTCGCTCCTGCTCTGCTTGGAGCCCTCGTTTCCGATTGCACCTTGTTCACCTTCAATTCAAGGTCATTTAAAACTGCAAGTCAGGCTATAAATCTTGCTATCTAGAGTAGTACATTAGTAATTGCTACAAGAACCGAAAGAGACACCATTAACGAAATCCAAGCACCCCGACGCACTAATACGTTTCTAAACAGTAGTAAAACCCAACTACCACACACGCTGCATTTCACATGGAAAGATTGCAGTATTAACGAAGACGAAACGAGAAGAAGAAGGAGAAGAGGAGGAAGAGAGTTAACCGTCTTCATCCTCATCCTCGTCGTCATCGTCGTCTTCTTCGTCGTCGTCATCATCCTTGGCATCCTCCACAACGGGGGCGTCGTCCTCCGGCTGCGCCTTGGCCGCGGCCTCGTCGGGCTTGACGGGCGGCGCGGCGCTGCTCTCCAGCTCCGCCTCGGCGGTCGCCACCGGCGCCGTTTGCTCGCTGACCATGTCGAGGAGGAGGAGGAGGAAGAGGAGACGAGCGAGGCTCGCGGTTGCAACAACGACTTGCGGTGGTGGCGCGCGCACCAGGAGGGTCGCCTCAGGATAAGGGGAGGGACCAGAGCCGAGTCCGCGCCCGCGTCCTCGCGCGGCGGCGACTTATCCCTTAACTTGCTGGGCCGCGCGGGGTGCTGGTGTCTTGGGTGCCGGACGCCAACGCAGGAGAGCACGCGGCCCATGGGTGGGTAGCCCGTCTCGTGCGGATGGAGTCGTGGCCCGCGCCGCGCGGCCGGCAAGCGAGGCATACGGCACGCGGCTCAGCGTGGTCGACGACAGGTTCAACCGTGCAACAGAGCATGATGGTGTGCGAACGGGCGCACCGCAGTCGGGTACCGGAGACCTGCATCACGAGGATTCATGCGCCAATCTCGACCGGGACAGTGTACGTGCCGAAATTTTTTCCTCTCTTTGCCTTCCTAGGCTTCTCCCTGAGTCTGAGCTTATGCACAGCACTACTAATTAGTAGGAGGAGTACCTGCGTATGGAGTGTCTCTTAGTAATATTTTGCAACACGGTGGCTGAAGGGTGATATCCACACATACATGCTTGCGTGTCGCCCAAACTCATGCACGAATATGTAGTGGAGCACTTGGGAGATCTGGAACTAATTAAGGCCGCTACCAAAAGTTATAGAACCACTATTTTTCTGTAGCTACAGCCAACATGTACACAACTATGCTGTATATACACACGTGTTGACGCATGTTTAAGTCCACGCAAAGTGCATACCGACTGCACTGCAACATAAAAAAAAATACTACATTGTTGCCGGGCGCATTAAGATGGCGAAGGAGTGTGCATCATGTGTAGCATATCTGATCGAATAGACTAAAACAACAATGTGCGACAATATGCATAATGAATTGAAAAGAAATCATCAAAAATCTCCAAACAAGTTAATGTCCTACTATAGGGCACTTCTCGCCTATCGAGCTCTTATTACTGGCTGCCCACGAGGAGATGCACTTGATAGTGCAGTGACAAGGGATGTGTGGTTTCAATGTCGAGGTCTCGTGTTCAATTTTCAATGCGCTCATAATTTCTTATCAAGAAATATTTGGAGGCACATCTCTTTCTCCAAATCTCGTTTTTTTACTAGGTGCCCGTGTCCTAGAGCGGATTGGACGGAGGGAGGTGATGGTGGTGGAGAACGACACTGGCACCATCGAGCACGAAGATGGGTTGACACTAACATATGATCCCCCTACTCCCTGCTATCAGCAGAGTTGCCTTGATCGCGTCATTAGCTCTTAACACCACGGTGGCCGATGTCTCCCTCCAACTAAGTGGCACCACGTCTCTACATTGGATCTGCTCGACATAGTGTGTAGGCGGCATCGTTGTGGTGTTGTGTCAAGAGCACGTTCCATTACCGCCAATGGCATGGGTGGCGTAGAGATGGAGCTTCTCCACACCAATAGATAAGGAGATAGGTGGAACTGGAGGAAAGTTTTTAAACTTTTTGAACCTTTTTAATTTTTAGTTTTAAAATAAATGCTTCTAAAAACTTATTCTCAAAATTTGAACCTTTTGGTCACACTATCCCGCCTGACGTGATAAAACAACACTAACATGCCATATGCAATGGACGTGACAGTTTTATCCAGCCACATCAGTAAGAGCGGCGTGACTAAATAACGTTGCCACGCTAGCGAGACTGGCATGACCAAATAACGCTATCACACCAGCGAGACCGCCGTCATAGTATTGTTTTGCCAGCCAACTGGCTGGCATGGCTAAAGGTTTAGATCCGAAAATAAGGTTTTGAAAAGTTTATTTTTAAAATAAAAAGGTTCAAAAGTAAAAGAAAAAACACAATGGAGGGGGCCGGGGGAGGATCCTATTGTTGTTGCCGTCAATTCTTTTTTAAATATTACATATATACCCTCACAGTCACAACTCGGTAGTGGCACATTCGTTGCTCATGGATTCAAGGATCACCAGTCACTACGGCCGTGCCGCCGTGGCACGTACATATTTGAAGAAATCTAAAATATGGCCATCCGGTCGTGACGCCCATTGGAACACAGTCCACCAAATCTGCTTACCACCAACCCGAGTTCAATGGGAACGTGCATGATGTAGTGACCCATGAACTCAGTAATGGCCTCTCTCTCAAGTTGATGCCGGACACACATGTAATTCGTGGCCAAATCCTACTCAACCTGGAGCTAATTTATGCTTCAGTGTGCCCCAATAACCCAATTACCCGGCGCTATCCAATCACACACGCCCCCACCCACCCAAATACACTTTCCATGGTCGATCTGCAGGTTGGCCACAATCCCAGTATCCCACATTGCAAATCACGCGAGTACGTGGCACTTCACCTAACAATGTGCAATGCCTGGCCGCGGGCTATATATGTGTGTTAACCTCGACGACTTAATTGCCAGTTAATTAAGCTAGCTTGTGTCAGCTCACCAATTAAGTGACCACTGTACTAGCTCGAACGGGTGGCTAATTGTGTACTAATGATGCGGTTGATCATGACGGCGGAATCAGCAGCAGTGTCGGTCTTGTGGTTATGCACCATGGCAATCGTGTGTGCCGGTTTCCCTGCCAACGATGGGTCACTGCACCCCAACTTCTACGCGGCGACGTGCCCGCAGGCGGAGACCATCGTTCGCCAGGAGGTCACCCGGGCCCTCTACACCAACATCGGCTTCGCTGCCGGCCTCGTCCGCATGCACTTCCACGACTGCTTCGTCAGGGTACGCACGCACGCGAATTAATTCACCATGCAATGCATCATGCAAAATGGATTATCCATCCATGCATGCAGGGGTGCGACGGGTCGGTGCTGCTGGAGTCGACGTCGGACAACGTCGCGGAGAGGGACTCGCCGATCAACAACCCGAGCCTACGCGGCTTCGAGGTCATCGACGCCGCCAAGGCTCGGCTGGAGGCCGCCTGCCCAGGCGTCGTCTCCTGCGCCGACGTCCTCGCCTACGCCGCCAGGGACGGCGTCGCGCTCACCGGGGGCCCCCGCTACGACGTCCCGGGCGGCCGGAGGGACGGCACGGCGTCGCTCGAGCCGGAGGTGGCGGACAACATCCCGGCTCCGACGTTCACGCTGGACCAGCTCACCCAGAGCTTCGCCGCCAAGGGCCTCACACAGGAGGAGATGGTCACCCTGTCCGGCGCGCACACCGTCGGCCGCGCGCACTGCACGTCGTTCAGCGACCGCCTCTACAACTTCAGCGCGACGGGCGCCGCCGACCCCAGCGTCGACCCGGCGTTGCTGCCGCAGCTCCGCCGCGCGTGCCCGGCCGCGGGACCCGACGGCGCCGTGGACGCCGGCCTCGTCGTGCCCATGGAGCCCCGCACGCCCAACGGCTTCGACGCGCTCTACTACTGGGCCGTGCTACGCAACCGCGCCCTCTTCACCTCCGACCAGGCGCTGCTGTCCAGCCCGCCCACCGCCGCGCAGGTCAGGCAGACCGCGTACGGCGGGTACCCGTGGAAGCTCAAGTTCGCCGCCGCCATGGTGAAGATGGGGCAGATCGAGGTGCTCACCGGCGGCAGCGGCGAGATCAGGACCAAGTGCAGCGCCGTCAACTGAAAGATTCATCGTCTGCTCATCTCAGTTTGCTGTCTTGCTCTTGCTTGTGTGGAAGTAGAAATAATTTGTTGCGAACGAGCTAGCAAGCTCCTATCTCTGCTATGCCACTTTGCTTTAAGGTGTGTTTGAGAATAAGGGGATTGGGGAGATTGGGGAGATTGGGAAGATACGCAAAACGAGGTGAGCCATTAGCACATGATTAATTGAGTATTAACTATTTCAAACTTCAAAAATGGATTAATATGATTTTTTAAAGCAATTTTCCTATAGAAATTTTTTTATAAAAAACGCACCGTTTAGTAGTTTGGGAAGCGTGCGCGCGGAAAACGAGATGCTTTTCTCTCTCAATCCCCCAGATCGCCCGGAACGAACGAAGCCTTAGGCTGCGTTCGTTTGTGTGATATAGGGTGAGAAAACACCTCGTTTTCCGCGCACACGCTTCCCAAACTACTAAACGGTGCGTTTTTTGTAAAAATTTTCTATAGTAAAGTTGCTTTAAAAAGTCATATTAATCCATTTTGAAATTTAAAATAGTTAATACTCAACTAATCATGCGCTAATGGCTCACCTCGTTTTACGTGTCTTTCCAATCTCCCCAATCTCCTTCTCCTCAAACACACCCTTAGTGGTCTGCTCTATCATTATGTGTGACGGCCTTAAAAAAAAAGAAGTGTGTGATGAAGTTTCCTACTTTGATAGGAAAAAGTACATCGAAGGTCCCTCAACTTGTTATCGAATTACAAAATCGTCCTCCAACCACAAAACCAGATACATGTCATCCCTCAACTTACAAAACCGGGCCACTCTAGGTCCCTAGGCAGTATTGACTCTGGTTGACCGCGGTTTTGTCCAATGTGGCAGTTGAGTCAGCGTGGACCCCACATGTCAGTGAAACACAACTTTTCCCCCCTTTCCCCTCTCTTCCCTTATCCTTTTCCCGTGCACGAGCGCTACCGACAGCGACGGGAGGCGGCGTTGAGAGCTCGCGCTGCGGGAGAGGAAGGGGCTGTGGCAGCAGGTGCACACCGTCATCGGCGCGGCGCGTGCGCTGGAGGCGGCACACAGCAAGCTTGTGGAGCAGGATTGTGGGCGACAGGAGGAGGCCGAGGGGAAGCTGTGGGCGACGGCGGAGGCGGCTGTGGTGGCGATGGCGGCGGCGCCCAGGGCGGAGGGGAAGCAGGTGCTCACATACCTTGTGCTCGCGTCGATGTGGTTGTCGTCGTTGCCGGCAAGGTGGGGGGGGGGTGTTAACAACCAAATTTGGTAACATCGGCATCGGAAAAGGAGATTAGATCGAAGTGGAGTCGGAGGCAGAGATCTATCCGAGAACAGAGCAAGAATCGGCTGGAGTCCAGATCGGTTACGATTAGGATCGGCTGGGTCTAAGTCGGACTAGGTAAGCCGATGCAGCCGATTACGACAGTACGACTTGGTGTATGACATCGGGTTGAATTGAGGTGCTTCAAGATGATTGCCGCACATGGATAGAGTCCTGAGAAGGCAATTGTATCTATTAATTAGGATGTTTTATGTAATTTCCTTAGAGATATGTTTGGGCAAAAGTCTGCCGCAAAGACTTATGGTATATTAGAGTTTGTTAGAGATAATGGTCGTGTCCGGTATGGACATATCTTGTAATTCTTGGGTATAAATAGACCCCGAGCCCTATGTAAAAAACAACAACACACGTTCAATACAATTTCGGCGCATCGCCACCTTTTTGCTTTAGTTTTATTTCAACGAGTTCCTGCTTTCGAGTTGAGCTGCATCGGTTTCGATCTTCAACAAGAGGTAAAACTTGTTATGACGGCTTGTGTTCTCGGGATTAGTGCTTCCATTTTTATGATACTCTAATCTTGTTTACGTAATTCGTCGTGTTATCATATATCATACATAATCTCTAACAATATCGCTACCTAACCTACAATCGGCTAACATCTGTTAGTAGAGGGCAGCCGATTAGGTTAGATCTTGTAGCGCCCGTTCCGTCGTGGCGCCTAGCGGGAAAACTATCTCTTAAAAACCTTAATTGCGAAATCTGTTTCTTTGCTTGTTGTCTAGTGTCCGTGCCATCTCAGATCTCAAATCCCCGATCTATCGTCAAGCTTAATCCCGAATCCAAAATCCGTCCCAAATCAAATTCCTCCGCAAAAGTCTATTTTGCCTCCCTCAGGTTCGATGGGCCGAATTCCTCTCGGCCCATCTCTCCCTCCCTCCCCATCTCTCTCTCTCTCTCTCTCTCTCTCTCTCTCTCTCGCTCTCACTCTCCCTCTCTCCCCGCTCTGCCCGAGCCACGCCGAGCGCCTCCCCCTCGCTCTCCCTCTCCCCGCCTCCATCCCCGCGAGCTCCCCGCCCGCGAAATCGGCCCCGCGCGCCGTTGCTTCGCGCACGCGCCCGCGTGGTCGCCACCCGTGCCGCGCCTGCGCCGTCTGCGCTGCCCGGCCCCGCTGCCCTGCCGCGTGCCCGAGCCGCGCCGCCCAAATCGCCGTGCCGCCCGTTGCTTCCCGCGCGCGCACGCCGTGGTGGCCGACCGCCTGGTTGCCGCCGCCGTCAGCCTCTGCCGCACCTGTCCGCGCCTGCCGTCCGTGTCGCCGCTCCGTTCCAAACCGCCCCCGCTGTCATCGCCGTCGTCATCGACTCGGCCCCGCCTCTCCCCGCGCGTGTTTCCAAGGAAAGGAGGCAGGGCTCTTCCTCATCGCCCTCTCTCCCTCGTTCGTTTCCCAAAGAGGCAAGGGGCAAGCCCCCCTTTCTCCCTTCCTTTTTCCTTTTCTCTTCCCCGCCGGCGTCATCCGCCTCTGTCGCCGTTTTGGCCGCGAGCACCGAGCGCTAGCTCGCGCCTTGACTGCCCAAGGTCGGTTTCCAAACCGACATTGCCGCCCTATAAACCCAGGCGCCCTCCCTTCCTTTTTCCCCTCCCAATCTTCCCCGTTTTTCGCCCGCGCCATTGCCGTCCCTCTCGCCGACCGCCGCCGTCGCGTGTGCCGGAGGAGCCGGTGCGCGCAAGGACACGGAAGGGGACTCCGGGCGCTCGTCTTCTTCCTCTTCCCCGGCCTGAGGCGAAGAGATCACTCCCGTGCCGTCGGCCCCTCGTCACTGCGCCCCATCACCCCGCACGGTAGTGCTTCTCTCCGTTCCCCCTTCTCGTTCCATCTCCTCCCCTTAGACTCGGGTAGTAGCACGAGTAGCCTCCCATAGCTAGCTAGCGCCGCCCCGACCGTTGCCGCTGCTCGCTGTGTGCTCGCCGCCGTCGCCGCCCGTGCTCCGTAGCGCCCGCTCGTCGCCGGCCTCGCTCGGCGTAGCTCCGCCCAATCCGACGCTAGCAACGGATTCCCGGAGTCGCGTAGATGCTTTAGCTTGCCCGAATCAGTCTCCCGTCGCGCCGTCGCCGTTTCCCCCTTCTCTCGCCGCCGGTTGCCACCGCCGCAATCCGCCGCCGTCGAGCATCCCCCGGCGAATCCGAGCCGTTGGCTCGTCTCCCCTCGTCCCGTGCAACCTCCCGGTGTGCTCGCTTTCGCCTGTATCGCCGTGGTTCGCTCCGCCGCTCGCCGCCGCCGTCCGCCGTCCGTTCCGACCGACGTCGTCGTCTACCTCCCGCCGGCCCGCGTGGCGGCTACGTAGGCGCCACGTCGGCGCCACCTCGGCCGCGACCGGGTCAAGCTGACCCCGGTCCGCCACTCCCTCCAGCCCTGCCTGCACATGCGGTCCACCGCGAGCCGTGAGGCTGCGCGTGGGCCCGCCGCACCGCGTCCTCCGCGAACCGCGCGCATGCGCCGTGCCTCCCCTCCCCAGACCCTAGCACGCCCCGCGTGCACCTCGCTCACGGTGAGCCAAGCCGCCGACAAGCGGGTCCTACCCTGGACCACGCGGGATGGACCCGGCCCACCGGCTTCCTCACTCCTCCCCGCCCGCGCGCATGCCTTGGGCCGCCTTCTCGGGCCGGCCGGCCCGTTAAGTTCGGCCGAGCCGCCCCCTTTCTCTCGGGCCGCGCCCTAGCCGCCCGAGGGAAGTCTAATTCCCCTCCCTCCTTCTTTTCTTTTCTTTTCTTTTCTTTTCGAAAAGGATTTAAATAAATCCTTTTTCCTTTAGACCAAAAATCCAATAATCTTAGAAATTTAATATCTTCCCAACCGTAAGTACGTTTTACTCCGTTCAACTTCCAAAATTCCTCAAATCCTAAGATCTACCTAATGGCATGCTTAGAGGTCAATAATAGGGCCTTATTTTCGCCGTTTGCTGTGTTGTCCCGTTTCGCGTGTAGTTTCGGAGCCCGAAGATCCGCAGTGCGAGGATTTCGAGGATCAAGCTCAAGATCTCGAGCAAAGCAAGTCACCTTTGATCATCTTGCACCTATAATTTAAATCTAAGTATTTCTTTTCCGCAAATATTGCATGAATAGGATTTACACAAGTAATTCGGCCGCGGCTTGCGAAACGGCCTGCCGGCCCCAATCCTAATTGCTGCAATTACCCTCCTTGAATTATTGAACACTTAAACCTCCTTGTTAACTGTTGTGCTTCGATGCACGGGCCTTCGGGTACGCGCATCAGAACACCCCCCCTCAAAATATAAAATATCCAACCATGGGTAAAACTTGGGTATTACAAAAGACTTGGAAAACCCGACACCTGGGTCGGTGCTTGCGAACTAAATGAATTTCCAAAATCGCGGACTGGGGAACGTACCGGGTATACAGTCTCCCGCTCTTGCACTTAAGGACCGTTTCCTTGGAATTTCATCCGAACATAAGACAAGTACGACCACATGGGTGGAATGGGACACCCCTGGCTGAGTAACTAGCTAATCGGGGGAGCCATGATGCCAAGAGACATGTGGATTCAACGGGGTGGTGTTGGGGAGAACCCCCGGGTTTCCTGGCACAGTATGGTCTGGGACCTAATCTGGTGTTGGTCTGGGACCCCTCTCGTTGGCATATGGTGAACCTGTGTCGGCTTTCGAAATGCCTTGTCATGAAAGCCCTTAGGTCACCAGACGTGGCCGTTCTACACGGGCTGGGTGATTCGGGTTAGTAATGTCGTGTGGGTAAAGTGTACCCTCTCTGCAGAGGTTATCAAACTGTTCGAACAGCCGTGCCCACAGTCATGGGTGGATGTGAGGTGATTCCTAGCGTAGTTTTGTTTGACTACTGCTTTGTGGAATTTGCTGATGTGGTTTGGGTTCGATGTTTGGAAAATCTGCGGCTGCTGGGATCAGCCAGGCCCGGGTGGCCGTTTGAAAGCTGTTGGCCGGATGCCAACCTTGATCAATTCAAAAGACTGATACCTTGTACATACTCCGGCCAGACGAGACACACTGTCCCATCCGTGTCGTTTGAGAAGCACTCACTTAGTTGTTTCAGAAAAGAGTTTAAATAAAATCAATTGCAAAAACAACAACCTTTCCTTGAAGCCTGCATTAAACACTTAATTCCCATGGCTTGCTGAGTACTCACCCTTGCTCTATATAAATATTCCCCCCCCAGTTGCTGAAGAAGATGAAGCGGATCCCGCTGACGAGGAGTTCTTCCAGGAGCAAGTCGGCTACAATGAGTTTTAGGGTTTCGGCCTAGTTCCCAAGTCGCGCCTGTGATGTTTGGTCCAAGTCTTGGCTTCCGCTTTCCCTTTTGTAATGCAGTTGTGAGCTCGGGATCTGTCCGCAGCCCAACATGACTGTACTCCTACTCTATAATAAAGAGACCGCCGTTGCTGTGATATTCTGTCTTCCTGTGATACCAGCACTGTTTCCTGGGACTGGTATCGATTAACAGGTTAATTTGGAGCGTCACGGGCTAGCTCCGCTCGGGGCTAGTTCGGGGCGTGACAGATCTTGATGTTGATTTAGATTATATAAGATATCCACTACTCTATGAAACTTCCAGCGGCTTGATTGTCTAGATATTGTTCTTCTTTTCATACTTAATGCTGCATTAGTTGAGTTTGATCTATTAAGTCGTGTTTAGAATACCAATCTCTAGCATGCCTTCTAGTTGCCGATTAGGGTAGTATCGGAGTTTCAGCCGATCTTATCTGATTTAACCATATTCGCTCTATATGCTTCAGTGACATGTTAAATCCGCCCTTTATGTCAAGATTTTATTGCATTTAAGTATATTAAGTTTTTGTTTGATATATTATATTTGTTTTAATATCCTGATATAGAGTAGTATCGGAGTATTAGTCGATACATGCTAGATCTATATGATCGGCTATGCTATAAACATATATAGTTCTGTTATTAGTATATATTTCGATCCAAGTGGTTTATACTGTCTCGGCATGGCGACCGATCTATCCCAATCACTTGATTTAAATATATATCGATATAAGAGCTATATATTGGTAATATCTACAGTCGATCGAGTAGGTTTAATTTTTTATTATCTATTTATAGTCGCCAATCGATTCACATATGACATCGGCTCAAAGATAAATGATATGTCATCGGCACTTAGCCGATCGGCTATCATTTATAGATTTAACCGCGATTTCTTTGTTTCTATTTCTTGTTGATTGCATGATCAAATCAACTGGCACGCTAACACACCCGAAGGCGAGCTTTGGACCTGCACTGGAGTTAAGCAGATCTCCCAGGCCTCGTGTTTTATGTCAACAGGGGGCGGAGGAGGAGAAGGGAAGGATGGAGGAAATTCGTCGCTGGCGAGGTGGGGGTGATGGTGGTGGAAAAATGCCGCGGGCGGAGGCCGTGGACGGCGACGTGGCGTGCCCGCGGCCGACCCCCTCCTCCACACCAGCTTCTCCCGCGGTGCCAGCTCTCTCCGCCGTGACCGCGGACGCAGTAGCGTCACAGTGTATTGCTTAGCAAGGAGACGGCAAGTGACGGAGAGGGAAGCGGGGAGGCCAGCGGCGAGTGATAGGGAGGGAGGAGACAGGGCCGGTGGGGTGGTACGGCGGCGGCTCCCAAGTGGCGGCGCGTGGGCTCAGTGCTGGCCGAGCTCGCCGACCTCCCCGCCCCCCTCGTGCGGGCGGCCCGGGGAGGGTGGGTCAACTCGGGGCAGTAGGGCGGCTAGCGATGGGCGGCGGGGTGGCATGGCGACACGGCGGCGGCGAGCCGGGCACAGCCACGCAGGACCTCGATGGTCGAAGCCGAAGCCACGAAAGGCCCGCACCGAGATCGACTCGACGACGCCGCCATCAGCCGTCGGCGATGGCGACGCGCGGCTGTGGCCGGCGGGGGAAGCGGACGAGCTGACACCGCCGACACGCCTCATGCCAGCTCTGTCGTGCCGCTGTTGTGCTACGTCCTCCCAAGCCTGTCTGACCCTAAGCTCGCCCGCGTGGCCTCTAGCTTCCTCTCGACCTCCGACTCCGCAAGAAGGGCAGCGTTGGCCCTCATCGTCGCCAGTGAGCTCGTAGGAACTCGAGGCATCTAGCGTTGGAGGCTTGCCTCGACCTCCCGGCGAGCCAAGCGGCGTCGCGTCGATGCGCCACCCAGCGTCGTAAGCAAGGGGGAAGGGGGAAAAGGGTGAAAAGGGTAGACTAAGTTGTTTCACTGACATGTGGGACCCACGTGGGTCCCACGTTGACTTAGCTGCCACGTCAGACAAAACCGGGGTTAAAATCACCCGAGGACCTAAAGTGATCCGGTTTTGTAAGTTGAGGGATGACGTATATCTGGTTTTGCGGTTGGGGATGATTTTGTAATCCGATGACAAGTTGAGGGACTTTCGATGTACTTTTTCCACTATGATATGGGTCTAAAAAGGCCCACGTAACAGTCACTAGGCCTAGTTAGGTTACCACGCCAAAGTGGGCCTGGATGGCCCAGCCCATGTTCGTATAACGTACTAGTCAACCAGCCCACGGCCCCTCTCCGTTTTGTCCTCTACGGCTCTACGCCACTACGTGCAGACTTACCTAGTTGTACATAACAATCTCGATCGTTTTGCTACGGCGTTGAGGCCGGAACGGAGCCGGTCGTCGCCGGAAAGAAACCTACTCGTAGCTGCTCTGGTTTCCTCCCTACGTTCGACCCGGAAACGAACACCACAAGATCAGAGAACCTTCCTCAATTATTAACCATCCTGTTCTTCACTGAAGGATGATCAGACGAAAAACTCGTAGAGTTTACATCGCGGATTGCACATGGCGCGTCCACTTCTTCCGATCACGTACCAGCACGCGGGTATCTTCATCAACATCTCAACCTTCTTCTTTTCTTTTTAACCTTTGCATCCGACTGACGATGTGCTAATGACGATGATCATCGATCATCAGCGGCGTCTTCCCCATTGGAGCAATGGATGAAGCGGTTCGAGGAGGCGGAGAGGCTCGTGGCCGACGTCGTCGAGAGGATCGCGGAGAGGGAGTCCGTCTCGCCGTCGCTGCCGCAGGAGCTGCAGCGGCGAACCGCCGAAATCAGGAGGAAAGTCGCGATTCTCGAGACCAGGCTTGACATGATGCAGGAAGACCTTTCTCAACTCCCAAACAAGCAACGCATGTAAGTAGTTAAGCAAGCCACACGTGATATTGCAATTGGACGATAGTATATTGATCAAATTGGCCTAAACGTAACGTTAATTTTGTTTGCTTAAACCTGGCAGAAGCCTGAAAGAGTTGAACAAGCTAGCAGCCAAGCACTCCACTCTGAGCTCCAAGGTGAAGGAGGTTGGCGCTCCGTTCACCCGGAAGCGCTTCTCCAATAGGTGAATTTGCAAGCTTATATACTCCACTAGTTTAACCGCTTGCAGCTTCAGCTGAGTTCCAACAAGTCTGAACTCTGAACTTTACGATGAAACACTTCTTCCTACTTGTGTCTTTCTGAATCTTTATTTAGGAGCGACCTGCTTGGACCGGACGACAACCACGCAAAGATCGATGTAAGCAGCATTGCCAATATGGACAACCGTGAGATCATTGAGTTGCAGAGGAACGTTATTAAAGGTAAGAGAGGATATACCTTTTTTCTTCCCTTCTCGTCTGGCGTCAGCACGTACGTGTGCTGCTCCATGTAATGTACAGGTGTTCAGTGACTGAACTTCTCTGAATTATGATGCAGAGCAAGACGACGAATTGGACAAGCTGGAGGAGACGATAGTCAGCACCAAGCACATTGCGCTGGCGATCAACGAAGAGTTGGATCTGCACACTAGGTTGATTGTAAGTATCTCAGTAGCTCCTATTTGTAAGCATCGTTTCTGAATTAACTTGGTTCCTATACTAATGCCTTTTACAAACGTTGCAGGATGACTTAGACGAGAAAACAGAAGAGACAAGCAACCAGCTTCAGGTGATCCACCGTGCCTGTTGTTTGATTCTACAGATGCCCGCATATATTTATCTCATCTTTCTAAGATAAGCTAGCTAACATGTCGTTTCGTGTTTGTATGTACAGCGTGCGCAGAAAAAGTTGAAATCTGTAACAACACGCATGAGGAAAAGCGCTTCCTGCTCATGCCTTCTCCTGTCGGTTATTGCAGTTGTAATTCTTGTAGCTCTATTATGGGCTCTCATCATGTACTAGTAATAGTGTCACAAAGACATCAAAAGAAGGCATCAACGCGTTATGAATACGCAGAAGATACATAACAGTGCTCTAGTCTGAATCCAACCAAACAGGTCTGCATTCTTCAGAAAAGGGGGTGAAATGATCTTGTAAGTTGTAAGTTGGTGGACTATTGTCACCATCACTCACATGCATTTTACAATCTTGGCCACATCCACATGTGCAGTACTTTACAAAACCTATAGGATGCCCTATCCCTGCAGGACGATCTCATTTGTGTTCCTATTTTACAGGTCAAAGAAACGTACGCCCCAGTGCCCCACTAGCATAAAAACTATCACACTTGTGCTGCCCTTCACCGATCCCTGCCCTATGACATGCCCTGCAAAGGGCAAAACTACCTCGATCAGCACCATTTGCACGCTTAACCACATGATGGCTGCCATTTTTATATCCAAGCCTCTAGAACTCCATGCACGTTCGGTTCTGTCCCTAGCACATGAGACAACTAGCCGGATGCCTTGACCGATCTTGAAGCAACTGCAGTTTTTAATCCTCGCAGGCACTGTCCCAGTTTAAAATCCCTCATCCGAGTAATCTCCTATCCCTTGGTAACAATGACAAATTAATTTACAACGCCACTCGTTTAGTGGTTCAGTGGTCACTACTACAATGGCACCAAACAACAGATGGTCAATCGCAAGTCGCAGCCAGGGTTAAACCTATCAGTTTAGCCGATTTGATCGGTGCTCACCGAAATACCGAAATTTCTGAAATTTTGAGCAAAATTTAGTTGAATTTGAATAAATATTACCAAAATTCATGGAAAAATTAAAAAATTTCGGCCGAAATAATATCGTATCGGAGGGGTCTGAAATGACCGAAATTTCCAACCCTGGTCGCAGCAGCTGTTTTACCGGCTAGTTTTTTGCACACATCGCACCAAATATCCCAAAGCCCTGCCTGCCTGAAAATCTTGGCCATGTTTCTAGCTACAGGCCTTCACATGGCTGCCTGAAAGCTTGTCTGCGCATGCCTGTCAGTGTCAGTGAATATTACTAGTAGTAGAAGCAGTTGATAAGAACATGTAGACTGGTTAGTCCACTGCAGTGACCAATGTTCATTTACTAGTTATTGGGGTTCTTCTTCAGATCATTTGCTAGCCTCCTAGCTATAAATTTGTCCACATTGTTCAGATCTTTGACGCATTATTCAGCTGCCTATAGTAGTAGCTAGCTAGGTGAGATCGAGGGGCAATGGAGTTGGTGGTGGCGGTAGCAGGTGCAGTAGTCGTGGCACTGAGCTTGTGCATTGGAGGTGTGCAAGGTCAGCTCCAGGTAGGGTTCTACGACCAATCGTGCCCCCAGGCCGAAGTGATTGTGAGAGACGAGGTCGGCAAGGCCGTGAGCGCCAACGTTGGCCTCGCCGCCGGCCTTGTCCGGATGCACTTCCATGACTGCTTCGTCAAGGTCGATCCCAATAAACCAATCTCTAATTCGATCTCTCCTTTATATTGTTCAATTCATTCCGGGGAAATGGGATCAATCAGCTGATCGAGATGGTTGATCGATGAACTGTTTTTAGGGATGTGACGCGTCGGTTTTGCTGGATTCGACGGCGAACAGCACGGCGGAGAAGGACGCGATACCGAACAAGAGCCTGAGGGGGTTCGAGGTGGTGGACAGCGCCAAGCGGCGGCTGGAGAGCGCGTGCAAGGGGGTGGTCTCCTGCGCGGACATACTCGCCTTCGCCGCCAGAGACAGCGTCGTGCTGGTACGCAGCTAGCTCTTTCACGGTGGCTGCGAATTTGTTTTTAACTTGCATACGGTCGGTGGTGGACGGCAGGCCGGCGGCACCCCGTACCGCGTTCCGGCCGGGAGGAGGGACGGCAACACCTCCGTGGCGTCCGACGCGATGGCCAACCTGCCCCGTCCCACCTCAGATGTGGCCCAACTCACACAAAGTTTCGCCACTCATGGGCTTTCCCAGGACGACATGGTCATCCTTTCAGGTACAGGTCCATATAAAAGCCCACATAGGTCAACTTGTTAATGACAGCCCACTATTCAATTCAGCCCAACTTCTGGAATTCTCATAAGGCCCAGGCGAATAGGCAATAAATTAAGAACTTATTAGCCCCACAAATAATCTAATCTAAAATTCGCTGTTAGTTTGAACTCAAGATATTAGAATGGTACTTAAGTCACTATAAATATTAGGCTACATGCATATCCACCACTCTTCTTCTCGAAAAGATTTATTTTTTTCTTTTTTTTAACAAACAATATTTTTCTCTCTGTGTTTTTTTTTAATCAGGGGCGCACACGATAGGGGTGGCGCATTGCAGCTCGTTCAGCTCGAGGCTGTACGGGTACAACTCCAGCACGGGGCAGGACCCGGCGCTGAACGCGGCGATGGCGTCGCGGCTGTCGCGGAGTTGCCCGCAGGGGAGCGCCAACACGGTGGCCATGGACGACGGCAGCGAGAACACGTTCGACACCAGCTACTACCAGAACCTCCTCGCCGGCCGCGGCGTCCTCGCCTCCGACCAGACGCTCACCGCCGACAACGCCACCGCCGCGCTCGTGGCGCAGAACGCCTACAACATGTACCTCTTCGCCACCAAGTTCGGCCAGGCCATGGTCAAGATGGGCGCCATCCAGGTGCTCACCGGCAGCGACGGCCAGATCCGCACAAACTGCAGGGTTGCAAACTGAGCTAGGCCTCGCTTGCTGAACAACAACATTTTTGAAGCCTCTACTTGTTCCTATCATCAGAGTTTTTGTTCTTCTTTTGTCTCTATGCTTTAATTTGTCAAACGGCAAAAATTCAATGGAATTACGCATTGGTTTTGAACTAAATTATCCAACCATTACGCGTGAGATATTCATTGCTCTTTGGAATTTGGACAGTACAGTGAGGCACGAGAGATTAGCAGACATGCAAGCTCACAGGTTCTCGAAGCTCTGCTAAAAAAATCCTGCGAAGCCATGGCGCGTTGCCTGGAAATACAGGGGAAAAAAGTGTTTTTTATTTAGCTGGTGAATGCATGGATCGGCGCCACACGCTGCGTACACACTTTTAGTCATGTGCCAAGCAAAATTGAAAGCCAACCTAACAATCTAATCTAGCAATCGCAATTTTTTATGTTGAACCGGACACTGAATATTGATAAGGCTGAGACTTTCTACGAACAATTGTTAGTTATTGGCCGTAAAGTTGATGCTGGCGAAAAGAGGCAACAGGCCTGCAAATGCAATGCAACCAAAGCAGAGCCAACTTTGATATCAAGATGGAAGAACAAACAAAAGGAGGACTTAGTGGTTCGCCCGAGTACAAGACGAGTCTAAGGAAATAATACTTCTGAATCCTGATACCGGTATTAATGAAGTATGGTAGTGATCATGCAAGCAATTCGATTAGTACTGTTACTGATTAAGCAAACTGCTGAAAAAGATATTTCTTCTACAGTGCTGGTACTGATTTATGCAACCTCACTTTATCATGGCTTCTCAAATTGAGGTCAAAGCGACAGCAGTCCATGCTGGATTGATTGGTAGGCTATAAATTGCCAGGTTTCTTTGCGCGATTTATGCATCCAGCTTCTACCAAACACGACTACCTGCATGGCTGCATCTGCATGCATGTGCAGGCAGTACCACCCCTACTCATCCATCTGGTAGGTAGCAGTTAACAGAGGGGATTTATCCCTTTTTTTTCCAGGTAGATAAACACGTTTCTGAATGCTAAAGAAGCTTGAACTCGAATTATTCTGACAGTGAAGTTTTGTCCTGAAACAGCCTAAGGAATGTTCCTACTTTCTTCAGTTATTATTGGTTAATTACTGCATGCAACTTCACCCAAATCTGCAGGGCCCTGCGTTTATACTTCATGATGTACTATGATTCCTTTGGGTAAAGCTAACCGAACAGATCCAAACGTAGTGTCACACCATTAAGCTTTAATGGTGCGAGTGAAGAAAAGGGTTTCAGGCTAAGGTAGCTTCTCCTTAACGTGGAAGCCATCGTGCAAGAATCTGGCTTTGAGTTGTCTGTCGTCTGCACTGCCCTAACGAACCGCACTATACCAGTACAGTTAGTCCTTTTTCTCTTGTTAACCACTGCCAGAAAACCTGATAGCGATCATGCATGTGGAAGCAAGGAGGACCCAGTTTGTAAGTAGGAGTAGCACGCATGAGTCAAACGAAGCAATCGATTAGGATGATGCCTGTGGATTCCGTGAAGTGTAACTAGCTGGCAACGAAGAGCTTGGGCAGCAGCATTCCGCGTAGCTGACGCTATTTTGCGTACCGGATGCAACTAATGGGAGAGATGACAATAATAGTAGAACACTACAAACTGAAGCAACCCCAACATTTTTAGTACAAACCGACCACGCTACGGTGCGTTCCGGAGGACACGGTTGGCTTGTTCTGAAGTGTGATATAGCGAAATTTATAGGAGTACTTAAGTTTGGATCAGGAGTGTGCTGGAAGCAGGGCACATCCAGCCATTTCTTCCAGACCGTCAGTTTCACATCCCAATCGTTAAATGTTCAGGTAATAAAGTCGCAAAATTCACAAGCTCAAAACAGCAGACGTGATTCCGAGGGACCTCTGTCTTGAAACATCCATTGTCCCATCATTTACTTTAGCAATAATCGCATGCTGATGTAGTACTACTACTCCAGGGCCCAGATTTGCATGGGGACAACTGACAAGGTGAGAACAGAGAAGAAAGTTCCAAGCTACAGAAGAAGAAAAGAAAACAAATAAGAGTCGTTCTCATCATCTCAAATGCCAGCTCAGCCCAACATGCACCCTGCCCGCGGTTTTCCTGTAACATAACATGTGTTCTGCTTGACTGCTTGTTGCTACTGCAGTGCACTGCCTATCAATATCCAGTTCAAATGCTCAATTACCCTCGGGTTAGTATTTACAGGAGAATGCAGATGAAGACCAAAAGCCTGGAGCATTTTTTACAGTCCAAAAATCAAAGTTGTTTCTTTGCAATGCCTTTCTATCGCCTCCACTCAATCATGCTCGCCCCCAAAAGGGCACCACCCCAATTGGCACCATGCATCTCGCTCCCCCACTTCACCCCCCACATGTCGTCTCTCGCTCTCACGCCTATAAAACCACCTCGAGTCCCACCACCTCATCACCATCCTTAACCGAGAAGCATAGCTCGCTTCCACGCAAGATTAAAAGCTGCCCCTCTTGCTGCTGCAGACTGCAGTCCTGCAAGATCAGCGCCTGAAGCAAGAAGCGAAGAATCAAACGAGAGCCTAGCAGCGTAGCAGATCGATCGATCGATCGATATTATGGAGGCGCGAGGAAGCAGAGGAATGCGGCTGTGGCTCCTGTCCGTGGCGGTGATGGCCATGGCGATGGCGACGAGGTCGCAGGCGCAGCTGCAGGTCGGGTACTACGACACGCTGTGCCCGGCGGCGGAGATCATCGTGCAGGAGGAGGTCAGCAAGGCGGTGTCCGGGAACCCCGGCATGGCCGCCGGCCTCGTCCGTCTCCACTTCCACGACTGCTTCGTCAGGGTCAGTACAGTAACTAATAGTAACTTATTACACCACCAAATTCGGTTCCTCCATTAATGAGACCACGTATACTAGCTTGTTGGGGATGTGAAGCTAATTAAGCTAGAGATAGATGCCTTTGCAAAGTTGCAACTGCATATATGCGGCGGCTGCACATACAAGTGTTTTTTTGAGTGATCCAATGGTTGCAACGTGATGTCACTGTGGGGATGTGCTTCGCTTGCATATGGAGCCTCTGCATCTCTTTTGCCGCGCACCCTGCTCTGCTTCGTCCGTTTCTCGCGTATGTAGTACTGTACTTAATTTTACTGCGAGGATGATAAGCCGATCGAGGTAGGGGAATAATGCACGCACGGTAGATTGCTGCACCGTGTCTGCACCTGCACGGAACGATGGGATACTCTGGAACCATGACAGCTAGAAATCGCTCGTTCATGTTTGCCATCTGGCATCCCCTGTTTTATCCTAGCATCCAAAACATTAGTACAGTGCTACAGTCAATCAATCAAGCACGTAGTACCTGTGTTACCTAATTTACTGCATTCGTTTTGACATGTGGTGCACGTAATAGCGAGACACCTGAATTCCTTGTGGATGCAGGGGTGCGACGCGTCGGTGCTGCTGGACTCGACGCAGGGGAACAGGGCGGAGAAGGACGCGCCCCCGAACACGAGCCTCCGCGGCTTCGAGGTCATCGACAGCGCCAAGTCCCGCCTCGAGACGGCCTGCTTCGGCGTCGTCTCCTGCGCCGACGTCCTCGCCTTCGCCGCCCGGGACGCCCTCGCGCTGGTACGTACGTTTTCTTCTGCTCCATTGAATTACCAGCTGCTTCCTCCGGCGCATCACTGCTAGTGCTTGCTACTTGCCCGTGCGGGTACAAGTCGGGGGGGATCACAACGCGCACGGCGCACGGTTGATTCGTCGGTGGATTGGGTGATTTGCGAGTGATAGATAGATAGATCGAGCCTGGAATATAAAACCGGTCGGGCCCTACACGGATTGCCCCAACTTTCGTTCTATCTTTCTCCAAAAGCTGACGCTGAAAGTAGTTGTACTCCGACTGGCAGTAGGAACTTACTCTGTTCTTCTCCTTTCCGATCGATGCTGCCGGCCCGACCCGGCGTAGAATGGGAGGTGATTCATTGCCGATGCTTTTCTGGAAGCAACGCACCACGGCGGCATCACGCACGATATGTGCCGATGCCGCGATGCGACTGCAGGAGAAGCAGAGGCCGCTCTTTTTCTTTTGTTTTGGTTGGTTCACGTATAATGAGCCCGTTGTCTGCACGGACCCACCGGTCGGTGTCCGTATCAGCGTCACATGGCCGTGTCGCCCTCACACAGGTTAAGGAAAAGAGAGCCTTTGCTTTCCAAAATCGATCATCTTTTGGGGATGCGCCAAAAGAATGGAGATTAAGTAATCCAATCTGATCGTGGGATCATGGCACTTGGCACACTAATAAAGTTCACTTTAACCCTCTGGGGGTGATGAACAGTTATTTTAGGAGGCTGGTGTGATGGGCCAACTCCAATCATTCCTAATCTAGCTTTGCTCCGATCTCCATGCAAACAAATCGTAAACTGTATCGCCATGCAATTCAGTGTAGAAGGAAGTTGAGACATCGATCGGAGCAAAATTATGGAGTACTAGTACTAGTACGTTCGTATGATTATATTGATTCAGTTGGACTAAATTTGATTATTACTGACGCCACAACGGTAAAGTAGGAGCATTACGACATGATATATACGGTCAGCAGGTTTAGAACCATTTTTTGTGTTACATGTGTTTTTTAAATGAACATTACTGATCATACGACCGTTGCAGTTTCATATTGTTCAAGTTGACATATTCTGAACAAGTAGTCAAAGATTCCTCACTAGTGGTAAGTCAATGGAGTATACAGTATATACCACCACGTCAATAATTCACAACCGACCAAATGCATGTATTTTCCAAATAGACACTAGCATATTTATCAATTTATGAACTCCAAATGGTGCTCTGTTAAGACCGTTATACTGAAACTTCAGCTGGAGCTGGAAACAACACATAGATGATGCGTATGCGTGTGCATAACCTTTCACATCATCACATGATGAAAAAGACATATACCTGCAAAAAGCAACGCTAGTGAGTAGTGACGACTCCAGCCCTCTCCGGTATCAATCAGGATTACATTAGGGGATAACCAAAGAGGAAATTAAATACCGAAAGCTACGAGGAGGGGTTTAATTCTGGGGGCAGGATGAGCAAGTGGGACGGATAGTTTACGTGGATTCGTCTCACGCCCATGTGGCCGGCACGCCCATCGGTCCACAACACCACATGCCATGGATCGATCGGTTTAGTTTGTCCCCATTCCCTCCCGTTGTGCGGCCCATGCGTCCCCCCGCCGCTTCACCACCAACCCAATCAACCATGTGCCGCGTCTAACTAACTCGAGAACACAAACCACTGTACGGTTTCCATCCCTAATCTACATGTTTCCGTGTATCACATGGATATAGGTACACCGCTGATGCACGAGCCAAGATGACAGCAGCTAAAATTATACTTTTAGTACAGTTTTTGAGAAACAGAGTAACAATTGGCGTGCGTGTGTACGTGCAGGTGGGAGGGAACGCGTACCAGGTGCCGGGGGGGAGGAGAGACGGCAACGTGTCGGTGGCGCAGGAGACGAACGGGAACCTGCCGCCGCCGTCGGCGAACGTGGCGCAGCTGAACCAGATGTTCGGCGCCAAGGGGCTCACCCAGGCGGAAATGGTGGCACTGTCGGGCGCGCACACCATCGGCGTGTCGCACTGCAGCTCCTTCAGCAACCGCCTCTACTCGTCGGGCCCCAACGCCGGGCAGGACCCCAGCATGGACCCCAGCTACGTCGCCGCGCTGACGACGCAGTGCCCGCAGCAGCAGGGGCAGCCCGCGGCGGGGATGGTGCCCATGGACGCCGTCACGCCCAACGCCTTTGACACCAACTACTACGCCGCCATTGTCGCTAACCGGGGATTGCTCAGCTCCGACCAGGCGCTCCTCGCCGACCAGACCACCGCCGCGCAGGTCGTCGGCTACACCAACAACCCGGACTCGTTCCAGACCGACTTCGCCGCCGCCATGGTCAAGATGGGCTCCATCGGCGTGCTCACCGGCAACGCCGGCACCATCAGGACAAACTGCAGGGTGGCCAGCTGATCGATCGACCTAAGCATGATGTATAGCTCGTGGCAGGCTTGTGTGAGTTGGGATTGTGATGAGATTAAATTGAAAATTGTACGTACGACGACGTAGCTAGCTAGATAGAGTGTTGTAAACTTATTTGTTTGATCATTCATTTGGTCTCTCTGTATTACGTGCTAGCTAGCTCAATTAGCTTGCTCGTGCGTCCCTTCTCCCCTCTTCCCGTAGATTATTTTACTCTGCACTCTGTACTTCTCTGTGACATTATAGTGACAATATAGTTTTATTGTTCCATCTTTTAACCTCTGCATGTACATGCTGCGAATAGAAAGCCAGAATAAGAAACCTATTTAAGCTCCAACTTTTAAATTTAGTTTCATGAGTTGGGTCTAAAGTGGAGTTATGGAGCAGGTTAAACCCGACTCCATCTCTCTAATTCATCCTATGAGAGCACTTTACTCATCTCCATTCTCATTTCAGATGGAGTTGAAACTGTTTGGTTAGGCTATCTAGGAGATCTGGAGCTGGAGCTGTGACCTTAAGGGTCTGTTTGGCACAGCTCCAACTCCAGCTCCACCTTAGCTTAGCCAAACAGTTTCCGCTCCACCAAAAATGGAGCAGAGATAGGTGGAGCTCTCTCACAAAATGAACTAGAGAGGTGGAGCTAGGTTTAGGCAGCTTCACAACTCCACTACAGACCCAACTCCTGAAGCTAAATTTAGAAGTTTGAGCTCTACTAAACAGGCCTTAACTATCCACTGGCAAGTGGCAACCGCAGGGAGACATACGGGCATACATACGGCCTTGAGGCTTCAACCACGGGCCAATAGTGCTCGCTCGTGGATTCTTCTGTTAGTGTGGGCCTTTGGCGCGACATCTGTGGGCTTTGATTGTTACAGCCTGAGAAGGCCTCTACTATATGGCCCATAACAACGTGGCAAAATCTGGGCTTACGTTGAGCCCGAGCCTGCATGTCACATGGGCTACACACTGACGTGGGCTATGATTGTGGCGCTGGGCTGCAAAAATCCCCTTCCTCTTCAGCAGCCGACGCACGCAGAGATCGATCTCGTGAGCAGCGCCAGCGCATGAAGAGCAAGAAGACATCTCCCAAAGAAAAGATCATCGAACGAAGAGGAACTCAAGCAGGCAGAGGCAGGCGCAGAGAATCGAAGCAGCGGCAGCAGCAGGCCGGCTCGTCGGCCAGTCGGGCGGCAGCGTCAGCAGCAGCAGCATGCATGCGCCACGAGTTAAAAGGGGAATCTCCCACACCCACTACTCCTCACTCCCTGCCTGCCTGCAGCGTGCTGCGCTGCATATATGGCGAGAACGAAAAGCGCGTGTACTGGTCCAGGCTCCCCAAGAGCTAGCATATGCTGCTACTACTACCACTGCATTGCTGTGGCTACTGTTGCAGCGTGTCGCAGACTAGCAGTAGCACAGTGCCCCGCCATAATGCCCCGTGCCGATCTCCGTGACGCGTGCGCGCCCGTGCCGATGCCGATCTGCAATGTGTAGATAAAGATTTGTCGATTCGTCGTCGTCCTGAGATCAGGTAACAATGTAACATGCATGCTGCCGAGTACTACAAATATCTCTCGCAAGTCGCAATACAATTCTCATGCAGCTGGCCGGTGAAATGTCGCGTCGGCCGCCATCGTTGCAGACGTCCTAACTCCGTCCGCACAGGTATGGTACGGTGTACTGTACGAGAGATACGTACCCACAGGCGTACAGTGCCCCGCCCGCGGCTGCTTATTTTCGTGGCACAGTAGTATAGTTGGCTAGTCGCTACTGGAGTACTACACATTTCGCATGAGTGATCCAGAGATTTTTCAGAATAAATTTATTGTAAGGACGTTGTTGAAAGCTTAAGTCTAACAGTTGTGCTGGTGACACCACCAGATATTACCAAAAAAGAATAATTATTATATTGAGTTTTGATGGAATTTAAAGGCATGCATGCATAGTCGTCGAAGATTCTATATGCGCATGCCGGCCGTTTCTTTGCATCCTGATATCTCCTGTGTAGTTGTCAAAAAAGCAAAAGATAAATAGCTGCATGATGTGAACGGTATACAGTACTGTTCAGGTCAGGAAACATCTCCACACAAGGAACGCGCGCGATGACGGTAAGAGCAAGTTTAATAGCATAGCCAACTACTACCTCCAAATTATATATAGTCAATCTAATAACTAATTCGTACAATAGTTAACTATAAATATATACTACATCATTAATAATTGGTTCCACTTGTCATACACATATAACGTTTTAAAGTCCGTGCTGCTGTTGGCTATAAATTTGTAGCCTGTTTCTTTTCTCTCTTCTCTCTTATCTCCCCACATAAACTTGTAGCCGACTTATAGTCTATTATTGTACTTGGTCTAAATATATGCCCACCTGCTAGCTACAACCAGAAATTCAATGAAACCATACTATTAACTTTTGGACTTGAACGAGCAAAAGTATACCGGTATATAGTAGCTGACGAAATCCATCGACCGAACTGTACGTGTGTACATATTGGCCTCTACGACAAGTCGTGATCCAGACATTTTCATGCATGGCTGAAAATGTATGGCTATAAACGATTGCGTTTCTCTCTTCTCCACCATACAAGCACCAATCATACACATGCATATATAACTTGTTGAATCGATCACATCTGATCGAGATAAGCGAGTGGGGAGAGGGTCAGATGGACTTCGATTCTATTGTATAGAGAGTATCGAACAGATTAGATATATAGCTGCTGGGATGTTGATGACACGGAGACATCTCCCCCCTGCAGGAGATCCAGCTTATTTGCTAGCTCTCCCTCTGTTGACGCCAGTGGCCTGAGCTGATCAGCTGAAAGCTGCGTGTGTGGAAGCCATGCGTGCTGTAATTCCAACACCTACATCTGCAACAGTGTGCATGCGTGCTGCATATATGCTACTGAATTTTTTTCGTTTTCCTTTCACACGCTGCAGTTCGAGTCGCCATCGCTTCTTTTTGACCGGGCCTAACTCCATATCATCCATGCGTGCATAATAATGGAGGACTATAGTTTTTCCACTGGAATCATCTGGACCAATGTATTCAGGGTTCGCGATGATCCTTTTTCAGTTCGGACATGCGCTAACGGACAGTAAGCTGCATCATCATATGCATGCATGGTCGATCTACTAATCTGGCGATAAAGTGATTACATTCGATTCCGTGTTCTGGATGCTCCTAAGAGCAAGACTAATAATACAGCCGACTTGTTGGGTATAAGGTTCTTTGTAGCCTTCTTTCAGCTCACCCATATAATTTAGTTAGCTCTTTGCAATTAATATATGACTCACTTGTCTCTCTCACACAGTTTCTTGGTTCTTGTGTCTAAGCCGACTGTAAGTTTACAGCCCACTTCTTCTCTCTCTCATCTCTTTTTTCTTCCACTTCAGCATTTAGTCAGTTTATAGCCTACTATTATATTTGCTCTCAGAGGTTTCAAATTAATTTGGCTTGCGTGTTATCTGAGAACTTCGAGTGGTCGTTCATGGCTCATGTGGCGGCAGAAAACGGAGGGTTTCGCTGTCCTACACTAGTAGGGGTAGCTGGAACCTAAGCTTCCATATCCTGATCGATCCATCGGCTTCTCTGTGCTATCTTTTCTGGCCATTTGTTCCTATCTTTTCGATGGGACGTCGCTGTAAAGGAAGACTCGGATCTGGTTCGAAGTTTACTACAGTAACCAGCTTCAGGCAGGCATGGGGATTGGGGAGAGCTAGTAGATGTATGGCCGCCATCCCATCCAGGTGACGTGTCTGCAACTGCATCTAGGAGTAGGCCTCATCTTCTTTAGGCCCTGCGCTGCATGCATTTCGTGTCATTATATTTATGACCGCACACCATGCCACAAAAGGTGCCAGTAGGAGACTACTCTAGCTAAGGGTAGGTACAATAGCTGACTATAATCCAACTATAAACATATTTTAAAAAGATAAAAGATGAGAGAGAAGAGCAGCGGGCTACAGATTTGTAGCCCAGCTGCAGCACAGACTACAAGACACAGTGTGAGCATGACATGTGAGACCAGGTATTAATAGTGTAGTATATGTTTATGTGAGATCATTTTGTGTCCAATTTGTATCGTATTCATTGACGTGTTCTACATTTGTATGCCTCAATTGGTTGCGAAGCAGATGCAAGGATGCATCAAATCACTACAGTGCATGGGGAGATTGGGGACAAGGAGCGATGGGGAATGGATGGGCCAGAGAGCATTGCGTCGAGACCAGGAGGAGAACGCAGCGGTGAGGTGGATGGAGGCGTCACTGCCAACCAAGGGTTCGATGTGAGTTCCTCCTTTCCCCTCCGCTTTGTCCTCTGGTCATGCTCTGCAAGACGGATAATGGTGCAGTACGCGATGACGGTGAGCAACGTGGTGGTCCCGGTCCGGTGACGAGCTGCTTGAGCTGATGCATCGAGCTGGCATTTTTTTTATTCATTGACTATATATAGATGCTGGTTCTTAACTAATAACCGGCACCTACAACCTTTATAGGTGCCGATTTTGGAACTGGCACCTATACGGTTGAGAATAGGTGCCCCCAATTGGTTCTGGATAGGAATCTGACACCTATAGCCAATTCGCATCAATAGGGCGTCCTGAGTGATTTTACAATATTTTCATACAGATCATCAATTCGATTCTCGTTGGGATCGAACAATTAATTTCTTATGTTCAAAAAATGTCCAGACGCACTGTCAAACGCTGGGAGTCTAGGACCAATGGCACGAGCTACGTGGACTTGGTGGTGACAACATGCCGAGCTGCCAAGCACCGTGCGTGAGGCTATGTCACTAGCGTCGTCAAGCTGCCAGGGACACCCATTTTGCAAATAAATGAACATGTACGAACACCTCTTTCGCCCTTGGGATGGGAAGTAGTGCACAAGCTAGCACCACTACAAAATACCTAATAGGTACCGGTTCATAGATGTCGGTTTATTTAAAAGTACGGGTGACATGGCACGAGAACAGCTGTGGAATGACAGGGTGCAGGAGCTAGCCAGCAGTCGGTCACATGAGGGCGGGTCCTACTAACATACACCAGAGCAGCTCATGCATGCGCTACTTGATCAGCCACGGAGCATCCAACCGCGCTTCATGTACACGACTGGTCGCGCGGGAGACGTATCACGAGCGAAACCCACATTTTTAAGCACGGATAAAACAACAATAATGAATGAGCTAAACCAATGATTTCTCCTTGCATGAATCCCATGATGGTGTCTCACTTCTCATCCAGCAATCAAAGGATCAGGAGATATATATAGTCATCGATCTCTATCTACAATAACTCGCTGTTCAACAATCTGCAGCCATCATTCATGCGTGCATGCAATGCAAGTACTGAGGAGCGACCACTACTCGATCAGTACTCACTATTGCGTTCAAGGGATGGATGCACTCATGGACACGATGGCTTGGTAAGCATGAACAGTAGCGTATGGTACCACAACAGTTAAAGCCTGGCTAGTATTAGTACGGGCCAACTACTAGTCAACTACTGGAACTAACCGGGATAGAGGAGAGTAATATGCAAGAGGAGAGTACTTACTTCCTCCGTCTCAGTTTAACTGCAACCATACGTTTTCGTATTCAATTTTAATCGTTCGTCTTATTTGAAAATTTTTTATAATTAATATTTTTGTTGTCATGAGATGATAAAACATGAATGATACTTTATGCATGATTTATTTTTTTTATTTATTTTAAAATAATTTTTAAATAAGACGGACGATTAAAGTTGAATACGGAGAAGATCGCAGAATTTTGTATTGAGATTGAGAGTAACCCAAAATGCAGAGAATACTCTTGCTTGCATTGGGAGCTGAGCTCGAGAAAGATTAGCTCTCACTGAATTGTGGTCCTAGTCTCTGCGTAGCATTTGCAGTTGGCGTGAGACGATGACAAAGATGCCATTTCGTCTCCGCCCATTGGCCTGCAGCTGCAGCGCGCCCAGTTTTGTCTCCAGCACGGACCTCGTGTACTCATCTCTCCTTTCTTGCTTTCACTGAAGTGTGGGCCCGATGTGTTCTTGGACCCACCTAGCAGCGACTCAGTGGTTCTCTGCTAGTATTATCATTCCACCCAAGAAAACTTAATGGCGTCACCGGTGAGCAGGGGATGGAGAGACTGTCACTCCTGCCGCTGCCAACACATGCCTGCCGAATGGGACCCATATCGGACGTCCTTAGAACATCGCTGCGGCCCGCGGGGCCATCGTATTTACATTTCCGTCGTCCTTATTGTATTGTCTATTTATTTTAGCGATATTTCGTTGTGATTCGGATAAAATGTTACGTCCATATATAATAGTACGTTTTTTTTACATAACTTTCTGGTAATATGACATGTGAATAAATTTCATGCTACGTGTGCTTTTGGCAACCATTCGTAGTGAGAATTGATGAACTCATTATCATAGGAGATCTTATAGTTCGTAGAGCTAGCTAACGATCACGTGACGATGGAAACGCGGCTAAGGAATATCACAAGTTCCTAGTCTGCTAATGGTGGCTGGAATCAAATGCAAAGGTTTACTTTTCTTTTGTTACGAAAACTTACTCTTACTCATGCATTAAGCATTAAGGTGAGATACGCCTGCTACTGCATCGTTAGAGCCAAGAGGATGTTTGGTTTCATTTATAAAGTCCCGTGTTCAATTATTAACATGCTCACACCTCCTTTATTATTAGAATGTCATCCTCGGTTGTCCAATATTGTTTTTTTTTCTAAAAAAATGCATGCATGTAACCACAACTTCTCTGGTTAGAAAACTAATAATTTTAGAGCACAAACTATATATAATATGTTTTTATATATTCGTCGTTTGTTTTTTATTTTTTGAGAAATCGGTGTTCAAAACGATTTATATGAAAGAGAAGAGGTTTTTACGTAGAAGGGAGAGGGAGAGTGATGAAAAGAGAATGACTCTCTCTTTAAGCAGTGGGGACAATTTGATGCATATATCAACTTATGTACGTAGTTACCCAAAAAAAAAAGAAAATCTTATCTAGGTATTTGAGGATATGCATAGTTTTCTCTCGAAGAATCTACTTGTAGACTATGCCTTCCGATTAAATAAATATAAGTTGCTTAAGCTCCTAAAACTCTTTCATAAATGTAGTTTGTTTTCAACTCCTATACACATTTTTTTAATACTTTCTCCTCCATTTGCCCTTGCAAATGAAAATAAGAAAATCTGGCCTATTCCTTCACAAATATAAATGATCCAGCTTGTCATATGTACGTACTCCATAAATGAAGGGATAGCATGCATGATCATTTGCACAAGTGTATAAAATGTTTTATATTTAAATTCAGAAGGACATTCGGACCTAATTAGAAAAAAAGTAGAATCAGAGAAAGTATGCGATATGTGTGATACGTATGGAACCCTCCTATGAGTCACCAGGGTCATGCAAATTAAGCAACATCTTTCCAGCTGTGTTTCTTGACTGAAACTTGTACTCCCTCCGTCCCATTTTAAGTGCAATCATGAGTTTCGCCCAACTTTAATCATCTGTTTTATTTGAACTTTTTATAAATAGTATTTTTATTGTTATGAGATTATAAAATTTAAATAAGACGGATGATTAAAGTTGGACACGAAAACTCATGGCTACACTTACAATGAAATGGAGGGGTACTACTCAGCTCACTGTTCAGACCCGCACCACTACAGCGCACCAGTACATGTACACATAGCTACAGTGTTTTTATGTGCAGTTATCAAGGAGGACGCATCACTACAGTGCCCGTAACAGCATCCTTTTTCTCTACTTGATCAGTTAAGTCATTGTATGCCAACTATATATGTATATAAAATAATTGATCCAGCTAGAGACCGTGCCAAACTGTGAACTTGAAAAGGCCACGATATATTTGCGATCAACCTGATGATTAATTAATTTCTTCTTCATGCAGCAGCTTTGTTTGACCCATATACATTGATTGGAACCTTATCTTAGGCGTATTCCACACATATATATACACGTTTTCTGCGTATATATCTCTAGCTAGAAAAAGTGATGCCAATTAGCACGTTTGGATTCTCATCAGGGGGTTCGTTGATACATCGTCCTGAACGTACTAATCGACAGTATAGCCTAACTGCCAAAGTGTAACACACACAGCTGTACTTTTTACTTATTGGCCATGACAGTGAAATACATCTGGAATGTTCAAATTGTTCACTCAGTTTAATAGAACTTCATGCATCTTGTTAAAAGAATATTCCCTCTGTTGTATAGAAAAACAAAGACGCAGTAGAGCTATCTAGTGTGTCGTATTTTCTACTAGGTTTCTTTCCTTTTTTATGGAGGGAGTATATTCGTTGGGACATAAAAACATGTTAATTAGAACAATCCATTTCTGTCGTCTTTTAATTAGTTAGAGTGGCTCGACGGACCCGTCTTACATATGGATTTTAGTCGCACGCATGAATGTTTCCTAGATGACATAAGGGAGATTTTTGACTAGTATTTTTTTCACTTGTTGACCTATCAGCATCTATAATATTGTTTAGTTTCTAGTTCTGCCATGCATAAATATGCTTATATCCCACCAAGTTTTGCGTCTCAAGCCCAATTAACACGACTTGTCGTAATAGGCAAATTAAATAGGCGATCGTACTAGTGCACCATCAACATTGAGATCGAGCTAGAAGGGCGAATGCACAGTACAAACAAAAGCTTTTAAGACGTTTTGTTAGATTGAAAGCTTGATTTTTCGTACATACAGTATGTTAGATGGATTTTCATATTCAATTCCTAACTAATGGTCCCTCTATCTTTGCACGAAAATCGAGTCTCTGTTGGATGATTAATCCGATGGGGGACCAATCAAACAGGTGCTGCAAATATAGGACAGATCAGCGTCAATCGTTCTCCAAAGTCCAAAAAGAAGATATAGCCCATTATTTGATCCGCCGCCCGCGTCCAAACGAAAATTCTACCAGATCGTCTGACAAAGCACCACAGGACCAGTTAGTAATATGTAAATTTTAGATATGAATTTGGAAATTTATAAATTAATTTATCTTCTCTGTATAGTGTATGTATAAATTAATCTTTCCTCTTCTATATATAGTGCGAGTATGAAAGGACATGTTCAAAGGATGATGCCTTATCTCTCTTCTCCAGATCAACTGTATATATTAATTCCAACTTGACAAAGGTATAAATAGTATTTTCTTTTGAAAGAAAATGTTATATCGTTAGAGCGCAGTCAGGAAAACGAACATGAGAAGGGGGCAAAAATATGTAAATATATACATGGTTATACATGTATCTTAAAGCAAAATTTCTAGTTCCACTAACTGTAAACACATACTCCCTCCATTCCAAATTGATCTACATATAGTTTTTTTGAGGTTATTCCTAAATGATCTATATATTTGTGTTTATTCATTAAGTCTATTCGTTATTTGCGCATTGGAGTAAATGGACATTGATGCATGCATCCATGCACATAAGTATTTATAACCCACATGCAATATCTTGATTTGCTATTGGCTAGGAAATAATGGGGATGGTGCATGCATCGAGTTTGTTGCTGGAGTAAATGTAGTATGAGAGAGTTATTAGTTTTTTTTTGTCTTGGTGTAGCTATGAAATATGTAGATCAATTTAGAATGGAGGGAGTAGAATATATGCACCTTTATCACTCTCAACTTTTCCTTTTTACCCCTATCTATTTGGAAGCTAGTTAGATCCATGTTGTCCAAGCTAAACTTTGTTGAAAAAAGCTGTGAAATTCTCGGAAACAATTACCTTTCACTGTTTGCACAATGAAAAGCGCTTTAGCACTTTATGTACTACTGCAAACCTACCTACTGCCAGCACAGCAGTACACCCCTTTCAGCATGCAAATTAAGCCAGAGTGTGCATGGTTAACCGTTCTCTCACTTTGCTTAATTATTTGTAGCTCTTGATGAGTAGAAGCCGATGAGTGGTGGGCCATGTCTAGCTTGGTCTACCGTACGTAGGAACAAATATACTCCTCTGACATGCAATGCAATTAGTAGTAGTACTCACAAATATTACAAGTACGTAGTTGATGTGATATTATTCGGACCCACAGTTATTACAGGATCAATCAACCAAGGATCATATGGATGTTGTACTGGCCAGAAATTGAACCAAATTTCACGTGTGGACATGTGCCAAACAGTAGTTAACCCCTTCACTATAATTGCTGACATGTAACTTTCAGGGCGGACGACCTACCGATCAAGACGCATGACAGAGTCATATATATATATATATATATATATATATATATATATATATATATATATATATATATATATATATATATATATATATATACACACATACTACTACTTTTCTCATCTCATAATATAACAACTTTTAGGATTTGATACATCTATTAATAAAGTTTGTCTCCTTGGGTGCTCGAGTGGGTGTGAAGTCAAGCTGGTTGGGTGATAATGAAGCATATGGATAGTATGGGTAGTTTAGTGCTAAAAAAAATCATCTTGATGTTCAATATTATGTTTGGAACAAGATTTGAACTATATAAATTGCTATATTTTTTTACAAATGGGGTACACGAATCATCGAATAGCCATATGACAAGTACGAGCACCAGCACATTGGACGCTATCCACATGCTCGATTCTAGGTACGTATTGCATCTCCACCCTGAATTGATAGACGCACAACTAATAAATTTTGTTGTTGAAAAAAAATATCGAGTAATAATTAATGTACAAGTCCCTAAATCCCTCGGATAAGATAACCAATTAATACCTTAGAATCTACCGAGTAATTATTTTGGTATTACACCAAAACGAAATAAAAGATTTTCAACTATCAATTCCAAAAGAGCACGACTGCGCATATGGTATGAGTGAGATCGAGGAGGTTGTATGCATGCATGGAAACATGTACATACCTGTACATACCTAGGACAGTATATAGGCTTGTATGCTTAATCCCTTGTAAATTCATCTAAGAAAAATGAAAAATGTGAAGATTTGACAAATTTCATTGATTGATCACTGACCTTAGTAAGGCTGTGTTTGGATTCAAACTTTGGATCCAAACTTCCAACTTTTTCCATCACATCAACCTGTCATACACACACAACTTTTCAGTCACATCGTACCAATTTCAAACCAAACTTCCAACTTTGAAAAGAAATAAACACAACCTTAATTCCTAGCTCCACCTTCGTGGTTCTTATGCATTAATTAGATCAGAAGTTACTAGATGACTGGGACAATTTACAGGGCTCTTCTGAGACGCGAGAATTTTCTAGAATTTTTACAATATTTAGTCCATTTCCCCGTAAAATTCAGCAAAAATCCACAATTCTAAAAGAGGCTTTAGTGTCACGAATTGAGTCGTATGATCTTTGTTTTTCTCTTTGAGTTTATAATATATATGAGTCAAAACATCCTTGTGCAAAGCACTAGCTTGTTTCTGATAAGTAAATATATATGAGGCACGTCACATTTAGTTCGGCGGATCGACATCCTCGTAAATTATATATAAAGGCTTTCGCAGTACTATGGTGTCACTGTTTAGGACGAGATTGCAACGTACAATCTTTTATACGAGCGACGAAAGAGAAAGAAGAGAGAGAATACCACTTGTTGTTTTAGTTTACTTGTCGTTCGTGGCTGCCCACATCAATCGAGCTGCCCCTGTGCCAAGTGAATCAGGAATTGAAGATTGTCACCACCTATTTGTAGCGCGTGCATACACCAACCCAAATCAGGAAGATGCTAAAAGGATGGATAAATGCCACTTCTAGCTTTCGGGCGAGAACAATCTTTCCTCTAAATAAATGGTGGCTAGTAGTCCAGTGGTTACAGTGACGAGTAGCACTCTAAGAAACTGAGTTCAAATCTTCATAAGAGCGAATGTTAGATTGGGTTGTTTGAGTGGCTAAGTTCCCAATTGAAAAGGGTTACATATATATCCCATTGAATGTATATATAGACCGGATAAAAAAAAAGACCTTATCTAAAAAAATGATGTCTGAGTGCAGGAAGTACGGTATTTTTAGATGACCTACATGAACGCATTCGATATGCTCTTCATGACAGTGTGCTGGTTGGTTGGGAAGGAGCGCAATACACGGAATTTCGATCGCAGATCGTGAACAATGATGCAACTTGATTTTCAGAGATTTTAAGAGAGAGATTGTAATATGAAAGGAGGAAGAGATTTTTTAGATATAGTAACCAATAACTATAACCTGGACATGATGTTTTTTCCTCGAGGGACAGGCATTCCATGTGCCTGATCACTCGGATCTCGACTTTTTTCGTATGGATAATGTAATACATACATATCTTGTAACTCTCCAAATCTTAATACAATCTGGTCTCGACCAATCGTTCGATCGATCCGGCAAAATAAATATTTTATCATTATAACATTTATCTTTCTTTTTCAAAATACTTGTCGTTTTGATATTTCAAAACATTTTTAGAGTTGCATTTCCCTTCCTAAGTTTCATCAGTACAATAATATACTCCCTCCGTTTCAAAATATAAGGCACAATCGCCCTTACTCCAAAGACTAAGAAACAATTATTATAACCTCCTAATTTGTATCACCCTAATAAATAAAATACATGCACCCAATAGAATTAGAGATGTTGAGGGTGGAGAATTTTAAACAATCATAATTTAATAGAGAAGAGGTACTAATTAATTGCATGCATGCATGCACGTCTTATTTAGAGCAAGTTCAATAGTATAGCCCACTACTAACTCCAATTCATCTATAGCCAATCTAATAACCAATTCATACAATAGTTGCTTGCTATACTATTAATATGTGGTCCCACCTGTCATACACACATTGCGTCTTGGAGTCCGTACTGCAGCTGGCTACAAATCTGTATCCCGCTGCTGATCTCTCTCATTGTTTATCTCATTAAAATACGTTTATAGCTGGCTAATAGCTTGCTATTGTACCTGCTCTTATAGAACATCTGAAAAAAGTAGTTGCGCCTTATATTATGAAACGAATGGAGTAATTACTATACTAAGTTCTAGTATTAGTCTTCGTAGAGAACTTCAATATTTGATTTGGGAAAGATGACTTAGAGTAAATAAAGAGGGTAGCATGGTAATTTACCCCACCTCTTAATTTAATGTGAGATTTCAATAGGAGAGATCAAGTAGCATATACGAGTGTCGCTCATATTTTTAATGTGTATAAATGAAAGGAAACAACATAGCATATACTTCATCCGTCTCAAAAAAAAACAACTTATGTTACGAACATGCATAGATGTAGCGTACATGTATCTAGATTTATAGACAGAAGTTAATTTTTTATGTGACAGGGAGAGTATGTATATATGCATTTTTTTAAAAAAATAAAAATTGGAAGGAGAGGAACTAGGTGATCGAATGCTTAGGCTGGACCCACCATTTAACTAGCTATGTAGCTAAGTAGGAGTGTCCCCACACCTCTCATGCAATGTACACACATGCATTGATGGATGCATGCATCCGCGGGCGGCCGGCCGGTCGTCCCCGAGATACATATGCGCTCCCTCCCCTACTTAGGATGGTCCATGCACACCGTGCATGCGTAGCGATATAAAGATCGGCACGGCAGTGACGGCACCGGTAGTTGCAGCTAGCTAAGCCAGCGAGATCATACATACATGTCACGCTACAATTTCAATCTCTCACCGTTTCCCCGTCGATCACCCGCACCAGAAGATCGATTGATCCAAACTTGCAGCATGCATTAATTCAGACCAAAGCAATCGGTCTATCTACGGATATCGCTATATGTATTGCATACATATGCATCACACACAGCATTTCTCAGTTGCATACACATGCCGTTCAAAAACGATCGGTTTCTGCATTTACATATGCATGGCAATGTGGCACAAATAATGTACCATATGTCATCGATCGTACGTTTTAACAACTTTTGAATTTTGTTTATATGTGTTATGTCTCCTACTGTACTTCATGATCATGCATCGATCTAGCTAGCTATAGTAATATACCCGCTGTCCCTAGCTAGCTAACTTTAGTACTCTCTCTGAAGAATGCTTACGGGCCAACAATATTTTACATATCAAGTGTATATATAGAGAGGACCACTCTGTCTAGTTAATGATGCCTAATTAATCGAAAGATTATGCCAAAATTACAACTAGCAAATCCTACAAGATACATATGTACATTGAGAAAATTAAAGAAATTACAACATGCGTTTCATTATATGTGATATTTAAGACATTTCTATTCGTTCAAAAAAAATATTTAAGACATTTCTTGGTTCACTTCAATTTCATCATTTAATTAATACTAGTATATCTAGAGATCAAGCATACTATATATATATATGGTGCACATATTTCAAGTGAACTAGACAGAGTGCCTCTCACTGGATTTAGAAAAACAAGACATAAAAAGGGCACAGTATACTCATTATCTAAAAAAAGGGGACAGCATACTGGTAATTAATGAACTAGCATGGATTTTTCCCACACAATTTATTTGATATACACCTTTTTAGTTTCACACCTTTTAGCTTCTTTTTTCCATTGATATATTTGAAATCTATATACAATAGTACAATTTGATTTGATATACAAATTTTAGTTTCTATCTCCATAACACGTACAGTTGTAATTTATAAATATAACAATATTTTAAATTAGAAATTGCAATTGATAAAAAACTCTAATTAGCTTCTGTTGCCACATATATAATTGTAACAATATTAATCAAATCACATCGTTATAGTCTAGAACCATTAAAATCTGACAATGCAAATATCTCCTTTTCTCCTATTAAAGTGGTAATTTTTAATTAGGTTTCTAGCTAGAATAATGTGGGGTGTCCCTTTTTCAATTTCTGTTAATTAACAATATAAATATATAGATAAATATTCGAAGAAACTCGTTACTTTGTCCTCAGTCCTAACTATATAATAAATTCTATATCTTTTGAGCTTAATTAGAATTGAACTTCATATATATCTAAGTAGCTACTTTATCAATGAAACACGCATGGTTGCAAGGAGTAAAGCGCCGATCCAGGGCTAGCCAAATGCATATAGTAATGGTTTGCATTCTTAATAATAATTAACCACACCTGCTGTGTAAAACAAATTAATTAATTAACATGCACGCAGGAAAAATTAGGCTGACGTTTGGACGTACGTGAATATGATACTTATGTAGGAGTAACAACCAAACTTATATGTGCAGCTTTATTTTTATTTAAGAGAGAGACGCACACATGCAAGAATTAATATATGATCCATATATATAGCCCTACGGTTTTCACACTTATATATAAAAACCAAATAATCGGGTTATCAGAAGAAATTGAGTGAAAATAATCAAGAAAAGGGGGCATGATAGAGAGAAGCAGAAAACTAAGGCATGCATAAAATGCTCTTCTCAAAACCATATCACTCATCAAAATCTTAAATTCATATACTATCAGTGACAGATTATTATTAACACAAACATTACATGCATGTACGTTGGTCGAAACAAATTAATATTTGGTAATGGTACATTAATTGTTGCACACCATAGCATTGACGAAGTAACTAATGCATGACAGGAAGAATTAGCGGGGAAATGCTAATTAAGTTTTATGTTGATATATATCTGGTACTTTTATTCAGTGTTTCATGAAGCCAGTTTATACTTTGTATAGATATTGATAATCCAAAATATCAAGCCAATATTCAACTTGCATACAGTTCAATAAGTCCTTAGATAATTTGATATGGTTTGCTAATTAAACATATCCTTAATTAATACTCCTATATACAGGATAGATTAATTGATTACGCTTCAAGAATGTGCACATATGCTCTGATCTAGTTAAGCTATAGGCTCTTATAAATACATCAATGATATATACACTAAAACTTTATGATCTTGTAAGATTATACCATATATCTGATGTCTTTTCTTCATACTTATATATATATTGATGCAATGTGCTTTAATTTATCAATCAATTAAACAATTAACTTTTATTGGCTCAATTTAACCAATACATGCATGTTCTTATTTCCTATATATGTACATATGTGCGTTTAACAGAGGGATTTTTCTAAAAAATAATTGTGCAGAATTAAAGCAAGATTACATATGTACAGAAAATATGCATGCTGCATGAAGATTCAATCTTAGGAACAAAAACTAATCGAATTAATAATTGGCAAACACTTTATAATTTGTGATGCGTAATTCATTGCTAAAAAGGGAAATTATCATAGATAATATATGCACATTCACACATTGCACAGTGTATTGCTGGCGCAGAAGAAACAGCAGAATGATCTGCCAATATATAGGAATAGAATTGAATATTGGCTATGTTAAAAGCAAACATGCTAAAAGGCTGATACATTAACACCAATCAGACTGAAAATACTGAATTCCTGACAAAGGGCATATGCATGGGAGCCTGAACCTAATCAAAGAAAGTATCAATATTAATTAACGTACGGCAATCTCTACAATGACCTAAATAGATCATGAGCAGCTAGCTAACCAGTTGTACATATAAACCCAGCATGACACTCAGAAATTAATGGCAGAGGCTAGAGTCCTAGACTCATGGGCAAAAGCTAGCAGAAAAAGGCAGCTCGTCTACTATCAACGCAATAATCAATTTCTTCTGTTATCACTGCGTACGCCCAGACCCAGTACCCTGAATGAGTCGGGGAGCGAAGCAGAATTAATTCTACCATATCGATGCAAGTGTGCATTTGCAGTCCTGCAAGTTCAGTTCATGCAATGCATGCGCAACCAGTGTATGTGCAATGTGGCCTGCAAATTTTGCTGTCTATCCACATGGATGGCCGGGATGATGGAGATTCTATACTTCTCTCTTCCTCCTCCTGACACCAAAAGGAAGAACCCAATAGGAGGCAAGGAGAGAAGAAGGATCTACTACTGCTTTCTAATCCACATCTTTATCCCTTTTTTTCACTCCTTGCTCGCAGAAAGGTTTGGGATTCCACACACAAATTAACCTTGGCATTTCGTTCACACACTGCACAGTAAACTAGCCATGTTGTGTATGAGAGTTCTGCTGCCAGCTAGTAGCTAGCTAGCCGGCCTGATGAACATTTCACACATTGCACAGTGTATTGCTGGCGCAGAAGAAACAGCAGCAACAGAAGCAGCAGCAGGGACGACGACGAAAGAAGGAATAGCACAAGAGACAAATGCGCAAACCAAATCAAGAACGGAGCAGTGATGTGCAGAGGGAGAGAGAAAGATGTATAGCTAGGGATGCATATATACATATGGAGTGAGAGAGGAGTGAGAGACTGTAATATGCATGTGTAGGAGAAGGATTTAGGATCTGACCTGCAGCCCTCCAATAACTGCCTGTCCTAGCTTGATAGCTGGCCTGCAGGCTGGCTCGCTCCCCACATTTTAAAGGCCTCTTCTCCTCTCTTCTCCTCTCTTCTCTTCTCTTCTCTTCTCTTCATCACAGCTTAGCTAGCTATAGCTGCTGTTGCTGATGCCTTGGAAGGAGAGCCCAATTGACCTGCACAAACAACGGCAGCACCAAGAACAATCCATGTGCCCAGTATACATGATGCGTAGAGTACGGGCTCTCCAATGTAACAATCTCCATTAGCTATAGCTAGCTCATCACCAGTATGTATATATAACAAGTGTACATATATAAACTCGTACCATCAGTGCAAATTGATTGTTATCATATGTGAGGATCACACACCGGTGTTTCCATAGGCTCAGTCATGATATATACAATTGGGCTGGAGTTCTTGGAAACAATTATATTTTCTTCTCCTTCTTCTTCCCCTAATCACTAGTACCAGTAGTATATATTTTCTCCCAGACACAAAGAAGAGATCGAGCAGCTAAGAAAACTTAATTATAATTAAGCACAAGAGAAAAAGGCAAAGCAAATCGAAGCAAGAAAAAACCATCAACCTAGAAAGAATATTTTTTTTGGGTACGTTGCTGCTTCGTTCTTTTTTCTTAAACTGTTCCCCCTCACACTGCACTGACTAATTTAAGAGAGATGATGAGCTATATACGAAATACGAAGGCGCTAGATGCTCCAAGCGCCTCCACCTCCGCCGCCACCGCCGCCGCTGCGCGCCGCCATCGCCGCCTTTGTTTACTTCTCCGGTCACACTCTTCGTCGACGATTTCCATTTGTGTCAGTACGTAGTAGCAGAATTGAAGCATAAAGTAGCAGAGATCGTGTACGTGTACGGCCGTACCCTCTTCACAAGTCAAGGTTCAAGGAGCACCTCGCTTTCCCGGAGGAAGATGACGATGATGACGGCGGCGATGGCAGCGGCGGCGGCGCCGTCTTCCCGACCACGCCGGCGTGGTCTTGTTCGGAATTCGCGCAGTCGAGGTTCACCCCGAACAGCCGAACTCGCTTCGACGGAGCCGACGGCGGCTCCGCGTGCCCCGCCGTCATGCGCACCGGCACCGACTCCAGCACCACCGCGGGATGATGCTGCTGCTGCGGCGGCAACGGCCGGTAGAACAGCACCTGCCTGCTGGTGGCCGCGGCGTACGCGTCGTACCCGACGGCGTGGGCGTGTCGGCGGTGGTGGTCGTAGATGGGAGTCGAGGAGGGAGGCAGGAGAAACCTGGCGCCGGCGGCGGCGGCGGCGGCGGCGGCGGCTCCGTGTCCGTGGTGGTGCGCCCAGGGAGCGAAGGGGATGGAGGAAGGGAGGTGGTGGGCGAAGCGGTGCGTGGGCGGCTGGAGCGCGGCGACGACGTCGGGGCGGCGGCGCCAGTCGATGAAGAGCCTCCCGCGCGCGGCCTCGCCGACGCCGCGGCCGAAGGAGACGGTGTCCCCGGCGTCGAGTCGCTTCTCCTTGACGAAGCGGCTCCACCCCTTGGTCATCACGTAGCTCTGGCTGCTGTTCCAGTAGGAGTAGCGGAACCGCCATGGCTTCCCCGTGCGGTCCTCGAAGCTGAGCAGGAGCCCCTTCTCGTTGGACGCCGCGTCCAGCGGGAAGTACTTCTCCGCGTGCTGCTTCGGGATCACCAGCCGGTTCAGCTTCCCCACGTCGCTCGGCGTCACCACCTTGTCGAACATGTGCTCCTTCTCCACCGCCGCCAAGCTCCTCCCACCACTCTCCTGCACCTCGCCGCCGCCCGCCGCCGCCGATGCCGGCCTCACGATTGGCGTGATGAACTCCATGTACGTGCACTATGCCGATCGATCGATCGATGATGCCTCAGCTCCTCCTCTGGGCTCCGGCCGCCGGCTTGTCCTCCTGCCGGTGGACTTGACCTCGGCTTTGACCCGATGTATGCTTATGGTATGCTGCTTGTGCTGCCTTGTTACTATTGATAGTATATGGCTACTAGTTAATTTGAGGGCTTATTATATGGATTAGGAGGCAACTATCTCTTGTTTAATTGGGTCTTTTGGGATTGGAAATTTAGAATTGTGAGGGATCTGGAGCTATAGCTAATAAGAATTAGCTAGCTCCTTGTGGCTACTATATGCTTAGCTATAGGAACTTAGGAAGTGGGAATTCAGGGTTTGTGTGTGTGTGTGTGTGCTATAGCTTAGCTCAATTGTAGTGCTTGCTTGTGTTGGGAAAATTCAGGCTCAAGAGATTCAGATGAAGGTGTTTGAACAAGAGAGGGGCTAGAGCTAGATGGGGAGGAAGAAGAAAGAGGCAATGAGTGTGAGATGTGATGAGTGGTGGTGGTGGTGGTACTATGAAGGTTCTTGGTGGGAGGAGGAAAAGGATGAGGATGGATACTTACTTTTGGCTTGCAACCAAAGGTAATTGGCCTAGCTACTTACCTAGTAGCTATATACTAGTGTGGAGCAGATGTGTGTTGTTGTAGGTATAGTACACATGTATATGTATATATGTATTTATGTATCTTTGTGTATGTATGCATGTGTATCAGAGAGGGAGGGTGAGGTGTAGCCTAGGAGGGCAAGGGTGGGCACAATACACTAGCTTGCTTTTTAAAGGGTGAAGAGATGAGAGAGAGGGATAGGAGGAGTGGGGGAGGAGAGGGAAAGAGATGGTAGGGATTGTGAGAGGAGTGTGGGGCCCACGAATTATCTGGTTGAGCTCATGTGAGCTTGTCCTTCTCATGCTATAGGGAGCCTTTATGTGAGTTAGGCAGGTGATGAACCCCCCAAAATGCCAGTTGTAGGCTGCAAATTTTCAACATGCACATCTCTTCTTATTGGTAGGTAACTTATAACTGTATTTTATGCAGATATTATATGTGTGCGAATGTACCAAGTATTTGTGCCGTCGGTTTACTTGTGTATTCCATGTTGAATAGTAGAGGGAGAGAGATACACACGTTGTATTGAGTCTAAGATGGCCGGTGGCGGTATATATATAGGAGTTACACAGTAAGGTATAAGGAATGAGTCCACGCAAATCAATCATATCGTAATATATCTCCAACTTCCATATATATGGCCTCATCTTTTCGCTTATGCTTATGCTTATCAGCCAAAATTTGAATTTTCAACCTTAAATTTAGAGTTGATTTTGGGGTTTTTTCATCGAAGTTTATTTTTCAGCCTTTGGTTTTAGATCCTTAAGAACACATATATAAAAGTTTTATTCAAAAATTATTATTTGTTTGCAGATACAATGGGGCTGATACTCTAACATTCCAATCTACAGGTTCAGTTGGAAGTATATATTAAAAATCTTTATATGTCAACTAAAACTTTTGCAATATTGCTCTTCTAGAGTTTGGATTGTTCATTCTAGGTTAGATTACTTTTGATAGTAGTATGTACATATGACATAAGCACTTAAGCAGTATAGGAACTTGGAAGTTATGTTATGCATGTGTTCTTTTCAGAGTTATGCCGACCATACACTTTAATTCAGTTAGCAAGTTTTTTTTTTTCGTTTTAAATGTCACCACGTGCATTTTCAGGTTAAGAATAAATTAATTAATGCATATACTTCTTGTTTAGTTTTAGTGGAATTCCGATAGAACAAATTAAAAGGTCCCATTCTGGCAACTGTATGGGCTGCTTATATTATTATGTTAAATCTTAGTTGCCTGGTTCTTATCACTCATGCTCAGTCTGAACCACTCTACCTTAATTTGTTGCAATCTGCACACATTTCTGACTCTGAAAACTGCACGTCGTCGTTCTTCCATTTCTCCATATATAAATTCAAGGTGATTGTACTGCAAATCTGCAGCATCTCCTACTCCTAGCTGTACATGATTGCAGGGTAGTACGTACTACTAAAACGTACCTACCTAAAATTGCAGATATTGTTGCCAAACTAATTAAAATATCAATATGTATACATCCAGATAGAATATTGTAACGTGTGATACCACAAGTGCAGTTTTTAATTGGGCAAGCTGGGTCTGAAGTTAAATATTTTCAGGTTATCTGCTTGACTGCTTGGCATTAGAAATTGGCAGTGTCCCTGTAAAGCCAGCTATTGTGTCAGGGCAGAGAGAAGAGAAATGAGATGAGGCAAGTGTGCTAATCAGCTCTCAGCTCAGCATGGCTGCTGCATGCTTACCTCTGATCACAATACTGATTCGGCCCCATGAGTGAGAAGAGGCGTCTATTTTATGGGCAGACAATTACGGCTTACACATGTGGTGCATACAATAAGGTACAATCCGCTGCTGCTTAGCATATAATATAGTGTTGATTAGAGGTATATTTTATATGGTGCACACACATGTTGCTGGGTGTTGGTGTGGCACAGGAGGCAGTGGTAATATATATTGGCCAGTTGCTGTATTTTGGGGAGGTTGTTTTGTTTGTGGGAGAACAGCATGAGGGTAGTTGGCCTGTTGGACTCAGGAAAAGGGCCTTTTTGCCATAGTTAATTTGTACTTGAATCACTTCTAGAAATGCTTGTGTTTACATCGATCGGGTTAACAACTTCTTTTGCTGTCTTTGTTATGGAGTGAGCTAGCTTCCATGCTGGATTAAGAGTTAAATTACAAACGAACTAAGGTCTTTGGCTAGCTAATTAAGGTTATCATCTGTCCATGGGGTTTTTAATATGTTCTCGGTTGGTTGATGCATGCAACTAGTTAACCAGGTAAAATCATCCATGGCTAATCCTTGATTACTTAATTGGCCGATTACCACTTCACAAAGGAGTAAACAAACCCAAGTTGATCCCACTGTAAGGTGCATGAATCTCCCACATTATGTTTGTGAAGGGCCAGCAGGGCTCCCTGTGGATTGGTTGAGCACTTTGTTGACCCGTGGACAACGCTAGCTTAGCACGGGGTGTGTGCACTGCGCACACAATACATCTCAAGTGGACATATATAAATGTAGGAAATTAGCAAATTAAGGAGAAGAGTATTCTTTTCTTTTTCCTTGAACTTGTGTGTCTGCTTTAATTTGGTTGAAAGTGTTCGTCAAGTTTTGCAGTGTCATCAATCCAAACCCTTAAGCATGTTCAACACACCATCTTTCAATGTTTTCCATGTCATCAAGAAAAAAAAACACTGAGAATCTGGTATATACAAATAAAAGAAAACATTAAAAAAAGTTGCACTCCCTTCGCCCACAAATATAAATATTTCTAGGTTATTTGGCAAATATTAAGGTAGATTAGAAAGTATTTTAGGCCCATCATTAAATAAAGGATGGTTAGGAGAGGAAGGGTGATTGAGGTAAGATGTGAAGAAATTTATGTGAGAAGTAATTGATGTGACAAATAAATACTCTAGGAATATTATATTCATAGATAAATTAAAGAAAATACTTGAAATGCTTTTTTTTTTCACGAAGAATGATTTTTTTAGGCTGAATGACTAAATAGATGAAATATTTATAGTAAATTATTTGAGGGTATAAGCAAATGAATTAGATATTATAAAATTGAAAATAGAATTAGAAATAAATTCAGATATAAAAAGTTAGCTACACATACGTGCGCATTCATCCATCATTCCATTCCTCAAAAAAGTATAGAGATTTTATCACTTACTACATATATCTACTTTTTATATATACATATATATTACAAAATTGTTTAAATGTATCTTTCAACTTTATAATATTTAATTCATTCATTTATACCCTTGAACAATATTTATTACTATTTTTTCATCTATTCAATCATTCAACATAAAAGAAATGCCAGTGCCCCTTCTTTCCACACATGTAAATATTCCAACTATTTGAAATCCATCCGAATATAAACATTCAGTACCACTTAATCCATCGATCATCTTTGGTTCAAATTTCCTCCTATCCTAATAAAAAATGTCCCTACAAGCATTTTTTAAGAAGAAATTGTGGACGTGTTAGGGATTGAACACAGGACCTCAGGTTGAAACCACACACCCCTTGCTACTGCACTATCAAGTGCATCTGCTCTATCCTACTCCCAACTATAATTCCCCCCCCCCCCCACCATCCCTCGTTTATTGAGAGGCATCAAAGTTTCTTTTACTCAATCTTAATTTTATCTATGCTAGATAAACTAAAAATTAATGTGTGTATTTGTGGACGGAGGGAGTATAGTTACCTCTACTTTGAATTTGCTCTTAAGCCCGGCATCCCAGTGCAGGGTTAAATGCATCTTCCACAATTTATATCCGTTTCTCTTAGCGATCTGTCGACCTGCAATCACATGCCATGCATATATGGTGTGCATTAACATTAATTGGAGCTCAAAAGGTTATATAGCAAGAGAACTGAATTACCAAGAGTAATTGCACTGCGGCTTACAGCTAGCAAAAGAACTGCATTTATTCAGTACGCTTGTAGTGAAGTCAAAGTAAAATGTAATCTAGGATGAAATATATTAATCATTTTGCTGAAAAGTGATAGTACTACTCCAATGCATTAGGGCATCTGGAAAAATCAGTATGAAATGATTGGGACACATGGTGGCTGATCAATTTGGTCAACTTTTAAAAATACAGAAAACCGATGGCAGAGTTGATTAGAAATGCTCAATTAAACCATCTAAACCAAGTGTTAGTTTTGGGTGAAGTTAAATGTCTCTTGCGACGATGGCGCGAAGTTTCAGTTTCAGAGAACTAGGGGACTCGTCAGAGCACTTGCCCTAAGAGCTAAGATCAACAAAACCATAAACAACTAAAATAACTGTTCTAAACGTCCTACGTCCATAAGCTTGTAAAAACTGGAGCATTAATTAACTAATTGGAGAGAACACAAAAATTAGAGTAAAATTTGTTAAATTGTTTATCTGATGATCGATTGCAATTGGGCTGGTAGCTAGTTGTATTTGCATGCGCGCTTCTGATAATGACGCGCTAGATCTGTAAAGATCGACTGGATGACTTAATAGTCGCTGGTCAGACTACAGTTAACGCACTGATCGATATATACAATCTTGGTGACACATGGATTCTGAATGATTTGGATAGATCAGATTCAGAGGCAATCCTGGATATATCTCAGGATGGTTCGCCATGGAGACTAGGGAAGATAAAGCAACTGTACATCTGCACGCATGCGTATTGTCCGTGTCACCAACATCAACATCTACTGATTTGTAACTGGCAGCTTATATAGATTTATATGCAGCAAAATGTACAATAACTGGGTAGATCAATCAGCAACTTGGCACAAAGCGCATGCATACTTTAGTTTGACCAGCTTGATCGTCAGAACACAAGTCTACGATGTGACCATATATGGGGTGAAGTCAGCGCGGGGCAATTCCTTTCGCAAATACGCGTCAATTTGACGAAATCCACAAGTCCATGTACATACATTTCGTTTCATTCTTACTACGCTGTGTACATGTCAATTGTCAAGGTTAGCATAGCTGTTGTACTACCGCAGTTTCCTACATGTCCTTTGTCCTCTCCTTCAATTTTCTACTACAAACACTGTTCCTAATTTATGGCTTTACTGCGGTACACCACAATATTATTTGTTGGAAGTTTGGAAGAGTTCAGCACACAGGACACATATATACTATGGCCACCTAGCCGTCATTATTGCAAATTTGCAAGTAACATGAATGCATAGTTGTACCAAATTAAGTACATAATATATGGTACAGGTATACAGTGTATAGTACTATAGATACCATGATGGTACACATATGCAAATGTTGATGTGCATACACCCTAGCTAGGCATGAAAATGAAGTACTTCTGAAAACACTGAACATATGCTAAGGTAGCTAGATTAGGCCCCCAGCACCCCTGCAAGGCTGCAATCATAATGCTTAAGACACAAGCATGCATGTGGTAAAATGAGGGAGGAGATCAGAGAAGGGGGAAGAGGAAGCTAAAAAAGCTGGACAGGGATGTGGATAGGTCTGTTGCATAGAATTGTTTGCACGTTGTATAGCAAAGCTAGCAATGCAAGCAGCAAGGGAAGTTGCAGGTGAATATTAATGAAAGTAAGCAGCCTTTTTCTAGCTAGTCTTAAGAGAAGCTGCATGCTTCTGCTGCCCACTGCATAGAGAAAGTCCTCATTTGTGCTTTAGGCCTTCATCAGAAGGAGGAGATGAGATAAGAGAAGAGAAGAGATAATTCAGACTAGAACAGAAATGCAGAGAGAGCTAGCTAGGTGCAGCCAAATTAAATAGACACCCTTCACTCTTTCCATTACACTGCAGGCCCAATAGGAGCACTTTGATAGGCATCAGCATGCAGGAGCAGGACCTCTGCTCCCCTTTGCCTTTTCATGGCGCCCCATCTTATATGCAAATGTCAATGTGTCATTGTGTCTGTATGCCTAGGTACAGCTAAATATAAAAGTAGCTTAATTCAGCTTGATAGCTATGCATACCAGAAGAAGTCAAGAAACCATGCACATATTGCTCAAGCATTAGCAAGTAAATCATGGCAGTACATTGACGTGTGCATGAGAGGGAAAATGACTTCAATTGATGGATGTATATATCGACAGGCTAACTACTACAGGTATCGCATTAGCAGAAATGCAGAAGAGTTTTCCTTTTTTTTTTGTCAGTAATAGCTCCATTGGTTGTCCTAATAAGCCAAAACAGAAGCTAGAATTTAAATTTTTAAAGTTAATTGTAAAGTTGATTTTAAGATATTTTCAACATAATTTCTTTTTTATATTGGTTTTTAGGTCGCCACGAATTTTTATTGTATAATAAATATTTTTTGACTTATTAAGAAATATGGGAAACGACGAGGATCTAATAAAACACTCACAGCAAGATATTAAATAACTGATGTTATATGCGGGGGAAGCAAGTACCTTTTGAGCCGATCAATTGAAGCATCACATCACTTGCACGTCAGGGCCACTTCATGAAACCGTGTATGGTTTTTCCGGGTGTTGCTTAACTCCATTTTCTGTTCATATCCTGCACACATGAATGCCCTGATTGAGCGAACAGTGTTGTGCCTTTTGCACAGGGCAACAAGATCGAGAGGTCCCATGTATGCTTGCAAGGATGTGTACTACTACACCATATTTCAGGCCCATTAAGGGTGTGTTTGAGGAGAAGGGGATTGGAGAGATTGGGAAGATACGCAAAACGAGGTGGGCCATTAGCATATAATTAATTGAGTATTAACTATTTTAAATTGCAAAAATGGATTAATATGATTTTTTAAAGCAACTTTCCTATAGAAATTTTTTGCAAAAAAACGCACCGTTTAGTAGTTTGGGAAGCGTGCGCGCGAAAAACGAGGAGCTTTCTCACCCAATGTCACTGGAACGAACACAGCCTAAGCTTACTATATACCCTTAGCTAGCTAGCTAGCTAGGGTCCTTCATATATACGTGCTCTCTACTTTAGCAGAGCAAAAATTTGAAGAAGAATCTAAGGTGAATAATCAAGCATCATTAAGTGAGCATGGCATCTAATACCACCCTCTCGGCTAGCTCTAGCTGTATACATATATAGAGTAGCTACTCTAGTCTTTATGTAGGAGCTAGGTTTATAGTACAGGGATGGATCGATCTCTCCCTCTCATCTGGCCCCTGAGGGCGCGGGATGGAGGTCGGCGCGGGGTCCCGGCCGGTGATGGATGCTTGCCGTCGCGTGCGATGGGCTCTCTGTCGCCGTGGCATATGGCATTTAGCTAGTAAAGGAGCCACAGGCCGGTGAGGGGACCGGCGCCTTTGAGAATGTGACTGGTGAAGGCTGGGCCGGGGAGAGCTAACTAGCAAGTGAAGAGAAGGCAGAATCAAGCAAGGCCAAATGAATGATCGATCCTGCATAAGTATTACGTTGTGCCAAGATGGACTTGACAGTGCAGTGACAAGGGATATGTGTTTTTAACCCAAGATCCCATGTTCAATCCTCCAATATGCTTATAATTTCTTTTAAAAAATGTTTGAAGGAACATATCTTCCTCCAAATCTTTTTTTTTCTTTTTTATTAAGGTGTGCCTAATATACTGACTGACCTGCCATGCTTAGGCTCCCCCCCCCCCCTCTCTCTCTCTCGCATAATGGAGGGATCTTTGGGCCAATGACATTCCGGGTGAGGTTTGGCGCAAGAGGAGCAGCATATTTCTGGTGTTTTATAGGGCATATGCACATGCCATGGACCACCAATTATACAGCATTGAGGGCGTGGCCCTTTCAACATCATCAGAACCTTTGTGATTGATTGGGGTCTAGTACTATCAAAACCTAGCTATTACACTAGATTTGTAGTACTACCTTCTAAGTGTTACTCCCTCCGTCCCATAATATAAGAGATTTTGAGTTTTTTCTTGCACAGTTTGACTACTCGTCTTATTCAAAAAATTTTGGAATTATTATTTACTTTTTTGTGACTTACTTTATTATCCAAAGTACTTTACGCACAACTTTTCGTTTTTTATATTTGCATAAATTTTTTGAATAAGACGAGTGGTCAAACACTACAAGCAAAAACTCAAAATCCCTTATATTATGAGACGGAGGGAGTATTGTTTTAGACTCTCTTTACTCTTCAGAAATTTTAGATATTAACCCATTTTTTCTCTTATGTGATTTTTATCTGAATGCTATCACACTCATCAATAAATGAGGTATCTTGACACTTTCTTAATTCCTATGCCCAAATCTAAAACAATTTATATTTGGATTTGGAAACAAAAGGGAACTAGAAGTGTTTATGTTTAAATACTTCTATTAAAAAGATAGCAAGAATCTTCCCAGTTTGCAAGAGAAGTTGGGCACCCACACACTAGCAGAACAATTTGAACACGGATGCGTATCCCCAGACACTATCCATGGTTAAACACCCTAGAGGCAGATGGTATCATATATATGCGTGCAGTATGAACTATGATTCATAGTGAAGGGTCAAGTGTTGTCAATATATACTGTTTGAGATATTTAACCATTTGCCACATTTAGATGTGACAATTAACTTTTTGCCATTAGACCCACATGTCATAGACATATGTGGACCCACATGTCATTGAGATAGGGGTGGTAAATAGTTATTTGCCAAATCTAACAGTGGCAAATAGTTAAAAGCCCCTGTACTGTTTAGATTACTCCAAATTAATATTAGCTGAAAAGAGATCACATATATGTACCCTATATATGTGTTTTATATAAAGTGTGCGCGCACGCATGGGCAGTGCATACGTGACTCAACTAGCTTACTTGCTAATTGACTACAGCCATACTTCAAATTTTTCTGGCTATAACTCCGCTTCTGATAAAATTTTTTGATGATACATCGATCATGAAATCAGCATTTTTTTTAATGATCATTTGTTTATATGTACGGATCAGTGATTTTATGCAGACTATGATGTAGGAGCAACTGGCCTAAACCTAGGCCACTAAACTACATACATTGTCAGAGCTTTTGTAATAAAAAACTGGATTTATATATATAAAGAAAGAACTGTATGTACTTGATGGGCCTTGCAATTTTTTTTTTAAAAAAAAGCTAGGGTTGGAGGAGAAAGCTGCAGCCTGTAGATAATCCTAATGGGGAACCTGTATATGTTTGATAACCAAATCCTTTTTGGGATGATAATCTTTGGGCTGATTCAGGGGCTCCAAGTTGGGTTTTGCTTGTGCCAGGCCTGCAACCGTCCACTTTGGGCAGCTGGAGTGCTGGACCATGGGCCTGCCAAACTATTGTTTCGGTCGCTTCTACAACTACGACACTGCACCCTGTCACCTCCTGCCCATCCCGAACGACGCCACGTCACCCTCTATGCACACAAGAATCCGTCGTACGAATTGTGTTACTACCTTCGTCGCAGAATAAGAGGAAAGTAAGGATAAAATGATAAATAATTGTATTGGGATTTAATAGTCTTTTTTTTATTGATATATGTGTAGGATGAGTGAAAAATAAACTTATTTTCGGACAGAAGGAGTCCTAAGCAACTGCAGGCAAGTATGGATCCTAGAGAAGTGCTCTCCAAGGGATAAAGTGGAACAAATGATTTGAAATAGTGGGCATTGCTACCGGGTTGTTCAGATAGCAACAGCCAAATATGCAGCTGATGCCTTGAATCCCCTATCAAATTGCATATTGACTGTCCTATATCTGCAAACTATCCACCACAATATTCCCCGCATCCAAGCGATACAAAATATCTTGAGTTAAGGATAGAAAAGGAATACACATACCTCCATATCTTGCTATATTAGTGGGCACGTTGAGTTGAGGGAGATGGCTTCAAATGGCACACCTTATCAAGCTGATCGAAACTACAGTCGACATCATTGGACCCACGTATCTGCGGCAGATCAAATACCAGCCACACCCACAGCCACAGTTCCACCTCTGACCTCTCCCTTTCACTATGCAAGTTTTCTCCACTTGATCAGAATTGTGTCACGGCAGGGGAGCAAATCTGACATTGCTGTTGCTCCTGCTGTATGTAGCCCCTGCAACTGGGTCATGTTAAAAGGGGGAAAAAAGGAAATGGCAATGAGGGATCAGTCCTGTCCTAAACAGATACTCCCTCCGTCCTACAATGTAGCAACCTAGGATAGAATGAGACCCATCCTAGGACTACGAATCTGGACATGAGACATCCAGATTCGTAGTCCGACCCATCCTAGATTGCTACATTATGGAACGGAGGGAGTAGAGATCAGCTGTCACAACCATCGGCTTACTCCAACTCAATTGCATCGGTTTGCTTCTGCTTCCACAGGAAATGAAAAAAGACAACATCCATGTAAAAGTCGTACTCTCCTTTTTTTCCCCTGGTACACATTGTATGCAACATCTCCCCTCTTTTCTTGCATGAATTGCTTCTTCCTGCCAATTGGAGTGGTAAACAGTAAACAGACTGTTACAATGCAGCTTGAAAAATTCAGAAGGCATCCTGGACGATGAGGTTGAAAAATTCAGGAGGTCTTCCCAGCATACAAATCGACTAAAAATCTGTGTTCTAGCCCATGTTGAGCTGATAGGCTCACACCAACCAGATCCTTGGCTGGTGGCCGGTGCTATTAGCTCCATTAAAGATTTCCTCTAGCTACATTGCAAACAGTACAGATGTCCTGGACCCCTGGCTTGGATATTAGAGAAGAGGTTGAATACTAAATGATGTGGAACTCTACTATACGTCAATCTCTACCAGATTGCCGCTGAATTGTATTGTACCTCCAGCCTCTAAAAAGAGGAGAGATAGAGAGAGAATAAACCATACCTCCAGCCTCCAGGTTGTGTCCTTAATCTCTCTGATCCTGAATCCTGGTGAGGTTACAGTTCTTAACTTGCTTAATTAATAGCACATGCATTGGATCCGAGATCTGTGTAAGCCAATCTATTCCGTACCAGCAGATCTGTCAACAAGAATGTAGTTGCACAGCTGGCCCTAGTCGGACAATTCTGAAAAATATGAAGAATGCAGCGTTCCTCTTGGCTTCTGTTGCTATCTGATTATGCTTGCCCCTGCAAATATTAGCTAGGCGCAGAAGAAAAGAAAAGTTGGTTGTAGATGTACTCCCTCCATTTCATAATGTAAGACTTTCTAGCATTGTCTACATTCATAAAGATATTAATGAATCTAAGCACACATATATGTGTAGATTCATTAACGTCTATATGAATGTGGATAATGCTAGAAAGTCTTGCATTGCGAAATAGATGAAGTAATAACTAGTATAAATGAAGACCCATTTGTAACGGTCGGTTGATTCGTTATCCATCGTATCCTAAAAGTAAAAGAGAAGAAAATATGCATAGGAGTAGGTTGGTAAATCAGGGCATCACTCCCATACCTGACATCAAAGAACAAAAAGGTTCAAAATCCTCGCAGCCAGCTAGAAAAGGGGCATTAGGGTGTCACAAGTGAAAGAAAAACTACTTCCTCCGTTTTTTTAATATATGACGTCGTTGACTTTTTGAGATACGTTTGATCATTCGTCTTATTCAAAAACTTTATGTAATTATTATTTATTTTATTGTGACTTGATTTATCATCAAATGTTCTTTAAGCATAACATAAATATTTTTATATTTGTACAAAAAAATTAATTTTGAATAAGACGAATAGTCAAACGTTGGTCAAAAAGTTAACGGTGTCATATATTAAAAAACGGAGGTAGTATATAACAGTACACAAATCATGGAACTACTAAAAAGCTCAAAAGAGATTAAATATGAAACTACTAAAAAGTACATGTGCAATTGTTTCAATCATAAGAATCAATAGGGCACACATCACATTTACACAGAAGCTCATAAGTAGCACGAGTTGTTGAAGTTCAGTTCAAGTGACCAACCCCGACGGTTGATCCAGCAAATTATGTCACCATTCCTGCATACATAGACATATTTAAGATTTGGAACATATATACAGTATGAACTTAAGCTGTAGTTACCTTTCCACTTCCAAGGACTTTATGGATGAAGAGAAGTCTTCCTGGTTCAACCCGTAATGGATAATGTTCTGTTTGATAATAATCTGAGTCTGATGACCCATCGTCTGAATGATCTTCTGGTATCCCCTCCGGAATTTTCAAGGATTGGAAAAACCTTAAAGCATCATCTTCGAGCTGCTTCGTATTACTTGCTGCTTGGCATTGATTAGTGGTGTCATCTAATGATCTTATATTACCCTTATCGCACACGAAATCTTTGTGCCTAGCCATAACAGTAACATCAGTTTGCTTTTTAATACTAGATAGAAACTTGTCAAAGTCCACATCCGATGAGCTTGAAGAGCCCGATAAACGTTTAACAAACGAATAGAAAGGTGCAGCAGTATCAACATCAGTTTTACTTGATTCCACCCGCTCTTTGATAGGTTCTACCACTACAGAGTTCATGCTATCATCACCAGACTTCAAAGTATCCATACTAACTGCAGCAGTATTATCAAAACCATTTGTTTTTTTGTTATTACTTGTTTCCTGCTGCTCCTCATCACTTCCCTCGCCAAAGGAACATATACTATCACCACGGGATCTCAAAACTCTCAATTGAGTAAAGACACCAGCCTCAACTTCATTTGCAATGCTTCTATTTACTTTAGGAGATTGTCCATCGCCAGTATTACCTTCCTCAGGTAGCAAGGTTGCACTACAGATAGTGTTTTCTTTCACATGGTTTTGTTGTTTGCTAGGATCATCAAGCACTTCATCACATAACAAGCTCTTGGATTTGGACAAGCTAGAATCTTGGACATCTAATGGAATAGTAGGAGGTGCACCTTCAAGATTATTTAACTTCCAAAGTAAGGAGATGCTAAAAATTGTTGATATAAATCAAGCCTTAATAGACATGCAAAATATACTGACCTGATTGTTGACTGTGATATTTCAGTGCAAGTTCCATACGGGCAAGTTGAAGTTCATACTTGAGTTTACACATGGAAGCTTCTGCTTCGATCCACAGATTCTTATATGCCAGCACATGTGCATCTTTATCATTGCCAGACTTATTTTCCTCTATAGATAGATTCTGCAAACAAGGGAGTAAAGCACATCTCTGAGAAGAAAATCACTATTGTCCACACTAAGCAGATCGCAACAATATTTTGAAGTCAATCCAGGATATAATATAAATCAATATCTGTAAAATAGATGTTTTGAAATCTGTGATAATATCTGACAGAACAGGTTCAACAAACTTTTGAGCCTGGCAAGTATTTCCATCACAATTTATCTTTTCCAGTTTTGATTGAAGGTAGTTGATATTGGCATGATCATCGTTTAATAGACCCTTGCATGAGACATAGCATAAGCTTAAATGACACAAGAAATAATTTGATTTTCATTGTTGAGTAGAGATACCACCAAACTTTTGTTTAGCAGATTAGCATTTTCAGTGAGCATAATTCCAAAAGTCCTTTGGCAGAGTTATTATTAGAAATGGAAGTCAACACAGTGTGCTAGGCATTAAATTTCTTCAGATAATACAGGGATCATGTTAAGCTTAAAATGGAATATCAGTCATTGTGAATGACCTATCATTTATCCACCATGACAACGCAATATAAGTGTAGCTATTTTTAGCACCTTCAGAAGAAAATTGAAGTGAGGATAAAACCATCACAATTTCAAAAACCATGTACAAGTTAAAAGCTATAAACGAAAAACGTTCAACACAGATGTGATATGAAGCATAGCTGTTAAATACAAGTTCCAAAACTTCTATTGATTTTAAGTTAAGCAATCAGTACTCATGAAAAATATAATTATAATCAGTATGGGTGAGGTAATGTTCAAAAGTTAAATAAAATATATGTTTTTTTCTCAAAACATGAAAAAAATGAAATGTGTAAGAAAGAGTCTGCATCACACCTTGCTTCTTTTTGGACTCAGAGAACTGAGATTTTGTATGGCAGATTGAATAAGTTCTTGATAAGATTCGTCCAACTCATAATCACCATTGCAACTAGATATAAGCGCTACTGACAAATTGTACATTGACTTGATTAACTCTGCATGATAGTTACATCTGTAGGTGATGTTCTCACAAAATGCATTCAGGTCCTCCTGAACAAGTGAGTGATGATGAGATAAAGGTTCCTGAACTCTGCTCATAGGCACTTCAGAACACAGAATTTCCTGTGAAAACCTTCCAGTTATAGAATTCTCACCAACATTACAAGTCTCGCCAGAACTATTAGCTAAATAGTTTCCCACTATTCCCGTATCGTTAGTACATCTGTTCCAGTCGCTGCAATGTCTATACGCAGTCTGAAAGCCAGCATGATCTTTCTGCTCATCCTGCACGCTATCAAAATGACCAATATTAAACCTACATGGGTTTGCATATTGCAGGAATCGACCCTTCAAAACAGGATCACTTGGTGACGGATCTATTCTTTTCATGCCACATACTACAGGTGAGGCAGCAACAGATGGCATGGATAGGCCATAATTCAAAGATGTTGAGCAGGACGTAAGATGTGATAGGTGGCTATCATAAGAATAACGGCCATCAGATTGATGTATGGGAACAGGTTCTTTGTCGAAGCAATCAATAATGCTGGGAAACAAAGAAGGCTTATGGAGAACTGATGATCCAATCTCACTGGATGCAGCTGCTGAAGTTCTTTGGTGAATTACTGGAATTTTCTCTTCCAGCCAGCTTGATCTTCCTGTTGTTGAGGGAATCCAGGGATGCAGCTGCTTGATGGAACTAAATTGATCCTCCGGGTATACATTGTGTAGTGCACTATCGCTAAACAGAAATCCATCGGTATTTGCAGTACCTGCAAATTAATTTGGTTTGTCAGTTGTATACAATGAAATTTTTGTCAAAGCCTTGGTGACAATTTCTTGATGTTTATATTTACACACGAAGATAGCAACAAGAGAAATAGTAGTCCTCTTGCCACCGTCAAATCATCTGTGACGCTGAAACCACCAAGCATCAGTAACAACAAGTGAACAATCAGATGTCTCTATATGTACAACTTTAATGCCACATACGGTGAGACTCCATGCACTAAACAAAATCTTTATCTAAGATGATCACATACTTTTAGAAGTAAAAAAAATCTTAATGTAGTATTTTTAGAAGTAAATCGCATAGTTAACTACCCACCAGTAATTACGATTGTCCTCGACCGCACACAAAATTCCAGTTAGTATGACTGCACACCCTAAATCTACCTCTTATAAATCAAATACACAGCGTAACGCGTAAATTAAACCAGTGTAAGATGCATTCATGAACTGTCACCACTCACCACTACCACAACACCCAGAAACCAAATTAATCACGCAGCACGTACAGATACAGGCCCTAATCACGGGAGGAGCGCAAGCTAGCTCACCTGCATACCCCGTCTCCGCGATAACGGGGTGCATGGAGCTCGCCGGAGGTTGCGCCGAAGACGAGTAGTACGATGGGGCGGTGGGGAAGTCGGGCCACGGGCTAGGGGGTCTAGGGCTGTGGGATTGGGGTAATGTTCAGCGAGGCGGTGACGATCGACGGCGAAAAGAAGCGCGGCGGAGGGCCAGGACATGGCCGCGTGCGGCGGCGCCGGTGCCGGCTGGGGGAGCCCGCGATCGCCGGAGGAGTAGGGCATCATCTCGCCGCCCCGCCGCGCCGCTGGGTGGAAATGTGGAATCGCGTCGCCGAAGCGTGCTTCCGATTTCAATTGGGTCGGACGCCCAACGCCGCGTGGGCCACTCCATAATGGGCCTCATGGACCGTGGTCGGTAGGCTCGGCCCAGGAAGAAATGAGGATGGAATAAGTTCATCCGAGGTCCCTTAACTTATCGACGAATCCGATTTTCGTCCTTCAACCGGAAAACCAGATACAACGGGTCCCTCAACTATTAAAACCGGTGCAGACTAGGTTCCTTAGCGGTTTAGATAGCGGTTTTGGCTGACGTGGCGCCTACGTGGCTAATTTGACTAGGTCTTCATCTGACGTGGCATTGACGTGGTGCTTACGTGGCAATTCGATTTGGAAAAATAATAATATATGTGGGACCCACATGTCCGTTTCATACACCAAATAATAAAAAATGGTGGGGCCCACGTGGACCCCACATGTCATCCTCAATCCCCTACGGCTGCTGCTGCTCTTCTTCCTCTGTTCTTCGCGACGCGGCTCCTGACAGAGCGGGGTGGGGGGAGCGGCGTGAATGCTGTCGCGGCGACGCTGTGGCGGCGGACTTGCGGGAGGACGCCTCCTAGCTAGCAGCGGAGGTGGAGGCGAACATCGCCTTTCCCTTCTATGGGAATCCGATGATGGAGTCCGAGACCAACGCCAACGCGGTGCGGCGCCCACAAAAGCGGAGAGAGGCGGGAGCTCTGGAGACTAGGGTCGTACGGAGGGGCACGGAGCAGGGTGCGCGTGGACGAGTGTAACATACTGAAAATTAGCTATTTTCTAATTATGCATCATGCCGGTTTTTATGTTCTTATTAACCTTCTAAACCTAGGAAAATATAATTAGAGAGAGACCTCCAAAAATTAACTTGCATAAAATCCCTCTCTGGTATTTAATTTCTTTTATGTCTTTCCTTTAAAAATATATTTGGTTAAATTAAGGTGTTTCTCGACTTGGTTTTAATTTAAAACCTTATTTTGACAAAATTCCTTTTATTCAAATTTAGTTTGGAAACCCCTTTTCATTTGTATGAATTATGGTCCAAGAAAACCCTCCAAACCTACACTGTGCAATTCCAACTTTAATTGGAATTAATTGTCGACCCATCCTTTGATTCTCGATCCAAATATTCAAATCCTTTCTTTTAATCTAGCCACCAATTTAATTCTTGTGGCTTGATTTTCTTCTCGGCACAAGAAATATTATTATTGCAAATATTATGAATAATTGCTCTTGTGCTAAGAAAATAGATTATATCATTGTCATCCAAATTTCCTATTAGCCTCAAACAATTCTTTGAAACACATGCCATATATTTTGAGGCTAAAACCCTACTTATCCTTCTCCAATTATCTTCTTCCCACCTTCCTATTTACACATTCAATTTTATTCATATATCCCTTACCCTTTCATTTGAGTGCATCAAATAAATTCCATTATATGCTACCTCTAAAATATTGCACTCAAATAATTAGGAAATATCTCTTTGGAAATTATCTCCAAAATAAATTCATCTCAAAGGTTAGCCACTTAAATTTCTTCCAAATATTAATTTGGATTTTAACTCCATCCCTCAATTCCCTACACAAATTAGAAAGCCTTCCTATTCATTTGGGCCGAATTTTCTCTCTTCCTTCGGCCCAGACCGGCCCAAGTCGGCCCAGCCCCTCCCACTCAAGCCGACTCCCTGCTCCTCCTCCCGTGGGTGCTTCCAGGCGCCGCCACCGTGCGCCATTACTGCCGCCGTGCACGACTCAGCTACCGCCGCCGCCATCTTGCCGTCGAAGCGAAGGAACCGCCACCCGACGTCAGCTACACTTCATTCCGCCGACGTCAGCAACAGGGACGAACCGCCATCGTCGGCCAATCAGAGGACAGAGCCGGCGCCGTCATTCTTTTCTCCACGTCGCTGCAGCCGTGTCCTCATCGACCTTCTCCTCTGAACCGCCATCAGCCACCACCTCTCGCCGCCTATAAATATAAGGCGAGCCCTCCCCTTTTCTCCACACATCAACAGAGCCTCGAGCTCCCTTTCTCTCTCTCCATCCATGGCCGATCGTCGACGCCGTCGGTCGATCTCCCCATCCGTAGCTCCACCTCCCCTATCCTCGCGCCACCGGCTTCGCCTCCATCCGGCGAGTCCGTTTTTCCCCTTTCCCCTCTCCCTCCACCTCTAAGTCAAGCCACCACCGCCATCATCCATGCCGGCTCGAGGTGAGCCCTTGCCGCCGCCGTTCCGGCTATATATCTCTCCCTCTCGGCCAGCCACCGACCTCCCCGGGTGCGCGTCGCTCGGGAACACGCGTGGCCGCTGTCGTCGAGGCCGTTCATCCACCGGAGCATCGGCGCCCCTCCTCTCCCTTCTCTCTGTTTGCTCGGCTGGAAGAGAAGAAGAAGCAGAAGAAGGAAGGAGGAAGAAGAAAGAGAAAAGAAGAAGAAGAGACAAAGAACTGACAGGTGGGCCCCTGTACAGTACTATTTCATAATTTCCCTATTTAATTCAAATTCTATTCTTTAGAAGTCCATATCTCCTAAACCGTAGATCCGATTCCAGTGAAACTTGGACCTAAATTCATCTAAATTCAAAATCTACATTTTGATATCAAATTTTCTATTTTAAGATTTTATTTGAATTTATTCAAATACCGTTTGAATTTATATTTGACTTTTCAAATATTTTCCTTTATCCCAATTACCCTTTAGCCACTAAAAAGCTGTCGGTTGGAACTTTACGCCTTCCATGGAGACATTCGCGGTTTTCTATCCCCGACGTTGAACCGTTGGTTGTAAAGCCCGGCATAAACCAAACCCAAGGTCAAAGTGCTGCTCCTGGCACCCCACGCCTTGATGCGTATAGCGGTCGGAGCTTCACTATTCCATCGACCTCCATAGCACGCCGCACAGTTAGCTCTCGGACTCTGTGTGATCCTAGCCGCTCCGCTGCCACCCACGGTTGTCGAAGTAACACTTCCGCCCTACTAAACCTGCACCTACCTCCTATTCCCTCTAGCCGATATGATGTCTGCTGACACCGGCTAGAGAAGACACTAAATCTAGTCGTTATGTTGCCAACTCTAGCAACAACTAGCAAACAACCAAATCCTAGCCGATACCCTGCTAGTCAAATCCCAATTGTCATCCAAATTTCATACCCTCTACAATACCACTTATCCACCATACTCTCAGCCTCATACTTTTTGTCTATCAGAACCTATACATAAAATATAGAGCCTGGCCGATATATTGCCCTACTCCTCAATCGGCCTAAATATAACCAAACCCTAGGTATAATCTTACACAAACCTACCATCAGCCAATACCAGTCACATATCTGCTCAACCAATTCAATTATCCACTATACTCCCTATCCACCAACCAATCAAAGTCTGCACATAAAATATAGGTGATCTTAGCCGCTTAATTCCCTCTCCACCCCAGCTGCCAACTCTTTATAACCCACACATAAAATATCAGCCCAGTAATCCATATACCCTATAAAAGAGATAGGCTATACACTAAATCCTAACCCTCCCAACCGTTTATCTCTTTCTTGCTATTTTATGGCTTTTATTGAATTTGGTTCTTCCTCTTCTGTAGTAGAGTCTATTATATTTTGGATGGCAACCTGTGGTATTTCAAAGATCAGATAATCAGGTTGCCTATCTCGCATTTATTTGCGTTGGAGCAAGGCAAGTTATTATTCCTCTCCTTTGAGCATAATAATCCTATATTCTATATTTCCAGTATCTTGTGCATTAGCCATACATGATTCTAAATGCATAACCTGAATATATAGCAAACCAGATATATGCTAGATTTTGCTTAGCCATGCCTAGTTAGATTACATAAAATATAATAAACTTAGATTGGAATAGTACGGTAGAAATGGTTGATTTCCGGGTGGCTAGTACTGTTCCAACCGACATAAAATTGCCAAGTACATGTGAAGAACATACGAGTACGACCGCAATTCTCGTATGGGCATAGACCTAGCTGATTAAGTTATCTAGCAAAGGTGGTACCTCTATACAATGGTTCTATTTTAAGTCCTCGAGCAGGAGGCAAATTTACGCCGAGCAGGGCGATTGTGATATTTACCGAGGCACAGGTAAATATATGAGATTTATTGATGTCGACTTGTTTGTGAACCCTGATTGCGATGACATGGTGTCATACAATCAGTTCTCTCTAAAGACCTTGGGAACGCTAGAACTCCTCTCGCTGCTGATAACGTTACGTTCAGAGCGTATGGGGACTAGAGTTTATGGAACAGGTACCACTGATGTTAGTAACCGAAAAGCTTTGCCATGACAAGGCTAATGTGTTTGGCACGTCATGGATTGCGGGTAAAGCGTACATTTACTGCAGTAAAGTATAAATGAATCTATTCGAATAGCCGTGCTCACGGATTTGAGTATTGAGACTCATATGGTATTTGGTTAGAAACTTTATTCCAAACTTTATTAAATACTGTTGCATTTAAAACATTTTAGGCTTTCTTCCTCTATATTCTTTGCTTTCTGCAAGTAAACCTAGCTCTACTCAGATATTACCATTTCATGCATTCATTATTGAATATAATAGCTTGCTGAGTACGTTGTACTCACCCTTGCTTCAACCCTTTTTTTTTCCAGAGTCAATTTAATGTTCTTACCGAAGCCGGGAGTTCAATCATATAAGTTAGTGTCATTTCAATCTAATTCTCAAGTCTAGATTAGATAGATGGTTTAAGTCTATAGCAAAACATTAGAGTTGGCTCATTCTATAGCTTCTACTGTAATAGTTAGCCACAAATTTGTAAATACCCGTATATTTTGTAATAACATCTCCTCTGGAGCCTTGTTCAAATGTATGCAATGAAGATCTAGATTGTTGAACCTGTATCAATCTACTGATCCAGGGCTTGATACAGTCTAAACATGTCGGTTTCCGAATCATTAGTTTCGGGACCCGACAACGAGGGGGAGCGCCGCCTGGGGGGGAGCCTGCTGCGGGGTCGCCATGGCCGCCATGGGTGGAGGTGAGGAGGGAGACGAGTGGATTCTCCATGTCTCGATCGCCCTCTCCTGGCGCCGCGACCTTCCGCATGTCCCGCCCCAACGTCGACTACCTCTACACCAAGCTCACCGCCGCCATCGCCAAGGAGGACGCCGCCCTCCGAGCTGCCATCCCCGTCCGCCAGCACGTCGCCGTCTGTGTCCGATGCCTCGCCATGGGGGAGCCACTCAGTAACAGGACGCGGTGCTTCCCGGCAGGCCATGGAGCTCATGGAGGGTTAAGATGAAATTTACTGTGGGAGTTCGCTTGGATATATATTTTTTTAAAAAAATCATGAGCTGCAATTAGGAGTCCGATCGTCTCAAGTTAATATGCGAGTTTTTTTAAACAAATTTCTTATATGATTCCTTATGTATTACCAAAAGTGAACAAACCGACTCAAATACGGATATGTATTTCCAAAAGCAAACGAACTTAAAAACCGACTCATATACGGATGACGTACCAAAATACCGGCAAAAACATCTTCAATTGTTATAATAGTAGAGATTTGGGTCAAATTGCCACGTAAGCGCCACGCAAGTGCCACGTTGGACGAAGACCTAGTCAAACAATACACGTAGGCGCTACATCGGTCAAAACCGGGGTCAAATACTGCCGAGGGATCTCGATTGCACTGTTTTGAAAGTTGGAGCATGTGTTGTACCCAGTTTTCCGGACTAGGGACGAAAATCAGACTAAGCGACGAAAATCAGACGGAGTGACAAATTGAGGGACCTAGAGTGAACTTATTCCAATGAGAGTACTACGTACTTCAGTTGGACTGGGCCGAGAAATGCAGATGAAATTCAGGCCCAGTTACGCGTGGGGAGCATGAGCATGAGCATCATCTTCGGGCAGCTGCTGCTGATGTGTTGCTGTCGACGTCGCCGCTAACCGTGCTTTCAGCTCGTGATCCGATCAGATCAGATCAGTCGATCAATCTCATCGCCTCCGCCTGAACAAATTCCCGGGGTTTCCTGCTTTGCTTAGTAGCCAAGGAATAATCCGCCGAGCCGGGTATGTACGATCGAGACGACGACGGCATAAAGCGTGTACACGCCGCCAGCCTTGCCATGGTGATGGTGTCGTCAAAACATTAATATTCCCCCGGCCGGCGAGGCTGCCGGCTAGTGCGCCGGGAATCTCACGAGCCGCCGTGTAAATTCGTTGCTATCCGAATCCCCCCGGCATCACCACGCCGCGGGTACTGTCACCCTGCCCCCCCCCCCCCCCCCCCCCCCCCCCCCCCCGCGGCGCGCTTTCTCTCTTTCTTTCTCACCTGCACTACTGACTACTGCTGCTGCTACTCGAATTCGACCCATTCAGCTGCATTTGTGCTGCGCCCGCGGTATGGAGCAGCAGCTAGCTAGAGTGAGGAGAGTAGCTAGCACACTGGTCGCTAGCTGCTTCTGGATGATGGATAAGGGAATGGATGCCATTCTCAATTTCTCATAGCAGGAGAGAGAGAGAGACATATGGCGATGCAGATGAATGCATATGCGTGCATGGATGGAATTGGCTAGGGGGTGTTTTTGATTTTACTTAATTCGATCGCGACGCCTTTAGCTATGTTGCCAAATATTCGAGCAAGTTGAAATGGGTGGTAAGGTGAACTGGTCATGTGCCTCGCTTTCTATCTGGTATCGTCGAATATTGCAAGTGGATAGAAGATGGTAATTTACTGAACGTAACGGTAGTCGGCAGGTGGTTTTCTCAAGGTTTTTCAGGTAAGCAAACATTTGTGGAGTATATTTTAATATATGTGTTTTTTTTTAAAAAAAACATTGAAAGACTCCTGAATTTTGCATATCTGCATCTCATGTCCTACAGTAAAACAGTTCAGCAACAGGAGCAGGCTACTTATGCTTATTCCTTGAACTTTCACTGTACATAAAACGAAAAGGTGTTTCAAGAGTACAGCAACTTTCAACTTAATAGGAGTACAGCAACTTAAAAAGGACTGAAGTTTATCTACTAGACTACTATAGTCTTGTAAAGCAGAGAGTTGGCAGTTTGATATTTTTAAGATGTAGACTTGCAGAGGCAGTGAACTTCCATCTTGTTTTACTATCGACCCCTTCAATTGCAGATTGTAGTGTCTTGTGAGCTCAACTTCAGCAGTAAGCAAGTTTTTCTTGCTTTTGATATTCTCAGCTTTTAGGATACGTTACTTTGCACCTTTGAGGTGCAGTTCTCTTCCAGTGTTCTGCCCTGACACACAGTACTTGTGTTTGTTCAGAAAAGCACTGGCTTTTCCTCTAAATCTGACTTTGTGTTTAGATCTGATTCCAGCATGGCACTGCATTCCATTCGAAATAATAGTTTGCTTACCTTCAGATACAACTTAAAAATTACTTACTGGAAAAGAAAAGTATATTGAATGCCAAAATGAAATTTCCTAAAGATTTTTACAGTACTGCATCCACAGTGGAAGTTTTAACATACCTGTCGTGGAAACGATAAAGCAGAGAATATATTAGGAAAAAGACAGGAAAAATATTTCTTTCAGAAAAAAAGAAACAAGAAAAAAGGATTGGAAAACTTTTTCAACAAAGTAACTTTGTCTCTATCTTCTCTTGCAAAAAAATATCAAGAACGTTCTTTTTAAAAATATCCTACCAAATTGTTATTAACCACCTAAGAAGTACTTTATTCCATGGGGAAAAAAAGGTAACATCAATTTGGATTCTACCTAAAGTTTATCAGAATAATTATCCTTAACATAGACATATCTTCTCCATTACCACCTTTTTTTTTGTGAAATACACAGATTTTTATCTTCAAAATTCCCTTTTGTTCTTCTCCATCACCTGACTGTTCATGTTTTAGCAAATCCCAGTTTCACCATTGCAATTTCTTCCATTTTTCATATGACTAACACCAAGCTGAAATTTGTTCTCTCCTTTATTTTAATAAAGCTAAAGTTTAAATTAGGTGCCTACAAGAATAAGTACTTTCAAAGGCTGTATATATTATCTAAGTCCTTTCAACAACTTTGCCATGAAAGAACCATTCGTACATCCAAAAATAACCCAAATCCCATCATTTCAAGTTCACTCAGCGGACCATCCATCCAGCATCTCAAAGAAAAAAGAAAGGGACCATCCATCAGAACCAATTATACCCCATTACTTTCATTCAAAAATTATACCCCATTACTGATCAAGCTGAATACACTAACTCAAATGGAAGCCTGAGGGAGAGATGTACAATGATTATAGTGCGCAATAAGAAATTAGGAATCGATGGTTGGTACTTAAAGTTGACAAGGCATAAATCTTTCACCAAAAATTTAAAAGATAATCGGATGGCTCTGCTCAGTGTAATCTGAATAAGATATCAAGCTGAAGAAACATGAAATGGGAGACATGGGACAGGCCCCTGATTAAATCAAACCAAGACAGGAAAACACTGGTCAAAAGAGCAGCTTTAGGTTTAAGTTGCTTAATTAGTTGGCATAATGAGGACGAGGCCATAGCCGAAAGAATTTGCAGCTGCGCTTATTATAATCATCAGATAAGGCAGGCACTATTCTTAACAGTTTGACCATTGAGGCTTCAAATATTTCATCATGTAGGTGAGATCAATCAAATTAATGGACTATAGCTTGATCACATAGCACATGTTCGCCGCATGAATTCCCGGCACCGCATGTCAAGTTGCACTACGTTCAATTCGATTACGTGTAGCGCATTTCCTGATAAACGCATTGCTGGAATGCTAGTAGTCACTAGCTAATTAAGCATACGTGAGCAAACGATTCGACATTAGTTTTTGCACCGAGGTATGAACTGTGACCATCCTATGCTAATTCAGCCACTAACAACTGTTTTAGCATTGCCAACTTGTCTTGTCAACTCAATTATTTCACAAGAAAAAAAAAGACTACCTAAGATAGCTAGATGCTCTGATAAAAGCACTATTATTGCATCAACACTGTGAGAGGTTCCAAAGCTGGAATAAACACGGCAGCAAAATTCAGAAACCAAACAGACAGGATAAAATTACACAGAGAAAGCAAGGAAAAAATTCCTCTGAGAGTCACAGAGATTGCTAAGTTAAGAGCACATGCAACAGTGGTGCATGCCCTGCGTACAAAAGCTTGGACAGAATAAGCACAAGGCATAATATCATTGAGGGAGGCACGAGCTTTGGAACTCGTTCCAAAGCGACACTGGCTTGAAATCTGAAGAAGAGAAGAAAAAAAGAGTCGCGAGATTTTTTAGAATATTTCAGAGAACTTTGCCTTTCCTCCCAAACCTGACATATATTCCTCCAACAAACACTTTTCCTGCCTTCTGCACCACTTCTCTCAGCCGGTCAATCACTAAGCAAACACTTCGTTTTTGCAGAGAAATCAGTCACTAAACACTCTTGATACTAAACACTTGATAAGCCTGCATTTACATAATCTCTTGTCTCCCACGCTTTGCAGTGACAGTGTCTCTGAGTGTTTAGTAGGCGTTGCAATCGAGCGTGAGTTTCGAAAGGGAAAAAAAATGACACCTTGCATGCGTGATTCTGAATTTCCGACCATTGTTCTGTTGTTGGACAATTGGTATTGTAATTTGTAAAGAAACATGAAGAAACGGGAACGCTGAAATGTGAACTTCACCAAAAGACACTCGCTGCCATTCGTGTCCGTTCTGATGCAAAAAGGCTAGACACGAGCATCATTCGCCAGCTCATTTCCCTGCATCTTGAGAATACTCGTCTCTCTTTTTCTAGCATAATTAGTACTTACCTGTAACAAGATTCCAAGGATTAATCCACGGATGATGTGGCAGAACAGGTGTACTGGATCAATCCTACGCCCTTTCCTCACAAACCGGGGGCCCCCTTTCACCCCCATTTCAAGCAATAAAATGAGGGGGAAAGGCAAGGGTTCTACACTACACTGCCACTGCAACACCCTCTTCTCCTCTTCCTCCCCCAAAAAAAAGCCTATAAAAAAGTATAAAACCATTGCACCATCGAGCAAGGCAGTAGCAGTGATCGAGGAGAATAAAAGCAGAAGTAGTAGCAGAAGCAAGAAAACACTTTGAGCATTTTTGTTTTGTTCTCCTTGCAGTTACAGCTGAAGCAGCAAGCAGAAGATTAACCCTCTTGGCTAAGATTCAGGTTAACCTGCAGCGAGAGGTTAGCTCAGCTCAGCTTAGCTTAGCTTAAGCTTTGCTCGAGCTTGCCGTGCACTCCACTGTCTCTTTTCCGGTGGTATAATTTGGTGCGGCGGTGAGCTGCCGGCCATGTCGACCGTCTCCTCCGCGCTGTCGTCGTTCCTCTACTGCTGCTTCTCCCCCACCGGCGGCCACCGGCACGGCCACCGCGCCGGCGCGTACTACTACAGCAGCCACCCGACGAGCACCAACACCTACTACTACGAGGGTGGCCTCGCCGGACGCAGGATGGGCAGGAGCAGGCCACTGTCACTGCAGGTATTTGTTCTTCTTCAGCTTGCTCGTTCGTTCTTGCTTTGCTTGCTCTGTTCCTCGCTTCCTCTGTTTAGCTATGCTACGCATGCAGAAGACGGACATATTCTTTGTTCAGATGAATACGTATTTGCAAGCTAGCTTGTTTATGCGATATTGCGATTGCGACTAGTCGTGTTCAGATTATTCTCCTCAGATTTTTGTCCGCCACTTCTGATGCTGTCTCCTAGCTTAACGCTAATTAATTTCCTAGCATATGCTCGTAGCGATAATCTGTGCTGCTGTGCACGTTGCTGTCTAGAACAGCCCGCGAAACCAAGCTCATGCATGCGTGCGAAAAAGAGAGCGATAAAAGGTTGAAGGAAAAAAAAAGGGCAACTTACATAGGACAAGGGAAACTTTTCCCTCGGCTTGCCGCATGCGCCGGTGTTGGAGACAGTAAAAATGTACTCGTACCAGTAGCAAAATACTACAGTAGGTGTATGTATCATTCATGCGTGCGATTGATTGAATTGCTGCATGCGAGTACATACAGTAAAATATGAACGGTTGTCTCCTCTGTTTTCCCCCAGACAGTGGAGCTCAAGGTTCGGATGTGCTGCTCAGGCTGCGAGAGGGTCGTGAAGCATGCTCTCATGAAGCTCAGAGGTATAGTTTGCAAATCTCAATTATCATAAAAAGTTTTTGAATCTTGGCAACTAAGGGTTTAGATCAATTTGTTGTGACAAATTTTTTTGGCAAAAGTTTTGGCGGTAAAAAATTTGGCATTGAAGTTTTACTAATTGGTGCATAGATGCATGGTAAAGTTTTGTCATTTTACTAGCAAAGAGAGAGAGAGCACGGCTCCCAACGTGCTTTTTTGATAAAATTTGCTACTCTAGACTTCCAAATGACAAATGTTAAATTGCCAATTTTTACTACTATGGCTTCGATTCATATTGATAAAAAGTGCTCCAAAACAGTATAACTTTTGTCATTTTGGAGCAACTAAACATGGCTTAATTTGGTGAAATTTGCATGCATGTAGGGGTTGATTCGGTGGAGGTGGAGTTGGAGATGGAGAAGGTGACGGTGACGGGGTACGTGGAGAGGCAGCGGGTGCTGAAGGAGGTGAGGCGGGCGGGGAAGAAGGCGGAGTTCTGGCCAAACCCAGACCTGCCGCTCTACTTCACGTCGGCCAAGGACTACTTCCACGACGAGGAGTCCTTCCGCCCCAGCTACAACTACTACCGCCACGGCTACAACGGCGACAAGCACGGCCACCTCCCGGAGCCCCACCGCGGCGCCGACCCCGTCAGCAACCTCTTCAACGACGACGACGTCAACGCCTGCTCCATCATGTAAAAAAATTCCCATGCCCGCCTCGCATTGCACGCGTACTACTACTACTACTAGTAGCAGTGAGATCGATCGAGTGTGTGTGATCATCATTGTGTGTTCTCTCTTGTGCTCGGCGCCGTGGTGACAGGTCAGGTAGTGTGCTGTGTGTCCATGGAGTAGTAGTAGTAGCAGATGCTAAAGTCAGTCAGTCAGTGTGGCAATATCGAATGAGTAGTGGCGCCCTTTACGGGTTACACAATGGAAAGCCAGGCTCTGTGTACGTACGTACTCTCTGTCGATCTGCAAATTGTCAATGGGCCCGAAACTAAAGCCAATTGATCGAATATCGTTTTTTAAAAGTAGTATTTTTTTGTTTCTAATATACCAACATCGTATTGATGTCTCTATTAAATACTACTAGTTAAATTCATAAATATGGATAAATACTGGTTAGTAGGCTGTGTTTAGTTCCAAAGTTTGGATCTAAACTTCAGTCCTTTTCTATCACATCAACCTGTCATACATACACAACTTTTCAGTCACATCATCTCTAATTTCAACCAAAATACAAACTTTGCGCTGAACTAAACACAACCAAAGTTTGAAATTGGAGATATGTGACTGAAAAGTTGTGTCTGTATGACAGATTGATGTGATGGAAAATGACTGAAGTTTGGATCCAAACTTTGGATCTAAATACAGCCGTAGTTAAATTCATAAATATGGATAATTCTGAGAATCGGGTTTCCATGGACAATTCATGTGATGATGTTCCTCCGTGTGAGTATAGCAACGAATGGGATGCCAGCCAGGGTATCTTCTTGTGCTCGTAGCTATAGCTAGCAGCAGCTAGGTTTGGTCGTTGGTGATTGTGGTTATGCCAGTTTAAATATTCTCCACTGCTGGCTGCATCTGCACGATGATTTGATGGATAGTACTACTCCAGCCACCACAGAGAGAAAAAGCCTGGGAATAGGACGGGAGCATGATGGTGTTCGTGGAGCCTGCGGAACATACACCAGGCCACCAGCTGCCAAAACTCAGCCGCCAACAATAGTGACCCTAAAATTAAAAGGCTTACTACTAGCTTCGAGCTCTTCAGTTCAAAATTGAGGACCGATTTTAGTTACAAACTTTTTATTTGAACTTCTAACTTTTTCATCACATCAAAACTTTTCTACACACACTTCTAACTTTTCTATTACATCATTCCAATTTCAACCAAACTTTCAATTTTAGTGTGAACTAATCACACCCTGAGTTCACTCTTCCAACTTTATCAGATATATAGGCACTCGATTCAGAAATTCCACTCTCAAAAATCATAACACACACGAACGTTTGAGCATAAGAATTCAATCTATCTTTGAGGTTTCAAACTAAAATCAGGTGGTTTTTGTGGTGTTCATGTATAAGCTCATCTCCTCACGTTCTACTCCAATTCACGTGTGTATAGGCTGTAAATTAAAAAACTAAAATTTCGGCCCATATGTTTACATGGGCCGTGACGACGCCTCGAGTAGCATATTGGCCTGAAGCCCTGAACACGGATGAGAAAAAAACCGGAAAAAACTTGGCCGATCTCCTCCTCACCGCACGGCAAAGGCTCCTTTCCCCTTTCCCGCAAGGCTCCCACGCTGACGAAATCGACGCCGATTTCCCGAAATCCCCAATCCCCAATCCAGAATCCACTCGCTTTTCGATAAAATTTCTGTTGATTGCGTCGAAACCTTCGCAATCCTCTCGCACGCATCACGCCTTGCGCGCCGCATCTCGTAGCCCTGAATTTTGATTTGATTCTGCTGCCTCCGGCGCGCCCCTGATTGGCGAGGAGGTGGTGGTGGTTGTGGTGGGTGCGGCCATGGCGGCTTCGACGGCGGCGGCGGTGGCACCGGACTGGTGGAACGACGTGAACAACTCGCCGATGTGGCAGGACCGCTCCTTCCACGCCCTCGCCACGCTATACGGCGCCGTCTCGTTCGTCGCGCTGGTAAGCCCTAGCCCTACGGGACACGTTAGAATCGATTTAGGTTTTGAAAAACATGGGCTAATAATAGGGGAGGATATTGGGTCGTGTAGCCGAGCAGTTTGGAAGTTTCGTCTTTAATTGTCTCGATCGAGGGCTTAGATTTGATTTAAGCTGATGTTTTGTGCGGGAACTTTGTAGCTTACCGTATGCTTGAATTGTATAGTGATGGAGACATGGGCATCAGTCTCATTTGAGTCGTTTGCACTTTTGGGAGAATTTTTGCAGGTCCAATTGATCAGAATCGAATGTAGAGTACCTGAGTACGGATGGACGACACAGAAGGTGTTCCATTTCATGAACTTTATTGTGAATGGAGGTGAGCATACTTTTGCACTTTGCCACTGCTTCATTGATACATGCTAGCTTTTTCGGAACTTCAGTTTATGATTTTGGACTGGTTTGTTTCAGTGCGGTCAATCGTGTTTGTGCTCCGACGAGATGTGCAACTTGTGCAGCCTGAGGTTTGTGGGGGGAACAGTTTATGTTTCTCTGACTTGTTTCTGCAATTTTTTTCGAAGGTGCAAAGTAGGAATGATGCGTAACCATATGGCATTGTAGGTATTTCAACATGTGCTCATTGATTTTCCGGGGCTTGCATTCTTCACAACCTATGCTCTGTTAGTGCTCTTCTGGGCTGAGATTTACTATCAGGTTAGTTTTACTTGGATATATTTTGGTTTTGTCCCATGGGTGTTTTTGTTCTCATTGGTTCATGATGGCATTTGTTAGGCACGGGCAATGTCTACTGATGGGCTCAGACCAGCTTTTTATACAATCAATGGAGTGGTCTATGCAATCCAGGTGACTTTGCCATCCACATTTCTTACTGTTGATATAATTGCTTCTCTCTACAAACTCATACATGAAACTCATTATCATGACAATTGGAAAACTTGTTACTGGACGGATCATCCATTGATAATGTAAAGTGATTGGATGAGTCCCAATTGAATTGTTATGTTTGATAGTATGCTATCAGAAAAAAGGTTAAACAGAGAAAATAAAGCAAACACTATCATAAAACCCTCGAAATAAGTTAGTTAGCGTAGCATGATTCCAACTGACTAAATCTTGACTGCATAATGTACAATTACTCATCATTGCACAAATAGTTTATTTTATTGTGGAGACAATGATGGCTGTTAGCTTGTGGGGACTCCCTGGATGTACACTTTCTGTTGTGCTACATTTTGGTGGGCATGGATGTCAAATTAACCTACCACTTGCCATTCAGAGCATTTTTCAGTGTGGACATGTTCACAAATTTCTACCGTATTGAGAGCATATTTCAATACATAGAATTACACAAAGTTTTGCTACCTTTCCTTTTTGAAGTACTTTTGGAATGATCTGATCTTTGCATGATTTTCAGATAATACTTTGGATGGCGTTGTGGTGGAAACCAGTTCGAGCAATGGTCATCTTGTCTAAGATGTTCTTTGCAGGTAAATCTTGTGTAATTTGCCTTGTCTTGCAGTTAGTATGGATTTTTTATTTTGAATGAGAGCTTGTGGAAATCATAGCTGGAGATAGATGGGAAAACTATCTGATCATAAGTTAAAAAAATTCTCGCGTACGTTTAGTTCCTCACATCCCCTAAATATTAATGAACATGAAGGAAATACATTGAGTCATGATAAACCAGGCGTAGTGCAATTTTGAGTTTTCTTGTTATACATGATAATTTATCATTTATTCTACTAATACAAAGTTATTTGCCAGCGACATCTTTATTTGCTGCCCTTGGATTTCTTCTCTATGGAGGGAGGTAAGCTGTCCTTGGTTTTCTTATTTTTGTTGTTTTGGGTGTTTGTCTTTTGAATTATGGACAAGAAATTAGTATGCTTCTGAAGTTATTTCCCACATGTTATGTCCATGAGCTTTTGTATATTGGATTATTTGGAAATTGGAAGTAGGCATGCCTGGGTGGGTGTGCAGTTATTGGGTACTGGTTGCGGTGATTCTTTTCATAGCATGTTACTTAGTGTAATTTTGTGGTTATCTTTGTAGGCTATTTCTGATGTTACAGCGTTTTCCAGTTGAATCAAAAGGAAGGCGTAAAAAGTTGAATGAGGTACTATCTTTTATCATTGGCTTCTATTCCAGAATTAATACTTTAGATAATTTGCATTTCTAACACATCTACTTTTTCATAGGTTGGATATGTGACAACCATATGCTTTTCTGGCTTCTTGATCAGATGCGTAATGGTACGTCCTATGTCAATATTATGTTAGGGAGGTCTTCAGACTTTAATTACTCCACTTAATTAGAGCATCTTACAGATGTGCTTAAATGCGTTTGATAAAGAAGCCGATCTTGATGTTCTGAACCATCCAATCCTAAACTTCTTCTACTACTTGGTATGTCTTCCTGTTCACTTGCTTTGTACTCAACCTTGTAGTTTTATACATTGTTTTTGTTTATCTCGTGGCATTTATATCTTGATCTCCTCTAATGTCATTGTTGTTTAATGTTAGAGGCTCTGTGTTGGTCATTTTAATTTGCCATGTTCGAATGTTCACATCGAGGAAATCATTTCTTACATAATTTTAACTGGTGTCAAACAAGGGATAATGCTAGAATGTGATATAGACTTGTGGAAGATATGTTTCTTTTGCTTGTTTTTACCCTGATTGGAACATGGGGCACATGGTGGGTATGCTGATATCCTAATTAAGTGATTGTGTTTACAAAAAGAGCTGAACTGAAATTCTGTTGGGAATGTGACTCAAGGAAAAATGGTTTTGCTACATTGTATAAAACAAGAGAGGAAACTAGTGAAAGCTATTTATTTGGCAGAACACAGAAATTGTATGTGCTTATCTGTGCATAAGCATTCCAAACTATAGCATATTGATTTTGCCGAATGAGTTTACAAAATGCTTTTGCTGTTGGAGTATATTCAGATTGTATGAAGTAATTGAGACTCAAGACAGTCACTGCCATATTTATTTGCTTTTGTAAGAATGGTCATTAAAAAATGGCTTGCCAAGAATAAACTGCAAAAGCAATTTCTTTGTCGTGTTATTTTGAATATGTCTAGACCAATAATTGTACTTACTGAGTGCTTGTTGATAGCGTTCATTTTCTCTTTGGCAGTTGGTTGAGATTGTACCTTCAGCTTTGGTGCTGTTCATATTAAGGAAACTACCACCTAAACGGGGGATCACACAGTACCATCCAATCCATTAGATCAGTCCAGGGATCCCCAATGTGCCCTTGCAAATTGTTCCTTCAAACTGGTGAGTACAGAAATGTAAATCTTAACCACGGATTTCTTTGTAGGTAGGTTGCTTGGTTTTCATGTGAAAAAAGCTCAACAAAAATTCTGGGATATATATAGTTTGTAAAAAGTCTAACATCCCGTCATCCCAAATTCCTGCAATTGCTGTACTGCGACCCAGGAGTATTCTGCAACTACAGGTTTTCTTCTGTAAACTGAAGGACAAATATGCTTTGATTATTTGTTTGATTATTTGTAATAATGTCAGCTTTGGTTTATTGTTCCTGGTAAAAAGCCCCTTGCACGCTTCCTCCTGACTCCCCAGTGGTACACATTGTTCATTACTACCTTTTTTTAGCCTGGACAATACTGGGCAATGTTGTGTTCCTTGGCAGAGTATTTTCCCTTTTACACCTTCCTGTTCACTGGATTGCTTATACAAGCTCTGATGGGCCTGGATGTGTAGTAGACATTGGGCCTCGTTAACATCTGTAAACTTGAGCAACTGATATTCCAAAGTTGATCATAGTGCGGGAAGTCTAGCAATGAACTGTTGAGAAGAGAAGATAGATCCATGTTTTGCTATCAAACATTGCAATTATAGGTTTTGCCACCCAAAAGGTATTTACATACATAATTTGCTGAGTTTTATGTATTACTTTTAGTTTCCTTTGTTTTCAATCTGGAGATCATTTTCAAATTGATCATTAGCTGAAACTGGTAGAAACAGGACAGATGTGCTGAGCCCTTGACATTCAAGAAATTTATCAAATTTTCATCACCCAGTTGTCAAATATGTTTGGGTGGGTATGAGATATAGGCACCAGATTGATTCCAATGAACCAAAGCCAGTTTGGTCGAATCCCTAATAATTGTCTGATCAAAGAAAGAGAGAAAAAGAGAACACATCGAAGGTGACGAATCATGAGTGAAACCGCCGTTAAGCAAATCATATTACGAACAGTGGCAGATGATCATATAATAAGGAGTAGCAAATTCTAGAGTTGCAACCTTCGAGCGACAAATAGGCCTAAGGAGGTTGGAGAAAATTACGAACCTCCAGGTACAAGTTACCAGTGTTATTAGTCCTCTGTCCGTCCCAAAATATAAGAGATTTTGGACGGATGTGACACTATATCCAAAATCTAGTGTCTTACCCGTCCGAAATCCCTTAGATTTTGGGATGAAGGGAATACGTGGAAGGAACAAATGAGTATATGAAAGAAAATGAAAGCACGCACCTGTCAATCAGGTCGACAGCTTGTATATACCGGGAGCATCAAATTCAGAACCACACGAACAGGTTGTCCAATTGACAGCAGAGGAATGGAGACTTGGAGAGGGTATAAACAAAGCTCATCTTCATCTTAGGCCTTAGGAGTGCATTTTTAGAGGCTTCTATTCTGACTGGTAGCTGTGTGTTCCTGTTGGGAATATCTCAATCCAACTGCGATTCAACTCCCAATCTAACTGCCATTTCCCGTTTCTGTTGGGAGTAGTAGCGTTAATGACGTTGGACCAGCCCTGCTGGACTGTTTATGAACTATTGTACGTCTGAATTAGTAATTCCAACTCTGCTTTACTTGTCCGGACAAACTCTGACGAAATTCTTGTAAAGATCTTGTGAAATTTGAACATTCCATATTTCCATTCTACATCTACTACTGCTACATGCAACACAGGATTCTGGTCCAAGACAGTAAAATGCTTGGATGCTCTCTCGGATGCCGGCAGGGGGAAGGGATCGGCAGGACGGGCCCAACAGGAAGGACTCGTGTGCAGACACCGGACAGAGTGAGAGATTGCTGTGCTTTGGGCAGCAGATGTGTCAGTGTTTATCCATCCATTCCTCGGCTACCTTTTGACAGCAAGAAATGGATCTCCATAGAAACCGCATGGCCCCAGCGAATTCAGCATCCACGGATTCTTTGCTTGGATTTGATGTTCTTCTTCTTCTTGTGCTATGCTCTCTCCTTCAGGCCATCCATCATGCTCAAGTCTGAATACTGAATCCATGGCTTTGGCTGATGCTGTCATCCATATAGTGTGTGTGTGTGTGTGTGTGTGTGTGTGTTTTAATGCATGATTCTTTTATTGAAGTGCATTTTCTGATGAGTAGTTACCGTGGATGATTGACTTCTAAGCAAGTGCGGAGTTGGTAAGTTGTACCACAGACAGACAACACGTATCTCATGTACAGTACAGTTCAGCAGGGTAACGTAGTACCCTTGCTAACCAGGGTCGACAGGGACTCGCAGTAGTTGTAAATGGGACATATACACTGATAGTGGTACTGTTCATTCATTGATTAACGGCTACACCTACACCTTTCCTTTCAGAAACATTATTGTGGTCATGTTATTAATTATAGAGAAAATTGCAAAAACCACCCCGAAAGTCACTTGAATTTTGACATTCCACCCTATAAGTCATTTTGTTGTAAATACCCACCTGCTACTAAGTTTTGTTTCAAAAACCACCCCAATGCGCACGTGTTTAACCGAATCAATTCGTTATTGCTGATGTAGGATTACCACAGGCTAAGCTAGCCAAGTCAATCTTGTCTAAGTGCTTGCATTAGACTTATTTTCCATATTTGATTGATTTTTTTTTTGCATATAGCAAAACTCAGTGCAACAATGTTTAGGCTCTCGTCAACAATTTTATATGTGGAATCTCACAAAAAATGTATCACGAATACTCTAGAAGTATTTAGTTTTGGCAAAGGCCATATTGATGGCTCACATTTTATAAAAATATGTTGATTCGGTTAAGCATATGTTTACCGGGGTGGTTTTTGCAACAAAATTGAGTAGGTGGGTGGATATTTGCAACAAAATAATTTATGGGGTGGAATGTCAAACTTCAAATGACTTATGGGGTGATTTTTGCAATTTTCCCTTAATTATATGCCAAAGTAGCAAATTACTCCCTCTGTTCTAAAAAAACTCTTTTTAGATGCCATAGCAACGGTCACTTAACACATTATTCAGGTAATGTTTTTTCCCCAACTGTTTTTACTGAACTGATTAGTGCTAACAAAACGAGCGGTAACTCGCCGGTGATATATTTTTCCTGGCTGAAGTATGATGCTTTACCACTGAATTACATTTGGGGAAAATGGCCTAGCTTAGAGTAGCTTAGCAAACATCCACACACAAAGGTGAAAACCTACAAAGACAACCCTGCACGCTTATATTTTGGAAAGTAGTATGTAGTGGTAGTTGGAAGATCACCATCCAGAAATGCGTTGAGCTCCCAACTTGGGACCTATGCGTTTGCAGGAATTAGTGGACTATGGAGGTAGTTGGTGCCGGCCGGCCTTACACTTCTTTTTTTTTTTTTGAACGAATGCCGGCCTTACACTCCTGAATTTGCTACTCCCTTTAAATTTCGAATTCAGACGGCATGGATTTTGATTATAAATTACCACTAGCTCGTAGCAGATGGTTCTTGGCCACCTTATCCATGATAAGCTTATTACTGCATTTTTGTGCCTTCTGGTTGGATTCAATCTGAAATGTGGCTAGAGTAGTTTATTACTCCTATGTTGCTTGATCATTAAAAAAAGTACTCGGTTAACATTGGGATCATCTCTAAACTAAATTCCATTGTCCGTAATTTACGTAGTAGGCTAGTAGTTGTAGCTGAATTCATTGATTAGCTCTCATATCTGTTCCTGTTTATCTGATGTACACAGTTCATTGCCATTTGTAAACATCAATACTTTGCCTAGAAAACACACCACAACTACACTTCTTCTAATCGGGACAACTAAGCAAAGCCACCCTTTTTGGTCAAAGTCATGTATTGCCTATCATTAGGTGATTGCATAATTACATGAACCTAACCCACTGATTATCCTATGATGTTAGCCATGGAAGGAGAACACTGACCAGGAATGCGAAACAACAGTACTAGATATCAGCAAGTTGAGCATTTAGCATTCTTATCTGTGCTTCCCACTAAGAAACAATTAGGCATCTTTGTCGGAGCAATTTATGCTTGATTAGCTGCCCATGCAGATCCTTGTTGTCATTTGTCAGGTAGTAGTAGAACACGTCCACCTGTTTCTAAAGGAGGACAGAATTTTTTCTTAAAAAAAATTGCTGACATTGAAATGCTTTTGCTACCAGAAACCAAGAAGGCAAGAATAATGTTCCCTGAGCTAATGTTTGCACGCCCAAAAATTAATCATACACCTTTGGAAAAGGGCGTGCCAAAGAGCATGAACCAAAGAGCAGGCATAAGTTTTTGTTTAAAGAAGATACGGAACATGAACAATATATGGAAAATGGTGTAATAAAAATACGTTGCATAACATTTACGGGAGGAATTGAGAGGGTGAAAATGGCATTTCCTTTTTACGCTAGGAAGACAGTCTCAAAGAAGTTTGCAACCGACGAAAGTGCAAACAAATACCATTCCCTTGTTCTAAAATACATCATTCATCCAAAAATCTAATCTAAGGTATATTTAATTTTTTAGTTTTTTAAATAAGATAGGTATATTTATAGTTTATATGTACCGAATTAAATTGTTAACTAAAACATAAGAAGTCATTTTAATACTTATTGGTTGCATGCATGTAAGTACCCTCTCCGTCCCACTGAACAAGGCACGCACACATTTTAAGATTCATTATAAAATTAAGATTTATTTGATAAATATTTCATTATAAATTAAGATTTATTTGATAAATATTTCATTGGATTGATATTTGAATTTACTTTCATATAATTGTGATTTTGTTACTATAAACATCGTAGTATTTAAGAATTTCAAAGTTAAAAGTTAGTTTTAAAAATTGTTACAACTTTGACTGCACCTCAAGCTTAGTCAGTGGAACGAAAGGAGTAGTTTCTTGATTTGTCATATGGTAGATGAGTTTTTTTTTCTTGGTCTTGATGATAAAAGAAATATATCTTAAACTTTTAAATGGAGAGAGTATATTTATTTCTGAAGACTTTGATAGAGAATAAAAAACAAAGATAAAAGAACTATATTACTCTTTATTAATTGTCCCGATTGATGATAGTCGGATGGAGGTTGTCTAGATACGAAACAATCCTTTTAAAATAAAATTTAAATACTAGAAATAGTTATATTTAAGTGATCAAAGGGTGGTAACTTATATCACAGGGGGAAACTTGAGAAATCAAAAATAGAAGGAATATTAGAGATATACAAACAATATGTCTCTAACTTAAGCATTGAGTTATACTCCATTTATCTCAGTATAAATATGGCCTAAAGATAAGATATACGAACAACGGAGTATTCTCGTAGTTCTGAAATATGTGCACGGATAGAGTTGTAAACGAAAAACCCGAGCATTGTATTGCAACAAGAGCCTGGACGCTGAAGCATGTGCCTGCCTACTGGCTAGGGCTGCACGTTGATGTGAGCCCCTAGGGTTCTCCGGTCACGTCTCATCACTATATGACACAAATATTTTCGTCCTACCCAAGTTTTCTTTCACATATTAATGGACTAATAATTAATTAGCACGTCACTCAGATTCAGAGATTCAGATTGCCCTCCACACGTGCATCTCCTGTCACAGTGTCACACAACTCGTAAAGTCTGTTGGATTAAGTAGCAGTAATTTGTTAGAGCTGCAGCAATAATTCAGTTTGTCTACAATTATTTGTTGGAGCTGTAGCAGTCACTCAGGCCTGTTTACTCGAACTAAAAAGTAAAGCTGGGTTTAGTTCCAAACTTTTTTTAATTTTTTTTAATTTTTTCATAACATCAAAATTTTTCTGCACACAAATTTTCAACCTTTCCATCACATCGTTTCAATTTTAATTAAACTTTTAATTTTAGCATGAAAACACACCCTAACCTGAAGAAGTTTGGAGAGCACGTTTGTCTGTCTCGCTTGCTTGCTGCAATGGCAAAGTTGTACGGCTCGAGATATTGCTACATTCAGGCCTGTTTTCTCGCTTCCAACGTCGAGGCATGCGTGACAACTTCGACTCCTACCTTCAGGCACGCTCTTACTACCTCTGTAGTATTTTTTTAAAAAAAGAATCAACTTATATTCGTAGTTAGAGGTTGACTTTTTAATAGAGAGTACGTCCAAAATATTGATTACCTAAAAATATCAATTATTGAAAATGAAATAAGATTCAAACAGGGTCAAGTAACATAGGAAACATATGAATGGCAATAGAGCACCTTTATGGTGCTTTCTACGGTATGATAGTCCAGATTTGTTAGAAGAGTTTCTGACAACCGCAGTTTCTCCCAAATCCAGAAGCTCCTCTAAACAATTCAACATTTTGTCTAGATTTTTTTAAAAAAATGTAGTTATAAAATTTTAGAAATAAACTAGAAACGAAAAGCTATAAAGCCTAACTTTTCTATATTTTTAAAAGCTAACTATAAATTAATTGTTTCTCACAAACATATCCTCCATCAGAGTATTAGTATTATCGCAGTAGAAGTGATATCATTTTCTGCTATTAGCAAAATATTTTTTACTAGTAGTTGATGTGGTAGTATGATATTAGATTAGAAAAAAAACGGCTTAAATTAGTTCTTTTACCCATTAGAACATTGTAAAACACTTCACGGCAGAATTGGTATATATATGGTGAGCATATTGCTATCGATAAAAATGCCTCATAAAAAATGCTTGTGTAATTTGCTCCAAATCCAAGCACATTGCAACAAAAAAAAAACTATTATCCTATTATAGACTAAATAATAGTCTTTCACGAAACAAGGAAGAAAGGATCCAACCAAATCAGCACTAAGGCTGTGTTCGCATTCACCTTTTCCCATCCCCTTTCCCTCGTTTTCCGCGTGCACGTTTTTCAAACTGCTAAACGGTGTATTTTTTGTAAAAAGTTTCTATACAAAAGTTGCTTAAAAAAATCAAATTAATCCCTTTTTGAAAAAAAATAGCTAATACTTAATTAATTACGTGTTAATGGACTGCTCCGTTTTCCGTGCGCAGAAGTTGGGTTCCCATCTCCCCCATCCGAACTCAGCCTAAGGGAAGCCTTAATTAATCAGCTTAATGAGCCCCACTACCACTAACCACACTATAATACGGTACAAATAGATCATATATACACTAGCATAGCACGAAATCGCAAAGTCCACTAACATCCCACTCCCCCTTCCAAGCTTCTTGTCTCCTCTCCTCTCCCCAACTCCCACGCCATCTCGCCACCACCAACCGATTCAGGCCGCGCACGCCATTAATGGAGTACGAGCGCATCCACGGCCCCCCGCTCCAACGTCAGGTGGCCTCCTCCCCGCGATTCCCGTGTGAATTTGCTCTTTCTTCCCGGATTTTTCGACTTTCTTCTTCTTCTTGGTTTGCTCTTCTTCTTTCTTGGCGGTCTGCACCCATTCGGAGTCCGAGCTCATCTCCGAGTCCATGGCGCCTCTCGCCTTCGATGGCTGGAACTGAAATACTAGGCATTAGCGCCACTTATCTTGCTTCGATTTGGTAAATTTTGCTCGATTCCTTCATCGTGGAGTTGTGCTGTTCTTCGTACTGGAGGTGTGTCCTTTTTAATGATTGCTAATATTCTTGGAAAGCAGGCACGCCTGCCATTGCTGAACTCGATGTTTTCTCATCGATTGGTCGGGATATTGCCGTTGATAGATTCCCCTGCAGTGCTCCTTTTCGTCTCTTCCATTCTCCTCTCAAATTCGCCTTGACATTTTGGTCGGCACTGTACTTTTGTGGTGGTGGCCACTGGCCAACAATGTTCAGGCCTGGAACGATCGCCTGTGTGGCTAATTCGGCGCGCATTTTGCTGAAAAGTTTGCGGGCTTTTATCCTGTTTGCTGCTCTACCGGGTCACTGCTCTGCCAGTTTTGTCTCAATTTCTGTGATGCTTTCTGTGCCATAGCTTTCAAATGTTGGCTTTGGTAAGGAGGGGATTGAGATAGGTTGGGTTATCTGAGTGCACACTTCACTAAAAAGTTTGGATCCTTTTGTCCATTCTGCTGTGATTCCGTCGGAATTTGGCAATTTTCGCAGTTAATTTTGCCTCATTTACTGATTTGATTCACCACAGCTTTCCCCAATTTCTTTCAGCTTCCACTAAAATCTTTCCTTCTTTCCTCTTCCTGCTCCAGTCGGGTGGATTCTCCCCAGCTAAGCTACGAGCAATGCTTCTCGGACTAGAGAAAAATCAGCACAACGGGGAGGACACATCGCCTGAGGCCAACGATTCCGGCGAGCTGGACGACCAGAGTAAGTCCACTACCCCAGAAATGGTGTTGCACAGCTCAATCATTCTCATTTACGGATTCACCAAATCGCTAATTGCGTCAACAGGGAGCATGGAGTGCTCCACCTCCACCGAAATGTCGAGCAACAGTGGCCACAGATCAAGAAACCGAGCTCAGGACGACGACAGCTTCGACTCCGAGAGCAGCTCGTCGGGCCCGCCGACGGTGAAGAGGCCGGCGGCGGTGACCGCCTTGCTGCCACCGTTCTCTAGGCCGACGCCGTCGAAGTGGGATGATGCAGAGAAGTGGATTTCTAGCCCCACGGCGAACCGCGGTGGCCGTGTGGGGAGTGCAGCTGGGGCTGCGCCGAAGAAATCGGCGCTGGCATTTCCTGAACATGTAAGCCGGCCTCCAGCCGTTGCTAAGGTGGTTGCTGAGGTCCCCATCAACACTGGAACCTTGGTGAAGAATTCAGTTGGTAAGCAAGAAACTTCACCATGCCTTTTTTAATTTCCTTTTTGTGCTCTTGAATATCTTAATTGATAAGGATTGTGGATTTGTGGTGTAATCAAGAAGTTTTAGATGATGTTCTAGTGACCTGTGAGAGCCACATCTGTGGTTTGGTGTGACTAGAATTTCAGCCTATCTTTGTCTGCAAGTTAAGAGGTTGAATTAGCATTTCTCCTGATTGTTTGTGATGTAGTCTGTTACTGTTAGGTTGAACCAAGTATTGTTCGGAGACTCGTAGTGTTAGGTAGGCAAATTTGAAGTGGAGTAGAGTGAATTGAGAAGACACGTAACATTGTGAGTAGCCGGTGCAAAAAGGGTCTGAAATTGATGTTTAGCTGTTTTTCATGACAGGAGGAATATTATAATTCATATACAAATTTGTTAAATATAAAATCAGAAAGCAAACAAATCCATCTGTTTTCATTAGATAAACCTGCTTATAAGTCTATGTGCCTTATGTATCGCCCATTTAAATGAACAGTTCCGGTATGTTGGGTGAATGCCTATTCCAGGGATAGTTTATCTTTCACTTACTAGTTGCTATAATTCAAAATCTCTCTGGCTTATACTTCTTAGATGACAGCAAATAAATTTTGTTTCCTCTATGCTTCTACCTTTTGTAAAATTCAGTATGCCACTGACGGAAATGTCCTGTTCTATTTTGTTTGCAGCTCTCGCACAGCCTATTTCATTTAATCCTGCACAAAGTGCTTCGATAGTTGATGAACCAGCTCCTGCAGTTAGGTCTGTTTCGATGAGAGACATGGGCACAGAAATGACTCCTATTGCCAGCCAGGAGCCCTCTCGGACTGGGACTCCTATTATAGCTTCTAGTCCAACCTCCTCTCGGACACCAACACCACAACGTAATGCAGAAATCAGTATTGGTGAATTTGGTCCAAATAAGATGGAAATGTCTGAGGAGGAACTACAAATGAATACAAGAAAGGAAATCATGGATCTTGGCCAACGGCTGGGAAAGACAACTATAGCTGCATGGGCTAGCAAGGAAGAGAAATCTACAACAAGTTTCGCAAATGTCATAACCGACAAGGCTGTAGAAATCGACAGAGAGGCTCGTGCTGCAGATTGGGAGGAGGCAGAGAAAGCAAAATATCTTGCAAGGTGTGTGCTCATTCTTGGCTATCTACTAACAGATACTAGTGAGCTTGTAATGTGATAATTCTCAAATCAGGATTAAGTAGGGAAAACATGCAAGCTTGCATTGATTAATATTAAGATTTAAGAACAACTAGGGTAGCCCATCTCGTAGAAATATAACGCATGGCAAGGAAATCAAAACTTCATATTGCTAGGCTTATCTGAAGAATTTGCACATTTCCCTGACAGCATGTTTATCTTTCTTTTTTCTCCTACCCTGCAATTCTAGGTTTCAGAGGGAAGAGGTAAAGATTCAAGCTTGGGAAAACCACCAGAAAGCAAAAATTGAAGCTGAAATGAAGAGGATGGAGGTAGACCATCGATCTCCCTTTGATTATTTTGATGATGATACCATGTATACTCTTCAACCAGGCCAATATATGCAGTTTCCTAGTTTTTATCACTGGATAAAATAGCTTCAGTAACTTGTCAAAATCATTAAACTTTCTCTGCAAAAGGGCTAGGAGTACATCATTAGCACCAAAAGTGTCTTATTCTGCATTGGAATGGGACTGTTTATGAGTTTATCTCATGACACATCTATCCAAGTCCAAGACACAGAATTGAACAGAAACCCAAGAAGCTTCAGGCAATTTCAATTTCTGACAATCACCTACCTCTGACTGAATTGCAGGCAAAGATAGAGATCAAGAGAGCTCGCGAGCAGGACAGGCTTTCGAGCAAGTTGGCAGCTGCAAGGCACAAGGCAGAGGCGAGGAGGGAGGCCGCTGAGTCCAGGAAGAACCAAGAAGCAGCAAGAACTGAAGAGCAGGCGGCTCAGATCCGGAAAACCGGGCACATACCTTCCTCAATCTCCTGCTGGTGCTGGTGCCTGTGATTCTTCACTCTGCCATGATCATCTGTTATTTGGGTAGAAGAAAAATACTTGCTCCTTGCACGACCATGTAAAATATTCGCTACTGGTTGGTTCATCGTTCAGTGATCAATGCCAATGAGTCGCCATTTTTGTCCTCTCGATTTCACTGATAGAATCAGGGCGTATCTACCTGCATAACTACTCCCTCCGTCAAAAAAAAAAAAGACAAACCCTGGTTTCCGTGCTTAACGTTTGATCGTCCGTCTTATTTAAAAAAATATGAAAAAATTAAAAAGATAAGTCACGCCTAAAATATTAATCATGTTTTATGATCTAACAACAATGAAAATACGAATTATAAAAAAATTTCATATAAGACGGACAGTCAAAGTTGGACACGGAAACCCAGGGTTTGCCTTTTTTTGAGACGGAGAGAGTATATATTATTACTCGTAGCGACGACGAGGAATTAAATCTCGCTGTTATTCAGAGTGCAGCGCGATCAAGCCTGGTTTCGATTGGGGAGGGGGAAATTTTAGGCTGTGTTTAGTTCCACGCTAAAGTTGAAAGTTTGAAGAATTTGGAATGATGTGACGGAAAAGTTGAAAGTTTGTTTGTATAGGAAAATTCGATGTGACGGAAAAGTTGAAAGTTTGAAGAAAAAAAATTAAAATCTAAACAGGGCCAGGGCCTGACTGTTTTAGAAGAAAGCTGCCACTTTTACCTTGTAAACCCACGTACACAAGCCATATATGGCCCGGATGGACGGATGCGAAAAAAGCCATATATGGAGATGATATAAAAGGCTAAAAATTGTTTCCTGTAGTGCTCTCCGTGCCTCTTTCAAATCTACAGATTGCCACTCGTCCAGTCATCCTCTCCGCGCGCTATAAAAGGCTAGGAAATCGCAGCGCCCGCCATCAACCGATCGATCTCCTCTCCCCCGTCTAATCGATCTGTTCAAGCGGATTCCGACGAGACGATCAATGGAGGCGCCATCGGCGTCGGCGTCGGCGGAGGAGAGGCAGCGGATCGAGCGGGTGGCGCGGTTCGTGGCGCGTGACCGGGACGGCGACATGGCGGAGGCGCTGCTGCTCCGGCTGTTGAAGATCACCCGCAACGCCCGCCGCTGGGGATTCCTCGACCGCGACCACCCCCTCCACCCGTATTACCTCCAGCAGAAGGTCTCCGAGCAGTGCCGCATCCTCCGCCCCCGCCCCGCCGCCGCCGCCGCCGGTGATCGCTGACCAGATCACGTCCATGGGACTCTTCTTCTTCTTCTACGCCCACGCGGACACCACCACTTGTGCTCAGATTTTTTATTATTTAATTTATATATTTTTTTAGGATCTTTGTCAACATTAATGACCCCATGAGATTTCCTCTTGAGATTATACGAGAATCAGCGGCTGTTCATCATCAGCCAGATCAAAGCTAATTAATTAATTGCTCGTAATGCGGCAGATTTGAGGCATGTTCTTGCCGTGTACTCGCATGTGACAACTATCTGAATCCCTGAAATTGCAAGGGCAAACTGACACCCAAATGGGCCTAATCTCGTCGGCCCAGGTATCAAAACCAAGCCGGGCCGTCCCAAGCAAATTGGGTCTCAATCCTCCCGAATGGGCCTGGGGACATGTGGTATCTTGAATTGGGCCTCACCTTGTCAGCCCACGTGAATAATTTCAGCGATTGGGTCGACGCGTGCCACTGCGAGAGAAACGTGTTACCTCGGGTTCTCTCGAGAAATTTCATTATTTGATATCCAATTCGTAGGCCTTTCAGGGCAAGCCACTCAATACACACTCCTTTCAGATTTTGTCACTGAGATAGCAAATTCCTTTATTCCGTGCCACTCCGTCGCCGATCCGTCCGTCCGTCCCCAACGCCAGCTTTTCCGTCGTCTTCCCCACCTCGTCACGCTCGTCACCGGCGCCGGCGTGGGCCAAACTCTTGGAGAGTTGGAGGGGCTCGAGCTCGGACTCCGGCACGGATGGGAGGAACCAGTCGTCTCTAATCTTGCGAAGCAGCAGCAACTGATTGTGCATAGATATAGCTTGTGTGTTAATTGCAGCTCGCTAATTTCTTCCCTAGTTTCTTCGTTCTCTCCCATCAATTAGTTGCGTAATGTGATTTCTTTCTTCTTCGTTCTGACTTCTGAGGAGCACGCTTGGTAGTTTATCAATGAAAACAGTAGATTCCTCTGTCAGTTTTCTCAATGCATTTGTTTGGGAAGATTAACAATTTTTTGCTGATTATGGCATGGAAGAGATTAGCTCTGCAGTTCTGCCTGGTGCTGAGGTCGCACGTCTGCGGGATTAGATATGGCCTTCGTTCCCGATGTGGCCCGGGTTCGCGAAGGTGGCCGCTCGCCGGCTACGTCGAGGTGGAAGACGCTGGAAATTTCTTCTCCGAGTTGCCCAACGATTCTGCGGTGTGGAGGGCGGCCGCGACGTCTGCGGCTGGCCCCGCCTCGTGCGTCTCGGCTCGCCCGTTTCGATCGGCTGCTGCTTTGCGAGATTACAAGACGACTGGTTCCTGACATCCACACCGGAATCTGAGCTCGAGCCCCTCTAGAGCGCAGCCCACGCCGGCGCCGGTGACGAGCGTGACGAGGTGGAGAAGACGACGGAAAAGCTGGCGTTGGGGACGGACGGACGGATCGGCGACGGAGTGGCACGGAATAAAGGAATTCGCTATCTCAGTGACAAAATCTGAAAGGAATGTGTATTGAGTGGCTTGCCCTGAAAGGCCTGCGAATTGGATGTCAAATAATGAAATTTCTCGGTTCTCTCTCTCTCCCACTCTCGCCGTCGCTCTCCGCCATTCTCCACCGCCCACCCACACCGGAGGTCGCCCACCACCGGGGCCTCACCTCCTCCTCCTCCCCCTCGTCATCAAGCAGAGGGGGTGATCGGGGTCGCCGCGGTAAGCTTCCCTATGCTTCGATCTCGCCAGCTCCAATCCCTCCCTCGATTTCTCCGATTCGATTCCGTATCTATGGCCTTGTACTGTTTGGTTGTAATCACAATTTTGGTGCCGCTCGGGGGTGCGCGGATGCATGTGAAACGGAGAAAAATTAGGTCTCCTGTGCGCGATTAGGGTGAGATGTCGCGATCCCCATGCGATTGGCGGACGTAGATATGGGTGTGGTCTTGGTAGGGTTAAAGGTATCATTATCACGTAATCACGGTTTAGACAGAGACAGAGGAGATAAAGCATGAAAGAGGCAGTCATATCGTGATGGGCCATTATATTAGTGAGTAAAAGAGACTGTCTTTTTCTATGGAGGGTTTTGTTTAGTATCTAGTGGGTCCCCATCACCCCAAACTCCACAGGTTTTGATTCTGATGGCGTTGAAGATTCTGTGTTCTGTAGTTCTCACTAATCCAGTTGTGTCGGGCTCCTGTTTCGTTTTCCATTTCCGTGTGTGTAAATTGTTAAAAGTTTCTGCTTCCATTTTGGTTTCTCATACAGATGGATCCTTTGGAATCTGAAGGTGGCTCACAGAAATCCAACAATAAGCCCAAATGTACTCTCTTTTTGTCCCCGTGCCATTTTTTAATTGGCCTCGAATACATGTTGTATTGCTTTAGGGATTTTTATATTGTTTCATGGGGTTGATGATTTATTTTGTATGCAGATTCTAAGTTTACGCAACAGGAGCTTCCAGCATGCAAGCCACTACTAACTCCTGGAATTGTAACTTGCCCATCACCAATTTTACTATCTTCAAATATGCATATTATACTACCTATTAGATTTATGAGTTCCTTTTATGCGATTGTACGTGAAAATACATAGGTGGTTGCTACCTTCTTGCTGATTGGTATCATATTTGTCCCAATTGGGCTCGCGTCTCTATCTGCATCGCAAGAGGTAAATGCAAATTTGCGTGGCCAGATTGTTGTTGTCTTTTGTCATTTTTATGGTGCATTTGTTTATTCTATTACTCGGGTACATTGTAGATCGTCGAACTGGTGGATCGATATGACACAAATTGTGTGTCCACGCTTGACAAGGTTGGGTTCATTCAGAACACCGATACTGACAAGACATGCACAAGAACACTGACTGTGAGTATCGAATGGAAATGTCAATATACCTTGCCTACCACTTATCATGTTGGCCCTTACCATCTCTTAGAAATATGCATTCAATTGTTTTTGCTAAAGAAAAAAAAAGATCCATGATGGATTATCTTTTTGTTGTATGTGTTAGGTGCCTAAACATATGAAGAGCCCAATCCAGATATATTACCAGATCGGCGACTTCTATCAAAACCATCGACGGTAATTCGTGCATGACATTCCTCATTTTGTTTTTTTTAAAAAAATACTTCCTTTTTTATTCCAGTTTGGGATTTATAAGAAATATGAAATTACCGGTTTGACACCTTTTGATTTGATCCCTAAATTTATTGTATTCTTACTGGACATCATTTGATTTGAATTATGTGTACTTTGAGAGCATCCTGTCTGCATGACTTATGTTGATATAATCTGACCAATTGTTGACTTCTTATGTATATAGGTATGTGAAAAGTCGAAGTGATAAACAATTGCGGTATAAGAATGCTGTGCACTTGACAAAGGATTGTGATCCTGAAGGTAATACTGTTGATGGTGCTCCAATTATTCCATGTGGCCTTATTGCTTGGAGCTTGTTCAATGATACATATACAATTTCGGTGAACAAGAAGGCCATTGAAGTGAATAAAAAGGATATAGCTTGGAAGAGTGACAAGACCGATAAATTTGGCAGTGATATTTACCCAAGTAATTTTCAGAAGGGCAGTCTAATAGGCGGTGCTAAACTAAATGAGAGCATACCTGTATGTGTTTTTCCCCTATGTACGACATGGCATATTTTGTTACCTTTATTTCATACATTTTCGTCTCATTGACATTTTGTTTTTTCTGTCTCTCCTGTCATAAATAGTTAAGTGAGCAAGAAGACCTCATTGTTTGGATGAGAACCGCTGCCCTCCCAACTTTCAGAAAGCTTTATGGCAGAATCGAGACAGATATTATGGCAAATGATCAATTAACAGTGGTTATACAGAATAACTATAACACATATAGTTTTGGAGGGTCTAAAGCGTTGGTCCTTTCAACTACTTCTTGGATTGGAGGCAAAAACAACTTCATTGGTGTTGCATATCTGACTATCGGAGGCCTATGCATTTTCCTTGCAGTGGGCTTCGTAGTTCTTCTCTACATGGTTAAACCAAGGTACGCCATGTTATTGCTGCCTTGCTGGTATAATGTGCTCGCTACTATTTCATATGCACACATGCATGTTTTGAGGATTACCTCCCTCGCACATGATCCCTTCATGGGGAGCCTGCTATTCTGTTATTTCCATGTATTTTTACCTGATTATGTATGACGCGCTTCATCATTGTGCTAATTTTGGTACGAAGATGCGATATAGAACTATTTATTTCCATCGTTGCTTTAGGGCAACCACAATGTGCATGAAAACTAAACTTAAGGAATAAAGTAGTAATTTTTGTTGTACCTTTATACATTGGGAGATGAGCTAGGGAGAGAATAGTGCTATGGGCAACCTTAAGCTTAAGGCTATACCATAAGAATTAAAAAAATATATCATGGCTTTACAACATGCATGCACACTTTCAATCTTGAGTAAATATGTGTTTTTTCTCAGTGGGTCCCACCTTAAGGTCAAGAAGCTACCATATACTCCCTCCATCTACTTTTGATAGTCATATTTCATCTTGGCACAATGACCAAGGATAAGTAATTCTACGTATCATCCATTTAAACATGCTACTAGTTATTCCTCGTAAACAAGTGATTCATTAATATTTACATTTCTCGATGCCTATGTAGCCAATCTTGTGTGGAAGAATGGAGAGTCACGCATTAAATCCAATAAAATCATTAAGAGGATAGGTGGTTGGATTGAAATATGCCTATCAAAAATAAATTTTTCAGATTTTGAAATATACCTATCAAAAGTAGATGGAGGGAGTACATTGTAGCATGTACTATAGGTAAAAAAACATAAGAATGTGGGTCTCATCTTATGGCTCAATTGATCTTCAACATTGAGGATGTCCTAAGTAGGAAACCTGAGCTCTAGGGACCAGCGTAATGCAATGTTCAGCATTGACATGGTTGATATTGCCGAACATACCATGTATATTTTTTTGAAGAAATTTGAACTTCGAACTGTTGCACTAAGAAAATCATGCTTGATTCCTTTCAGGACTCTTGGAGACCCCTCGTACTTGTCATGGAATAGAGATACTCCAGACCGTCCAAACTAATAGATTGGAATCTCTTTTCTGATATATAAATTTAATAAAGGATCATTTCAATGGGTAAAATGTGAAATTCCTTTACCTGAATCTATGGATGATGTTATGATTCCTATCTAACGTGTTTGTGATAGCCCGATAGGTCCATAGGCATGAGAATACATGAGACAGTGTACTCTGTTGACTCCAATTTTACTTGACAAGAACAGGAGTTGTTCAACTTATTTCTGACTATAAATTAACCCAGAGTTCAACTATAGTACTCATTATTTCAGTGCTCTTTTCACAGTTTCCTGTCTGTATCACACAAAGATAACCCAAATACTGTAACCAACAGTAACTGAAATTACAACAGTTAGTACCTCAATCTTATACTATATTTAGGAGATTATTCAAGAAGATATTGAAATATCATATATTGAGAACAATTCTTTCATTGTCAAATGATGAGATAGATACATAGTATTCCTTAGACATCATTGTCCTTTGTCACCATGATTCTTTCTCAAATATGCAATCTAGTCTGCTTTGTTTAAAACTTCAAATCACTTTATCGGCAACCTGTAATGGTCTCAGTGGTTAATTGCCATAGTTTTGTGGGTACAGTAGCTGTAAGGTCCTCTGTCTTCATATTCATCTAAGGTCATCACTGGCAGGGCAAGATTGTTGGCTCCATGGGTGTTGATATGCTTCTACTACACATTTCGGGGACAACTTCAGTGACCCCTTCATCCTGAGTAATCATTGTTTTACTGATAAGTAACCTTGTTCTGGAGAGTGAGTGAATTAGTTTAAATTAAGAAAAAAAATAGTTAGCCTGGGCATTAGCAGCAATACCTTCATTAGATTCCTGAAGTAAATTGTTGTGTAATTCCCCGTTGGAAAGAAAATTTCTATTAGATCAGCAAGAACCAACTGGGGCTGGGAGATAGCTCCATCGAACCAATCTTTTTTTTAAAAAAAAAAAGAAAAGCAAAAGCAAAACTCCATTAGACCTTTACATAGGTTGAAAAACATGGCACTGGAGTTTGAGCATGGTTTTGTAAAAACACAAAAACAAAACTATATCAAGAGACCTAGTGTAGAGCATAGAGAAAAGAATTACCAAGTTTCTTCGAATATCCTATTCTTTTATCAAATCTCCATATGCTACGGTTGGCTACAAAACTAAAACAAGAGTCACGGTCCACATTAATGCTCTCCAAGAATGTGGATAGTTTGTACTCTGCAGGATCTGAAGCATATGTCTGATCTATGACCACATCAACTGTCTGAAAAATACATAAACCAAAGCTTAATGTTAGATGCTTAACAAGTGAGGGTCATTTAAAACTTTTGTGAAGTACTAAAACCTTTGGTGTTTCATAGAAATGTCCAATTTTGCCCTTGTCTAGTATTAGCATTCTGACATTATTTTAACTAAGTAACAGTTCTCCAGCTCTCCAAAAAGAAACGATGGATCTTTAGTGCATCATGAGAAATAGTGAGACAGATGATTACTCTGACAGTTATGTATTATCGATACTCACACAAAGAATAGCATGGAAGTTATCCATATCCTCTGGATCAGAATTGTTGAATCTCTTATTAGTAATAGTTGCATCAACAACCTCTGCTCCTGCATCTGTGACATACTGCTTATGGCATAAATACCAAATGCGCATGAGTTGTCTCCATTTCATTTGTTTAGTTGACAGTTTTATGTTCAAAGTGCTGCAATAAACAAATGACATTACCTGTACAATCCAACCATCACTAACAAATGTCCACATACCCTACAGTGGTAGAAGGAACATATTGACAACAAAGTATGGTGCATTCCAAAAGTTACTTATATGGACCAGAAAGTGATGATTTTATTTAGTAAACTGCTTACCTGTGTGAATTCAATCCATGCCACTATAGGTTTGAATCTTGTGCTAAGATTCGCAGCTGCTTTGCTTAAGCATAAGTAGTTTGCCTTTATCTGCATCGACATGCTAGATAAATGAGATCAATTGTCTATAGGTACTTGATTGGACATTGCAAACTAAAGTGGTCTTAAACTAGTTTCTTTGTGCTAATGAAACTACAGTTACTTTTTTTTTCGCCGGGACGGCGAAGAATGCCGACCGATGTATATTAAGTAAAAGGGGAAAACTGTACAAATGCAGTGCGTCAGAGCACCGCCTTTACAACAAAAAGCAAATTACAAACTACAGTTACTTTAAAGTGGTACTATAGTAAATGCATTATGAGCGCATAAATGACAAAGTTCTTGCATGGTCATATCAATGCAAATAAAGTTAAATTTGCTGGTCTTAACTGCGTCATAAACTGTGTTAGCCCTATCTTCTGAATTTGTGAAAGCTCCCAAGTACTTGATCCACTCAGCCCTCTGGACATAGACGTTTGAAACACAATATTAGTGTGTTTGAATGCTGTAATATTTCAAATGGAGCATTAAAAAAAATAATCATTGTTTACTTGCAATGGTGTCCCCTCTTCAGAGGGTACATAAGCTGCGAAATTGCAGCCTTCATCTGTAGTGCTCAAGAAATGTGCACTAAATTGTGTGAGCATCTGTGCATCGGTCTTGTTAAAAAGCTGGACATTTCCACTTGCATATGATTGGAGCACACACTGGGAGGCAATTTGATCAGATGTTATCCCCTTCAAGTTTTGTAATACTCCAAGTAGCTGCATAGAGTGTCAAAAAGTGCTGCAGGGATCAATTAATATGAGAGTCAGAGGCATAAAACATTTGCTTCTACAGATGATATGTTTTTCCTGTTCAGTTTCAGCTGTTGCTTTTGCTTCATTATCTACGATTGTACAGATTCCGCATTGAACAGTACTTAATTTGTCCCGCATTGCTCACCTCGAAGAATGACACTGCAGATGAAACAGGAAAGAACAGTAATCTGATCAGTTTCCTATATTGTGTACAAAAAAGAAAAAGCAACTCTAAGTACTTGCTATGAAACAAATTGAAGATTTGAACGAAAAATATCGAATTGAAGTTTCGTATGTGCTGCTTTCAGTGTGTCAGTTTGCATTATGTAACTGTTGCAAGCTATGGCGCCACTCCGAACAGAGACCGTTTGAATTGAAATGCAGTCTTTGCTAGATCATACTTTGTACACATATTAATATCGAATGGTTAACATAACAACTATATAACAGTGGATTAAACTTCAGTGCAAGCATAAATGCATACATAATCCAGGGTGTGCTTGATTTCTACCTGGAGAAGCCGTGGTGTCGACGGAGTAATTGGCAAGAGGGATAACGAACGACTTAATCCTCCCCGTGCAATACTTGGTCTTGGTGGCCATCTTGGATGTGTTCTACGCAGCTCACCAAATCCCAAAAAATCAGCAGAGGTTTATGTGCCATTTTTTGTGCAAGAGCAATGCGTACTGTACCTACCTGCATTAGAAGGTAGCTCTTGCCGTTCCAGTTGTTCTTGACGACTTTGAAGCTCTGGCCGTAGTATATCTGGAACCTGGTGGCGTCCTCCACCTTGGACACCGGCCCGGCCACCACCGGCGGCGCCGCGGCCTTCGGCTTCCCCGCCGGCGACGAGCTCTTCGCGCCAGCCGCCACCGCAATGTGCGTCCACGGCAGGAGCAACTGCCACAGCACCACCGCCTGCAGGCAGCTACTACACTTATAACCCATCACCGATCTCTTCTTACTCGGATGAGCCTGAAAACTTCTGAAGTAGCTAGTATAAGATAGTAACAAGACTAGCTCGAGTTGGGCATTGCTGTTTCTTTTCTTTTCTTCCGTTTTGGCATTATTGTCGGGCATTGTGGTTGTAGTAGTAGTCTAGTCTGAATGTCTGATAGGGAGCCCGTGAGCGAGGGAGGCCGTACGTGACAGACAGGTGTGGTGGTGTTACTCGGAAGAAGAGCTGGAGAGTGGCGGCCTCTTTTTGTCACGGCGCGGAATCGGTAGGATTCTCGTGAAAATAATGGAGGATCCATCCATTATTTTTTTTTGAACGGAAAAAACAGCACAGATGTGCCTTTTCATTGAATAGAGCAGGAGAAAATACAACCCCTAAGGGTAAAGAAAGAGAACTATGGTATACACTATACAAAGTGCGGGACTAGATCGCGCAATCTTTTAGCTCCCGCTAGAGCCCAAAGACTAGCCTCGTCCTTGATTCTTGATAGGAGGAAGCCTGTTGCCATCTCTTTGTGGTCGAATATCCGTCTGTTCCTCTCCTTCCAAATTTCCCAGACGACTAGCATAATGAGGGATCGAAGGCCCTTTTTTGGGACGCCAGGTGTATTTGCTAAACTCTCCCACTAATGTTGGACTGACCGTGCTTCCTCCCACTCATTAGGCTCCAATTGCTGATAACCCGTCCAAGAAGCAACTAGGCTCCAGATTCTCTTCGTGTATCTGCACTTGCCGACTAGGTGTATTCCTGTCTCAGGTTCAGAACGGCAGAGAGGGCAATGCCCATTATTTTGCCAGCCTCTTGTTGCAAGGCGGTCAGATGTCCAAACTCTATTTTGGATGATGAGCCAAGCATGGAATTTGCATTTTCCCGGCGCCCAGACTTTCCAAATCAGGGAGTTTAGATTTGAGTTTGGCGCCCCTAAGCACTGCGCATGATAGGCCGAGGAGGCTGTGTAGTGCCCATTAGCTGTGAATTTCCAGGCAATCTGGTTTGGCTCTTCACTGTTTAGATGCACATTCCGAACCGTTTCCCACAGGCAGACCAGTTGCTCGACAAGGCTGATTGTGATAGGCGTGGCCGCATCGAAGGTCAGATCATTCACCCAGGCGTCACCCTCTTTTCCTTGGCGCAGGGACTTTCCTCTATTTTTGGAGATAGCATAGACAAGTGGCATGAGGTCTTTTGGTCTTTGCCCATCAATCCATGCGGCGTCCCAGAAGCGTGCCGTATTCCCATCTCCGACGGCTACCTTTGTCGCGGCGGCGAAAAGGTCCTTGTTTAAACCGTCACAAGGCGTCTCCAGTCCCGCCCACGGCTTGGTAGGATCCTTCCATTCATGCCAAAGCCACCGCAATCTCAAGGCCCTAGTGAACTTGTCCAGATTTAGGACTCCCAAGCCCCCCTGGCTGGTCGGCAAACACGTCTTTGTCCAATTGACTTTACATTTTCCCCCGGTGATATCACTCGTGCCTGCCCAGAGGAATCGTCGTCGCTGCTTGTCCAGTTGCTCCAAAGACTCCTTTGTCACCTTCAAGGCAGTCAGGAGGTAAATTGGCTGCGCTGAGAGCACAGATTTGACGAGCGTGGTCCTCCCGGCAGCTTCCATGTTCTTACCCCTCCAGCTTGCAACCCTCCCTGATATCTTGTCGAAGACTGGTTGTAAATCTGTTTTCCGCATCCTTCCCAGAACTAGGGGGAGGCCCAAGTATTTTAGGGGAAAATTTGCCCTCATTGCTGGGATGCCCTGGAGGACCTCAGTCAGGTCTATGTTGTCACATCTGATGGCCGCTACTTGTGATTTTTGGAGGTTGGTGACAAGTCCAGTGGCTGTGCCGAAACGATGTAGGATGTCCGCGAAAGCCGTGACATCGCCTCGGGTGGGATTAATGAAGATGACAGCATCATCCGCGTACATCGAGATCCGCAGTCGAGTCGTTCTTCCCCGAAGTTTTGAGATTACGCCTAGCTCTGTTGCCTTGGAGAGAATACGCTGTAGAGGGTCTATCGCCAAGATGAAGAGAAGCGGCGAGAGGGGGTCCCCTTGCCGGAGTCCTCTTCCATGCTTGATTCGTTGCCCCGGCGAGCCATTGAGGAGGACTTGGGAGGTGGAAGTGGATAGCAGAGCCCCTAGCCAATCCACCCACCTTGTCGGGAAGCCCCTTTGCTGCAGCAAGGCCAGGAGGTAGTCCCAACGCACCGAGTCGAAAGCCTTCGTTATGTCGAGCTTGAAAAGCAACTTTGCCCGTCTCAGGCGGTGATAACTTCTGGCCATGTTCCACACAAAAAGGAAGTTGTCATGGATACTTCTCCCTTTTATGAAAGCACTTTGGTTGACCGAGATCAAGGCATGCATGTGGGGCCTGAGACGCAATGCAAGCAACTTTGAGAAGATCTTGGCAATGCTATGGATCAGGCTAATTGGCCTGTAGTCTGAAACACTCTCGGCCCCATCCTTTTTTGGGATTAGGACAATGTTCGCTGAGTTGATTAGGTTGAGGTGCGCACACCTAAGATTGAAGATGGAGTTGAACACTAGTAGAATGTCCTCCTTGATGATTTCCCAACAAGCTTTAAAGAAAGCCCCAGTGAAGCCATCTGGTCCTGGTGCTTTATCGGCTGGCATTTCCTTAATTGCTCTATGCACTTCCTCCTCGGAGAACGGTTTCCCCAGAGTGGCTAGATCGACCGGCATGATGTCCAGTGCTTCCCAATTCAGTTCATTTGGCCTCGGCCCCGACCGGCCCATGAAGCTCGCAAAATGGTCATGGATTGTTGATTCCTTTTCCCCATGCGTTACCGCCCAGCCATTATCCTTTCGCAGTCTCTGGATAGTGTTTTTTCTTTTACGCACATTGATCTTGAGGTGGAAGAATTTCGTGTTCGCATCGCCTTCCCGGATGTGGGTTACCCTGGAGGCCTGTTTTTTCCTTGCTCGTTCGATGGAAGCGAGTCCGAGGATTTTTCGCTTGAGGGCGGCTCTCAGCCACATTTCCTGAGGTGATAGATCTCTGTGCTCTTGAGCAACATCGAGCCTTTGGATGACGTCGAGCGCCATGTGGAACTGCAGCTTGGCCTCCGTGCAGATGCCTTTTGCCCAATCTCTAAGACCGACCGCAGTGCGCTGGAGCTTTTGGTTGAGCCGGTGCATAGGCTCGGTGTGCGACGATGACTGGCTCTAGAGAGCCTTGACTTTGTCCTTGAACCCCGGTATCCTTGTCCAGAAATTTTCAAACTTGAATCTCCTCGGACTGCGTGGGCAATGCGGGTTGGAGAGGACCAGCGGGCAATGGTCAGAAGGTCCAGTAGGTAAGGCATGAAGGACATGGTGGGGGAAAGCAAGGTCCCATTCCTCATTGCAAAAGCATCGATCAAGTTTGACGAGGGTGGCCCTTCGACGCTCGTTGCTCTAGGTAAACTTCCTATTCTGCAGGGGAATCTCATGGAGCTCACATCTGTCAATGACTGATCGGAAACGTCTCATGCGTGCTAGGTTGATATTGCTATTATTTTTGTCTTGTGCTCGGTAGATCATGTTGAAGTCTCCAAGGATTAGCCACCCTTCCCCGGAGCTGGGCCTTAGTCTTCTGATATGCCGGAGGAAAGCGTCCTTGAGATGGTGCCTAGTGGGCCCGTAGACGGCAGTGAGTAGGAACGTGGTTCCTGTGACTATGGGCGTCACTTGTGCGGAGACTGAGAAGCGGCCGATTCGAACCTCTTGGACATCCAAAACTCCACTGTTCCAAAGGAGGAGGATTCCTCCTCTCGTGCCTCTTGCCGGTTTAAAAGCGAATTTATCGAGCTTGTAGCCTCCTAGGAAACGAGCGAGTCCGTCGTCTATGTTCTGGAGCTTTGTCTCTTGGAAGCAGGCTAAGGTGCACTTTGTGTCCAGCATAAGCTCGTGGACCGTGTTGCAGCGCGCAGGTGAATTTAATCCTCGTACATTCCAAGAAATGACATCTAGACTTTGTGCCATTTATCAACAAAAGTTCTCTGGGGGCATGTACCTGCCTTCATTCGATTTGGTAGTGAAGGTGCCGGCACAAAATGGTTTGGTGGCCCAAGGTGAAACGGCGGCCCAACAAATGGGCGGCTCTGCCCAGCTTGGCTAGACAGCCCGATAAGGGATGGCGGCCCAACAAAAGGGGGACGACGGCTTGGGAAGCGACGGCCTTTGGGCAGCCCAACGCGCAGCTGTGCGCGCTTAGCGTGGCCCAGGATTGGATGCGTGTGCGCGCTGACGCGTGGGCCCGTGTGCGTGAGAGCTGTTGGCGCTCGGCCACTGACGCGTGGGCTAGGGAGGCTGACAGCTGCTGTCATGGGGGCTCTGACGCTGACGTGTGGGCCGGGGCGCGTTCCGCGACCCCAAGGGGAGGCCGAGCCGTTCCCGGGCGCCTGTAAGGTGTTCGGCCACGGTCCACGACGCGGCTTGGTGGACGAGTCTGTCCGGAACGGCGACGAGGGTGGCGGCGACGAGGGTGGTGGCGACCATGCATAGCAGAGGCAAACACAGCAATCCACGCAGTGAAGAGAGGGAATACCAGGTTCTTGCCGACATCGGCTACAAAAGCACAAGTAGTCTTTCAACGTTGTTGGGCAGGCTGCACGCAGGCCGCCGGCGATCCAACTGGAGGAGGCTGCTCGCAGGCCGCCGGCACTCCATTCACAAAGCGAAGAACAACGATACATGGAGCAGAGATGACTCCCGAGACAAATTTCGCAGTAGCGAAGACGCATTAGGCAGCGACGCTCTGCTCTGCTTCATCGGCCGCGTCGGCGATCCCTTCGCCATTGTTGCGTTACTGGGCAGAAAAGGTTGTGGAGAGTACTTGTCGTCGTCCCCAGGTGTCATAGGCTCATGGCTCGTAAAGACGATATATGCGTGTCGTCGCGTGGACTCCGGGTCGGGGAGAGCGCGCGGGGGCGGGCCAGGTTTCCCAAACCGTCAGGACCGGGTTTACCGTACCCCGACGGTAGGTAACCGTGAAAAGCCGTGCAAATTTTATCAAAAATTTAATTTTTTTAAATTTATTTAAATTTAAAGATGTTACCATAGTATTTATATTACCGTGCCCCCACGATAAGCCCGTAACCGCGGTAACCGCACGGTTACTGGCGGTAAAGTAAACTCTGGGGCGGGAGCCGCCACCACCACCGCCCCCAAATTCACCCCCCAATGGTGGCTCGCGTTGCTCCGATCTGCTTGCCACCATACCATGGTCGGCCTGCGGCGATGGCTTAGCTCTGCCTTCTCGGACGGGGTTAAGCGCCACAGCTCTGCGTCCATCTCCATGGCGGCGAAGTGGTGGAAACGCTGCACCCTGAACAGAAGTTAAGAGGATCCACTTCCTAGGAGAGATGAGTCTGGTACAGTTTACAGTTGTATTGCTGATAGGATAGGTTTTCTTAACTTTGTGCAGTAGCATTTGGAAGAAGAGCTGCCAGCTTTGCTAGCTTAAGGTTCATCGCCGGCTCGCCGCACCATGTAAGGCAGCGTGTGTGGTGTGCGAATCGTGAAAACCAAACAAATCGATCAGCCGCACTAGCACTAGAACATCTGCACCGCTTGCTGCAGACGAGTACATCTAGCTAAGATCAAACATGCTACAGTCAATGTGAGTCTAGCTTTGACCAAGAGGGCATCTCTCATTCAGTAGACCGCCAAATACAATGCCAACCATTATCACGACATTCAGAGCTCAAATTGGCCGCCACCGTGAATGAAACAAATACAATTAATATTGAACATTATGTGTGTTTACATGTATATATATGTATACATCTGTATTTGCACTTACAAATTAACGATAGTATTTTGATACAACAGGGTTAGACTTAGAATGGACGACGAACAAATAATAATTAATTGACATACATTCTCCAGTTATACACCAGTTAATAACAGAGACACGAAGACAGTTAATTAATGTTAACCTTCTCTTCATGCACTAGCTAGGCTCGCGCTACTGAGGTTATAGCAGATTATATAACAGTAGTGTCATTAATTGACAGTCATGGAAAAGACCTTTTAGTGATCGCACTCAGCTGGAGTGCTGATGGCCAACGCGGAGGTTAGAAACGTCCATTTCCCACTCAAAAACATGCTGGAAATGCCCTTCCCTTTGGAGAGCGGAAGCCACAATTTGTTGCTCCCTTCACGACCCCATCCCGGCTTCATCACTTCTTTCGCCTTCTTCTTGACCAGCTCTTGCTCAGTAGGGCAGCCATTGATTTGCTTCGGTGCTAAAAGGAGTGACACAATCTGCAGCAGCTCATTCACTGTGGTTTCTTTGCTGCCCAACCTTTGGTATGAATGTGATGGCCTCATCATCAAGAACTTGTCCCTTATGAGTGCCTTGAACTTGCTAAAAATGGAAACCCTACCACTAACTTTGGTCGTAACGGGGAAATGGAACTTCTCGGTCGCCTTACTGACGGCGGTTGCTGCCGGGTTCGAGTGGAAGCTGACCTTCTTCGATGGCTCAATGCGGTGGAAGAATGTCTTCGCCGCAGCGACCCTTGAAACGAATAGCCTGTGGTTGACGTCAACCTTCTCGTACAGATCGAAAGATGCATTAGGGTTGACGTCGTCGAAACCAGCAGCAAAGTCGTCAGGTTGAGATTGCGAGAAGATCGGGGCAGTGTCGATGCCGCCTACGTCAGTGGGATCGGTCATGCGATGACCGGCTTCTCCTGCAATCTAGCTCTGAGTTAGTGCATGCAAGAACTGTATCTGTATACAGTCTGTATCGAATATGGAATACTGCTAATTACTTCTGTGGAGCCCATGTAAAACAGCCAAAATTAAATATTACATACCTGAATTATCTGCAGTGACTTTTATAGGGTACTGCGCGATGATGTCTTCTGTTGGATTGCTTTCATCTCCTTCTACAACAATCTGCTTGAGACAAATGAAGCATGAAAGTAATCAGTCTCATGAGATGTAGTATATATATAATGATGGGAATATACTTGTATAGGTATGATGCAAACAATTACCTCCCCAAGGTCATTGTTCACCAACTTGACTCCTCTAAGGTTCTCCACCCGCTTCTTCTCGTCCTTGAACACCTCCATGTCAGCGATCTCGACCTGTAGCCTTGCGGATTCGTGGTGGTTAGAAGTGCCAACGCCGCCCATCTCAACTAGAGAGGACAGTTCATTGACGTAGCTAGCACTGCTTGTGCTAGCTCCTAACCACATTTCAGGGTAGCTACTGGTGGAGCCATTAATTAGCTCCTGAGAGGCAGTCGCAACTGACAGGAATTCTTGGAGAATGTCAACTTCGTTGGGGTTACTGCGAAGTATGCCAATCTTCGTGTCAAGGCTGACGTCCTGTGGGAAATCCTCCACCTCCAAGGGAGGCAAGGTGAGCCTGTGCTGCAGCCTCGCACATTCCAGTGCAACATCCACCTGCATATGAATATCATTGCACCGGTAAGAACTCATTGCCTGAATATACATGTCATCTGTACCAGTAAGTAACCTTCATTTTTGACTATATATGTATATGTACCTTGGATGGAAGGCATGAGAAGTTGGCAGAAACTGGGTTCGTCAAGAATGGATTGGTGGCGTTGAAGGCATCTTCACTCAGAAACTGCATCCATTTGCCATCCTCGTGAGGTGCACTCATCTGCATTCCAAACCCACCGTGCATGGAGTCCATTGGCGTCTCTGTTGGGAAAGAGAAGCTGCTGCTCTCAAAGTCATCACCTCTTCCATCACACGACACGTCCAACGTTGGGGAGCGATCGATACTGCTCGTCATCCATTGAGGTTGCTCGACATGGTGGTGCACCACACCATAATGCTCTATGATCTTTGGCCCGGGCGCTGTCTTCTTGAACACCCGGCATAAAGCATATGCATCCTACATATAGACACACAAATGCAAAGAGGTTGCATATCAGAGGCCGCGTCCATGTCAAGCAGCTAGTAACATATTTTACTCTAGGTTTATAATTTCAGAAAAGAAGGGCTAAATATAACATATATGGTTTATCCATATATTATGGTTGTAGATTTAAAAATGCAACAAGATTAATAGTAACACACCTGTAAGCCAGTGTCAGTCTCGCATTCCCTCTCATCGAGGCGGTACTCGTGCATGACCCAATCGGTGCGAGAACCATGTGGAGCTCGACCACGGTAGTACACAAGAGTCTTCTTCATACCAACTGCACGCCTCTGTGAGTTCACTTTTCGATCTTTCCCAGTTGCCTTCCAGTATCCGGCTTTTGTTGCACGGTTCGTCCTTGATCCATTTGGGTACTTGCGGTCTCTAGGGCTGAAGAAGTACCATTCGAGATCTTTACTCGGAAGAAAGGATTTTTCTGAATATTGAACGATCAGTTAGGGGGTGTCATACAAACAAAAAGTCATACATAATCATGCATGCAGCATAAACATTGAAGTACTTGTCTACTATCATGATTGGATCTAATGACAGAGTTAAGATATGGCTATTTAACATGATAGCCCACCATAGCTGAAAGAAAATTAGACCAAGGTCACTTTATATCTCTTGGAGGCTGTGCGGACTTTTGTTCATCTTCTTGACCTATATGTTCATCACAAGTTCCTTTCTTAGTTTCTTGCTTTATTTTGTCACCCCAAGAAAAAAGGCTCATCTTTATTTTCTCTTTTTATTCGATATTTTTACAGCACTCGCTTCGTAGAATGTTGAATGCTACATGGTGTTTTTGTAGTAAACTGTCAAGCTTGAAAGCAAACAGCAAGTGGATAAAGAGAGAATATATCTTTTCCTCAAATCTCTCTGTGATTGTGACATGGTCCAAAATATATAAACTTTAACTTTGATGTTACTGATATAAAGGATTTATTTTCCATTTCAAGTATCTCAGTGCATGGACGTATATAATGTCACCTTTACACTTGGCAGAAATTTGACGTTTCTTTTTGAAGGTAAATTTCTTTTGACAAAAGGATCAAGATCTATCAATATCCCTCCTTTCGGTGTGCATAAGATGTTTGAAAGTAAAGCAAATTTCACAGTATGATTAATCTTGTTTTCACACAAAGCTATGACAGTGAAACATCGCTTTTGACAATGCTTGATTTTTTATATATAAAGAGAAAAAAAATCAAATATGCTTTGATATAACTAGCAATTCAAATGTACCAAAATTTACGAATTAATCATGGAAACCTTTTCTTTTGTGACATAAATGACATAAAAGCTACTTATGTGAAATAAAAGAAAAACTAAAACAACAGATAGAGCTACACATTTATAGCCAGGATTAATTAGTGATTATTATTACATACATTTCAACTACAAATAGCTAGATGAAGTGCTCATCAAGAAGGGAACATGTGGTTATTCTTTCCTCAAGTAGTGTAGGCACTGGTGTTTCTTGGGAGGGCATAATAGTATAAGAATTGAATAAGATTGCTTAGTGTCTACATAACACGGCATCCAATAAACATACTGGACCTATATATGTGCTTTCCTTGGAGAACAATAAAGGTGCATGCTTGCCTATAGTTAATTGTTAACCTGAATTTTAACATGCATATAAACTTAAAACTTGTCCTTATAGCATTTATACAAAAGTCTCATACAAATTATATATCATGAAACTGCTATTCCTACCCTTAAAACAAAAAGAAAGAAACTGTTACTCCTATATAGCAAGAGAATGATATATAAGAACGCCAATTGGTGATAGCTGCATGGGCCTAGGGTTGGATTGAAATATATATATCCTAGCATGGGCTACAGCATTCTAACTTCTACCACCAACAAGCAACATAAAAACTAGGAATAGATATCTTTAGAACAAGCAAACTAAGAACATACCAGGCAGATCCCAAGGCTCACACTTGTAAAGATCAACCTCTGGAATGATTTCGAGTTCTATCTGTCTTCCGTTGATCTTCCGCTTAAGGTAGTAGATGATTAGTTCTTCATCGGTGGGGTGGAACCTGAAACCTGGAGGCAAACTCACGGGCGCCATATGCTTCCTCTAGCCTTCCTCTCAAAACTCCAACAGCAAGAGATGCTTAGAGCTAGGCAGGCAGCTGGCAAGCCGGCTATCCAAAGCTAAAATGTGGACAGCCACCGAACTTGTTTGAATAGCTATATGAATGAATTATAATCAGCTACAATGTACAAAAACCTGCAACATACAATAACACATAGATGAGTTAACAAGAATGTCATGCAAGTAAGACAAAATGAAGAGGATCGAGGAGGAAGAGAGGAGACCTTGATGCTATTGGCTAATGGCACATGAGAGAGGAAGAACAAGAGAGGGAGGGAAAGGGGCTGCGGGAGGGAGTGTGCTTTATAGCAAGTTTTCCGAGAGTATTTTATGTATATGTTTGGATTCTTGCCAACTTTCTCAAGAAGCTACTACTCCTCCATGTACAGCTCTCTCGCTCTCTATGTCTCTCTCTCTCACCTTGGGTGCTTTTGCTTTCTGTTGTCTTGTGTCAGTTAGCTTTAGCGGTGAATAGAGAAATATCCCAATCTTCTCTCCTTGTCTTTGGCTGCCAATAAAGTGAGGCCCTGTAGCTCCAGAGATGGAGAGATGCCATTGGTTGCTTTGTGGGGCCACCATGGCTGTGCCTAGTCAGCTCTCGTTGGAAAGAGTGAGGGGCCCAAGGTTGGTACTCGATTCGCGCGCTTTTTTGCCCCTGGCAGCCTCCCCCCCTTCCCTTTGACGGTTTACGTCACGTTCACACACGCGCCCCCATGTAGATTTTGCCGGGGGCCCTGCCTCGATGCGTGTGCCCTGCATGATTAGCAGCTAATCCATGTACTATAGTACTAATACTTTGTCAAGGAGCTGATTAACTGTCTCTCAACTGAGAAGCACAATGCTGAGCTCAAGTTTACCTGTACATTCTTCCGTTCTGGGTGTTTAAGAGTGGATGCCATGCTCGGTAACCGATGTGATGGATGCAGCCTGCTGGCCGACAGTAAGCTACTAAGCTGGTCACCTGTGGAGATACTATCAAGAGAAAAGTTAGTGTTGAATATATTTTGATTGATTTCTGTATATTGTGCAAACTTCAGGTTAGTACTCTGAACGAATGTGCATGCATGCATGCATGCATGCATGCATGCAGTGGAAGTCAAGATATAATTGGTGAATGCTCATAAAACTACTTCAAGGAGCTGGCTTACGATTTAAAATAGTACATAAACAACATATATTATGAAAAATGCAACAGCCATAACACTAGAATGCAATAGCCATGACCCTAAAAAAATGCAACAGCCATGAGATCAAGGAATCAAATGACACTTGCATTGTTCAGTTTTCACAGTTTGGCAAGCATCCATCCAAGGTGACAAATTTGGCAAGCCCATTTGCCAGAAACAAAGGACCCTAATAAGAGCAGGTACAATAGCGGGCTATAAACCAGCTATAAACATATTTTAAAGAGATAAAGGAAGAGAGGGAAGAGCAGCGGGCTACAGATCTGTAGCCAGCTGCAGCACGGACTCCAAGACGTAACGAGTGTATGACAGGTGAGACCGGGTATTAATAGTATAGTAAGCAATTATTGTATGAATTGGCTATTACATTGGCTCTAGATGATTTGGAGCTAGTACTTGGCTATACTATTAAACTTGCTCTAAAGATTGTGCTCACAACTGTCCACACTGAAAGGATTGAAAAAGGCTTCTGTTGGATCTAGTGAGCAACCAGAAATCCAAGGTGAAAATAGGACCCACTAATACCAAAATGATTTCGTTCACATTTGACCCACAGTTATCTCATTTTACTATGGTTTTCAGTAAATATAATATATCCACAAACCACCGTCCTTTTACTGAAGTCAGCAAGAGCCTGCTAAAAGAGCCATTTTATCCTACAAACATGGGCATATCAGAATAAAAGAGATCACTGATTAGGATGCGTTTGAACTATGGTTAGGGACAACACAATTGGTTGGTCCATGATCGAATTATACTCTCCAATTCATTCTAGCTAGGTATGCAATGAACCAATGATGGTGACGATCTCTCAGCAGCTATCAAAAAGAAAAGGTGGTTATCCAACAAATGTACTGTGATAGCCAGGCTTTCGACACGTTCCTCTGCTAAGCCTACATGGCAAGTGCAAGAGCTGGGTCCCGGGCGCTTTTGAGGCCCTCCAACTTGCGGCTGCTGATGCATAGCTTGTGGGCCACTTTTCCTTTTTATCAATCCATCCGCCCCAGCTTTAGGTTCCTTTCCCCTTTTCGAGTTTATGCTTCTCCCCACCACACATAGCGAGTATCTCCAAAACCATCCCATCGGAAGCTATTCTACGTATCTAGCTCCCTCCTGCCTCAAGCGTATCATGTACAAGTACATTAGTAAATACGAATAATGGCACAACTTTAACTGAGTCTATGATTTGTGGCAACGATATGATACGAAAAAGGAACAAGGTGTCCAATGTAATGTAACATGAATGGTAAAACAAGTCGGTCGATCCGACAGCTTAGAGTGACCAGGAAGGACACACATGACGCAATCTATTTAAAATATAAAAGTGCAGTGATTTAGTATTTACTTAATATTATGAAATGGTGAAGTACGATCAACCAGCTTGATTAGTAAAGGAGGCACAAATCTCCACAACTTCACATGGCTTTTAAGGAATAAGAGCAGATAAAGGGAGAATTTAGCCCACCTGGACCCAGCAAATCAGCTAATGTATCTTAACAATGATGACAGATTGCCAGAGACAAATTACGTTCTGATCAAACTAATGATTAGGGGCTTAAGGTCTTTACTAGAGCCTGTTCTATGATAGCTACATCTAAACTGTTTGCCTTTGTATGATAACACACAACCTATCTTTATTTTTGTCTTATTCTTAAACACCAAGCCTACAATTGGATGACATATAGTCTTAAACATCGTAATGTAATTTGAGGAATAAGCGTAACTGGCTATAGAACTTCAACTTTCGATATATTTCCCCTGAGGACTACACAATTCAGTTCACCGTTCAGATAGCTAGCTTGCCAGCAGTACCAGTTTTGATGAAAAATAACTGACCCGCAATAGATTAACTGTGCCAAAGAATAATTCTTAGAACATTGAAGGGGGTGTTGGGATCAGACCTTGAGTGCCCACATTGTCATCCACGGATAGATCAGTGGCCTCTGCCAGAGGCAAGCAAAGTACTTCAACCTGGATACGGAAATAGTTAGAATTAAGATATGCTGAGATATATTCCATTCAAAAGCATTTCACAAAAGTTATTTAATCACAAAGGTTGCAGAGCTGAATGCAGTGTCGGTTCTGATTATAGGTGAAGAGGAATCAAAAGAAAAGAAAACAGAACAGTGTAGCCGAAAGGATAGGCCACCCTTAGCCTCCCAACTTTTGAAAGCCCAAAAAGTAAGCCCTTGTTCAAGTATAGTACCTTCCACAAGAATCTTCTTGTACCCAGACAAGGAAAGAAATCTGAATACCTGAAGAAATATTATGATGATAATATAACCAGGGCAGAAAACTTTATCTGTTTCCATTGTAGACAGTTCCTGCTGTTCAATCCATAAGACATAAAGTTCGTATTTCTCCTGTAGCAGTCCAAAACTCCAAATTCAGTTCCCACCAGTGTCATTTTCTCGACTGATGATTAAAATCCATAAGACGATAAGTACCCTGTAAAGTAAAGTAGTTTAGACAACTCGCAAAGAATTTGCTTATGTCATGTCCAGTCACTACGTGAGGCTTTCACATGGTTTATTATCTCTGATTTGCTGGCCATAGTGAGTGCAAGAATCAGTAATAGCACTTTTATAGCAGCACTAACAGTAGGAACCAACACTCAGAAGTCAGAAGGTGTGGCTCACTTACTACACTAAATCTAATAAGCCAAGTTTGAGGACTCACTCTGACAGCATTGCTCAGAGGTAATCTGAATTAAGAACTCATGTTCTGATTTAACCTTGCTGCTGCCTGCTGGACCATTATCTTCCTGGCAGCCCATCCACTCTGTACCATAATTTATTGTATCTTCCTTAATAGATGACAAAAAAAAGATCAAATTCTGATATTCTAAATTCAGAATTGGACCATTATCTTGGCTCTATATCATTGCAGCTAGGAGCCTAGAACACTAGCTCGATCCGATGTATGTCAAGGAAAATCTTACATAGCATTGGAGAGCCAAAAGACACAGCATAAATTGTCATTAACTTCAATCAGTTTCCAGTTCAGACTACTGCAGTTCTGCTTGCCAGCTTCATATCTGGTGGTAGAAACTGCAAAAGTAAGAGAAGACAGGAAATTTACCATTTACAGCATTGTACAGTATACTTTGAAGCTAAGTTATGCAAACATCATAACAAATACATATACAGGGAGGGAATAAACTTGGTCGGTTGGTCCGTTCTCATTGTATGTCTTGTTTAGCACAATTAAACAGAATAACTTGGAACACAGAGATGCAGGTTTTTGGAGCTTGCAGCAGGTAAACGCAAGCACAAAAATGGAGGAAAACATGTCAAAATGCAATCTTCAACAGGAAAAAAGCAATTATAGAACTGAGGTCGCTATCGAACCAAAAGTTAGAATAATTGTCTTTGTTCATTGGATACTGCAGGCTTCTAAGCTATAATAAAGGAACCTGCACATGTTTAGCATGCTTCCTTTTCTCTTGACAATTTGAGAAAGCAAGATATCTTGTGAGCTTCTGAAATTTGAATATGATACAGTTCAAGGTGAAACGAACAATGTGCTACCAGAGCACTCTGTCTATTAGTTTTATCATTGTGAAACCTCTTGAAAAAAGCATCATGATAAGTTGATAACCGGCATCATCATAGTATATATATAGCTAAAATGAAAAGGGGGAAAATTGGTAGTGGTGAAAAGGAACCGTCATTTTCAGTTCTGAGGCAAAGAAATAAACCCACCTTGTTAAATAGGATAGAGCATTAAAACAAGAAGAATGGACTCATATTGCGGTTAAGGAAATAAACCAATAAATCAAATATCAAAGTAAATGACATGTTAAATTAAGTTCCTAAATAGAGTGAACAGTTCAAAAAGTTTACACTGATAGTCTGTTACATTTCTAATTTCAGAATTTTCTTGTGTTTAATAACTGTCAGAAACTCAGAATTCATTAATTTTTTTTAAAAAAAAAACTACAATCCACTGAATTGAATTTTAAACAATACTTATGTTCAAGTACTAGAATTTAGAATTTCTGTATGAGAAGCCATCAGCAGGGCTTTCACATGTGTTTTGGCCATGATTTCGTGATCCTAGAAGCACAAATTGAACTTAATCAACAAACACATTGATTTTAGATGTACTCAGAAGATTCTACTAAAACCTTATATAAGAAGATATACAGCCCCAAGCGATTACTATAAACAACTCCTACTTGCATGCTTATTATGGTAATGTTCAATCTCTGCTATTATCCAAACACATAAGTTAAGAGGGCTTATATTTGCCCACATTACCCTTAGCACTTCCGGTTTTCTTTCCAGACTAACATAAGAAAAAAAGTTCAACTTAACACAAGAACGATGAAACAATTGTGGTAGGCTGGCAGCCTGCAGCTAAGTCTGCAATATAACTCCGCAAGTCCGTAACTACCCTGTGAACAAGCAGATTTCTTCAAAATGCATGCAACTTACGTTATAAACCCAGGTTTTCTGAATATTATATTTACGCTTTCAAACATAAAGAGTGACTTCGCCTCAAGTTATATGTAGAGTTATAAAGTTTAAAAGGCTAGATTATGAACCAGTCCACAATGTTCTTTTGTTTTTCCATATACCAGTCATGTTCTCGGTTAAAATTATATGTGATGTGTAATGATGTTTATATCCTACATTATGGATACTTCATAGCTTTCTCATGACTGCTAACATACATTCAAACTATAATAGATTAAACAACTGATATTTTCCTATCATACCCTTGCATGGCAATACAAGTCTCCCCCTTTAAGATCCAGTTGTGCAAGTACAAGTTTATGCATCAAAATAACAATTAAACATTTAAACTGTCTAAAATGATCATAGTTAGCTTATGTACACACATTTTTTCTCTCTCTCAAAGATAAGTCACTTTCATGGAAATTTCCATAGCCAGGAGAATTTATCTTATGCAAGGACCACCCACAACTCTTAGCGCACTGATTGGTACTTCTTTATTATGTTGATACATTACAGTGAGGCCTGACGCTGACTAAACACTACACGAAAAACTGTGGCTATACAGACATGGAACTAAATTGTAATTGATAACAATGGCAGCTCTCGTTCATGTATATGAGGTGCACAGCAATTTTCAACTGGCTTCAACCATGCAGTGAGATAACAGTACACATCTAAAACAAGTTATATGCCATCAAAGTAAGCAGATGCACCAGAAAAACTTGGTCCCCATATTTGATTGGCATATGTTAGCTCGCACAAACCAATTGTACAAACTGGAAATTATCATGGATTTAGCAGAAGGAAAAATTGGAAAGCGGACGTGTTCAAAAACTGTCACAGCAGCCACCACTCACCAGTCATGCCGACCCACCAACCAGTGGAAAGCTGTGAGATATTCTGCAAAAGATAGAAGTGCGCGGTATGTTATCAGTGCGCCTTCCTTCTGTTTGTGATACCTTACAAGTATAATGTATCACATATTCGCATTACATACTTCATGCTGAATCAGACATCCAGATATGGATAAATTTGGTTCAGGACAGTTATCAAAATGGTGATATGTGGCAAAGCACAGCTGTGAGCAAGAGTTAAATAAGGTTACCTTTTTTAGTTAACCTTCTAAATAGACAAGTACAACTACAAATCCTTAATATTATAGACATGGCTTGAAATCCACATTCTTCGTAAAGACAATGCAAATGGTCCCTAAATTTTGCAGCTAAAGATTGAATAGGTCACTTACAACAAGTTACAGTTAATTTGAATCGACATCAAGCATCAGTGCAACACACACTTAATTCAGAGAACGTCTCTGCATAACCAAATCAAAAAGGCAATGGGCAGTTGTTTTCTTGAAATACTATCCGACATCCCATTTTCTCATTTCGCCCATATGCAACAATGTCGGAGATGCTAAAGTGCCACAACCTCATGCCAAATAACCCATACAGTACTTCATATTTCAGAGCTAATTTCGTGCCCAACTGAGAATCAAATACCTGCAAGCTGCATTGACAGCCCCAAATTAAAGAAAGAAAGAGGTGATGGGTGTAGCAGCATACCTGTTCCAGTACGCAACCGTCATTGTTGTTCGATCGGCGGCACAATATGCCTCCTGCACCCCACCTCCGGTAACAGCGAGAGCATTCGGATTGGGGCCGCGAGGCATGAGGGGAGTTCACTCGCTGAGGAGACCAGCGCGGCTGGCCCGAGATGAGACTCGGAAGCCAAAGCGACCGATCTACTATCCTCCTGGGAGTGGCAATGGAGGCCGGAGAGGAGTGGGGATGCAAAGGGGAGGGAGACGAGCGGCCACGCTGAGCCAGCCCGAACACAGTCGCGCCGGCATACGAGGAGGCGAAGAGAAATCCGGCGCCACCCACAATCGCCCGGCGGCGCGAGAGCGCCGAGCAGCAGGAGGCCACGTGCCCTTGCAGCGAGGGTTCCGTTTCGCGGCGTCAAGGCGCAGTCTCTGCCTGTGCGGCGGGTCCCTTGGAGATGGGCAAACGAGGGGAGAGAATGGGGGTGGAACACCGGAGCGGCGGCGGCGCAGCCGGCGGTGGTCGCCGGTGGGGGTGATCGCTGCCTCTGTCGCCGCCGCGACGGGGAGGTGGCAAAATTCGGCAACGAGGCTGTGGGCTTGGACTCCCAGTTGGGCTTTCGGCCCAGATACCAACGAGTCCCGAAGAGCCCAATTTGGATTTTTCCCACCCACCCGTTGAACTTTTTTTGGAGGAAAACCGCCAGTTCGAATCTCGAATTTTGAAAGCCAATAGACCACTCAGCTGATACATCGTTCAAATTACGAGCATTCACATGGAGCGCGAAATTGCGCAGTTTGCAACGAAATTTTCAAGATAGCCGCCTCTCAAATTCAAAAATGGATCAGCGCATACAACATTTCAAAGCGACCAATGGATCATTTTTTGGAAGACAGCAAGTCGGATGTACTAATCAAGAGAGAAAATGATTCATTTAATCCAACCATCCATTCACTTTGCACAAGCAGAAACAACGAAGTAGTACAATTTCCGCAACGAAACCCTAAGCAACGCTAACGGCATCAGATCTGGATCGAGCACAGGGGGCCGGGAACTCAGCCGCCGAAGCCGTAGAGGGTGCGGCCCTGGCGCTTGAGCGCGTAGACGACGTCCATGGCGGTGACGGTCTTGCGGCGGGCGTGCTCCGTGTAGGTGACGGCGTCGCGGATGACGTTCTCGAGGAAGATCTTGAGCACGCCGCGGGTCTCCTCGTAGATCAGCCCGGAGATGCGCTTCACGCCGCCCCTCCTCGCCAGCCGCCGGATCGCCGGCTTGGTGATGCCCTGGATGTTGTCGCGCAGCACCTTCCTGTGCCGCTTCGCGCCGCCCTTGCCAAGACCCTTGCCTCCCTTGCCGCGGCCCGACATGGCTGACGATGCGTAAGAGCTCGAGGTGGAAGACGAAGACGATCTGGAGGATTTGGGGATTTTGCTTGTGAGATGCGGAGGAGATGGGCGGGGTATTTATAGCGGTGGGAGGAGGCGTTTGGGCGCGGAGGTGAAAATGGAGCGATCCGTGGGAGGTGGGGGTTTCGCGCGATGGATCGGAAATGGACGGGTATGATTGGGTACGGCTTGGGAGGACGGATCGGTGACGTGGCGGGGAGGAGGGGTTCGATCCGTGTGGTTCGTAAATGGAGAGAAGTGATTGGTTAGACGTGAGAAGGCCGGATAGATGACGTGGCGTCATCGGATTTGTGAAGACCGGGCTCAAAACTTGGGCTGGAATTCGTGATTTCTCCTTTGGACTTGGGCTTTTAGCTGTGGGCTTGCATCTACTCTTGCTTTGGTTGGGTACTTGTTCTACTCTTTGTAAATACTTGTGCACCTTTTCACTTCTTTTCTATCAGTATATGAGGCAAATTTCTTGCCTTCATTTCAAAAAAAAAAAAACTACACTTGATCACAGATTCACACTTCTAGTTAGTGATGGAAAACGAAAACTGTGTCAAAAAACTGTGAAATGTTTGTTATGACCATCCATGGATTGCCATCTGAAGATATGGTCAGTAGATGATTCAAGCATTTGCCAAAACGCATAACATATTTTGAAGAGAACTATCCAAAGTTCTCTACTTCTCATGTACACATAAGAGACAACAGCTATGTACACAGACAGCAAATTGGTATATCAAAGAGTGCATAGTCTAGTGATGTATTCTACACCTCTCAGAGAAAGTACGAAATTGTACTCATATTCAGCTTTGTATTGCAAACAAGTACCTAGTCTATCAAAGTATTTGCATATACAGATACCAGATATTACCCATCTTCAGTACATAGAAGAACTACTGAAACTGATGATACAGTCCAAGTAAGAACTGGGAATGCTATACCCACAAGAAAAATAAAACGAGAATACTACTGAAGTTAATCTCAATAGGTAATTTGGTATGAGTGTTTGGCTTCTCAAGTACTTGCATACTCAAGTACTTACTCCACTCATCTTCAGTTGTCCAGCGGATACATGATGTGCCTATCAAAGAATTTGCATATAGAAGTACCAGATTCTATCTAACTTCTGAAGGTTTTGGCTGTGTACATCCGAAATAGATGTAGAGGCCATGTTCTTTCCATTATCTAAAAAAAAATATCTTCTGTAGCTTTTGGCACGATCCAAAAGAACAATACGGGTGTGTTTGTTTGCTCGTATCCATCTAGCCTGGCTCATCTCTCCCATCCTGGCTTAGTTTGATCTGGTTGAGGGGATACATATGTAGCTGTTTGGTTGTTATAGATTGGAGGTATGGATACCTCCTTTCTTTGAGGGTAAGATTACCGTCTATAACTAATGGATGAAATTTTCTATCATCTCAAAGCTGATCGTTTTACAGTATATGATATCGATTTTTAACAAATGCGAAATATGCATAGGATTGTATTAGTCAGTGTATCACTGTATATAAAATCAAGTCATTGGATTTCTTACACTGACGAATAAAATAGTATATGAACCACATCGGGTGCTACAGTATTGCATCAACTTTGTTATGTTCAATTAATTCATCCAAGTGGTGAGAAAAAACAGCAAATAAATAAAAGGAAAAAGAAGGCAGGTGACTGTGGCCTCGTCGCCGAGACAGCCAACTACGCCGCGGTGGCAGGGCGTAGATCCGGCAATAGCGGGATCCTGACGATTTTCGCCGCCATCAGTACGTCCGGATCCGGCAACCAGAAGCCTGAGGCCACCAGATCGAGCTCCTGGGCTCTGGATCTGACGGAAGAAGGGAGAGGAAGAGGGCCCGATGCAGCAGCTATAGACGAAGGCGGTGGCGATGGTGGCGGTGACAGCGGCGACTAGGAGGAAGATCCGGGCGTCAGCAGTGACAACCCTCTCTCGTCGTCACATCTGGATTCGGATGAAGAAGAGCAAGTGGCATCTTTGGTAGGAGCCGGATTCGACTTCGACGGCTTCAAGCGGGGCTGGATTTGGCGGCGGCGGCGGCTTCGAGGGGAGGGGCTCTAGCGGTTCTGGTTGAGGAAGCTTCGATGGCTTTGTCGAATATGGCACGATGATGGAGATGACGGCGACGGTGCGGCGATGGAGACGGGAGGCACCGAGCGACAAATGAGATGGGAAGGTGAGCAGAAGCTGGAACCCCTCTCGCCTCCTGCACCTGCGCGTCCCCGAGCTTGCACCCACGCGTCCCCCGCCTGCACGCGCTCAGCCCGGATGAGGAGCGAAGCTCAGATCGACCGTTTCTCTCGGACCTGGCTCGGAAGCCCGATTTGCACGCGTGGAGCCAGGCTCGGGTGGCCGTGCAGGCAACCAAACACCAAAGGCCTGCACCCGTGGATGCGAGCCAGGTGCGATGCAGAGAACCAAACACACCCTAAGTCAATCCAGTGGTATGAATGTCTGGCTTTGCCTGGCGATGGTGATTTTCATATCACCATTTGTTCCTGATCATGTCTGCCCTCTTCTCTATAACAGCCAGGTGACTGATTTACGGCAAGACCTCTTGACATCTACATCACAGAACATCTCAGGGAGAGGACATCAAGACAAGATTCATTGTGCTGATTCTGCATGTACAGTGAGCTTCTGAAAAATCAACTTCAATTCAGCATCCAGATCGCCCTTGCCAATCTTGTGCAAATCTTTGATAACTCTAGTGTAAGCAGAATGGTCAGGCAAGAGTGCCTCCTTGTGAATTATTTTTCGAGCAGAAATTTCGCCTGTGAATGTGATTTCCTACCACATTACACTTCAACACAGATTCACTATTCTAATCAGTGATGGAAAAGGAAAACAGTGTCACACAAATGTTCACCTGTCCTTAACCATCTACAGGCTGAATGTAATGGCAGTATGGAACACAAGTAATTTTCCTATCAAAGAATTTGCATATTCAAGTACTTGTTCCACTCATCTTCATTTGTACTGCAATCCTGTAGATAAGTAATGTCCCTATCAAAGAATTTGCACATAGAAGTACCAAATTCTGTCTACCTTCAGTAGGAAAAAACTACCGAAACTGGAGTTAAAATCCAAGGAAGCAATGTGGCAATCCAGTGGTACGATTGTTTGGCTTTGCCTAGTGACTGTCTTTTTTTTTCTGCAGGAAATCACATGGTCCTCTCTCTACATGACAACAGCTTGCACCATTTGTGCATGATTCATGTCTGCTCTCCTCTTTATCAGCCAGGTGACTCTGATTTACATCAAGTCCTTCTGACATCCACATCATAGAGAGAGGACAGAAATGACGCAAGACAAGACTCATCACTTGCTCCAAGACTACTTGAAATTTCATCCCGCTGATTCTGCATGTACACTGAGCTTCTGCAAAATCAAGTTCAATTCAGCAGCCAGATCTCCCTTGCCAATCTTGTGCAAATCTTTGATCACTCTAATGTAAGCAGAATGGTCAGGCAAGAGTGCCTCCTTCTCCATCAATTCATACAGAATTCTTCCTGCATCAACGATCATCCCTGCCTTACACAGTAGCTTGGCTAGCAGGCTGTAGTTCCTGTTCACTGAGCGCCTGTCCCTGGTGCTCATAGCACTGACATATCTGCAAGCATCATCTATTCTTCCAGCGTATAAGTACCCCTTGATGAAGGCTGTGTGAATCGTAATCCTCGGTGTCAATTTCTCCAAGAACATCTGATCAAGAATCCGCATGGCTGAATCCATCCTCCCCGCTTTGCACGCATGGTATGCTAGAATCTCGTAGGTCAGCGAGTTCGGGATGTCGTTGTGTTCAGACCTCTCCATGGCCTCAACAAGCTCACAAGCTTCTGCAACCCTGCCGTTCTTCAGCAGGCACCCGAGGAGGTAGTTCCAGGAGTTAGAATTCGGGCCGAAGCCCGACCTCCTCATTTCGTCGAACACCTCGCGGGCGCCATGGAAGTCCCCAGTTTTGCACTTCACGGCGATGAGGGCGTTGTAGTAACGTGCCCCCCTCGCCGTCTCCTGGATCACAGACATCGCCGCGTCGAACTCACCGATCGAAGCTAGCGCCTTGACGAGCGAGAACACGCCGGACGCACGGCAAGGGCCCCCGACTTCATCCAGCGTCGCTAGAATCGCTATCGCCGTATCCCTGGCGCTGCCCTGGGACGTGTTCAAGAAGGCGAACGCCCGTTCGGTCAGGGGAACCCGCCGCGTAGACATGCTCTCCATGGCGCGGGACATGGCCCGATAGTCCGCGAGGCTGCCGGCATTCTCGACGAGCAGGTTGTGGGCGTGGGCGCTCGGGGAGAAGCCCCTGCGGAGCGCGAGCCAGTCGAAGAAGCGGGCCGCGGGGAGGCCGCGGTCGGTGAGCGCGCGGAGGGTGGCCGACACGATGGGGTGGGAGAGGGCGGGGTCGAGGCGGTCAAGGTCGGCCTCGAGGCTCCTGCCGCCGGCCGCGACGAGGCGAACGATCGCATCTGAGACCGCGGCGGCGGCGGGGGCGGCGGCGGAGGCAACGCTGCTGGTGCGGGGATTGGCGGGTTTGGAGGAGAAGGTTGCGCGGGGAGAGGCGAGGCGGAGGCGGAGGAAGACGGCGGCGGCGCGGTGGAGCGGCGGGAGGCGGAACATAGAGAAGGAGAGTGGAGAGTGGACACGAACGCAGCTCTACCGCCGCGCACGAGAAATAGCGAAGGTCACGCGCATGAGCTGAGCCCTCTCGCATGTCAGTGTCACAAAGGTGTGTACTCCCTCCGTTAAAAAAAAACTAAAATTCAATTTGACACATTTTACTTACTACTATATGATTATAGGGTCAAAACCTCGCCTTAGTTACGTGATTAAATTTTTTTTGCAAGGTATGATCAAATTGTGGTAAATTTTGCTACAGGACATTGTTATTCTATGGTTTTAGTCGTAGGACACTGCCCAAACTCACTTTTAGAGAAAAACACGGTAATTAGATATTTTCCGTAGTTTGGCACACTATGCTTATATAACAGCCATGCGAAAATAGCTTCGCTAGGAATTTGGGAATTTCGCTTCGCCCGTAGAGTAGTAAGAACAGGAAACAGTCGCAAGGTCAACGTTTTACATGCAATCCGAAAAAAAGAACATTTTGGAGCCATAGGTAATTTGAACTTCGAAAAAATCATTCTCTAAGTTAATAAAATGGTTGTTCATTCTACGTATCAAAATATTAACGATCAAAAGAAATACATCAACAAAATCTAATAGGATAATATAATCAGTTGTATTAGCAAACATGAAAAGCTAACTCCACAACTAAAGCTACAAAACAACAGTAGCAATCACAATTAGAAGCACTAAGATCAATACAACAATGTGGCCAACAGGATACATCCACGACTCCCCGTCCATGAAATATATACATCCTACTGCTAAGAGAGAACAACAGTGATTGTAAAGCTCCACGATCTGAATGGAGATGCTTAGATGGATGGGAGCAGCTACAGTCATACTCCCGCATTTGGATTGTTGCCAGCAAGAATGAGAGAGATCTCCAAACCTCTGCTGAAAGCCTGGTTAAATAGAAGTCGGGTCTGGAAGGTGGATATGAAAGGAAACCAGGAAAAGATGGCTATCGGGACAAAAATGATCATTCCTGTGCCAGCATCGTACAGGCGAGCTAGAGAGCGCACTGTTTTCCATAGACCTAGTTTCTTCACAATAGGTTTCCACGCCACAGCGATCTGTATTATATATAAAAAAAAGCATGGGCACGAATATTAATGATAGAAAACAAATACAAAAAGGAACATGAAGTACTACTCCATCCCAAAAAGAATCCAACCGGATTGGGTTTTTTTTTGGGACGGAGGGGGTAGGTGTTAGGTGCTTCAAACAAAGAAAATAGTACAAAATTTAAACTTAAAATACCACTTGTATAAAGAGAAGTAAAAAGGACAATTGGCATTGGGTAAATAACTACTCCCTCCGGTTAACAGTATAGAAAAATATAGGAAGCTCGACTTTATTTTTACTGTCTTCGAGGCGAGTTTATAAAATCTAAAATATGAGATTATGCGTAGTTTCCAAGACAAATCTATACTACCAATTTTATGTTTTCAAACCAAGCACTTCACGATTTATTGATACTCAAAGCTTCCAAAGTTTATCTGGAAAACATCAAACGCTAGGGATTTGACCAGAGAAAGCAGCTTTAATAGTGCAAGGAGTAAGGCCAAAAGAAATTTGGGAGGTTGAGTACTTCTGTGAAATACTTTAGGAGAATAGTGAACTTCATGAAACATATTATCTGCTACGCAGGAACAATTTTCAAAACTGAGTTCACTTTTGCACCATCCTGTCTCAGATGGACATTGATGTTTCTATAGAAACTCACCGAAAGAACTCCCCAGCCAGTTGGCACAAATGCTAAGATGGCAGCAAACACATCTTTGACACTAAGGCTTGTAAACACAACTGCCACAACCAAGCCCGCCAAAACCATCAGTAGCGCAATGCTTTTGATAAGTCGGAGGAACAACTGGAAATGCACCATCGCCTTGGGATTCAAACCGAATACCTGCAGATTAATACAATAAAGAAAACAAGTTAATATCCAGATATGTGATATTACTCAGATACCTCATACAGTAATAAGGAATTCACATACCAGTAAGAGGACAAAAAGGCCACCAAGCACAGCCCATGATATCCAATATATCTACAAATCAAATTAAATGTTCCATTATATTGTCTCCATTAACTAGACCAATAAGTGAAGATCAAAATATATAATCAAATAGTATGTTACCAAATTTCTGATTACAAAAATATATCAGTTCTTTGTGTTCAATATCAGAGTATTAATAGCACATTCAAATAAAAAAAATACTTTCAGAAAGTAAAAAAAAAAAAACTGAAACATATTTGGTCAACGAATTTCATGCCAACAAGCAAATCAAATGGATGCTGAAAACATACCAATAGTGCTTTACTTGATTCGCTTGCATCCATATGGTAAACAACTCCATACTGGAAGATGAAAAATCTTAAACTCAGTACAGTTTCCAGTATCCTCCCACCAACATTGTGAATATGTGCCTGAAAAAGAAATGTTCTGATATTAACTATCATTCAATGACTTCAAGCTTGGTAAAAGCATCCATTTTGGAGCTCATCATTACTTTCGTCAATTCAGTCATATGCTAAGAGTAGAAATAGAAGCCAATATAAGTGCCAGTAACTGCAGAAGAGGAATCAACGAAAAGAATAACAAAAGTGGCCTCAAGACCTTACAACAAATGTGACAGTAGATTCTCATGATACTGTCAAGCTGCAATAAGATTACTCCCTCCGTCCACGAATATAAGCATTTCTAAGCTGTTTAGTAGATATTAAGGTTGAGGAGAAAAGACTTTGGTGGCCCTCCTTAAATGAGGGATGGATGGAGATGGGAGGATGGTTGGGGGTAAGATGGGAATAAATTTGAGTGAGAGGTGATTTATGTGACAAGTAGCACTCTGGAATGCTTACATTTGTGGACATATGAACTAGTGAAAAGAACTAGTTTTTCCATTGTATGGAACAAAATATTAGACACAATTAAAAATGCTAATCATATACAGGCAAAATTCAGTTACCAGTTCTTCATCCCACCAGGCTTCCCAACTTTCTTCTCCCTTAACCCCAATACCACCTCGGTAAAACAGCCAATTCGTCCAGTCTCTGAAATCCTCAACGACCCTGAGAGAGGTATTTTAATCCTGATAATTCGAATTTCAAATATAATTACGCAGAGTAACACATGCATAGAATGCTTAGCAGCTTACTTCTGCCATTCAAATCCAGATGGATTGAATATGTATGGAGCAAAAAGCCAAGAAACTGCCATAAACCAGCTACTTATGGAAAGCAAAATGTAGCCAACTGCTCCACCATTGTTAAAACCATACGCTAAAAAGATCACTAACAAAAGAGCAACCTCCAACCTGTGAAAAACAAAAGCAATCATCACAGACTGTAGTTGCACACAATTTTGAGAGCAAAATCAGGTGATAACAAACCCTTTCACAAAATGGCTCCTGGAATAAAGACGGTAGTTTTCAGCAAATTTGATATGTCGTACCACAAAACCCCTACCGGTTGCTCTATACTGGTAATCCAGAAGAAACACATCAGATCAATACAGAGTAAAAATCAGAAGTAGATAAGCATCACTTAAAAACAAAGGACCCTACCTTTGCACCACCATGTAGTATTGTGCGGCCAAAATAGTGGGTCCTTGTACCCAGGGAGAAAGTAAAAAATACAGAGCAAAGTTGGAACTGCATCGTGATGAAGCTGACAAAAGCCTGTGTCACACATTCAAATGTAAAAATGCATTTCTCCAGGCAAAATATATTAGACAATAAAAAACAACATAGGCAAATAAAGCTAACAAATGCAGAAAAATCTATACGAGATTAGAAAGGTAAGCTCCACTCAACAACAACCAACTTTATTACAACAGCCAATAGGTGAAGACTCTTTATGTTGCAGTGAAGCACATTGAATTCAAAAACACAAGATTGAATAAATGAAGACTTTGTTGATACCAGAAGAAAAATGACTTGAGTTATATCAAATACTGTGTTGCATTAAGAAGATGTTGAAAACATTTCTTAGGAAAATAATTCCATGGAAGATAATTGACCATGAGTGCTCAGATGGAACAGCTTAGGTTATTTGTTGGCAAGATAAAAGGAATACCGTCAAGACACCAAATTCCAGGATGAAACCCAGAATCATAGGAATAGCAGTAAATACACCAATCTGGAAAAGAAACTGTGTGTTCAGAGCTGCATTCAAGGCTGTGTTCTGCAATATATCCACCCTATTCTGAATTGATTCTCCAACTCCAGACAAAGCCTACGAAACAAATATAGAAGGAATATGTCAACTAGTACAATATAATATCCTGGTCAGATATGGCAGAAAAAAAATGTCACAAACTGAACCCAAGAAACTGGAACGTAAGGTAACGAAAGTGCAAAATCGTGAAAGGGTAGAACATAAAAGGAACACACTGAGTGAACATTTATAACAGGATTTTCTAGAAGGTACTAGCAAGAAAGTTAACGTGCGTTATAACATCTATTAGCTTTACAGGTGCAAAAGTAGAATATAGAAGGCACACAGCATGCAAGCGTTGCACCACCCAATAAAACAGTGCTTATGCCTCCAGCACATTTTACTTAAAAAATATATTGTCTTGCGTGGTTAGGAATGTTTCCAACTTAATATACAAAAGATAAAATAAAGAACATAGCAGACATAGAACAATGCAAGCAAGATGCGTTAATTACCAAAAAAAAATCTTAATAACAAACTTCATACAATTGACAGCATAGAGCAATCTGAGTGAAGTCATTACAAAAGGTGGACAATAAGCAAGTAAAGTGACATGTTATTATAGAGAGATGTTAATATCAAAGAAAGTAGAACTGATTTTCTGCCTTACCAGATAGGTTTTCCCATAGAGAAATATGTACACGGTCCAAACAGTTAGCTGCAAAAGAGCAAACAACTTAAGATCAGAATTTATTTTAGAATAATAGAATCATGATTGCAGATTCAGGGGGATAGCACCTACAACAAGATCAATATGTAGCATCAATAATCTATTTTTGTACAAATTTAATTTTATGCATGTACTTAATAATATAATAAAAATGGTACCGTTCAAAATCCTATGCATATATTAATTGTTTTAGGTCAAGCTGCTGTATTGTGGGCAATCTGAAGTCAAGGAATAATGCATGTTTTAATTCATATGTTCTAAATCACCCAATTGAGCTGATTAGATTCATATGTTTTTAGATTTCCTCCTGGTCAATACTGAAGATGTCGCAAGAAAGGGCAGAAAAGCTACGTTGGGGCATCATGCTACTAATCAAGGTAGCAGATGAGGTCTAATTATCAAGATTTGGATGGAGACCAGGGGCTAGATGGCTGGAATGATGGATGGAGCCCGAAGGCAGAGAGGTAAAAATTAGAAATTACTGAAAGATGCTGCTGTTTGTCTGCCTGGGAAGTAGTTGCTGGGCTTATTGTTCCTTTGGTTGTCTAGTTGAATTTCAAATCTTTTTTAGCTGGGTTGGCCGAAGAACAGGCCAACCTAATAGATTAAGATTGTGGGAGAAAATTTAAAGAGGACAAACAGTAAGCTGTCGAGAGAGAAATTACAAGGCAGTGCCCAGGTCAGCACCAGCACCCCCACAGCCTCAAGCAGCAAGATTAGTCATTTTCTAAAGTGAAAAGACCTGCTTCTCTCCAGACTAAAATATCATCTGCGATCTCAGCCACAGGTTGATTCGCTGTTTTGTACTTCAGGTTGAAGATATGTGCATTTCTTTCTTTCCAAATTAACCAATAGATCATCAGGCACAAGGTATCGAAGGCCTTGAGATATTTAGTTGCCCAGGATAATCATGTGATCAACCACCAGTCCCCCAGAATTACTTCTGGTTTGCTTTCAGATCGTCCCAGGTTGTGTTTGTAGCAACTTTATTGAGTTTTCTTAGTCTTGTTGGCATCAATAGTTGTGACAGGGATCGGATGGCATCACAATTGTGACAAGCTGCTGGCATTTTGGTTTTGTTTTTCCTCTTGAGCTGTAACCTGATGGCCGTTACCAGTTCTACTGAAATGGAGATCAGACCTCTCTATTTCAAAAGAAAAAAAAAAGAGAATCTACTGACTTCAATTTTGCATTATACTCCATTTTTTATATGATGTTTAGCATCATTGAACTAATCAACACCATTACGCCATATAAAAAATGGAGGTAGCCAAACTTTTAAAAGTTCAACTAAAGACATTCTAAAGTGACATCTATTCGTGAATGAGGGAATAACAAGCAAGGAAAATCTAATTACCATGGTGCAGAAGTAGAACCCAATAGTTGTCACATAGAAGGACAACATCCTGAAAAAGTCAAAAAGCTGTCCAAGTCTGTATATATCCCGGCTGAGCACTTGCTCACCATTTCCTCCAGCAACTTTTCCTTCGAACAGTGCAATCTGATTAAGACCAACGTCTCTTCCCTTTCCAACCTACAGAATTATGTTTGGAACATCAATATAATGCTCGCAAGACAGCAAGAGTGTTGGCAACAGTTATATAATGCTAGAGTAGATGGTGCAGCGAACAAGTTTGTTTCACATTGGTAGCAGGAGAGCCTGTGAAACAATATCAGCATAGAACTCCTGGTGTACATACAGAATAGAAGGTTGCAGGTAATAAAACATTTTGAACCAGGTGAACAAGGCTTTTCCCACCAATTCTCTCCCTAATCACCAGCAACAATTAGTTCGGGAAAAAAATCACCACGAACAATAATTAGTATTTGTGGTAACGCCACGAACAATTTTGGATAGCAAATCAACAGTGCGATGTTGGAATCGCCAACAAATCAAGGGCAAATCGATGTAGTCTTGAGTTTACTGAGAATATTAACTCCCAAATGTAAGAAACCCCAGAATTTGTCCAATTACAGAGAACTCTGGCATTGTGAATTTTCCTCAGATACTGATAGCGATAGCTAGCTGTCACCAAATGGAAGATAATACTTCTTCACATTACTGGATGACCTCAGATCAAGAGTTTTAACTATCTCATTTTACATGAACATCAATGATGTATGACATACTTCTTCCAAAGGTAAATGAGTCAATTCACTTTTGCTATTAAATCAATCCTCTGTTATGTTACTTTTAAATACCAAAACATCCTCCCCCCCCCCAAAAAAAAAAAAAAAGTAAACAGATTATGAGACCAATTGACAAATAGGCGATAACAAATGGAATTTCCTTTTTAAGATTTTTCTGGCCTACCATTCAGAGATTAAGGTATTCTTGACTGATAAGCTAGATGTTAGCGCAGAAAATTCAAAACACGAATGAAGAAAATTCAGACCTGAATATATTCATGATGAGTTATGTTCCCTAAGCGCAGAGTTGAGTTGAACCCTGGAGTTCATAGATGCATCAGTAAAAAGATACAATACCATGAATGTAACTAAATTACAGCTAACTGTTGTGGTCTGCAATTTGTAAATGGTAGGCAGAAACAGGAAGATTATTGAGCATATATGGACAAAGTGATATGGTTATAACCAAACAAAAATATGCATTGACAGAACCTGAGAGAGAGACCCCCTACAACTAAAACAATATAAGAATATGCACAGCATTAACAACACAGAGAACTACAGGTAAAAATATGATAGTTTACAATGCGCAAGCAGCTTATACTCATTTTTTAGTCTCTAGGTTACCAAATAGCCTCATTTACAGAAACACACGCTGAGCATTAGAATAATACTACATCGAATTCACTAGCGAGAAGAGAGGTATAAAGTCATTTTTGCCCTACTAACTAGCACACAGGCTGTCCACACAGCAAATGCCAATTTCACAGAATGTAATGGGCTATTATTAATAATGCAACCTGAAATAGACTAAACATGCAACAACCAGAATTGAGAAAAAGACAGAATAATAAGGCCACTAGCCCTACCTGCATAAATATCCTCACTGATATTGATGACACGGGAGGCCTTACTTATTCCACCCCTCGTTATATGAAAAATTCTATCAAAAACATCTGGATGGCCATAATGCATTCTTACTCTGCAAAAGAATTCCAAATGTTGACAGTATGTAACTTGAAATGACTCATGAAATAGAAAATATATATTATGTAAAAGCACTTACTTCAGTGGATTGGCCAGAACACGCTGTCCCAATGTGACAAAACTAGTTTCCTGATTGGACATAAACGAGGCCAGCGAAGAAACACTACAAAAGAGAGATTGTAAGTTTGAACTGAGATGACTACTGAAGTAAAGCCACAACAAAACGACTGAACAAAAATCTAGTGAAACAACACCTTCCCGTGAACACGTGTTCTCTAACACCAAGAATTGAAGGCTTGTGCTTGCCATGATTCTGATAGAATTCCTCAAGCAGGTTTCTCATTTTGAGTGCCTCCTCAAAATAGTTATCCTTCAATAGGACAACCAAAAGAAAAACTCAAAACTGATGGAACAAAGAAGTCAGGAGCTATTTCAGAAACAAAAATGGTATCTTGGCAATAGTAAGAAGAGGTGCGGTATAGGAGCTATTTCAATAACATTTTTTCCCATAACTATAGCCTTTTTAGAAATAAAAAAAATATGCGCATAATAAAAACTTCAAAAAATGTGAAAAACATTGTATTGATATATATTGAGTCACCTTAGATCTGTACCATTCAATAAAAGAGGCTAAACATATAGTAAGGGATTACAAAGAAATGAGCTGAGCAAGTGCTTTTATTTAAATATTGGGGAAAACCAAGGAAGGTCCATCAAATAAATATAATATACATAATATTTGCTCCTATATGTATAAGGACCAAACTTCGTACGAGAGCTCGTCAATAATCAAAATATAAAGACAACAGCATACCTGATTCATATCAATGGTTTGCACTGCATTTCCACGGGTGAATATTATGGCATGATTTTGGTTTTCTGGCTTCCCCTCACCCAGCTTAAAATTGCCAGGCAATTTAATGGAATAAATTTCCTGCAGCCAAGTTATTTGGTGCATAGAAGAATTAATACGTTACTCAAATAACCAAACATGATATAAACTACTTTAGCTGATGATATTTACTTAACAAGGGAAAGAATGGTATACTACTATAGGAGAGCATAAATAAACAATTTTATGGATATCAAGTGTCAAGTTGGATACAATGAAAACAGTATGAAAAACAATGCACAGAAGGCATTAAAACTAACTTAAGCAGCAGAATACATTGTTAGCAGTAAGAGTGTACAAAGGCAAAATAACGTCTGAAACCTAATAAAACAATTAATAGTGTTAATGGAGAAGGTTCTTTCAATAGATAAGATAAGGGTAAACAACAATTAGGCGGAGAAAACAAACTTAAAATTAATTTATACTGACCTTGTCCTTTCCATGAATGTCAGCTTTAACAAGCTTTGAGTAATACTCGGTGCTAGGCTTTCCATTCTTAACGCTCTCAACAATATCAACGTAAGCAACTCTGAGTGCTTCATTTCTGAGAAAGATAATAATAAAACAAATCTTATACGCACTGTAGTACTATGAAACACGCACAAAATAAAAGGAGAGCAAAGAGCTCCCCAGATTCTACAAAGTGGAGGAAAGTTTCATTTAGCATGAAAGCAAGTAAAGAGTGCAAATATGTCTAACATATAAAGTGAAGAGTACCTTTGCATTAGTAGAGCTATGTCTGCAGCTTCTGGTTTCCTCTCTGCCTTCTGTACCCCATATATTTGGCAAGTAACCACATATGTAAATTTCAAATCAGCCTGAGCACGTGCCTCAGGAGACAGCTCAAAATGTATATCAGCCAGACCAAGACCAGTTGTAGCAACTGCAGATTCAATATCTAGCAAAGGAAAACAACACAGCAGGTTATTTATTACTTCATAAACAACATTAATGTTTCTTACAGGGCAGTAGTAGAAATACCTTCAGATTGCAACTTCTCCAAATAACTTTGCAGCATAAGGGCTTTCCTATAGTACATCATCCCACGAACTGCAGGATTAACATAGTTCAAAAACAGTGACATTTTGAAGAACTTGTAGAACCAAAAGGTTTTCTTTCATCAGATAAAAGAACAGTAAATGAATGTATCTTCAAATCACCACAATTAATATTTTTAAAAAGTATATAATGGACACAATTTTCACGGTTTAACAAGTGTGAACCTTTGGGGTGGCAAATCATCAAAAAATCATGCTAGTAAGAAATAAATACCATGGAAACGAAACACTAGCAAAATAGTATATGGCATGACCATATAGGTTTCGAAAGATAACAAACCAGTTCGTGCTAAGGTCTGTCCACGGTAAGAAGCCCACAGACGTAGTTCCATCATGTCATTAGGGCTACTAAAAAGTTCGGAGTCAGTTGTGTTTTCATCCCTGTTAATGCGAGCAAGGAAGTTCTTCCATTCATCTGTTTACATAAGCCAACTTCATTAGACTGTGCAACCATAATAAGGAAGAGGTAATTACATTGCATTGCATCCTTCAAGCACAAATCACAGATAGCAGCAGGCACTTGCACTAACTTTTAGGCATTGGCAGTAGATGCCACAATTTTTCCTTCTAGAGCAAACTGTAGGAAAGCCATCTTACAAGAGAAATCCAAACAATGCTTTCAATAGTAACAGTGGAGGGAGAGTGAACAAACCTGGATAAATCTTCTGTAGATAAAATAGTGTACTTATACCATCTTCATTTCTCTTCTGGAGTTCATCTTTACTATAAAGAACAGTCTCGGAGTAGTATGGAGTAAATACGCTGCAAAACGAAGTGGTGCATATCATAGGCACAGAAAACAGGAGCAACTGAACCAAGAAAAATAGACACACAAAAAGGAATGCTCGGCAAATAATAGAAATTTTAACATCAAGATTCACGAGATTTAGTCATCTCAACATGGCTTTGAACAAAAAAATAATTTGTATATAGAATAATATCAGGAATTCATATCTATATGGCGTTCCTTCCTAAATTTCATCAGCAAAAAATTTTAGCAGAGTTGCACGATGAGCCCCCATATCGCCATACCGGCACACCGTGCCACTACCACATGCATCATCATGCCCTACCTCCAAAAACATCGCTTATGACCTTAGGCACCCTATAGTGTGCCATACCACCCACCTCTTTGACCACAACTACCCTTCAAAGTCATACTCAGTCTCAGAATATGTTGGTGGACGCTAAAATCGCATACGCACCAACGTTGCCACAGGATGAGACAAAAAGGCGCCAAGGGCATCAAGTTGGTAAGGTGGGCAAGGTCAGACTAGGCGTCAAGGCAACGAAGGTTGCCCATGATGGCCAGCAGACTCAAGAATGCAAGGTCTGAAGCGACTTGTGGTCAACTTTGAACACATTACTAACCAGGTTTATCATTATTCTTTGATTCCAGCAATTAAACACATGAGTGAGTACTAGTCTAAGAAAAAGAAAATAAATTAAGGGGAGGCTGGTTATAGGCTGTTTCTACAGACTATCGGCACATTTCTGTAGGATGAGACACTGAACAGAAGCAACTCTGAACTGATAGAACAAGCAGAAAACTGTAGAGAAGTCTCACCTGAAAGAAAGCATTTCTGAAACAGGTCTTGCAACAGGCATTTGCATGAACAGAGAGTTTGTAAAGAACTCCAATCTCCGTCTAGCTTCCAGGTTTTTAGGAACATTTGCAGCTGACTCCTTGATGGTCAGAAGAGAGTACAATCGTTTGATCAAGTCCTTCTAAATTCCATGAAACCAACACAGATTAAATTAATGGTTATAAAGATTCACAAGCAGATAATGTAAGAACATTAAAATTTAACAAGAAAAACCAGTGTTAAGACAAAATACCAATCCAGAGTCAGTTGGCCACTTGAGATTATTGAAGAGACGGCCTTCAGCTCTTGCTTGCTTAATCTGTTCCCATTCATCAATATTGCCACTAGAATTCATAAACAAAAGAATTAGGAATGAAATATTATAAACAGAACACAGCTTTGAAATATTATAAACAGAACATTAGAACAGGATAAATTGTAAAAAAAAACAGACCTCATATCAACAGACAGCACTTCATGATGAACAACTTCATATAGATCTTGAATAGCATTAATTGCCCCTTTCCTCAGATCAGCAGACTCGGTTTCTTTCTAAAAAGCAGCATCTTAACATTAACAAATACTAGAGGAGCCTGGATAAAATTTTCAAGCCTAAAAAGGCATAAAACAGAAAATAACTTTTACAAACTTCTAAAATATTTAAGATTCATATCATCCCCTACAGTACTTCCAAAAAGACTGGGTCCCCTGAGCTTTAAACCAGGTATCTAACCTTCACAATTCTAGAAGTCAGTATCAATATATTATAACCTTTAAGGCTCAATTTCATAGTGGTTTAACCATCTGGAAATAGATTTGTGCGTATGTGGATATTACCATAAGTCCTGATGATTCATTAAAATGTACAAAGAAAAATCGTCAATGATGGAGGGAACTTCAGAGATGCAATGCAAGAGATGTGGTTTGGTTGCTTTACATGAGATCGTGAGTTGGTGTGCGATGGTGTTTGTTTGGATCATCAGGAATGTAGGAAACACTAGTTAACGTAAGAAGATATCTATTTAGTATTAAATAATTAATAAAATTTAATACCCTTGTTTTCCAACTTAATATAAAATAATAACCCTTACTGTGCACTAAGCATGTCATATATTGTCTTAACCTGGCATCTCACTGTACTGGCCCCAGAAAAAGGAAATTTATCTGTGATTTTTCTGGGCTAGGCCATGTGGGAAACTATTCACCATGTGGATCCCCAAACCAGGCAATCAAACCCACAGGGGTATATCCCGTAGGTATTCAATCACGCATGCCCTTAGTAACTATAACAAACTTTTTTATAAATATGTATCTCTGAAGTACAGGACTTTGGTCCAGCCCAGCCGCAGACAAAAATAATTCAAGGTTCAGAACAAAAAAGGCATGCTAGTGTTGATAACTCATGTCTATACGATGAACCACAAAAAAACTTCAAGGTTATTAGAGTTCCAGCAGACAACAAATAAACAACATAAATATATCATATTTCACACTGGAAGGCTGGCAAACAGTATAAAAATGGCAGATGGAAGCCTCAAGTTTTTTAACATTATACTCACTCCAGCCTCCATTTTTCTTCTATGTTTTAGAATCTTTACAGTCAACCTTTTTATATTTCAACCTTGCTAGGTCATACAAGAACTTTATTACGATTTGTAGCTATAGGGGGGGTAGTAATTACCAAAATTCCTGCTACAGCAACTAACTTGGCAATGACATTGGGCAATCTGCTGAAATGAAGATCACTCTGAATGTTCCTCTTGGAAATGCTTTCTCGGATACCAACATAAATCCTCTCCACCCTAAAAAAAATAAAATCATCACCAACACATCCCTCCCACGGATAAAAAAACATCTGTTGAACTAGATGAAAAGAAGTAAGGAACAGGATGAACATAAATAAAATCCCTTACCAGAGACGTCCTTCTTTATCTAGTATAGATGTCAGAATATAATAAATGCTGTGATAGCACTCTACAACAGCATATTGCATGTATTCATCCTTTGATATCCTTAGCCATAGTTCCTCTTGTGAGTCTTTACAATCAATTGCAATATCTTTGGCTAAGAAAACCTGCAATGAAAATGGAAGTGGTCGCCAAAGTGACAAAACGAACATAAGATGCGGAAATCATCAAATCATGCAGGGAGAGCTTTTTAAAAGCTAAAATAAGTTTTGACTTTTGACCTTGCTAGCAAGCAAAAAGAGAGGCCACTGCACAATTGGAAGAGATCCATTATTCTTAGGCATCAAGAGTAAATCCAGTTCACTGTAAGGATGAAAGATCAGAAAAAACTCATATCTAATTAAGACGTTTGAAAGAACAGTAACATAGTATTCCAAGAAACTTTACTTACGTGTTATTAATATAATCCTCTTCCCTCATATTCCTCACAATTTCGTTCCAAAAGGGAGCAAATTTAGATGCATCAAACTTGTTTAATTCTGGATGCTGTTAAATTGTGAATACCAGTGTCAACTTATTGGAAGTAAAGATAAAGAACTGGAAGAAAGCATGCTATATCTATAATTTATGAACAACAAAAGATCTCTCTAGCTTGTCTAAACTCTAAACACGCATAGCAGTCAAGATGAAAACACTCAGGAACAGCTCAACTGATCTGAGCTCAAATCAATACAAAGATATTTCATTCAACAAATCATGGCTACATAGCACATGCATACAAGCAGGACAACCGAAAACAAAATATTTATAAAAAAAAACTGTATCAGATAACCTGCAAATACTAAAATGCTAAAAAAATGCCATTAAGGGAGGATGTGACTTAAGGCAAAAGCAGCAGATGACTGGTAATCGAGGGGGTTAGGACGAGAGTAATCATGAAACAACATTCAGAGGAAAAAGACAGTTATGTGGAAATACACAACATTCAGGAATGCCTATCTACTTAAGTGAATCTTTTAATGGAAATACACAAATGGAACCACAATGCCATACTTCTTATTACCTAGTATAAAATTAGCGGAGTAGTACTCTAGTTCTGTTTTTTAAAATAAAAAACTAGGGGGGAAATACTCCACAAATGTAGAAATTCAAGCAAAATGGAACAATTACTTTAACCGCATATCCGTTTACAAATACTAGGAGCTATAAGAAAATTGGGCATGCTCATCACGAAAGTGCTTTCATCATAGAAATCCCTCCGAATTCGTTTTTCGAACTTTCTTATATTGTCGGATGGCAGTTAGCCAAAGCTGGTTTGAAAGTACAAGTTTTTTACTAAAGGACAATATCATATAAATAAAGCAACTTAAGAGCGTTATTGAAAGATAACAAATAATGTCCCACAGCTCCACCAACAGAAAAGATAGAATAAGTAAACAAGCAAAATACAGGTAACAAGATAATAGTACCTGACTCGATGATAGCAGCTGCTTCCTGTATAACAGATTAGAACCACTTTAGTGTATACCACTCAAGTATAAATCAAAAACAATAAAAACATCAAAGACCTTTTCGGTACAGCAACATGGAGTTTATCCATGAATGCTTCAGGGAACTTCTCAAAGAATCTGTGAACTGCTTCAACAGACCTAATCTGAAAATGGCATACAACCACCAGATAAGAAAAATTGACAAAAAAAAAAAAAGCAAAATAACAATCGAAGTACTAGCTATACACAGATGAAGAGCCAAGGAAAATGGTCTAGAAAAAAACATGCATTTTACATAAATGGGCTTAACAAAATTGGTACAATTACTTTCATATGTGCATGTTAATAGTACAAAATTATTTTCAAGTGCCTTTCCACAAATAATGCATTTTCATAGGTAGAAACATCCTGAACATTTCAATATGCTGGAGAATTTGGGATTTGGTAAACAAGCAAAGATTTCCTCGCATAAACAATAACAATTTTACACACAAGAGAGAATCACATTGCAATAGCTCAAAAGTTAAAAGTCAAGAAGCTAAACCTCTCCCAGGCGATCGCGTGCACCAAGGAGAAACCCACATATAGCAGACATCACGGTGTAAAATACATGGATATCCAAAAGGTAAATCTGCATAAATGAAATTTCTCTTTAGAGATGCATTTTTCCTATGTTCACTGCAAATTCAGCAGCTTCCTGTAGCACAAATAAGCGTAAGAAATACGAGTAAGTGTGGGATAAGCAAAGCGGATGAAATGTTAAACAACTAGAATGTGAACTTGCCCAGTTTGATTTTTTACTTCTGATTGTGTTGAATAGTGTATCGGCAAGTTGTTTCCTATTTATTTGTTAGCTACATTAGATTTAACTAAGTATAAGTATCTCTCTCATGTTGGATGTTAAAGAACAAAACTTATAAATATATTTGCCATCCTTTCAGGTTCAGCACACTGGAGTTATGCGCTGCTTTGGCATGTTGTCATTTACTCCCTCTGTTTCATATTTGCACGACGTTTTGACTTTTTTCTAGACAAACTTCTTTAGTGTTGACCAAGTTTATAGAAAAATCTAGCAATATCTACAACATCATATTAGTTTCATTAAACGTAACATTAGATATATTTTGATAATATGTTCGTTTTGTGTTAGAAATGTTTTTATATTTTTCTACAAACTTAGTCAAACTTAAAAAAAATGACTAGGAAAAAAGTCAAAGCGACTTATAATATGAAATGGAGGGAGTAGATATTATTACTGCTCCAGAATTAGATTATTTACTCAATGCAAGGACATGATGACCCTGAACTCACTACAGTTGAGAGAGAACAAGATAAGGGGATGGGACATAGTATAAATGTATAGGACAAAGTTAGGAGCAAAAAAGGTTACTTACTGATACCACTGGAGCCCATAAAGAAAGAATAGTTAGAGCATTATGGTTATCTGTAAGCATTAAGAAAAGTTTCAAATATTAGTACATTAAAGTGCATCATTACACATGAAGGAACCTATGGAAACAAGGTAGACAACTAGAAGTAGATTTCATGCTTTGCCCACAAACATCTAGGACAGTTGCAACTTAAAAGAACATACTAAGAAAATTATTTAAAACATGAATATTAGAAAGAGATAAGACTCAAACAACTATTTTCAGCTACACAAGAATATGGAATATTTAGGTATCAAGTTGTATGAGGATGTGATATTCTTACTCTTCGAAACAAAGTCATGCCAAGCATACTCTAAGCGTTTGAAATTGATTATTTCCATTGTTGGTTTAACAAGAGGTTCGATCTGCATAAGAAACACTATTTTGAAATGCAAGTTGATCTGGAAAAAACAGAGGGGAACTAGATAAACTAAAACTTTCCTGGAGAAAATAAGTGAATGAAAATTTTGCGCCAAGAATTGCAAGCCAGAAAGCAACATATCTGCATGGTAAATAAAGTTAGCACTAGTCTGAATTCAACTTTGGAAGAAAAAAATCACAACACTGTGATTCAAAGTCCCAAAGGATTACTTGATGTAGTCAGAAGGTCTTTCATGCATGCCTCTCCCAACATAATTGTTCTCCTTCAATATAAACCAAATGTCAGAAAATATTAGCAAAAGATATTGGATTACAATGACTTAACAAAAGACAGCTTTTAGTTAGTCAAAATGCAGCAGCAAGCAAGACCTGATGCATCCACTTTCCAAGGCGTACAACAGACCAGCGGTAGCAATAATCGGTCAAACCGTGGCAGCAAGGAACACTCATAAGCAGGCCGATAATTATTTTGGCGCCCACGTATGCACCAATTACAAAGACATATATCTTGAATGTAGCCGAATTTGTCCCATCTTGAAATGCTTTGCTGAGAAACAATCAAGCAACCAAAAATTCCAAATTAGTGGTATACACATAAAGGAGTTAGGTATCATCCCCTGGAATTTGGTGCGCCAGCCCCTGAATTCTGAAATCAATGTTGGGGACGTCTAGCAATTCACTAGGGCAAAGACCCCATGTATTCTTTTTCATAGTTGAACAAAAAAAAAAGCTTTTCGGAAATTTTTTTGGCAATTATCCCTCTGGTCTCAGATATGAAAAGAAAACATACATATATAGGTAACAAATAACCAATGAAGCCGCGGTGAACCAACAGAATCGCCAAAGAACTCGGGTAATTGCAGATCTACGAGATGTTGAATAGGCGCCATACATCATCAGAATGTCCAATATGCCTTCCACAGAAAAAAAAAAGGGAAAAAGAAACAAGAAAAATTAGTCACTTAGAAGAGAAATTGTGCAGATGATCATAATACAGTAACTAAATAAGAAGTTCTGTGACTGACTCTCAATAAATTTCATGATGACATAGGTTGGACCCAGGCTGAGGAGTGTCAATACTGTTTTTTTGTCAAATTTACGATCCTTAAAAGCAATGATCATTAATCCCTGAATGAACACAAAAACACTTAGTTTAACATTGAGCAACTAATCATCCAAGGAAATATCATACCAAATAAGAATAATAAAAGGTTCAACTCTCCTTAAAAACATCAGCTTTAAGCTACCATTTGCAGCATCTTTTCACTATAAAAGTTGTACATGAACGAAACACCAGATGGTTGTTGATTAACATGGTGGTTAGTCTCAGTAAAATATATGCCATGTAAAATGTGACATACAAAAAACATTAAGCACTTGTTCGGACAAAAGTTAAGATTCTGTCACATGTCTCCAGAAAAACTGAACACACGGGAAGGCAGGTCCCCCCTTATTATTTCCCATTCCAAAATAAATAGACAAAAGACAACCCTTTATTTTGCATCTAGCACCTCAGTTGCTCAAGAAAATGAAAACAACTTTCAGGCACACGGTTAAATGTGAGTATGTGATGCCAAATGTCAAGCAAGATAGTGAGACCAGTTGTGAACAAAAATTTATACCTGAAACATCATAACTAAAAAAATCCAAAGGCGATGAAAGCTATGGTAAAGATGAAGAAAAGTTCTGTGCTCCACAAAAGATGTCTTTCCATAATGATGATTCCTACCCACCAAGCCCTGCAAAAGAACCATCTGTTTGGTAAGGGGGGAAAGGGTTGTCTTCACCACCTCATCCCACAAAAGCACATGTAGAAAAATGAAAATTGGGCCATCCCACTAAAATCTTGAATGGATGGATGATCTAATCTCTCAATCCAAATAGCCTATATATGCAAGATAATTTTAGGTGGTTCTGTAGAACTTCCATGGACAAAACTACAGTGCAATATCCATGATACTCATGTTGTGTAATTAATGCTTCATATGTAATTGAGATCATCAACCTAGTAATTTTTTTGGGGTCACTTTTCTGCACCTAGTAAGACTTTCCCCAGTATACCATATTCTCAATAGGTAGTGCACTCGGTTCCTCAACACGAATAACCCTGTGTTCCAAGTAACTACGTGATGTTTAAGATGTGCACAACAAAAATAACAAAAAAAAAAGATATCCTGAGATGTCCAAGTATTAGCTTGGTAGTTCCGCCAAAATACAAACAATTAAGTATATGATCAGCAGAAAGAAACCTTCTCTTTCCTACTAGGTTTAGAGAAAAATGGATTGCTGATCTTCCATGGCCAACCAAGCTGAAAACACTTCGGAGACCTGAAAAGGACAGTGTGGATCTTTATGGAAAAAAATGAAAATAACAACAAATTAATGGAACTCAATAGCTCAATTGATCTACCAACCAGAAGAACTCATTGAAATCATCATAGTTTCTCCACGCAGAATGTGGCGCTCGCCCATTGTCATTGTTGGCTGCTTCCTGTAGAGTACCCAGCATTCAAACCACTCAATAGAAGTACAACCAAATGTAGCAAGCTAAAGTAGCTCCAAGCAGATACCCCACTTACAGCTGCGATGATTTCATACATAGGAGAAATGACTTGGTCAAGAAATGATACGCCACCATTTGAAATGCAGCTTTCAGCAGGCTCTGCAGTCTGTCTCCGTATAATCTCCTCCAGTTCTCTTGCTAGCTGTAAGAAATATAGGAGCATGAATTTCAACAATAAAAGTTATATTCCCTCCATCCAAAAATATAGTAACTTCTAGCATTCAAATTTTGTTCCGAAATATAGCAACTTCTCCGCCTACTGATGGATAAGTCTTTGGTCCTTGGTCCTGATTTCTTCTTTTTGCTTTTGGGTAGTTTCACCTTTTCAGGACAGCATCTACTCCTTTAGCATATTTTCAGTTGCTAGGACAGCTGCGGTTAGTAGGACAGCAGCAATTAGCATCTCCTTTATGCCTCCTTTATGCTTTATTCAGTTTGGATGCCCTCTAGGACAGCATCCCATTCAAATTTCGAATTTTTAGACTAGGAGGGTGCAGCAATAGGCTTGCAGCCAGCTATGGTTATATATATGTATCCAACCTCCCTCGGGAAGGTATGGCTTTGTGTTTTGTGAATGAAGAAAACCAGAAAATTGCCCCATCTCGAGTGCCATCCCCTTCTCAATGAGAGTAACCATTGAAGTTCTAACACCTACATTCTCTTCTCAACTAATCACAACCTTCCCCCATTTAATTTCTCCACCTACTTCCTTTTCTCATCCAATCACAATCTTACCCTATTTAATTCCACCTACTTCTTTAATGCCTGTGTCCAAGCCCTTTTTTTTTTATATTTTCAGAGGTAGTATTTGATATCTTATACAAATTAAGTTAGTCAAAGGTGATTAGTTATTCAATATCAATTGGATATGTCACACTAACAACCATTCCCTACATCACAAATATTTGTCATTTTGGACATCTGAATGGCCTCATAAGTATTATTTTGAACAGTATTTCTATTGTTATACGCTATAAAAACATATTGAAATTATATTGTCTCTAAACAGACAAATCTACACATGACTTTCATATTCCAATTCAAAATATTTAAAGGAAACTGATAGTCAATCTTTGAAAAGTTTGGCCAGAAGTGTTTCGAGTATCGGTGACTACAGAGAGAGAAGAATTGAAGACCATCAGAATGAACAGAATTTTGCAGATTTCTTTACTTAGAAGAAGACATGATCACTTTAGAAACTGAAAATGAAGAATATGCTAATGATTAGGGGAAAACAATTCAAATTCCAAGCATAGACAACAGTGCGCTAATTTGGCAACAAAGTAGTAGATCAGGGAGGGAAGAACCAAAGAAGAATATTTTTGTATGTTAAACTGGCATAGGCATGTTCGTAGAAAAACAGGCGCAGATCGACCTAAAGCTTCTTTGGGTGCAATACTACACGATTGTAAACATTTGCAATAATCAATTAAGCATGCACAAAAAATAGTACAGAGCAGAATCTTCTGCAAACTTACATGATGAAATATATAGCATAAACCTTCTGGAAGAAATCGTACGTTAGCAGCCTCTCCCCAAATAAGGTAGTATAAGCACACATATAGCAACTTCTTTTCTTTCGTCAATGACTCGGTGCTAAGAGAAAATCAGGTAAATCTCTTGGTGATAAATAAGATATAGACAGGAATAAGAAATTAAATATGTTGATCAACATGACAAATCATACTTGTTCCAGACAGGGGGAAGCGGCAAATAATTACACCATTTGATGTAGTTATCAAGGGACTTGGAGAAAACAACATGCACAGCTCCCTCGTCGATTTTCTGCCAACAAATAACAACAATGCTAACGAACTAAGGATGAAAATATTAACAACATAAAGCAACATGCAATTGAGTACTCTTTGCACCAGGCCTGGTATTAAACGGTGCAATATTTCAGTGGTATTAAAAAGTACCCAGAACTTTTGCCAGTAAATATCTAGAATAGGGATCACTCTATGCCATGGAACCAATTCTACCCCCAAAAAAAATATTGTACGACATAAAAAATTAGGGTGCAAAGTATGCATACCGGTTCATTCCCTGGTAGTTTCCCCAGTCGGGACTGTTCATTTGCCAACAGGTGAACAACATGCTCCCGTTGATTAGTCACATTGTCTTTCTGCAACCAATTGTGACATTTCAGTTCCATGAAGGCAACAAGATTCTGAAATACTGCAGCATGTATCAAGAATGACCCAGGAAGTTGTAACTGCAGATCCACACTAAAAGGTTGTCTCCCATGACGCATTTCCTTCTTAAATATTTTCAGAATAACACAGGCTGACATCTATTGTCTTTTTCCCCTCATTTTCAACCGTCTGTAATATTAATCATAATTTTTAACTAGATGCTGTTTACATCCATGGATCTTTATTACTTCTTAGCATTTCTGACCATATAGAACGCTCTACATTATGTTTTCTTTTTATATCAAAATTAAATGCTTGCTGGAATGTATTGTCCAAGTCAGAGAACAAAATAAAAGAAAAATATCAAGATCAAGGAAATTACGGCAAATGTTCTTTCTTTTTCCTTTTCCCCTCATCTTCAACAGTCTAATAAAATCTTGGTCATAATCTTGAACTAAATGTGAGTTTACATCCATGGATGTTTATTAGCTCTTAGCATTTCTGACCATATAGAATGGCATGCTCAGAAACCACATTCTACAACAGTCTGGTTTATTGAAACTTACATTATGTTTTCTATCACATTATAATATTGGTTGACAGAATGTAATATCCAAGATCAGGGAGCAAAATAAAGAAGAAACTACAGGTAGGAAATTAGTTGAAATGTACAGTTTCAACTATCTCAAATGTATATGCTGCACATTTCTACATAAATTTCATGGTTACTGTTGTAACATAAAACAACAGATGGGTACATGTATCCTTGGACTTAGGGGAAAGAACAGAGCCAAGTCATGTGGAAAGTGAGAGAGTGTCCCATTCTAGGGTTCGACCATCCTATATTCATAGAGAGGTTGGCATAAGGGGAAATCCCCCTTCTGCCCCTTGACTACACAGCCCAAGCAAGGATAATTTCGTATATCGTACGAAATACAGGGCATGCTCCATCGGTATATCCTCCAAGTATACTCTTTGGACATTTCCCATTGGGTTTCTAGCCTACTCCCAACACTCTAGGTCTAGGGGATAGGGGTACCTATGCTCCAACAGTTAGTCAGAGCATCCAAATATAAAACTACTACCTCCATTTCAGGTTATAAGACTTTCTAGCATTGCCCACATTCATATAGATGTTAATGAATCTAGGCACACATATATGTCTAGATTCATTAACATATATATGAATGTGGACAATGCTAGAAAGTCTTATAATATGAAACGGAGGAAGTACTTTGCAAATGGCAAAACTCAATTACAAAAAAAGAGAGAACCTGCACTTCCTCAATCATATTGAACAGCATATTTACAATTAAAACAAACTGAATCATGCATGATAGTAAGTCAGTAACAGCATAACATACAGTAGTGATTACTAATACTAACAGAAACTTTTTCACTTAAGTTTGTGATTAAAACATATCTTCTGTTAGCAGTATCATCAATGGACTCACTAAGTTATAAGCCTACAATATGATTGTGGTTATGGTTGAAACCACAATCCATATAGTTTACTACAGTAGGTGCGTCATAAAGGTACAGACCTGAAAACCAAATACACAGTGCAAGAGATCCAGCATATCGGAATTCCTAGCATCAGGGACAGAGAAGGTGGCAGGGAGCCTTGGAAGTTCCCTATGGTACTGCAAAGCTGATATAGCTGCCCTTACCTGAGATGAAACGACATGGAAGTAGTACAACCACAGACCACGGTTATATCTAAAAAATGGTAAATACTAACGAAAAGGATCGACTCTAAATTTTACCTCTGGAAAATTCACAATGTCATTAGTTGTAGACAAAGCATCTAGAGGAATAATATTATAAGCCACAACATCCTCTGTTCTTTCTGCATCTTTTTGCATGACTCTTTTCATCTGAATATAACAGAAAGGGATGTTATTTATGCACAAAAAAATATATGAAACATTTTATTGATCTCAAAATGGGTTAAAAAAGGAGCAAAACGAATTCATTCAACAGTGCTGTTTGAACTCACTGTTAACTGGTAACAAAACATTCGAGAAAAGGTACTACTGCCTGCGGACCTGAGGTTATTTGCATTCAACACATCATACTAGCAACAAAATGTCAGAAAGAATAATATTCCTTGCCAGACAGAAATTATTACTTTTTACTGTTCAGAGACCAGAAGATACAACTTTGACCAACAAACAACATTATGTCCATAAGGGTTGTGTTATTAAAGAATGTTCTATAAATAGCATGGACAGTAAATATACTAACGTGTTGAATTCCGATTGTCAGAGCAATTGTCTTGTTAATTTTACTTATTTGCAACTAGAACAATACTACAATAGTCTTCTAGTAAAAGCTACTACCTGCGTCCCAGTATATAAGGATTTTTAGGGTTGAACACAATTATTAAGAAAGTAGGTATAATTAAATGGGGGAAGGTTGTGATTAGATGAGAAGTGGAGGTCGGAGAGAAAATTGAATGATGGAGGGTTGTGATTGGTTGGGAAGAGAATGTTGCAGAAGTTGTTACATTTTGGGACAAATTCTAAAGGCTAAAAGATGTTATATTTTGGGACGGAGGAGACTATCTATGATGACAAAAAATCTATACATATGCGAAAGTGGCTATAGCCTAGCGGTTACAGTGCTCAAGTAGCACTTCTGGTCCTGGGTTCGGCTCCCCAAGAGAGCGAATTTCAGGCTTGAATAAAGAAAAAAATACCATGGGGGCCTCCCTCACTGTTTCCATTCAAAAGAAAATCTATATACACATAAAAGTACATCACTTCACTCTTATAATTTTAGTGAATACATTGATACACTAACACTTTACCAGTATCTTACTGCAGACCAGTAGTTAAAACCCATTCCATACTAACCACTCAACCATAATACCAAAATACATGGCATGGAGAGCAGACCTATTTTTGTTTCCTTTTTTTTTAACATAATTGAAATTTAGTAGGAAAAAAATAGCATGAACTATATATTATCAAGGTGAGCAACAAAAACCTCTTCAGATATCAACTTTTCTGCATCCTCAGGTGAAATTTCCCTTGTTATTTCCTCTATAACTGACCATAAGACCTTCAAAGTAGCAAGGACTTTCTTGCGCTTCAGAGTTTTGCGTTCCAACCTACTCAAACAATCAGGGTGGTTAAATCACATACTATGGGTGACATTTAATGTTCAACAATTGTGCTTGAAAAACAAGCATCTTGAAAAAAAATTAAACTACCAATTCAGCATTTTAGCTAAGTGACAGACATAATTTCATAGAGAAATACATACTCTCCAAGGTTACCGCTGAACACAGCAGATTCTCTCAACTTCATTTCATCTTCACACAATTCATCAACTTTATGCTTTTCTCTGTATAGCTTATAAAATTCCTGCAGTTTAGCAACATCCTGACTTCGATCTATAGCACCACCTTCCCTTTTTGCTAGCTTTTGCTGAAAAATTGAGATAGAAATAATCACTTTTAGAAAAATAAAATTTAAATGTCAAACCCATCTGCTTAATTTGTATAATTCAACAAGCCATGGTTCCGGAGATGTGACGTGTTGTAAATGAGGAGGACTCACAAGGCGATATTGTATGTTAAAACACTAGAGCGCTGGCCATATGAAATAAACATTGTAAATCCATCACAAGAACAGTTCAAAATGATATACTTTTGTAGCGCTGGTAGAGCATAAGATTGTGGCGGTTGACACCATAGGTCCATACTATCATTCTACTTCTTAAAAAACAAAGATGTGAAATCACTTATTTGTATTGTATTCTCTATGTATGGCTTTTACCGACATGGTTTGACTGTATATATGAAACTCAATAAGGTTCTATCTTGGAGGTTGTGCCAGATGTACAAAATAACATGTGATTATGAAAAATAATAATAAATCATATAGAACAGTATGAACATACCCTGATAACTGACATTAAACCTGTTTTGAACTGCAGTACACCTCTCCCTTCGCTATTTGGATCCAGATTTTGGGCTAGTGTGTATGCATGCTCACATACTGCACATTGAAGTATAAACACAAGAAATTGTCACCGAACTGCATTTAAACTTCATATGGGAAAGTGAATTCAGTTGCTAAAAGCTGACTCAATTCATATCGTTGATATACCCTTCGATTTTGTGGAGCAAAAGCCATAAAAAAATTCATTGCCAGATTAGTGGCTGAAAACAGGAAAAAACCTTAAGCAACCAAGCACAGTTCACCGATAAAACAACCTTAAGCTAACATCGGTTTTTACCTAAACAGGGATAAATACTAACTAATCTCCTTTGAGTTAGTAAAAGTTTACTATTAATAACTGACTGGAGAAATTGCCAAAAGCATAGGCAGTAGTATCCCAGTACAGAGATTTCAGAACATAGCTGGACTAATTATGGGTTGTTTGCAGCAGATTCAGTAAGTTGACTGATTTTCAATTTAGCTTAATGAAAAGAACTAAAGACTGACAGGTGATGCAGATTGCTAATTGCAGAATGCCGGATTGTAAGGCACTAGCATACATTGGTCAGTGTACATCCAATCAGAGCAAATCAAGTTTGAAAAGTCACTTTAACCATGTCAACGAGTTGATTGATAGCAAACTCAGGCGAGTAGGAGCACGAAACCAGTAAAGCATTAGTCCGACTGTAACAACTAAGGCCATGTTTCTTTCAGCTTAAGATTATTATGATCTAGATTATTGAGTCAGATTACTATAAGCTAGATTGTTATAATCTGTAGTAGAATAAGCGGTTAGTTGTTTCTTTCCTAAATTATTAGAGCATAGATTATTGGGTTTGCAAGTCTAAAGAGGGAGCGGGGTGGCATGGTGGGTAATTTTTCACCCAATAATCTGGAAAAAGCTCACCTAAATGAGCTTATCAGATTATAATAAGCTGGACTCCAGATTATAATAAGCTACTTCAATAAGTTGTCTGTTTCTTTCAACTTGCTCCCAATAATCTGGATTATAATAATCCCAAGCTGAAAGAAACAGGGCCTAAATACGGTAGATGGTACTAAGCCTGATCATAACGGTTGACGAAATTTAGTAGTACAAAAGGCTGTAACAAGCAAAAAAAAAAGCAAAAGTACTCCTAATGGACTAGCATAATCAATTCGTGTAGCCGATGCTAACTGCAGAAAATACCAGGAAAAACACCACTAAGTGAACACTACTAATAACTGTATAGGTAGGGCAATTCTGAGCCGCGGCGACCCATACAGCTCACAAGCCTAACGGAGCGAGAAATGGTAACGAAACTTACGAATCCTGGCGACGGTAGGGTCCTCATCCTGGATCTCGTCGGCGGCGCGAAGCACCTCGTCGATGTGGACGTTGTTTCCGAGAGACGACGGCACATTCCCGGCGATGCCGGTGACGGGCACCCCGAAGGCGCCTGCCAACCGCTCTCCCCGCAGCGCCGCCCGCACCAGGCGCTCCCAGTTCGCCGCCGCCCTCGCCATCACGAGGCCCTCAGATCTAACCACACGCTCGCTCGCACACTCAGAGGCCACTCGTCATAGCCCCTGCTCACCAAGCTGCTTGCGATCGACCTCCGCGTCGAAGCGGATGGGAGATCGGAGATTCGGAGCTAGGGTTTTCCGCTCTCGGCGCGCAGGGAAGGGAGGTGGCCGTGTTTCAGGGGCTCAAACGAAGAGGAGGAAGAAAGCGTGGGGAACTGGGGATATGCCGAGACTACTTTTTTTTCTCCTTTTTTTTTGAGAGTGCCCTTTTCGCGTTTGGCGAGACCGCGAGACGGTTTGAAACCTTTTGATGCGACTGCGATCTGGAACGGGGGGCGTGTCAGCATGTGATGCCGCATCGCGCGTCGCACAGGGCAGCCCGCTCCCACTGTCAACTGTCCCCACACGAGAATGGGTCTAGGGCGCAAGAGTTTTGCGGAATTTTTATATGGTTAATTAATGTAATGTAATCTTCACAGGTTCTTTATAAACAGTATACTAGTAGAATTATCGTTGATTACCTAGACGCGTGACGATTAGAGCAGTACAATAAGCTGACACAGCAGGCTGCAAAAATTTCCACGTCATGCTATTCTTACATGGAGAAGAGAAAAACGAAGGAGAGAGAATAAAGCGAGCGACATATCTGCAGCCCGGCGATAGCACAAGTTCCCATGCGGAAAGCTCGCGTGCAGTCGATCTCACGGATTAAAAACACATATTGTGGGCCTCATCACCACCCCTTTTGATCCCATGCGCCAGATTCATGCCATGGCGCGGCACTGGTACTTATTTTCAGGCGACAACACAACTACCTACATAGACAGAGTTCACTCTTGATCATACGCAAGTATGTGCATGCTTAATTAATTCCCGGATTATGAAACTGTAATTAGCATAGTATAGCCATTCTATTGTATAGGTTGGCTCTATTATTAACTGTAAAATGACATGGATGTAATTAGAGCCAACTACTGGCTATACTATTGACCTTGCTCTTAGAGCAGGTACAATAGCAGACTATTAGCCAGCTATAAGCATATTTTAATGAGATAAAAGATAAGAGAGAAGAGCAGCGGGCTACAGATCTGTAGCCAGCTGCAGCACGGACTCCAAGACACAGTGTGTGTATGACATGTGGGACCATATATTAATAGTATAGTAAGCAACTATTGTATAAATTAGCTATTAGATTGACTATAGATAAATTGGAGTTAGTAATGGGCTATACTATTAAACTTGCTCTTAGAGGTGGTGTATCTGTGCCAGTGCCACCTATGACGCGTGTCTTGTGGACTTGTGGTGTTTCCGCGACTAGTGTACGAAATAATTGGCACGCAATAAAGACGTGACCAAAGCTACGCGGATTTTGAGTGCGTAAAAGTCGTGTGGTGGATGGGATCATGGGAACACGAGACAGTTCGTTCGTCAAGGCTTTCCTCCCGGTGGGCTGGCGACCGGGAAAAGCTAGGGGAATAAGTCTATTTGTACTCCCTCAACTTTTGTCTTTGGTTGAATCACGTCCCTCAACCGAAATACCATGTATAATACCTCCTTCAGCTTTGAAACCAGGGCAAATCACCTCCCTTGGTGGTTTAGAGGGCGATTTCATATGTCGTGGCAGCTGACTTCGATGACTAGCTGAGTCAGCTTGTGAGTCCCATCTACCAGCCTCTTCCTCTATTCTCTTTTCCATCCCTCGTGGCGGCAGCGAGACAAGCGCCGAATGCCGGATGGAGGACGCCAAAGCTCGGGGAGGTTGCGGCGGCGGTGTTCCGGCTCCGTCCGCGTCGGAACAGTGATGCGCAGTCCACTACCGCATCCGCGCGCTGGGCGAGGTAAGGTGGCGACACTACCGGTCGCTGCTCGTCGCGGCGGAGGCACGCCGGATGAGGGAGAAGGAGGCGGAGGCCTCGAATGCGGTGTGACGTGGCTACGGACGAAGGCGCTTGCCTAATCGGTCCACCGCGGCGGCGCTCCACACGCAGCTCCAGCAAGTGGCGGTCGCGGCACAAGCGAGAGGCAAGGCGGTGGAGGACGACAACAACAACATCGGCGCGGCGAACAATGCTGAGTCAGGGTTCATCGACCCAGATAGAGTATAGGAGGTGACCCCACCGCCGTCGTCGAGGCTATGTTGGACATGTTGGTGTGGCAGTCTCTATCGGGATGCCGGTTTGTGCGCAGGAGAAGGCGATGACGTGAATGAGGTGGCGGAGGAGAGGCGTGAGAAGGGAGGCGGCGGTGGCAGGGAGGGAGAAGAAGAGGCCACGGCGATGCCGAGGAGGCGAGGATGGGGATGAGGTGGCGAGGCTTCTTCACCTCTGCTCTCTCTCTCTCTCTCCGCTCATGCCAAGCTCTTGCCGCTCCGCTGAGCTCCCGCCGTCCCGCCGCTCCCGCCGAGCTCCCGTCGCCCCGCCGCTCCACTATCCTGCTGCTCCCGCCGAGCTCCTGCTACTCCAGGTCCCGCCGCTCCATCGCTTCTGCCGCCGAGCTTGCGCAACTCTCTCCATCTCGCTCGCCGCTAGGGATAAAGAGGGAGGAGAAAGGTGACTGACAGATGGGCCCAAAATTTATTTTATTATTTTACTCACTGACATGTGGTTCCCATTCAGGTTTGTTTTTATTTTAATACCATGTCGATGCCACATGGGATGAAGACTAAGTCAACCCGCCACATAAGGGCCACGTAGGACGAAACTGCCGAGAGAGTCGATTTGCAACGGTTTTGGAAATTAAGGGATGGGTTATAACCTGTTTTGCGGTTGAGGGGTGCGATTCAACCAGGCGCAAGAGTTGAGGGAGACAAAGTAGACTTATTCCAAATGTTGACCAGTCTTATCGTTAGACCTTCAGATAAGTAGGAACACATCCTATGCAAAGTTTTGGGTGCACAATTCATCTACACCAATAAAAATAATCATAACAAATTCTAAGAAAAATTGTAGTACATATCGTTATCATTGTAGGGAAAAAATTGGGTAGGTTCCATTTGGTGTGTGGCATTCGGAGAGTTTCAAGATCTCCGATCACCAACTGTAATCTAATTGAAACTTGGCGGTTAAAAATGACCGGATGTAGAACATGAAGCCCTTACGCTCTTAGCCGTAATTTTTCACCTCCTTGGCTGCCAGTGATGCCGAAGACATCGACGGTAGTTGGTTGTGGATCATCCTGTAATGGGCTTGAAATTGTCCTTCGAGTTTCTTCAAACGTTTTCATGGGATGGAGAAATTAGGGTTTTGGGAACAAAAAATTCTTACCGTACGAGAGATCATCACTCATACATGGGACTTTTGGAATTAATGAATGGGCCTTAGCCCACTTGAAAATTAATTCTTTGGAAAATCACAAAAGCCCACCTCGTAGGATGACATGCATGTGGAGTTTAGTACCACCTTACTTATTCTAGGATAGGGGAACCTCCTTAAAAGGGAGGATGCCCTCCTAGCCACTTGAAGCATGTGTGGTGGAGAGAAGAGGGGGAACACACGCGCGCGCTCGCTCACCTCGCAGGGCAGGCGGCGCGCGTGCACGACGTAAGCGTCGAATGGTCCGCCAAAATTGGTCCCTCACCTTGCGCAGATGCAGCCTCCTTTTGCAGTTTTGTTTTGCTGCAAATTCGGATTCGTTTTTGTTTTTGGAAACGTTCCGAAAAAATCCGGTGCGTACAAACGGCGTGGAGTCCGGATAAGTTACGCGTGACTTATCCGGTTCGGTTACGCGCAGTGGAGATCGTGCGGGCTCCCTGATCAAGCGACCCTTCTCTATATAAACCGACCCGCCGTCTTCACGCAACACACGCGAAATCAATCTAGGGTTTGCCTCCTACTCTGTGCTGCGCCATCGCTCGTAGATTACTCCATCCTGCTCGCCGGCGTGCACCTGCGATTGGGAGAGCAGGTCTCCGGAACCTCTGCCTTCGACGTCCTGCACCGAGAGAAGGCGGCAATAAGGTTTTTGGGAAGCGCTTTGCGCGACTGCTCCCTGTTCGTCCGTGACGGCTCGTCTTCCTCTTCGCTCGCGTGCTGCGTGCCTTCGTAGACGCCTGCGAAAAGTTTCGACCGAACAGCCGGTCTTTCCGCCACCTCGGTACGTGTTCAATATGTTGCGCATATTTGATCTGTTCATGTTATATTGTGTAGTTTACATGTGTAGATCTAATAATGCGTTCATGCTAGTTTTCGTCTGTAATGTCATGATTTATTTATGGAATATATTAAATCATTATATGCCTATAATCTCAACAGGGACAGTACTCTTATATGCGTTAGTGGGACTTGGGGCCGGGGGTGTCCAAGAAGAAAGGGAAAACACCTTCGATCATAGCGTCTCTCTCCAGCACACACACTCTTTCTCTCTCTTTCACGTAGACGAAGGTTGGCTACTATTAGCCAGTTTGTACCCGCTCATCTTATGGTTGAGTAGCAAACGTATGGTACAGCCATTTTCATGGTTACAGACTACGGCTCCCATCGGATACCCTATTCAGTTAAAGGAAAAGTCAAATTTTGAATTTTAAACTTAATTTTGATATTAATTTTAATATATTTTTAACATTATTTTTTATCATTAATTTTTAAGTTATCATGAACACTTATATAAAAGTTTTACCTATAAAATTATTTTTGTTTTCTAATAAGCCATTTTAACTTATTACTAGAAAATATGAGCAAACAATGGGACTCTACTCGTTTATGCGTTGGATTCAAACCCCACATTGTGACGTATAATGACATGACAGTATGACACACTCTCCTTCTCGGACACCAATTAAGCTGTACAGACAGTTGACCGCTTGATTGTGTCCAAAGAATAATTATTCAGTTACTGTCAGACAACTGTTTACCGGTGCAGTCTTATTGGCTTAACCTGCACGAGTGCAGCAAGCTTAGAGCAGTGGTGTTGTAATGCTACAGCCCCAAGTCGTATTATCGTATATACATCAAAGTATCGAACACCCTGAAAGGATATGCACAATAATCTCGACGATGGTCACTTCAGAAAGAAAATTACACTGGCCCTTACCCAATAATAACCCAAACAAACACTCATGCTCCATAGCTAAAGGACTACTCTCTCCGTCCAAAAAAACCCAATCCAGATTCAAATACAGGATTGAGTTATTTTTGAGACGAAGGGAGTACACTATGTCCAGATTCAAACTCAGGATTGAGTTTTTTTTTCAGGACGGAGAGAGTAGGAGAGTTGCAAAGATAGTTTCTGCAAGTCCCACACCCCTACTCAACTCAGTCACTTTGCTAGCTAGTACTATTGCTCTGTAGTACTCCGTATTGTACTACTGCCAACTGTGACGCGAAAATGTGATCAGTTATGAGAGCAGTGACATCAAATGTATATTTCTTCTGATGAATCGCCATAATGCTGGCGAAGGCGACTCTGTCTGTCTGTCTTCTCCCCTTGCATATCGTTCCGCTATGCAGTGGGCCTCTTGCACTATAAGCATCAATCGACGGAGCTGATCATGATTCATGAGTAGTAGCTGATGCTGGACGACAATGGCGTTGTTTGGACAGATAGTAGCTTAAAGTTCGTAGTAGGAGTATTAATTGCTTTTTTTGTCTGAATCATAGCGATTCATTCCTCAAAAAACTGAAAGTTAACACAGCTTTTCAGGTGGCGAAAGCAACTACAGAACCGCATGGATAAACGCAACGCTCGTCGTCAGCAGCATCCCCTTTATTCTTCATCATGACTGACACGATACAACTTACAAACAGTAAATCGTAATTTACCTCTGGTACCAGGAGAAGTGCTCCAAGCTGTTTTTTTTTCCCGAAAATGAACTCCAAGTTACTTTTAGTGTAACAACCGAACATGTTACCTCTTGAGGCACGGTAAATTTCTGTGCAATTATATTGCACGGCTTGATCGATTCGGGGCATGCATATGAAGATATGCACATCCAAAGCAGAGGCACGCATGCATAGAAAAAGAAGTCGCAACCAAACAAGCAGATGCATGGCTAGCCAGCTGCATTGGCGTTTGGCAGTGTAGGCAGCCTTCCATTCCCGTCTTTGATGACCGAGCAACCCCCGCTGAATTGGAATGGTTTTTCGTAGACAGACGTTATTTGTCGTATGGGCGTCTCCATCTGACGGCTGTTCCAGGACAGGATGGGCATGCAAGATCGATGCTCGTGAAAGCGACAAGCAGCTCTCGCCGCGCAAGAGATGAAGACGGGAGAAATGGAAATGCTGGATTTTTTTAAAATATATTTTGCTCTCTTTAAAAAATTATTTTACAAATGTATTCATAAAAAACTTATTTTAGGAATAGATATTTTTCTTGCCGCCAGTGATCCTGGCACCGAGATCTAACGTCTGAGCATCAACGATATTAGTGACGACACTCTCATCCCCATAAGCCGAGATACAGAAGGGTTAGCTCCTAAGAAATTAGCGCTTAGGACCTATTTGTAATTTTTTTTAAAAAAAAGACTACAATCTAATTTTTTATTACAAACATGTCATCGACGTTAAAGTTTTGTAAGATTTTTTTTACATTTTAATCCTTTTTTAAATAATAATAATAAATCTTTAACGTCGATCCCCTTCACATCAACAGTTTGGCTATTAGGGGGATGACTAGACGAGGGTGTCGTCGCTTAGACATTGAAGCTTGACACTGAGAAAAATGGTCCATTTATAACATAATTTTTTTACAGTGATCTATTTATAAACTAAAGCTTTCAAAAAGTATGAAAAAGTAAGGCCGTGTTTGGCCCTGTTCACTTTGTTGTCAAAAAAACCTTACCAAATTTTGGCATAGTTATCAAAATTTTGGCAACTGACAGGATTTTTTATATAGTTACCAAAATTTAGTAGCAAACTAAATGTAGCCACTTTTTTGACAACTTTACTAAAATTTGGTAAGGTTGAAAACGGCATCAAAGTGAACAGGCCCTTAGTTTCCCCCCTATTCCCAACTTTCCATCACATCATATCACATTAAAAACTTTCCTACACACATAAACTTTTAATTTTCTTTAAACTTTAAACTTTTTTCAGAAACTAAACACACCCTAAAACAAAAATTCTAGAACGGAAATGAGTGATGAATGGTGCCCTGCAGCTGCAGAGGATAGGAGTATGGGTGGCCTGAGGTCCAAATCAGCAGAGGGCCGGGACGGACGACGTGTAAACGTCCATCCAGGCGTCCATATGATTCCGGGCGGGCAGGCATGCAGGCCATTGAATCCGAGTCTGCGTCAGCGCAATGATATCTGCTCCTACTACGCCTCTGCCTGACTGCCTGCATGCGCATGTCTGAGTTGGACATGAACATGACCTCCATCGCATCGATTGCAATCAATAATCGCTGGCCAGGACGTACTCGTACAGTACGTGTCATTGGTCTCCTGTACCACCCCAACGTAGTACGCCGCATTCACTGATCCAGCGCACGCACGAATGCACGATGTGATCAAGATCAATCGATCGAGCCACAGTTTTTTTTTTTTGGCCCTTTCCCCTTGCGTCACCCCCGGCCGTACGCGCGGCCGTGCATCCCTGCGCTGTGTTTCACTGTGTGGCGTCCATCCATCCAACAACGCGCGGCGCGCGCGGCCCCGGCGTTTTGCACGCCCTTCGTCCATCCGGCGCTGGAATTTTGTCTGGTTGATCATCGGTCGCCTTCTCCCCCGAATGATTGGATTTCGTATACGGCCGGGGAATCGCGACGGATTCTGGGGTGGGGGGTGGTCCTCGCGGCGGCTCTGGCACGGCTCGATCGGATTCAAGCAATGCAAGCTGTTTGGATTGTGTGTATAGCATCCTCAATAGCCTGGACCTCTCTCAACTCTCATCTGAAATGAGATCGACCAGTTGGCACCATCGAGTGGCTACTGGCTAGGCAGTTTGGTACGCCGTTCTCCGCGTACATTTTTTTTTTGGACTGTTCCTTGTACGTTACTACTACCTACGTATCTTCGGCACGGGCACCGGCCCATCTCTGACGCTGCACTGCATACCTCATAATCTCGACCTGTTACTTGAGTTTGTGTTGACAGTTTTTGACCACCCGGATTGAAATAGTTTAGGAAGTTTTTCAGTCGGATAACACATGCAAGCTGGCACAGCTGATATATATATATATATATATATATATATATATATATATATATATATATATATATATATATATATATATATATATATATATATATATATATATATATATATATATATATATATATATGCAATGACGGCATTTCTTATCATTAATCGATCGTGTTATTCCAACTCCGCTAATTACAATCATCATCCAAATGAATAGTATTAATTAGTTTGGTTGATTATTAAACAAATTAGACACATTATTGCCTTATTGGACTGAAGAATTTATTCTGCTGATCACTTTGGACCCGCGAGTAGACTGCAAGTCTTTTGAGGGGACTCCTACGAGCAAGTTTAATAGTATAGCCAAATACTAACTCTAATTCATTTATAGTCAATCTAATAGTTCATTCATACAATAGTTACATACTACATTATTAATACTTGGTACCACTTGTCATACACACACTGTATCTTGGAGTCTGTGCTACAGCTGGCTACAAATTTGTAGCCCGCTGCTCTTCTCTCTCCTTATTATCTTCTTAAAATATGTTTGCTATTGTACCTGCTCTACTAAACTCATCATCATGGTAGCAATGTACTGTCAATTGTCCTGCTGCGAGGTTAGGAGAAGCTACTACTAATTGTCTAGCCCTTTAAAACTTTAGGTTAGGCAGACGTAGCACTCGCCGGGCTTGCATGATTAAGGGGGTGTTTGGAAGAGAAGGCCAAACTTTAGGGGGTGTTTAGGAACTAGGGACTAAACTTTAGCCTCTCTCACAAAAGTATAAGTCTCTCCCCTAGGGACTTATGTTTTTGAGAGAGGGGCTAAGGTAGTGTTTGGTTGGAGGGACTAAAGTGGGGCTAAACTTTAGCCCCTCTCACAAAAACATAAGTCCCTACCATAGGGACTTATACTTTTGTGAGGGGGACTAAATTTAGTCCCTAGTTCCCAAACACCCCCTAAGGTGGTGTTTGGTTGGAGGGACTAAAGTGGGGCTGACTTATGTTTTTCAAAAACATAAGTCCCTACCATAGGGACTTATACTTTTGTAAGAGGGACTAAATTTAGTCTCTAGTTCTCAAACACCCCCTAAGGTGGTGTTTGGTTGGAGGGACTAAAGTGGGGCTGACTCATGTTTTTGTGAGAGGGACTAAATTTAGTCCCTAGTTTCCAAACACCCCAGTCTCTCCCAAACACCCCCTTAGTCCCTCTCATAAAAATATAAGTTCCTAGACTTATATTTTTGTGAGAGAGACTAAAGTTTAGTCCCTAATTTCCAAACATCCCTAAGCTTAGCTGCATCGACGTTAACAATTTCTATTCCCTTCCATTTGGGCACCTGCCGTGTCAGGTAGGACATCTTGAACCGGGAGGGCTTATCTGCAGGGAACTCATGGCCCATGGGGTGCCCATTCTTCCCAATCGTGTGCCCGAATAAGAGGTGCGAAAGCGAAATGGCCATGCAAAAGTAAAGTGATGACGATGAACTAGCCAGAGAATATAATATCCAAAGACTGATCATTAGCTCTAACACTGACAACTTAACAAAACAATATACTCCATCTCTATCTCATTAGCACAGACAGCTGCCTTTATTTATTCCAGATAAGATTGTGTTAGAGCTGACTAGATATGTCGAAAACCACGTTTTAGTTTAGGCGTCCTGTGTATGCAAATTGCGTGCTGTGCCGTTGTGCTGTGCATGGTACTACTACTGTAGAAATATGAAGTCTGGTCAGACGAGACGGCCGCATGCAAGCCAGCTGCAGTTGCAAATGCAAGCAGACTGCAAGCTGCAGTTGCAGCCTGCCTGCAGGTTTTGCCCTTGGCTGTACCTGGCATGGAGGATCAAAGTCAGCTGGCGGATATAAATATGGCCGCAAGCAGCAAGCAAGCGTGCGACCTGGCTTACCAGTACCAACCACAGCTGGTGCAGGCAGTATCAGCAGCTCATCTCCCTGGAGTATCTATCCAGTATATCTACGCATGTGTTGGTACGCCATGGGCAACGTGTTGGTTGAATTCGCGATAAGCCCTCACGTTGACTAGTTTAATCCGTCAGGCTAGCTCCTCTCGCGCATTCCATTCCTAGGGGCTTCGACCGCACATCGCAGTGGAGGAGCCAACCGAGGGAGTGCGTGCGTGCGTGTGTGTGGACTGCTCTGTTGTGTGCGCCGAGGCAATTTCTTTATCTTACGGGAGACGAGGAAAAGGTGGGCGGCGCGGCGAGCTACTAGCAGAAAAGATGGCGAGAGAGCGGAAAAAAGCCTCTCCGGCCGCCGTGCCGTCTGTTCGTTCCATTATTCCAGCCACGTACGCGTATATGACAATACGGTGCACTCGATGTGGGGGTAGATAGATGGTAGATGTTCCGATCATATAGTATAATCCATCGGCGGACATCATGAACTGCAATCATGTATTGCATGGATACATTGAGAGCGAACAATCATGAGCGAGTTAGATGCACCAATTATTGCTGTAGAACTAATTTGGCCGATTTGTCAAAAAATGGAACCCAGGGAACTCTGCTACACACAACCGAGTATATGGAGGGCGGATGAAGATCTATCTGTTTAAGCTTAATCGAACCAAATCTAACATATCTTCACTGAGCTCAAAACAAGTCTCCTATACAGCTCTATCTCCCCGGTACACGAAGAGATGTCTCTTTCCGGTTACAGGGACACATCGGAATTCTCTTTTCCACGTCGAGCTGTGGGAGCATTGTTCGATAAGGCAGGCTCCTGTAAGAGCACCCGTAATGTTAAATATAAAACATATACATCTCAGCAACAAACTAGATTAGTATTAAACCATCTCAATAGTATGTCTACATTGGTATCTATAGCTCTCTAATCCATTGCCTCGTTTTTCTTTATAGATTATCTCTAAATTAGTAGATAGTTTTGCTCTCTCTCCATTTAATTTTTTCCAAGTAGAAAAATATGCTGACATAGATCTCTTGTAGAGAGTCTATAGATAACCATTGCGGGTGTCCTAATCCAAAAACAATCGTAATCGAAGAAAGAAAGTACTCCCTCCGTCCCAAAATAAGTGCAGTTTTGCACTATTCACGTTTAACGTTTAACCGTTCGTCTTATTTGAAATTTTTTTATGATTAGTATTTTTATTGCTACTAGATGATAAAATATGAATAATACTTTATATGTGATTAAATATTTTCAATTTTTTAAATAAGACGAACGGTCAAACGTTGGACACGGATATCTACTACTGCACTTATTATGGGACGGATGTATTAAAGTCTGAACTCGGCGACCAATAAATAATCCTCTAGCATATCAGCACGATCGAATTGTATATTTGTTTATTCGCGCACTGTCATTCTCCCCACGCAAAGCGACAAGCAGCGGCTCGGAAAACGGCTTCGTGGCTCGGACATCTGTCGACAAAAGCGACACCCCGCTGGAGTCAAAGAATGATTGACCCTCGTCTCATGGTCTCATCCACTGCTTCTTCTTCCCCTCATCTCCCTGCCCCGAGGCCTCTGGGCCCATGAGCTAGACCATCATTAGCCCTGTCGTTGACAGGTGGGCCCAATGTCCCTTGGTCCCTGTGGGCCCCACTGGCAGGCAAAAGAGGGGAGGCAATGGACTGGTACTGAACGTTCTAAAAAGACGCCGCCGAGTCGCTCCCGTCCACGGCGTCCAGCTAGCGTTTTGCCGCAGTGGCCAACAAACGGCCAGCGATCCACGGGAGCGACGCGGATTCGAATCATCGGCATTGCCGCCCCTGCACTTCCACTGGAGCTAGTTACCGCCCAGCATTGGCTCTGTGGCTCAGTGGCGCGCATACAGCTCGCTCCACTGACGTCTGCTTCACAAGTCACTGCCATAGCCGCGGAGGTCACACTTTTCTTCTCGTGTCAAATTAAAGATGATGTGACTGAAAAATTGTGTGTGTATGACAGGTTGATGTGATGGAAAAGGAATGAAGTTTGGATCAAAACTTTGAATCTAAACACAATCTACTTTTGAGTAAAATTGATCCCATCAGTGAGGAATGATTTATTAGCAGCAAAAAGAACCGTTGCTTGCTGCACATTTAAAACTTGTGGCAATGCTAAGCTAGTAAGCTCATACTAGCCCGTAAAATACGAGTATCTTGGAGTGCAAATGTGCAATGACACTATTCAACCGAGCTATACGCCGACCACGCCATTCCATATCTTCGAAGCAGAAGTTACCCCTACCTTAACTGGTGCAGTTACGGGTAAGTGTCGCTTCAGATATGATTTCTCGGAAGGAAATCGTGGGGAGTCCATACGACATCCATGGACTTCACCGGAAAGTAACTCCACCTCCAGCTCCAAGCCCGGGCTTCTTCTAGAGGAAAGGCCATGAACCCATCGTTTTCTGATCCAACGGTCACCCTGCTCACCGGGAGCAGTTTGCAGCAAATTCAAATTCAACTGGGTGACCCCCCCTGCATTGCCATTGCCTCTCTCTCCTCTCCTCCTTTCGTTCGTCCTGCTTCTGCTCTCCAGCTCACCGCCAGTGCCGCCCATCACTCACGCCTCCCACCCACTGCCCCTGTCCCTCCCTCCCCTACATAAACCCCCGCACTCCCCCTCCTTGTTGCCACGCCACTCCCCCCTCCCCACCACCATTGTTCAAATCATATCAGCTCCAGTTTTTACTCACAAGTCGCAAGTGAGAGCCACTGAGCCAGCATCCAACCAGTGTACATCATGAGGACTCAACGAATCCTCCTCGCCGTAGTAGTGTCCATGGTTGTTTCCTCAGCGATGCTGGCCGTTGTCTCCTGCGCGCGGGAGAGGAAGAACTACGTGGTTCATCTCGACCCGAGGGAGGACGGCGGCGTCGCCGACTCGGTCGAGCTGTGGCACCGCTCGTTCTTGCCGGAGGCCACGCCGGAGGCGGCGGGGGATGATGGCCCGAGGATCATTTACTCGTACAGCCACGTGCTGTCCGGGTTCGCCGCGCAGCTCACCGACGACGAGGCTGAGGCGATGAGGAAGAAGGAGGGGTGCATCAGACTGTACCCCGAGGAGTTCTTGCCGTTGGCGACCACCCATTCGCCGGGGTTCCTTGGGCTTCACCTCGGCAATGATGGGTTCTGGAGCCGCTCCGGGTTCGGCCGGGGCGTGGTGATTGGGCTCCTGGACACCGGTATTTTGCCCAGCCACCCGTCGTTCGGCGACGCCGGGATGCCGCCGCCGCCCAAGAAGTGGAAGGGCACCTGCGAGTTCAAGGCCATCTCCGGCGGCGGATGCAACAACAAGATCATCGGCGCGCGCGCCTTCGGCAGCGCCGCGGTCAATGCGACGGCGCCGCCGGTGGACGACGCGGGGCACGGCACGCATACGGCGAGCACGGCCGCGGGCAACTTCGTCGAGAATGCCGACGTCCGCGGCAACGCCCATGGCACGGCGTCCGGGATGGCGCCGCACGCGCACCTGGCCATATACAAGGTGTGCACCAGGAGCCGGTGCTCCATCATGGACATCATCGCCGGGCTGGACGCCGCCGTCAAGGACGGCGTCGACGTGCTCTCGTTCTCCATCGGCGCGTCCCCCGGTGCGCCGTTCAACTACGACCTCGTCGCCATCGCCACGTTCAAGGCCATGGAGCATGGCATCTTTGTCAGCTCCGCCGCTGGCAATGATGGCCCAGTCGCCGCCACCGTGGGCAACGGCGCGCCATGGATGCTCACGGTCGCGGCCGGCACCATGGACCGGGCGATACGCACCACGGTGACGCTCGGCAACGGCCAGGTGTTCGACGGCGAGTCCCTGTACCAGCCGCGGAACAACACCGCCGGGCGCCAGCTCCCGCTGGTGTTCCCGGGCCTGAACGGCGACTCCGACTCACGAGACTGCAGCACGCTGGTCGAAGAGGAGGTGAGCGGCAAGGTGGTGCTCTGCGAGAGCCGCAGCATTGTCGAGCACGTCGAGCAGGGACAGACCGTGTCCGCGTACGGCGGCGCCGGCATGATCCTGATGAACAAGCCGGTCGAAGGATACACCACATTCGCCGACGCGCACGTGCTGCCGGCGTCGCATGTGAGCTACGCCGCCGGGTCAAAGATCCTGTCCTACATCAAGTCCACTCCCAAGCCGACGGCGAGCGTCACATTCAAGGGGACGGTGATGGGGTCGTCGCCGGCGCCGTCCGTCGCGTTCTTCTCGTCCCGGGGGCCGAACAAGGCCAGCCCGGGCGTTCTGAAGCCTGACATCACCGGGCCCGGCATGAACATCCTCGCCGCGTGGGCCCCTGGCGAGATGCACACCGAGTTCGCCGACGGCGTCAGCCTCTCCTTCTTCATGGAGTCCGGCACGTCGATGTCCACCCCGCACCTGAGCGGCATCGCCGCCATCATCAAGAGCCTTCACCCGACATGGTCCCCGGCGGCGATCAAGTCGGCGATCATGACGTCGTCCGACGTCGCCGACCACGACGGCGTGCCGATCAAGGACGAGCAGTACCGCAGCGCGAGCTTCTACACCATGGGCGCCGGCTACGTCAACCCGTCCCGCGCCGTCGACCCGGGCCTCGTCTACGACCTCCACACCAACGACTACATCGCCTACCTCTGCGGCCTCGGCATCGGCGACGACGGCGTGAAGGAGATAACCCACCGCCGCGTCTCCTGCGCCAAGCTCAAGGCCATCACCGAGGCGGAGCTCAACTACCCGTCGCTGGTGGTGAAGCTGCTGTCCCAGCCGATCACCGTCCACCGCATCGTGACCAACGTCGGGAAGGCCAACTCCGTGTACACCGCCGTGGTGGACATGCCCAAGAACGTCGCGGTCACCGTGCACCCGCCATTGCTGCGCTTCTCCAGGGCGTACGAGAAGCAGAGCTTCACGGTGACCGTGCGGTGGGCAGGGCAGCCGGCCGTCGCCGGCGTCGAGGGGAACCTCAAGTGGGTCTCCGACGAGCACGTCGTGAGGAGCCCGATCGTGATACCGCCAGCGAAGGCCGTCGTGTAGTGGATCGAATTGAGCAGCAAAATCAGCAGCTTCTCTGCTCGTGTTCGACGAGAGTAGAATGCACTCAGAGTACGTGTCCGGTGTACGTAACGTATGGCGACGTAGGCGTATTACGGATCGATTTGTTGTATAGGGCTACCGATCGTTGTAACGGCAGCAAGCTCAGCTGCAACGGAGTTGTGTAAATACTGGAAAAATAATGGATTTTTAGTCTGTAAGATGACTCGATCGATCCGGCATTTCAATCATTCCGTTTAATTGAATCTAGTACTGGTACAGATCATAAAATCAATTGGACTAGTACTCCTACTCCCTCCGTCTAAAAAAAAAGACAAACCCTGGTTTCCGTGCCCAACGTTTGACTGTCCGTTTTATTTGAAAAAATTATGAAAAAAATTAAAAAGACAAGTCACATACAAAAATATTAATCATGTTTTATCATCTAACAACAATGAAAATACGAATTATAAAAAATTTTTATATAAGACCGACAGTCAAAATTGGACACATAAATTTTTTTTCTTTTTGTCTTTTTTTCCCGATTTGTCTTTTTTTTTTTGACGGAGGGAGGGAGTACGCTTTAAGATGTGCACTGAGAATTCCAACGCGTTTGGAGATCGGAGATGGAGCACTAAAACCACCGCCTTTTTTTGCTTGAGATTTTTCCTTTGGGTTGCTCGATCGAGTTTGAAGGCCGTGAACTGATGATGGCCAGCTGCAGCTGCTGTAAAATTATGGAGCCGCTGCTTTGCTCGATCCGTATGGACCGTATGCCAACCAGAAAACGTCACAGGAGTAATAACGAGAGACAGAGATGCATAGCAATAGCATAGCTAGCCCGGGTTTCGCCATTACTGAAGACGCGTTCTGTCATACGCGCACAGGGATCATAACTCTCGGTCGTTTTTATGGCGTTCCTACCCCCACATTCACTTTCAGACGGCAACATCAATTTTTCCAGCCTGTAACTTTCATTCGCTGCGACACCGTACACGCATGAGAGCTGAGCTGAGCTAGCGAGATGAGCAATTCTGTACTGTTCCGACCTTGTGGACTTGTACTGTCTCATGCGTGTTGCTGCATTTTCTGAAGCTGTTCTCGTTTCTCGGTTAACAACAAATACTCCTACACACCGAACAGTTGCTAGGTACACCATGGCACCAACAAATGCCTGTTCAGGTCTAAAGAAAAAGATGTACTGTTTCAGATTTAGTTTCGTAGTGGTAGTAGTAGCATATTAACTAGCCACACTTTGGTGGGTAGGATCTAATTAACTTCCTGGTTTGTAAACCTCAAAGTTTGTTACTACAAGCCTTGCTCATGCTGTTGCTGCATTGAGATTGGAAAGCTGCTAATAGGGAGCAAACATTAAACATGGTGTACTTAAAAACGAAAAACCGAGGCATGTGCTACCTTCATGGACCGCTAATTTCGTCTAGAGAGAAAAGTGCCTTTCGATCGCCTTGTACTAATCGAACATTTTAGCATCTGGGAGGAAAGAACCAGCTGGGTTGTCTGTCACTATCTTCTACTACTCCTATGTGCTCGTAGAGAGGAACGAGATCACCAACAAGAAGGGAGAGGTATCAAATACAGTACGTAGTACAAGCAACTTTGCTTGGAGTTGTGCTTTCCTCCGGCGCGCATGAATATAACCCATGATGGTTTCAGATAAAAACAGAACTGGATCTGCATGAAAAGGCATCACATTTTCTCAGGAGAGGTACAACATCCCTAATTCCCTCATTTTGTACACTCTTTTGCTGGTGGCAGCTGCCTGCCAGCCTGCCAAAAGGTTAGCCACGCTTAAACAGGAGGTGGAGCCGAAGTTTTGGTGGTGTTTGCTCGCGTGATCCGCCGGGTTATGACCAGGCATCTCGCTCAAGCCCTCCACGTTCATGCTGGGCACCTACCATTCCGGCATTCCCTCCTCCCTATCAGCAAAACGTTCCAAAAAGTCGATCGGAATACACCAAAAATGGCTATATATTCAGGCCCGTTGATTGAACTTCTCAGCACAGAGTTTGGAACAGAAAGAGCAGTAGCAGCTCACGAGATGCGCATCATCTGCACAGTACATCATCAGAGAGCAGCAGAAAGAGAGGATACAGATCGATCGATCAAAGCCTGATGAGAAGACTTGAGAGCATTGGAGCCGAGGAGTACATACGCTGACACTGTTGGTGCGCGTGTGCGTCTCCCAGAATCTTGTTGATCTCCTCACACTTGAGGCATGAGCTCGCATCGAGTCGCAGGCGCCCAAAGCCAGCAACAGCGGTGCATTCACAGACCGACCGTACTGACCTGCAAAAAGGCACCCCCATGGCGTCAGGGAGAGGACCAAAAGAGATGAAAATCAAATCAAATGCACACGGATGCCAGCGGTGAATGTGACGATATATATGGTCCAGGGGGTACACACTGTGTTTGTGTTGGATATTTTTTGAGTAGCGTCCTTTCCAAGCACACGGGGCAGTCAGGCCCATGTGATTATATGGGCCAACCCTGAGCCGCTGACGTGGCGCAATATTGTGGGCCCCAGGTATCATTTTTTGAGCCCAACAAGCGCACGCGCAAGTGATGTCCCGATTCAGAGCTTACACCTGATCGTACGGCTGATCTGGCACAGCATTACAAACTTGTCGCGGTGCAATGCAATACGGCAAGTGGGCCCTGGAGAGTACATACAGATCAGACGGCATTTGTCCATGGGCCCACGGCCCATTCATTCTCCCCTCCATTTCAGGGGAAGCAGCGATCAACCGGGAGGAGAGGAGGACATGCGACGTACACGAGGCACATGCAACGAGATCATCGATCGATCAAGGTAAAACAGCACGAACAGTTGACGCGAAATCGTCGAATTGGAGCGGGATGGATGTGGTGTGGCCGCACGGGCACGGCGTCTGGGGCTCGTCGTCGGCGTCGCGGCGGTCGGCGATGCTCCACGGCAGCCTTGACATATGGATCCACGAGGCGCGGAACCTCCCAAACATGGACATCGTCTCCAAGACCGTCGTCGACATCCTCGGGACGAAGAAGAAGAAGAAGGCGGCCAACGGCGCCATGACCAGCGACCCCTACGTCACTGTGCAGCTCGCGTCCGCCACCGTCGCGCGCACCTACGTCGTCAACGACGACGAGAACCCCGTGTGGGCGCAGCACTTCCTCATCCCCGTCGCGCACGAGGCGCCCGCCGTCCACTTCCTCGTCAAGGACAGCGACGTCTTCGGCGCCGAGCTCATCGGCGAGGTCGTCGTCCCCGCCGAGCAGCTCGAGGCCGGGGAGCACGTCGAGGGCGTCTACCCGGTCCTCGATCCCGCCGCCGGCAAGCCGTGCGCCCCCGGCGCCGTGCTGCGGCTGTCGGTGCAGTACATCCCCGTGGCGAGGCTAACCATGTACCACCACGGCGTCACCCCGGGCCCGGACTTCGCCGGCGTCCCCAACACCTACTTCCCGCTGCGCCGCGGCGGCCGGGTGACGCTGTACCAGGACGCGCATGTGCCGGAGGGCTCGCTGCCGGAGATCAGGCTGGGCAATGGCGCGCTCTACCGGCAAGGCCAATGCTGGCACGATGTCTACGACGCGATATCGCAGGCGAGGAGGCTCATCTATATCACCGGGTGGTCGGTGTTCCACACCATTCAGCTTGTGCGGGACGGCGGCGCCGGCGTCTCGCTGGGCGATCTGCTGAAGAGGAAGTCGCAGGAGGGGGTGAGGGTGCTGCTCCTCGTCTGGGACGATCCAACGTCAAGGAACGTCCTTGGTATCCAGATGGTATGCACAATGCAACATGCAATCACAAAATTAATTTTCGGCTATTTGTTTCTTGTATCAAACTGATGGTCACACCACTTATTTGGCTTCTGGTCCAAATTTCATTGCTTTGTCTAATGGTAGTTGGGGTTGATGGAGTGACACATTGATCTCTGAAAACCTGTGAATAATATATTCATGCAAATACAGCTTGACTTGTTGTCAGAGTTTTCTCTATAGGAAGGTTACATGGGCACACGGGATGAGGAGACCCGTAGATTTTTCAAGCATTCTTCAGTTCAGATACTGCTCTGCCCGCGTTCTGCTGGGAAAAGGCACAGCTGGGTTAAGCAGCAGGTTGTTTATTTACAATTTGTTTTCTTCAGTAAGCTTTGTCTCCTCTGAATGCCATAATTTGCTTCATATAGACACATGTCACCAGCTAACATCTTTTTAGTCAAAATAGCTGTTCTTGTGGACCATGTAATGATGTTAACAGTTGAAAATTGAACCAGGAGACCGGAACCATTTTTACACATCATCAGAAAACAGTGATTCTGGATGCTGATGCCGGCAACCATAAAAGGAAAATAGTTGCTTTTGTTGGAGGCCTTGATTTATGCGGTGGACGATATGATACACCTACTCATCCTCTTTTTCGGTCTCTCCAGACATTGCACAAGGACGACTATTATAACCCAAACTTTGCGGTGAGATTACTTTGTCCTATTGTTCATGTGCCTGTATCACTGTATGTGGTTTATACACATGAAAATAGTTCCTGTAATTGACGCATCTTGTATTTGCAGGTACTTGATGCCCAAGGGCCAAGAGAACCATGGCATGATTTGCATTCTAAGATTGATGGCCCAGCGGCATATGATGTCTTGACAAACTTTGAGGAGCGCTGGTTAAAGGCATCCAAGCGCAGCGGGGTTAAAAAATTGTCAAAGGCAAATAATGACACATTGCTATGGATTGGAAGGATACCTGATATTGCAAGCATTGACGATGAAGTGTATTCAAGTGACAATGATCCAGAGCGATGGGATGTTCAGGTAAGATCCTTCAAAGGTTTTCACAGCTACAGATAAACAAAGTATGTGACCAAACAGCACTGAACAGTATTAACTTGGAAGCAGATATTCCGGTCAATTGATTCAAATTCTGTCAAGGGTTTTCCCAAAAATCCAAGAGAAGCAACCAGTAAGGTAACTAAGATATAAATTTCACCCAATTATGCTATGTTTGGTTATTCTTTGTATTTACCTGACACAGACTTTTCCTTTGGTTGACAGAATCTCGTTTGTGGGAAAAACGTACTAATTGATATGAGCGTACAAACCGCTTATGTGAATGCAATCCGAGGAGCTCAACACTTCATCTATATTGAAAATCAGTATTTCCTTGGTTCTTCATTTAATTGGGATTCACATAAAGATGTAGGTAAGCATGAGCTTTGTTTGCTTCAAATCTTGTTGTTCAACTCAATGTATTCTGGCCTTTTATGGCACGTTCCAATTGCGTTCTCTAATAGTAACTTCATTTAAAATTTGCTGCTTTATGTTGGAGAATAATTCAAAATTTCTTGACCCTTATCATGACGTAAATAAATACGACAAGTACTTATGGTTGCCCCTAATTTCAGGACTTAAAATTTGTTCTGCTGCAGGTGCTAATAACTTAATACCGATTGAAATAGCTCTCAAAATTGCCAACAAGATTTATGCCAATGAGAGGTTTTCAGCGTACATAGTAATTCCAATGTGGCCTGAAGGTAATCCTACTGGTGCTCCTACACAGAGAATACTTTACTGGCAGGTTAGAGCGTCTCTCTAGCATTGTCTTCTAGTCTGCTCAACTGTGTACTATCTGCTACTACATTCTACAGAGCTAACTTCTCTCAGTATAGCAATGTAACTTATTTGTTGTCATTGTTGTTGTCATTGTAGAAAAAAACAATGCAAATGATGTATGAGGTAATTCACAAGGCATTGAAAGAAGTAGGGCTGGATAACACATATGAGCCACAGGATTACCTGAACTTCTTCTGTCTTGGCAATCGTGAAGCAGGCGGCAGTCCTAGCACTTGCAGAGGATCAAGTTCAGCCAACAATCCCCAGGTGAGACTGCAGTACTTCTGCTTCTCTCGCAGCATACTCAAATTGTATGCCATCCGTACATTCAGAGTTCAGATTTGTCTTGCTGCGACCTGTACATTCAGGATCAAGCTAAGAAGAACCGGAGGTTCATGGTGTATGTGCACTCGAAAGGGATGATCGTGGATGATGAATACGTGATAATTGGATCGGCTAACATTAACCAGAGATCCATGGAAGGAACCAGAGACACCGAGATCGCCATGGGAGCGTACCAGCCCCAGTACACATGGGCAAACATGCTTTCTGCTCCTCGTGGACAGGTAAATGATCCCTTGATCACCCAAAATTCCACAGATTTCACAGTTGCGCTGATGGATTGGTTTTGGTGAGCTCGAAGATCTACGGGTACAGGATGTCACTGTGGGCAGAGCACATTGGAGCGGTGGAGGAAAGCTTCAGTTGCCCAGAGAGCCTGGAGTGCACGAGGCAGGTTCGGCACATCGGGGAGCAGAACTGGAGGCAGTTCGCCTCCAGCGAGGTGAGCGAGATGAGAGGGCACCTCGTCAAGTACCCCGTCAGCGTCGCCCGCGACGGCAAGGTGAAGCCCCTGCCGGGATGCGCCGCGTTCCCGGACCTCGGCGGCAACATCTGCGGCACGTTCCTGCCCATCCAAGAAAACCTCACCATATGAAACAGGATAAAGATGTTTTCGTTTGCGATTCTTGAGAAGGGATTCTTGTGAAAGCAGCCCTGGACGCGTTGCATTCGTTGTAGATGTGCAGATTTTTCTCTTTTCTTCGTTACGATTTGGAGGATGTGAAATTTTGGGTTGGGATCAACACAGATTTCTTAGATTTCGCCGCGAGATTGTTTCTTATCTTGGTCTCCAGCAGCGGCAGGGTATACACCGCTTCTCGCCGGCGATCTCAGGCAGCGGCGCACGGTCTCCAGCCGCTCCCGGGCTGCCGCGAAGATCGAACCCTGTGAGGGATTAGGGTTCTCCGCCGGCGATGCCTCCCGCATACAATTCCGCCGCTCGCCGGAGCTCCACCGGCTCCCGTCGCGTGAGGCCGGACGCTCGCCGACACGAACTCGTGATTCGTACACCGTTCGATCCTGATTGAACGGTCATGATTTATAAGTTCTATTTGCATAAGAGCCCTTCCTACGTGTTAGATTATCAACTTCACCCCCTTCCAGATTGGAATCCTGGATCATATCTGCCGAAATTTTGATAAAATAGCTCTTTTTCAAAACTTATTTCAACAATACACCACGCTAAAAGCTATTTAAAAATAGATCGTGACCTAGGGGCCATCCTCGTTGATATAACATCTCAATGTTATTAACATTTGCGCTGATATATTATCTAACGTGACACGATTAATCCTGATCTAACAAATTATGTCACATACTCACATCGGTCAATATGTTCATGTCAAATATAATGGTGCTAAAAACATTATACCTCATGTCTAGGTCGCGATCTATCTCTCAAAATAATTTTTGCCGCGGTTTTATTATTGAAATAAGTTTTATAGAAGGTTCAATTTGTCAAGATTGCGGTCAAATCTGACCCAGCAATCAACTCCTACGGTCCAGATTCAATGTCAGGAAGGGAGAATCTTCTGAATCCAACGGTGATGAGGGGATTACCAGCCGCGTAGCCAAGTCGCTGCACAGCTTGATGCCACCGAAGCGGAAGAGGGCTGCAGCCATGGAGACGGCGGGAGGGGACGCCGCGCCGCCGCCGCAGCAGCAGCGTCGGAACAAATCCTCGGCGGCCAACAAGGGGAAGAAGGGCGGCGCTTCCGGCGGCGGAGGCGGCGGGAGGTGGCCACCGGTCAAGCCGAAGAAGGATCTCCAGGTCAATCGCCTCAAGGGCACCCACCTCCTCACCGTAAGCCTACCTTCCCCTTTTGACCCCAACCATGTCTGAATTCTGATGTCTGCATCTAGTATACTGCTGCTCGAATTAGTGCTTCTAGAAGGCGATTAGAGACTAGATGCTTGATTTCCGCGAACCACCAGGAGCGCCAATTTTGATTTGAGTGTTAGGGAATCATCTGGGTTGGCTCTACTTGTGTTGTGCGGTTGATTCTAAATGCAGTAATCAAATAGATTTCCTGAATACAAAGTGATGAAGCGTATGCTAGGATGAAATGCTATTTGATGCACAAGGAGAAAATGCTAAGAGACCGTTCAGTTGGCATAGCAATATTTTGGCTGAGTTGATAATTGTTTTTAGATCAGGGGCAGTGCGCCCAGCTTTACTAAGAAAGCATAACAGGGTTCATTACAGAGTTGATAATTGTTTCCCTATTATTTATGGACAATTGCCTTACTTGAAACTGAAATAGGTGCCAAACTTCTTCACTTCCGCTGAGGCGAAGGCCTTTGTCGACATTGCTGAGAATATTGGCTTCACGCACCAGGGCAGCCTCGGACCCCTGAAGGGTGAAGCTTATAGAGATAATGACCGGATATCTGTGACAGATCCTTTGCTTGCTCAGACCATTTGGGAATCTGGGATAAACAAAATATTTGAGGACATCAGCATCTCTGGCAAAGTAGCAACCAGCTTGAATCCAAATATCAGGTTCTACAGGTATGTGTGCTATCAAAAGTTGAACAAAGATGATGCACTAGCACCACACTGTTGGACAAATTGCCACTGTTCTTGATTGCTGCTTGTTGCTCATCCTCATAGGTACACTGAAGGTCAGCGATTCGGTAGGCATATTGATGAGAGTGTCGACCTTGGAGATGGTTCAAGAACATTGTATACTTTGCTAATATACCTCTCTGGCAAAGGAAGTGCAAAGGAATCATCAGGGCAAGCTCTTGTTGGAGGGGAGACTGTTTTTTATGATCATCGTGGAGGAGTTGTCGCTGAGGTATTTTCTGATTCTGAAATTGCAATATGTTTTATAAGATCAACTGTTTGCTAGACCATTTCATATGTTTTTTGTTTGGTTCTATGGAAAATTGGGTCTGGTATCAAGCTATATATTGTATGTTTAGTCTGTCATTCATCTGGAAGTTAACCTTGAAATTAATGTGCACACATGTTCTTTCTAGCTAAGTCAGAAAGAGGTTGAGATGCATATATGATCATGAAACTGAAAGGATCATACATAAAGAATAAATAAGACGAAATTCACCCTCCCTCTACATATTTAATTTCTTATGCTATACAAAAACTAGCAAGATCTACTCCATTGGCAATTCCATCAATGACACCCTTGTCGAAAAACTACGTTGCTCTGACGAAAAGAGATTGCCCACTTGAAGTTTGGTGATCCATATGGGGTTGATGATATCACCTTTATTATGCTGGCATGAGTCTACCCTGCATCACAATTTATAATGCTGCCATTACCGTCGAAGCTGGTCCTAACCCCTAACCTGAGGTTACTTCTGTTGTAGGTTGCTCCAGTGCAAGGACTGGCTCTACTCCATCTTCATGGTGCCAAATGCATGCTGCATGAAGCACGGGTTGTGAAAAAGAATATCAAGTATGTGCTTCGTTCTGATGTTGTATTTGCTTAGCTGGAGAATTCTCCATGCTTGTGTTGAAGTACTATAGACCTGAGCATGCTATAGACGAACGGCTAACTTTTCCATTTTACAAACCTTTGTACTAAAGCATGTAACTGATCCAACATGAACTTGGAAGGTGATGACATCAAATTTGTGTTTTATCTTCTGTTACTGCATTGGCTGTGATATGCTGCAGCTCCGCCGACGTATAAGAAACAGGACGGCTGAAAGCCAAACATGGGAATCATGCTTTGCTTAAAGCGATTACAGTGGAAATCTGACAGCCACAGTGAAAGCTAAATACCCAAAGGCTATCAAAGAATACCAGGATCAACATATTAGCCACCAAATAACAGCACACGCCGAGGATTAAAAAACGGACGCCTATGATAAGAGTGGATCTAGAAACATCTCATCACATCACTGTTTTGATGCAACGTAAAAAACCATTAGCATTCATTTCTCCAAGAAAGTATCTGAATCCCGGTGGTTCAAATGCTCGCCATCAATATTAACATGACTAACATTAATGAAAAAAAGCAACACCTATCTTCCCGGGGGTGCAGAAGGCAGCGGCAATATTAGTTTGCTTCCGTTAATGAGAGGAACGTCGGTACGTGAGTCTGATCTCCCTTTTCTTTTCACCTCAAACATGAAGGATCAAAATGGAAAGTCTGCACAACAAAATATGCTGTCAGGCAACGCAATGCAACATTTGACATACCAAGGTTACACAAACACCAGTCTTTCAGCAACTTTAGAAGCCAGAAGATACTAAAATGTTTGCATGCAAGCCAAATTTCTTCATATGAAAATTTGAACATACATCTCAGTTATGAATCAAGCACATAGTTGCCAATCACAAGATAATATATGCACAAATTTAAATAACAGAACTATAAGTGAGATTTGAAATACTACAAAACTAGATGTGGGACCAACCATATATCAAAAACCATCATAGGATTACAAGATGACAAGAAAATGCAGATACAGTTGATGTATACATGTAATTAAGTTTAACTTCTGGTCCGAGATACTTACATCATCAGTTATTAACCAGTTTCGGATGTCCTGTTTCCTTGTCTATCTCCACTCTTAGACCTATGTCAGCAATCTCTGGAGTTATAACAGCTTCTTGCATCTTAAGTCCAGATACCTCCTTCTGGTTTTCCTCATTTCCTTCAAGCAAGTTCTTCACAGCAAAAAGACCCCACTCCCTCAAGTATGGGTTTTCTTCATCAACAACACACTGCTGCAAGAGTAAAATAATCCCATCCAGGTGCCTCACCTCATCCTGCACTTTTTTGCTTCTATGCAAGCAATTAGCAATCACAGCGACTACATCTCTCCTGTAACCAATGTATGGGCAGACTTTTGCAGTTCCTAAGGCTGGTTGATGATCTCCTTGTCCCCTTGCCATAGATTTTCTGATCATACTTGGGGGTTCTAGCTCACGTAAGTACGTTAGAAGATGCTTTACAAGACCAGTCTGCATCAGTGAGTCAACAGGAGCCTGTGTGTCTGACGGAGGGGATTCCCAAGCACATATATCCTTCAAGAGCACCAATGAATATCCAAGTACATCAATTGCAGGGTGACCAGTTGGAAGAGGAGAGTTAACTCGGCAAGTAAAATCCACAATCTCAGCAGCATGCTTCTGTGCATTGAAAATATCAAGTGCAAAACTGATCGATACACTGACTTCTTTAGGTCGGTTAGCCAAACATTTTGACAATTTACCCAAAAGATATGCATGCTTAGCATTAAACTCAGTTTTGCATTCATCACCATCACTGTGCTCAGCATCATTGCGTGAGCATAAAGCTACAAACAATGTTTCAAACTTTTGCTCCTCAACACAGATTTTGAAGAGAAGCCATTCTAACCATTCTTCATCATGCCCCACTGCATTTTATACCTCGGATTAGACTCATATCAAAGTAACCATAAATTAAAAATGTAAACAAATAAAACAACCTGAGAGCAAAATGTGAACTTCAACAACAGCCTAAGGAGTCCCTATGAAGTAAAGTTACATAATAAAGAAAAAAAATATGACTGTATTATTTCTCAAGTTATAGTTACGTGAAATCCTGCCCTCAATATGTGAGGAAACACAGATCCAGCACTTTAGACATGATGCAGGCAACTATGTGAAGATATACATGATCACAGCTCCAATCACTGATATATATTTTTTTACTTCAATGTAACATATGAAACCTGTGATAGTGTGGTCCGAACTCCTTTTACTTAAAACAACACAGTGGCGATATATTTCCACACATGAAGTAGGTGAACAGGCATTATCTGCCAAAATGTCAATCTAAAAATTTCAACAATGCCATATCACAAACCACCCTCTTAAGTTACTAAATTCCGTTTCCTCTATCCACACTCAACATACTAGCAGGAGAGCATCTGATACCCAATTGGACCCAAAGGCCCAGATATTACATTACCAATTCCTGTCCATACTAATGAACAAGTTACTTCCCCAAACTTTTCCAGCACATTACCACTTCCTGTCATACTAATGAACAACTAACAGTTCGCAAACTTTTCTATTGCTGAAGTCTACAGAATGCACATCTTACTTACTCCTTATGATGTGATTTACAGTGTACATACACACATCCTACTCATGTTGATTTACATTAGTTTCACAGAAACAAACAGCTAAACAATTCGTGCTCCCACGATCATACAATAGCAAGTGTGACCTGTGTAAAGCTTGCAGGACATCTACCAGATGAATTTACTGAATAAAAAAAAAAGGCATCAACTAATTGCGGCGCACGCACCTTGCCAGGCAGTAGTGACGATTTCCACAAGTATGGGCAGCCCTAACTCCTCGTGGCAGAGCTCCTCGAGCCTCCCGCGGCCGCCTTCGCCGGAGCAGCAGGTGTCGATCACCATGCACAGTGGGTCGAGGACTCCCTTCTCCCTGACCCGCGCGAGCTCCAGCAGCGAGCCAGGGAAGAGCGCATCCCAGACGGCGGCGCGGTGGTGCTCCCCGGCGAGCGCGGCGTTGCCCAGCGCCTGGAGGCCCGCGCGCGCGACGTCGGGGGAGTCGGAGGGGGAGGAGAGGGCGGAGGAGACGACCGCGGCGGGGCCGGAGAGGAGGACGAAGGTGCCCTGGTTGAGGTCGTCGCCGGCGAGGAGGTTGCGGAGGAGGCGGAGGCGGAGGAGCAGGAGGCGGTGGGTGGAGGCCGGCAGGAGGTGGAGGGTGTCGGCGAGGGCGTCGGAGAGCGCGGCCCGGCCCTGGGCGCTTCGGGAAGCTTCTAGAAGCGCCTCTAGAGTTTCCTCGTCCTCGATCTCCTCGGCTTCCCACATTTTCTCCTCTGCGCCGTTGCGGTTTCGCCGGCGGCGGAGAGAGAAGGAGACAGCTGTTGCTGGAATGGTTATGGAATGGGGATACCGTGCAGGCGTGCAGCGGCGGCCTCGGGCCACGGCGGCGTATCATATCCCCTTTTCATCAACGCAGTCATGATCCTGACCGTTCGATCAAGCAATCGACGGCACAGATCAGCATATTAGGGCTGAGACTTGCCGGCCATTTTGGCTATTTCTGTCAGTAGTACTCGATGGTTAAATATTCTAGGCTGTTCAGCAATAGTAATTTTCTTAAGGAATTTCTTACCATTCTCTCGATGGTTAAATTTCGAATTATAAATTGTTTAGATTTCTCTTCAGAATGGTTCAGGTCGAGTGTCCGATCTAGCCAAAAAATAAACGGGCGCACTAGCTACTTCCTCCGCATATTCTTCGTTCTCATATGCATGTTGCTAGTATTTCTCTCCCACCCCTTTTCTCTTCTTCCGTGTAAATTAACCATATTCCATTGTTAAGCTTTAAATTATTTTCTTCTCTTAAATTATTAATCCGGTTTACAATTCGAGTACATCGTTGTATTCTTTTTTTTTCGCGAACGCGCAAAAAAATTGCACATCAATATATTAGAAGAAAAGAGTGTTTGTTTACACAACGCAACCAGCCCAGACCAGCTTATGCCAAGGGAAGAGAGAAAAGACCAAAAAAAACAAGGAAAAAAGGGAGAGACTAATACGACGGCAGGTTTGTAACGTGGAATACACTGTTTTATTCGTTACAATTAAATCTTCATAACAAGATGTCATGTGATTATATTCGAATGAAAGGAAATCATGTGTTTCAACCGTTAAATTTTAATGTTGCATGATAGCAAAACCGTTGTAAATCTTTATAACAAGATGTTATGTGATTGCATTCCGGTGAAAGAAAAACATGTGTTTTAATTGTTAAAATTTAATGTTGCACGCGTGATAGCGAAATGTTTCAACATGTATTTCACTGTGTTTCACATTATTCTTAAACATTTCAAATGGGATTATGTTTTTTTCACCATGTACAAATTAATGTTTTTTTGTTGGTGGTCAACTGAAATATTTGACATAAAATAGATAGCTCGATTTCAAAATCAATGCATCAGAAATGCTTATATCGTCGCACCAATTTTTTTTAGTTCTAATATTTTGTAAAGGGATCTGTAGGCGATATACTGGAAACATAGAGCTTAGAATCAACATGACATGATCCGGTGTGTTCTTTTTCTCCTGAAGATGAAGATTAAGTTTTTTACACAAAACGATGTGATATTAACGTATGATTGATTGAGTTTTAATTATTACAAACTTGAAAAATAGATTAATATGATATTTTAGAACAACTTTCATATAAAAAGTTTTCGCATAAAACGCACTGTTTAGCAGTTTGAAAAGCGTGCCACGAAAATCTTAATCTTCATCCTACTCTTGTGGGAGAGAAAAGAACGGGACGGCAGATTATTAAGAATTCTTACAGCTCGCTACCGTGTGTTCCACTGAAGAACATTAACGAAGTGGAGATACCATTTCACCAAGTAAGCCTTACTAGCGAATAGCGAACCAACTAATCCAACAGCTCTAACCTAGCACCCTTTACAAGCTTTCATCAGAAAACTTGGTACACCCACGCCCTGAACCCTCTATGCCGTTGGCTTATTGCAGCTTCAGGTTGAATGAACCACACATCACAACACAATTTTTTCAATGGCCATTGGACACTTCGGTGACGGCTTGACCTTTGACGGCGTAGAACCTCCTGTACATGGAGTCGACGTGGGTGAGGTAGTAGGTGCCTGGAGCGAGCAGGCTCGTGTCCTGGCTCGTCGTGAAATCCTTGGCGCCGTACCGGTGCTCCATCAGCTTCAGCGCCGCCACGAACTTCTCCGGCGCAACCTGCGGCCCAAAGCATTTGTTGATCAGGAATTCAGGTTCATCCGTTCATGTCAAGCTACTAGTTTCAGGTTTTCAGTCAACAAGATGAAGCAGTGGTCAGCAGCTGCACTTACCACATGCCTGGACTCCAGTTTCTTGGAGACATCCAGTATGCCTGCAATGTTTGATAGGATGAATGGATGCTGGCCTTCATTGATCTTGAAAGAGAACATTGTTGATGTCAAGCCACTGCCGTATGAGAACATGACAATCCTTTGGCCTGCCTGGACATGTCAAAAGGGGAGGGTGAGAAGTGGTAATCTTATCACATGAAAATATAATGAAGACAAGGCTAAGTGTTCTTTTCCTTTTTTACCAGAGTTTCATTTTTGTTATGCATCACTGATGCCAAAGCAGCATATAGAGACGCTGTGTACATATTCCCGACTTGTTTCGGGATTAATGTAGTTGGTTGAACCTTTGAATCATAGAGGTGCTTCGCAACTTGCTGAGAAGCCTGCATATTGAAAGTTAGTATCAGAACCACGCAGCTTATTAAAAGTCCAGAACCAGATGGTATGACCAAGCAGAAATATTCGCACCTTTTCAAGTTCTCTACTCTGGTAGCTTTCCTCGGATGACAAACCTGAATAAGGCTCCAGTTTTTCTCTTGATCCATCTTCCACCGTGCTAATTAACAGGCATAAAAAATCGTTATAGTTAGTTCTAGTTAACTACTAAAAACTGAACAATATTACTCCAGTCAACTGTCTTCCTATATCCTAATATGCTAAGCATGACCGACCAACCTGCATTTTCTCAGAAAATCGTTGTAGTATAGGCGTGCAAAGCTCTTCTGCACAAGCTGCAGAAAACAATGAAAAAGGAAAAAAATAAGTTCTGAAAATTACATCAACATATCAAAAGGGCAAGGTAAGTTATGCGAGCATGCGACTCCTAACCAAGATCGAAGTGCAGACTGGTAAGATCAGCATATCCATGTCATGTGACAGTATGCAATCAAGAATCAGTCTAAATATGCATATATTCTACTCACTACTCATGTCGGGAACCTCGAGTTCTATTTATTTGAAAAGTTTTTTAAATAAGATGCCCTATTTCTTTCAGTGAATAAGATGCCTTAAATAAGTGTGAATATCAAGTGTCTGCACAATTGTGGCTGTAATCCACTATACCACCAAGATGCTACTAAGGTACATGATATGAGATTTTTATGGTACCTTGTTGTATGGGGAGTGAAATACAAAATAGTCTGCATCATGAATAGAAAATTGCTTTCCCTCAAGCTTTTCATACCTGAAAGATGAAAACCAGTGGGTTCTGATTCAATCAACAGGCTCAGCTTGACTAATGTGTTAAAGCAATATGGAATACAGCTTACTTTTTGCAGAAGACATTGTAGCAGGAATCTAATGCCATGAGATAGCATGTCTGTGATAGCTTTCCATCGACCACCTGAACAAATTGCAGATGCCATAAATAAATCAATTCCAGTTTATTTCAAGCTAGTTCTCTATGTGCTAATCCGAACTTGGGTTTGAGGTGTAAGAATTGTGTGGGCCAGAGGCAGACCGGGTATTCACTAGCAAGATCAGGCTTGTAAAAGTCATAGACATGTGCCATATGAGATCCTCTATACTTGCTTTCGAAAGAAACTGGAGCATTTGGTCCAATCAACATTGCAATAGCAGCTGCACCACCGGTTGGACGAGCCGGACCTTCAGCGTAAACCTAAAGAGACAAATGTCAGCTATAGAATTAATATTGGATGCAAAATGTAAGCATGAGAACCATAGTAGCAAACCTATATTATGCTTGCCTTCAGTACTTAAGGAAAAACACTTGTGGATTTGTGGTGGTGGTCAATAACAGAAACTAAGAAAAAAAATGAGAAAAACAAGGACGTGATATATATGAATACATGTACTCATATAGCCATCATCAGTAACCCAGGAAAAGAAATGGAGTTGTACACTGGTAATCTGTACAGTACGAAATTGAGTACATGAAAGGAAAAGTATTCCCAATTAACACTGGAGTTGTACATACCGCGCTGTCTGTGCAAACAACAAGCCCATAACGTCCATCCCATGAGTTGCTCTCGACCCAATTAACACAATTAAATAAAGCAGCTGTTCCACCGTAGCATGCATTTGAGGAGTCAACTCCTTCAATGTCAGTATTACCGCATTCCTGCATTTAAACAAAGTTGTCATAAGCCTTATGAAAGCACATAAACCATAATATGTACTCCTATGTTCTGCTGAAAGGTCCAAACCTCAAATATTTGCATCAGCCATGTTTTTATAGACTTGCTCTTGTCTATTACTGTTTCACTGCCAACTTCCAAACGTCCAATACATTTTGGATCAATCTTATAGTTTTCCAGGAGTGACTTCACTACTGTCAAGCTGCGTTAAACTCTCGATCAATTAAATGCATAAAAAAGGGATAAATGAATAATGGAGATTAATGTCTTTATTCCTGAAATTAAAATTTCAACATAAAATCCTTGGCTAAGGATCTAGCATAGTTTATCACTGTTTGACTTTATAGGGCACGGATAGGACACTTGAGGGTCACATTTGTCTTCAGAATCACAAATACTATGTTGCACATGTTCTCTGAAAATGCATAGGAATAGGATTTGAGCCTGGTAGGACACACAACTCTACCACACCAATGGTGCTTTTCTACATAGGAACAGGCATACCTCATGGAAATAACATCTTCCACTTCAGTGCAAAAGGCCATGCTATCCTGTCCAAGCCCAATGGTGTACTTCCCTTTGCTCACGCCATCATGATTCTCCAGCTCGTCCTGTAGCAAACATCACATGCATTTGCAGTCTAATACTAGGTGAAACACGAAATAAAGATTATTAATATCGACATGATGTACAGCATTGAGATATTGCCAACACACAACCACTCTGTACAAGTTATATCACTGACAGAACTACTACCATAAAGAAAAGGTCCCGACATATCCCGGTCGTCGGCAGAAGAACATAAACCATTTTATCAGCACCCAATTCAATGTACACATGTGCATAGTAAGCCGCCATGTCTTGGAAGCCATCACCATCTAGTTCTAGTGATTTGATCGATTGTCAACACAATCTTAAACGAGTCAAGGCCCTACTGATTCTGTGCCAAGCTGTTTCAATTGGCATCTTCCACAGCAAATTCTCCCGCGGAACAGCATTTTAATTAATTTCTCTCAACTCAAGCAGAAGCAGGTGCAAACATTCCACACGTAAGCGGTCAGCAATTAATCACGCCTCCCTGAAAACGGCAGCTTTAATCTCCCCTGTACTATACTCCTAAATGGTAACGTAAGCTACAACGAGTAGCACGATTAGTACTCACTACAGCAATCATATATTTGCTGACTTAATTTTAAAGTTGATTTTGATATATATTTTTTTCCATCGCGGTTTATATTTGATATTTTAGCATTGGCTTTTAAACCACTGAGACCAAAGTTATAAAAGTTTTACTGGTAAATTATTTTTTAGTTGCTTCTTTCTTTTTTTTTTTCACGGATAGTCCAGCCATGGAGTAAACTTGGAATCGCAACTCTGAACTCTTCTTTGCTCTCTGCTCCAGTTCACCGAATGCGCGGAGGTGGCCCAGGCGCACGTGGCTGGTTCTCCCCGCTGCGATGCTGGCGAAGAAGGGGGTGGAAAGCTGGAAAATCTTCACCGGAAACCGGTAGTAAAGTAAACCTCTCACCAACCGTGATTCCACCACAGTTACGCAGAGAAAGTCACGCAAAGGGTGTGTGTGTTTTTTTACTCGATCTCCCGAACAAACGAGAAAACGGAAAGGGTTATCCAAAGGCAAAAGATCTGACTAGATTGCGATTGCACTCTGTTTGAGTGATAAGAGGTGTGTGGTTTTAACTCGAGATAATGTGTTCAATTCTCAATACGCTCATGTTTTCTTCTAAAAATATTTGAAGGATTCCTCTTCCTCCAAATCTTGTTTTGATTGCACTCGTGTTTGCAAGTTATGAAAAGTTGAAAACATGGGACTAAATTTGTAAAAGAAAAACACGGATTGTAGTGGGAGAAATATGATACGATCGACGAGGTTGATCAGTAGGGAAGAATCGGGAGATGAGATCGATTGGTGGCTGACCTGGAGCACGCAGGTGGGCGGGAAGTAGATGTCCATGGCGAGAATGCCCACGTCCTTCCTCTCCGCCGCCATCTCCCTCACCGCCGCCGCCGCCGCCGCCGCCGAAACAACAAGATTGGGAGGAAGGCGTAGGCGAGAGAAAGAATTGGAGTAGTACGAGTACCTACAGGAGCGGATCGAGCGAGGAGGAGGTGGATGTGATGCGGGTTCTCCTCTCGCACCGGTCGGTTTTATATACGCCTCCTACTGTGCATGCCGCCTCCTCCTTCAGTCCGTTTATTTATCACGGTGTGTTTTTTTTTTGTGTGTGGTTATTCTTTTCTTAACTTTAGTGTCTATAGTCAATCTAATAGCCAATTCATACCATAGTTATTTACTGTACTATTAATATATAGTCCCACCTGTCATACACACATTACGTTTTGGAGTTCATGCTGCAGCTGGCTACAGATATGTATTCTGCTGCGCTTTTCTCTTATCTTTTATCTCATTAAAATTAAAATATATTTGTAGCTGACTAATAGTCTACCTGTTCTTATTTGGTAATTACTGAGGTGACAGCTGACATCCCTCGGTGGTATCGCCTTCGATTCGCTGGTTGCCCTCGGATCCTAACACGTGGACAGAATCTGGATCTATGGCGCCATCTTCCCCTGCGTCGACCGGCCGGAGCTGGATGATGAGTCTGGGACTCCATGCTGCCATGCAAGCAAGCACCCTGCAGATGAACAGACTGATGGCGTCACGGTAAAGACCCTTGAGTGGTAGTAGTACAAGTATTCTGTCTCATGATTCTATACTGGAATCGGATCCCCCGTCTTGCAGCTATGGGTCTGTTTGGTACTAAATTTAGCTTTAGAAGTTGGGTTAGGAGTGAAGTTGTGTAGCTGCTAAACCCAGCTCCATAACTCTAGTTTATTTTGTGAAAGCCCCATCGGTTGGCTTTTTTTCTAATAAACCAAAACGGTTTATTAGGGAATAAAAATAAATTTATAGATAAAACTTTTATATATGTGTTCTTTGTAACTTAAAAGCCAATGTTGAAAAAAAACTATGTTGAAAATATCTCGAAATCAATCTCAAAATTAAGTTTGAAAATTCAAAATTTGGCTTATTCTTTGGCTTATTGGGCCATCCGATGGGAGCTGAGCTCCACCTACAGAAGGGGTGGAGCTGGAGCTGAAGCTGTGCTAAACAGGCCCTAAGATTCAGTTGCGTCGTAGCTAGTGTGTATTTAGTTCACGCTAAAATTACAAGTTTGGTTGAAATTTGAACGATGTGACGGAAAAGTTAGAAGTTTGTGTGTGTAGAAAAGTTTTGATGTGATGGAAAAGTTAGAAGTTTGAATAAAAATTTTAGAACTAAACTCGGCCTAGTAGTAAAATTTTAGACTTTGAAGTTTATTTAATCACGTTTAGTTTTTAATATTAGTCTTTAGATTACGAAACACCAACATAAAAAGTTTCTTATCAGCCGTGGGCCAAACGATTAAATTGATTTCGATTAGAAAGGCGGAATTGGAATCGACGATTTCACGATTTCGTGGAGTCTCGCTACGACAACGGCACACTATGCTCTGCTCTCAAGTCTCAAATGTTCGCCTTCCCTCACGGGTGGTGTAGATTGTAGCATCTTCATTCATGCGGGGTTCCACACGCTCACAGTACTTCCTTTCCTCCTCCTTCTCAGCAACAGTTCTAGTACTCCCTCCGTCCCAAAATAAGTGCAGTTTTAGCACTATTCATGTTCAACGTTTGACCGTTCGTCTTATTTGAAAAAAGATTATGATTAGTATTTTTATTGTTATTAGATGATAAAATATGAATAGTACTTTATGTGTAACTAATTTTTTTAATATTTTTCATAGATTTTTCAAATAAGACGGATGGTCAAAGCGCTAAATACGGATATTTATGGCTGCACTTATTTTGGGACGGAGGTAGTACTAATTTCAAACTGCATATCACGACCCATACGATTGACCACAATCAATGACGACAAACAAGGGGAGATGCATAGTACTAGTAGTACTATTTTCTTCGCGGTCTGTAGCAGCATTTTTCACAAGGAGTGTTAAGGATCGGGGTGGGTAGGTGCCAGGTAGTAGGTGGTGCTCGTCTGCTTGTGCTAAAGCTACGAGGAGGAAACTGCAGGCTGAGGCGCAGGGCCATGGGATGGGAGAGGAGATCGATACAATGGAGTTGGTTGGCAGTTGCCACACTGAGTGGGTCGAGTATATACGTGTATGCCGACGTGAACGCGCGCCGGAACTCAATTCAGTTCTTGTTGGGAGCTTGAGATTGGGAATCGGGATCGATTGATCATTGATCCATCCACACCACGACGAATCATGGGAGATTGAAAGCTTTGTCTGATCTTATGTATAGCAGTTGTATAGGGCCTGTTTGGTTTGGTTCTAATTTATTACCCTACCAAAATTTTGGTAACTTAAATAGTAGCAAGTATATATTTGGTTTGCTACCAAATTCTACCCACAATAGTTTAAGTTGAATACTACTTAATTTGGTAGTGCCAAAATTTACCAATGTTTTGGCACTACCAAGATTTTGGTTGGATAAAAATTGGCTCCAAACCAAACAAGCCCATAATTTACTCGCCTACATTTGTGATTATTCGGTGCCGACTCGCCGTCGGAGAAGTTCAAGGAGCTTATCAAAGCTTCCTTGTGTTTTCTACACTCGTTGCATTTCCAGTGAATTGTAGTTTGAATTATCGCTATAGTTTCACTTTTGATCACTTTTTATTTAATATATTTACTTTGGACTAATCAGCTTTTGTTTTGTTCTACTTTAAACTAACCCAGCCCTATTCTTTTAGCCATATCTAATCTCTACTCTGACAAAGGTATGGCATATTGGCATTTGGCAGCGTAGGGAAGTTCGCCAATGTGTTTGAGCTTTGCTGATGTGCCGAAGAAGTAGCTTGGGTAGTCCAAATTACGATCTATACTTTACTATAAAATACAATAGTGGTGGTGGCCACTAGCTCACCACCACTAATTTTGCTTATCCTATAAATTAGTTCATGACATTTTTTATATCATATAATAGTCTAATGTTTATTTAAATTAAGTGAATAACATATATTTAAATAAGCACGTACATTTTATCCATGGTAAAGTAATGAGCATTTTATTAGTAAGATGAAAATATATATTCCAAAGTGAAAATACTGGATAATAGTGATATATACGCCTTGTTTAGTTCGTGAAAAGAAAATTTTGGGTGTCACATCGAATGTTTAACTGGATGTCGACAGGGGTTTTTTCGGACACGAATAAAAAAAACTAATTTCATAACTCGCCTGGAAACCGCGAGACGAATCTTTTGAGCCTAATTAAGCCGTCATTAGCACATGTGGGTTACTATAGCACTTATGGCTAATCATGGACTAATTAGGCTCAAAAGATTCGTCTCGCGATTTTCATGCAAATTGTGCAATTAGTTTTTGTTTTTATCTATATTTAATGCTGCATGTATACATCCAAAGTTTCGATGTAATGTTTTTGGAAAAAAAGATTTTGGGACCTAAACAAGGCCTAGTGAAACTTTGGTAAAAAAAAAAGGTCCAAAGTGCTCTTTCATTTCATTTTGTGCAGATTAGGTGATTTCTAAGGCCCATGGGCCGTTGCTGCTGTCGCATAAATGAATGGGCCCACCTGGGCAAGTGTACCTCTGAAGCTTATAGATGTACAGTTCAATACATGGATTCCTACCTGAAAATATTCGATTTCGCTAGAAATCTGTCGGGTGATTTGTTTCCAGCGATTTCACGGATATTTCGGCCACACGATGTGTGCACCAAGCCAACAAGATTTGTGCACATGTTGATAAGGTCGTGGTTCGATGCTCCGACCCCTTTTTTTTTTTCACGGTACGGATTTTCTATTTGCACGCCTGCCTGTTTCTTTCTTCTCTCTCTCGCAAACTCCGCCCGGAATCACTCTTCATTTCTCGTACGTTCTCCTCTCTAACTAAAATTACGGTCCTATTTAACTAAAATTAGATATGTAAATTTAGTTGACATAACATGTAAGTGCACTGTAATTTTAATAAAAATGATGTGTAAGTAAATATGTACTCCCTCCATATTTTAATGTATGACGCCGTTGACTTTTTAACCAACGTTTGATCACTCGTCTTATTCAAAAATTTTATGCAAATATAAAAATACTTATGTCATGCTTAAAGAACATTTAATGATAAATCAAGTCATAATAAAATAAATTATAACTACATAAATTTTTTTGAATAAGACGAAAGGTCAAACGTTTGTCAAAAAGTCAACGGCATCGCACATTAAAATACGAAAGGAGTATTTGTTATTTTAATTAAAATATAAAATTACAGTCCTATATAACTAAAATTACATTTGTAAATTCCGTCGATATGACATGTAAGTGCACTGTAATTTTGATAAAAAATATTGTGTAAGTAAATATGTATTTGTTATTTTCTTTAAAATATAAAATTACAGTCCTATATAGCTAAAATTACATTTATAAATTCAGTTGATATGATATGTAAGTACACTGTAATTTTGATAAAAATACCGTGTAAGTAAATATATATTTGTTATTTTCTTTTTTAGCTCGTTGGATGTAAATCTAAGGGTAGAAAAAATTTGGGTGATTTTTTTGCTAGAAATTACCCGACAAATGGATAGGCAATCCCGAAAATATTTGACGCAGAGTTGCAAACACATATCCACCAAAATACTAATTGAATGTTGGATGTGTGGTCATGTCTAAATAACGCTATCAAACAATGCAGAAAACATGCAAGCTAGACTGCAAGTACATATGGATCACAGGATCAGATCCTAGTCCACAATCAGACTATTATCAATCTCTATCAAAGAAGAAAGAAATATCTGGGTCTCTCAAAGCTACCAACTACACGAAGAAATTATCGTACGCCACCGTGAATAAGATCAAGCAGAAGTGATCAGAAGAGCTAACTAATGTGTCTCGTCGTTCCTCGTCCACCTCTCCTTCTGAATCTTCAGCCCCATATACCTGTGTGCGCAATGCATGTTCGACTGAATTTCATCCAAGCAAGCGCCAAACCAAACAAAATTTAGCTGAAAATGAAGGCATGCACTTGGGTTAAATTACCTGCCGAGCATCATGACGGTGGCCTGCGGGTTGGTGCCGGGCGAGTACTTGAAGGTTGAGCTGTCGACGACGCGGAGGCCACGTACGCCGAGCACCCGGTAGTCCTGGTCCACGACGGCGCCGACATGGCAGCCGCCGTGGTAGTGCCAGATGGTCATCACCGTCTCCCTGCAATACTGCTGCAGCGGCCGCGTGTCGGTGGCGCGGCGAGGCAGCAGGTTGACGGGGAGGTGGCCGGCGCGGCGGCCAAGCACGGCGGCCTCCATGGCGGTGACGTTGGCGTAGGTGAACCGCGCGAAGGCCCGCGACCGCACCACCCGCTCGATCGTCTCGATGCCGCGCACGCACCGCTCCACGTCGCGCGGGTCCCGGAAGTAGTTGAACGTCACGGCCGGGTTCGCGTCGGGGTCGGCTGATCGGAGCGCGACGTGCCCCGTCGACATGGGCCCCAGGATCTTCTCCAGGATGAACCCGCCGCGGAACGCGCGCCTGTCCAGCCGCCGCATCGCCTCCGCCGCCCGCCGCATCGCCTCCGGCGTCCGCTCCTTCGGCGGCACCGTCCCCAGCTGCCCCGTCTGCCTCGTAATGAAACATCCATTAATTAGTTTGCACGCTGCATGCAGCTAGCTAGCCTAACGTACCATGGGGGAGAACATGCCGAAGCTGCGGGCGCGGCGGGAGGCGGCGCGGCCGTGGAGCGGGATGCCGAACTGCGAGCCGCTGACGCCCTCGATGAAGGTGCCGAAGCGGGAGACGCCGACGATCTGGACGAGGGAGAGCGCGACGGGCACCGGGGAGGGGACGAACACCGAGTTCATGGGGTTGTCCGCCACGCCCTGCCCGACCCTGGGCTGGTCCAGCACGGGGAGGATGCCGTGCTTCTCCAGCTCCCCGCGCGGCCCGACGCCGCTCAGCATCAGCAGCTGCGGGCTCCCCAGCGTCCCCGCCGTCACGATCACCTCGCTCTTGGCGCCGCCACGCAGGTACACGTGGTGCCGCACGCCCGCCGGGTCCGTGAACACCACCCCGTACGCCACCGGCGTCGCCGTGCCCTCTGCAAACACTTGTCGTGTCAGTTTTAGAGCTAAAAAATGGTTGCGCAAACCATGCAAGTTGACGATTACGTGCCGGTGCGTCGGAAGAGGATCTGCGACACGGTGGCGCGGAGGAACACGGTGAGCCGCCTCGGGTGGGCTCGCCGGAGGAAGTCGGCGGCGGTGTGGCGGCGGCCGGCGCGGTCGAAGATGGTGCCGCCGATCTTGGTGCCCTGGACGTGTTCGAGCGTGTAGCCGTTGTCCGGCGTGACGCCGGCCTGGAGGAGGCCCTCGCGCAGCGCGCACTGCCACCGCGGCACGTCGGGGCGGAACACCAGCTCGCGCTCCACCCACCGGTACGACGCGTTGACGAGGCGGGGGTCCCAGCCGGCGGCGCGCACGTAGCCGCTGCTGGCGCGGGTGTAGAAGCCGGCGTTGAGGCAGCTGCCGCCGCCGAGCACGCGCGCCCGGGCGTTCACGACGCCGTCCTCGGAGACGAACCGCTGGGCCGGGGACCTCGGCGACGTGTCGGCCAGCGCGTCGGCGAAGTGGTACTCGCTGGACACGTTGCGGTTGCCGTAGGGGAGGCCGCCGCGCTCCAGGAGGAGCACGCGCGACCGCTCCGACAGCGTCGCCGCCAGCGGGCACCCGGCCGTGCCGCCGCCGACGACGATGTAGTTGTAATATGACACCAGCGGCGCGTCCCGCGCGTGCCTCGCGAACCGAAAATTGTACCCTTTTTGCGCTGCCACGACACACGCACGACCACATTGTCAAAGTTCTATAAAAAAAACACAACACATGAGCAACACGTACGTGATTTCTCATGTACCTTCGGGTGAAGCGGTGAGGCTAAGGCAGAGGGAGCCAAGCACAGTGGCTACTAGTAGGAGTAACACCACTGGTGGCACTGAGCCGTGCCTATGACCAGGCGCCATTTTGGCAGAGTAATCTTGAGATTTGAAGATAAAGGAGGAGGTGTGGAGTTAATTTATACATGACGAGTTGCGATTCGATTAGATGAGGAGTAGATACCAATTAGGGTGCAGCAGATGTCAAAGATGGACACCGAGGAATACGGGCAATGGTGGTCGAAATATTTGAGATCAGCGTCGATCAGAGCCTTTGCATGCGTTCCCATCAAGCAACGAGTTCACCAACGTGGAGACTATTTTTCTGCGTACTCTGCAGAGTACTTACTAGTTCCTGGACTGGGCCAAATCACTCAATTATTGGGCCCAAATCTACTATTCCTCGAAGGCTCGAAAGGCCGCAGCCATGGCGTCGAGCTCAACGTCGGCAGCGGCCAGCAAAACCCTCCGTGGACTGCTTCCCGGAGGAGTCCGACCTCCACCGCCGCTAACTTCCCTTCGTGCTTGCCGTCGCCCGTCGGCGTCTAGTAGCAGCAGGAATCAGCGCCGCCTTTTCGCTCCGACCACTCCGGCGTCCTCCGTGAGTCCACCGCGACGGCAAGCGGCTCCCCGCGCGGTACCTCGTCCTACTCCCGCATCTCCGCCGCGCCGCCGCCTTCTGCACTGCAATCCAGCCGCCGCGCCGCTGCCTACCGGCTACCTCCACGCCAGATCGGTCGCCACAATCAGACCGATGGTTTAGACCGAACCATCGGTCTTTGGTTTTCTATCTTAAAGAATTTCGGTTTCTTGGCGGTCGCGATTGCTTCGTGAAGAACTGAAGAGTGAAGACGGTGACCCCGGTTGATCAGTCATCACATTTTGGCTACGGTAAGCAACTCTCCTGTACAGACTAGAGACTGCGTCACCTTGTTGATGATTGCCTTTGTGCATATGTGATATACGGGTAACATCTAGTTTTTTTTTTTAACAATGTAGAGTTTAGTAACATCTATCTCTCCACCAAAAATCATGTTTAAATTCGACCTATACATTGAGGGGAAAAAGAACAATAGTACCACTATTATTCATACGCTGAATTTGTCTTCTTTTTTATATGTCTTAATGCGCGAGTTGAGTTTAGACCTAAGATTTCGTGGAGTGGTATATGTATGCTGTATGAATGGCGCAAATTGGTTTAAAGGTTACTCATAACTATTTTGATGGGTTTTACAAACAAGGGGACATCACTTCATCTCAAGGGATCAAAACAGTTCCCTATCAACGCACCATGCATTGTTATAAACATTTTGCGTCAGCATCACCCAGGACCAAACATAGTTCCTTACAGCTAGAGTTCCCTTATGTTCTGTGATGGAACTCATATGCTTGAGGCCTTGAGTCAATTCAACCACTCATTTATTAATTGGCTCAATTTTGGTGACAATGGTTATCACCATGGTTGCTTTCCCGAATATTGCTGACATGTGTTTGGTTTCCACCTTGAACTTGCAGCAAGATTGTGTATCTTGGGTAACATCTGCATAAAAAAATTCAGTCATGTTTGGTGGAGCCATTCTTCGCATCTTTCTTGTCCCATAGTCTTGTAATACCTGCTGGCTTTCTTACTGTTTTGCATTATCCTTACCATGAATATCCATAGCTTGTATTTCTCTTGATATGTGGGATGAAAATTCCTACCAGCATTCTAATAAAATCCTACAAGAACTTCTCCAGACCATAAATCAAGTTCTGCAAAAGATAGAATTTTTCTTCAGTGAAAATGCATTATATCATCTGCACAACAGAAAGTTTGGCGCCAGTTACCTTCAAGCGTATCACCTTCCGTATTGCCAGAATTAATCCTGGCATTAGGCATTGAACATTTGTCACATCATGTCTTAAGGTGTAAATCTGGATATGTTGGTGATTGGTCAATTCAATAGTTAAAAATAGGTGGTCAATTCAGCGACATTTCAAGCAAAAATATTATTAATACCTCTCCAGGGCCCGAGAAATGGATCGATGTACTGGAAGCAAGGCCTGGTAGAACCATACTGTGGACACGCACCCCATCTTCTCCAAGTATCTGACCCCTTGCCTTTTCCAAAACATTTGTCCATTAGTTTTGTGAAACAATATTGTGCAGCTGTAAGCTGTTATAGAGGTGAAAACTGATTCCAGTTTGTACTTTCACTGTTTTAGAATGAACTGAACAGATTGCAATGCCCGTTTCTGTATCATTAGATAAATAGCAATGCAAAATATTTTTCTCACACTTACTGGATTATCGGAGTCCATATCTTCCCTGTTGTATATCTGACCAAGATCTGTTATATTATTTGCAATCTGTATTGCATCTTGCGATGGCAAATCCTGTCAATTTCAAACATTAGTCTATCAGCCTTTGCACACCTGAGCACTTGTCTAGTATGTAACTAAGTATTGACAAGAGTTCTTCTAATGCTGATAGATGATGTTGTGCCTTTTCCTTTGGCATTTGATTGATTGTTAGAATATACAATGTTTATTGCACATGATGTTCTGTATCTGGTGGTTTTAGAAGGCATATTTATATGGTGAATTAAGAGTTACATGGAAAAGCCTATTACCGATGGGTTAGGTCTTGATTCCACTATCTCGACGTTGTTGTAGTGGAACGAGGCCTGGATAGCAGCTTGCTGTAGGAGCACTGAGCCAATTGATAATGTTGGTGTGACCAAGCAACCCTGATAATGAAATCAGCACAAGATATATGATAAATGCAACCCTGATAATAACCAATGTTGTTAAAGCGGTACATATATGATAAATGCAATAATGATATGTAGTGTTACCATGCTTGCCTTCTCGCAGAATGCTGACAGCTCAGTTACTGTATCTAACTCAATTTTTGGAACGTACACCACACTGTTTAAACCAAATGCCGCTGCCTGTTTATGAACCATGTACAGAATTAGATTTCAGAGGATTGTACAGAATCTGAATGGCATTATACTTCTTTATCAGTGTTGGGCAGTGTGCTTATTGAATTAGAGTGCACTCCTGTGGTCCTGGTCACTGGTACTGGATAGCTCATTCTATGTGAACTGTTACATTTTTCTGTTATTTGGTTATGAAGCAAATAATTCTTTGGCTCATATAAAACAAATAATTCTTTGGCTCATATATACTCATGAATCGATAATAATGTAACTTTCTAGATTAATAAGGTTATACTTTGGACAAGATTCAGTTATATTGCCATGATGCTTCCCGTTGAATGGATCACATTGGTGCGTACTTTGTATAGTCCGGTATTTCACAATCTCACTTTACAATGTAACTTACTTTTTTCCCCATCTTGTAGGTGGATTGCTTACCTGTTTGACATTATCATAAACAGTTGAAGGTTCACTAAAATCAACCACCACTCCAGTTGCTCTGGTCTGAAAGAACATAAGTTTCAAATAGCAAACCCGTGAAGTGTATAACAGTACAACTGTACAAGTGGATATAAGCATTTTATAGTACAATGAAGAGGCCAATACTTGTGCAATTGAGCCCAGAACCATTGTGAGATCATTGAGCACCGGAATTTCCAGGGCTTCTTCCATGCCACTTATCTAGAAGAACAATGCCGGCATTTATAAACTGTAAGAGACAAAGAACAAGCAGCTATTGCAGCAGGGAGACAGCCTAATTACAAGGGAAATGGCGCATTGAGTGAATGGTGAATACCTCTCCTGCATCTAGGCCTATACACTGAGAATCTATGGCCCCTGCAAGCTCCATTCCCCTTGCTTTACTTACTGCCGCTATTGCCGTTCTTCCAATCTCTTTTGTCGCCCCAATGATAACAACCTTTTCAATATACCACCAGATTTTGCCTTCAGAGGAAGTTGCAGTGCTATTAGAGAAGAACATTCATAATGTCATAACCCACAGTACCTTGATTGTGCTCTGAGATGGCGGCATCTGCGTTGAGCAGAGGACCTTTGCTGCATTTCTCCTGCCAATCTTTCCGAATGTTCTGGTATGAGCAGAGTGGCATAAAGTAGCCATGATTTTGTTCTGAAGACTGAGCTTACATGAAAGGGAGGTTCAGGTAGTTATGTTCTCTCTATTTCTGTTCGCCTGACCTTGAGCTATCTTATCCTGTTATGAACGCAGCTAGCGTGTGGCTTGAAATCGCCTTGGTTGCACGCGTACCGGCCAGGTTACCATACCGTTTGGCTGTTTGTTAGTTTAGAGGGATTGATTGGAATATCTCCACGCTACAATAGATGTGGAATTAATTCGTTCTAAATCCCCCTTAATTCTCTTGTTAGAGAGATTAACGGAATCACAGTAGGGATTGTCTGCCGTACTGCTGATGCAGTAGCAGACGCTAATGTGGGGGTCCGGGTCCACATGTCAGCCACTGCTATTGCAGCAGCAGTACTGTAGAGGATGTGCATCCACTGAATAGGGCCTTCTGTCACTAGCTTCCCATGGTATCATGAATACAGCGCAAATAACCCCGTGAAATTAGCGTTCAAAAAATTGGAATTCAATATTTTTAAGCCGGCGGTGGTTTCACTGTTTTGGAACGTTTACCTTATGGTCCAGAGCAGTTTGGTTTATTTTTTTTTTTAAAAAAAAAAAGCAGTACGTAGAAAATTTAGGGCGAAAATTATAAGAATATATATAGGAGACATTTAGAACATGTAGAACTGACCTATTGATGTAATATAGGAAAATTCGGCATGACCTTTGCTATGTTTTTTTTGCATTCAACAATTGAATTAAGAATCCCATTTATTCTTTTGTCATTTTAAGTCATTACCAGTTTGGCTATGTTAACTTTCTCTTTTGTACAAAAGAATTCTTCACCAAATAGTATTACAATTTAAGTACTACTTACAGGATTATATTCTGAATTTTCTCTTCATTTTGAAAAATTAAATCCGGATGAAATTTGACAAACCGCACCGCCGGTTACTCCTACGGGCACGTTTGGGTCGAGGACGCGGGGCCCTCGTCTGGCAAGTGGCAACTGAAGGGGCCGGGTCTCCACTGTCACTGGAGCCTCTCTCCAACGGTACAAAGGGAGTAGCTGGAATCTTCCTTCCATTGGTTTCACCTGTTTAGATACAGGCAAGAGCCTGCATACGACAGCACGTGTACTGCTCCGGTACACCCAACCTCAGATCAGATCAACTCAACTGTAGCACAGCACATGTAAGGACAAGCTAACGAAACGGCTAAGGACGACGTACGTAGCCGTTGGTCTTACGTGCCACCACCCCATCCGCTGCGTGTCCCTCTCTCCGCGGTCACCGCCGCCTTGTCATGCGAGAAACAGATGCCGAAGGAAACAAGAGTTTCCTTTGGAGTTTGGACCAAAACAACAGAGGAAGCTACTCATAGAATTGCACTAGGATCGCGTGTATATTCACATATCAGAACTGATGTTCCTTGCCAGTTACATTTGCAGAGATACATCGATCGAATCCAGATCGCGCGTTTTGATGCATCGATCCATTCCAGGCCTGCGCGATGCTCTCGGACGAACACTTGTGTGTTTCATACACGTTGACCAGTTCATCCCTCGAGTGGCGATGGAGTCCATATCCCGTGTCGATGTGATTTGTGGTAATCTACCTGGGCTTGGACGGCGTGATCTTGATGACGAGGCCGGGGAAGACGTCGTCGGGGTCGTGGACGTGCGGGTTCTGCTCCAGGATGTACGGGTCGCCGCACTTGTCGCTGATGCTGTGCAGCGTCTCCCCCTCCGCCACCACGTAGATCTCCTCGCACGCCCGCGCCGACAGCGCCGCGCCGCGCAACACCGCCGCCACACCACCCCGCTGCTCGCCGCCGGCGGCGCCACCGGGCCCGAGCGAGCACACCAGCAGCAGCGCCACCAGCGACAGCGCCAGGCACCACGACGCCGCGTCCGCCGCCGCCGCCACCCGCGACGTCCACGACCACGAACCCTTGTGCTGCTGCCGCCTGCTGCTCGCCATGACTGTGCTAAGCTTGCGTTGGCGTCTCGGCCTCTTGCTTGTTCACTAGAGTTCGCTCTGCTTTGACGAGTGCGAGTTGTTGCCTTGTTGCCGCTGCGCTGGGTGGAGGGTTTATATAGCGGGAATGAGTTGGGGTTGGATGGTGGGGATGCGGGTGTCTGACAAGGCGATTAGCTTTGTTCAAGTATCCGTTGGAAGATAAGCTCCACGCGAGAGAGTGCGGGACCAAGAGGGATGGACGAGATACCCGCCCTCTATTGCCGTGCAGAGATGGCAAGCATTTTCTGTGAAATAATTAGCAGAAATCTTGGATAGCCTAAACAATTAGTGGCTGAATCAATTTTGTAGTGTATGATAGTACAAATTCAGAACATGATGATTCAAAATTCGGTATGAATTTCCTAGGAAAGATACTGTAACTGAAAAAGATTTACCCTCTAGCTAACTGAATTTGCAAATACAATTGTAATCTTCAATAAATGATTTTATTTACTCACATTGCAAACGTGCAGCCTCGAAACGAAGTTTTCATAGGGTTCGTTGAGAACTTGTGACGAGCTGAGAGCCTGAAATGGTGGCCGGCTAGGCGCCTACAATTGCGCAGTGCAGCAGTGGACCCAATGACGGTCCAAGTGGCGTTTCCCTGTCCATGACAAGCCCCTTTCGGTGCCCCCGCGGCTGCTGCTGGCTCACTCCACTCACCCACCCCAGTAGCCGACTCGCTACTCCTGCCCTTTCAGAGTGCACCACTTTAACCGACGTGAAACGACTTCCATCACTAGGCGGCGACGACGACTCCTTCCCATGCTGCCATCAGGCATGGTATGGTATGCAGCTGGAAACCTCAAGTTGTGGTTCGATTCGAGTATGGCATGGCGTGGCGTGGCGTGACCGCATAATAATCTCATTAGCTGCCGTCTAATTTATGGCCACATCACTCACACATCAAGCATGGAATAGAGGGGCCAACCAGTGCAAAATTTGTTATTCTCATTCTCGTGGAATCCTTCGCATCTGCTACAGATTTTGCTCCGCACGTTTCGGCTTTTGGAAGCTCTTTATTTTTCTTTTCCGTTTGGTAGTGGAATCCTTTGTCAGTGCATGTTCATGATCAGTCGTTGTGGCACTCTGGTCTGATGATGTCGAACGCATGCAACAAGACGAGAAAGGATCTTGCTGAGCACCAATGATGCGTGTCCCCCAGTTGACCCCAGTCCCAGTGGAACACCAGAAAGGTGTGTGTAACAGCAACGAAGGGCTATTTGGATCTGAATAGGTTCAATGGAAACTGAAAGGCAGCATTGGAAGATATTTACTCTGAACAAATAGAGACCAAGACGGTGATCTATTTAGCGTTCCTGAATACATATCAAACACACAAGATTTGAAATATCCAGCTGAATGACAAAAATGCCCAAACGAAGGGCACAGCGTTCACAGAAGGAATGAAATGAGGAGCCCAGCCCATACATATGCCAATCCAATGTAAAGCCATAGCAGGGTCATTGTACCATCTCAAGGTCCTTGAAGTATTCATGCTCAAGAGCCTGTCTAGCTGTGATCCTTTTGTTTGGCTCGTACCGAAGCATTTTCTGACAGTGAAACGAGACAAGGATGGGATACTTTTTTTTTGGGGTATATTATGACATGCTAATGAACAAAGGTGAGTGGTGTTCGACTTACAGAGAGAAGGTCCAAACCAGCAGGGTCAAGAGTAGGGACAATAGTTGCAAGATCCTGGGATGAAGATTTCAGTCAAGGAATATTAGTGGCACAGTATATGGATGCAGTTCACCCGCCTAATAAAATCTTTATGCTGTTTTGTCATACCTGTGCTTGCCACTTGGGGAAAGCAGACTTGTAGTCAGGTAATGAGCTAACTCCTGGCCAACTTTGTTCATTTGGAGTTCCTAGTACCCTTCAAAAGTAACCAGAACACAACACATAAATCATAGAGTTGGCAAAAACACAATTAACAGAACAAAAAAAGGTAATCTCAGTACAATAATAGAACCTGAATATCTTAAATAATTCATCAATCTCAGAATCACCAGGGAACAGTGGTTTCTGGTTCACCATTTCTGCAAAGATACAACCAACTGACCACATATCAACTGGTGTAGAATACTGCCTTGATCCAAGAAGGATCTCTGGAGCTCTATACCACAAGGTTACAACCTGAAAAATACTTCCCATAGACATCCATTGTGAGTTAATGTGCTAGTGTATAGAAAAGGTAAATGAAAAATGAACTTTATGACGAAAAAAAATGTACTTTATGAAGAAAACAAAATGTTGAACACAAATCTATAGTACCTCGTGAGTAAACGTGCGGACAGGAATTCCAAATGCCCTGGCTAAACCAAAGTCTGCAAGCTTCAGTGCATTAGTACGCCGATCTATCAATAAATTCTGAGGTTTCAAATCTCGATGAAGAACTCTATGAGAATGACAGTAAGCAACGCCGCGGAGTATCTGATAGAGATATGACTGGAGAAAGAAGAAAACAGTCACATTCCAAGATGCAACCACAATAAACTAATACACTTTCTGGTCAAGCATGAATGCAACAGGAATGTAGACACATTTTTCGCATGAACAGGAATGTAGACACAATAATGAAGAAAAGCATGAAAGCTTCCAATCATGCCAATCTTTACTTTGTTTTACTGTATAAGGCAGCCACTCCGATCAAGTAAGGCTGCATCAACTTCATACTACTAAGCTACACTATTCAAAGGATAAAAACATGTTGCCACATTACATATTTAAGCGAATTTCATCATGACTTCCAATACCTTATGGGCAAAGATTCAAAGTATATGCGATGCTAATGAGGACAAGAAAATACAGGATGAGTTGAGACCACTTTGACCCAAGGTCCCAAACTTGACTGTCAGAATTGATAGTTCTGACCCAAAAAAGATAGTGGAAGGAAATAGAGTGCCAGTTCTTTGTGCAGTAAATTCTGAATAGTTACCCAAAAACAAGCATGGCAGCAATGATTCCTATATGGGGAACATGCAGTACTGAGCTGGTGGTGGTGGTGCCACGCTGCCAGACATTTTTGGCCACAGAGAAGCCCCACTAACAGTGAAGATATATTTTATTTACGGTCTACAGGATTTACTGTGGAGCAAAAATTGCTTTACAACGCATCTCTTTATTTAGGGGCGATAATCCATGATGGCTACTAGCTATGCCCTCAGAAGAGCACAGAAGTACTATAAAACAATTTGCTTAGGAACTGGTCCTATCATGTTACTGATAGGCGTATGAGAATATGAAAAGCCCAACCTTACCCAAACAATGTCAGTCCATTGCATCTCTAAAGTTTTTTAAAATGCACGTAGGCACATATATGTCCAAAGAGCACATGCACATTTTTCCTAAAAAATCATGGCAGTCACAGAGCAACAGTCCAAACATGAAGAGCGCATGAAGTAACATACACATGGGTCCTATTTCCCAAATTGTGCATTCTGGTTTATGCTAAGTATTGCTCTAGTGGAATGACAAACCGGGCACCTTCCTCCTATGATATGGAACACCGCGACAGAACGAGTCAACAGTCCATAAACCAAATATGGAGAGCATAAGATGTACTGCGGGTTCCACATACATCTTTGCACCAAAATCTTGAATGACACTAGTGCTGAATTCTTTCAGATGAAATGAGAAGATACTAGACTAACATTTTGGTCTATGCAGCCAAGAGTAATTCTTTAGTAAGGTTACTTATACCACCTTCACATTGTTTCCAAGTTATAAGATGTATAACAAACCATTGATCAATAATGCTCAAGCCAACACTTCGAGTTCAACCATATGCAGAAAATAATAGAAGTGAGTCATGACAACATATTTTTGCATTTAGGGCCACTCACCTTAATTAAAGTGGGGTTTTTCGCAAACTCTGGACAAGAGTCCATGAACTTCTTTAGGTCCAGATCCAGATACTCAAAGACAAGATATATGCGCTTCTCACTGTGGATAACATCGTGTAACCTGCACGCAGTGATAGAGTTTCTCAGCAAACCAACAATGCAAATCATCTCGCTGCCAAAGTAACAGCATTATTACTACACTGCACAAAACTATGATCAATGTATGATTAATGGTCCTAAAATCAGGCCTAGCTACTGTTGCATAAAGGCAAATGCTAGCTCAATGTATTGCCCACATCAATCAATCAGTCAATCAATCAGGCAACCAATCAATCAGTCCGTGATGACTTAGTCAATCCAAAGTCCTAACAACAACAGAGTGTTAATAGAGAGGACCTGACGATGTTGCCGTGATGCATCTCCTTGAGGAGCGAGATCTCGCGGATTGCGGTGGAGGGGACGCCCTCATCCTCCTGCTCAAGCCGGATCTTCTTGAGCGCGATCGTCTCGTTGGTGACCTTGTCCCGCGCCCTGTACACCACCCCGTACGTGCCCTCCCCAATCTTCTCCTCCTTCTCGTACTGCGCCCCGCCCCCGCCGCACACACAGCCACAAAAACAAGCAAAGGTTTGCAGGATCAAAACCCCCGAGTCCCCCAAGAACAGAAATCGAATCAGATCGCTCGAGGCGCTCACCTGCTCCATCAGGGTTAACCCCCCCTCCGTTTGCCGCCCAATGCGACGGCGGCGGCGCGAGTAGGTAGGGTCGGCGAGGGGAGGAAGAGGAGGCGGAGAAGTGGGAGGAAGAGGAGGGGAGGGGATTAATCGGAGGAGAGGTGGGCAAAAGCGGCAGCGGTGGGCAAAGCTGCTGCTGCCGCCATTGGGGGCGGGGGGCTGGTTGCTCGCTGGTCCTCCTCCCAACTCGCTTGCCTTGCCTGCTTCCCCTAACTGCCCTGCCTTTTATGTGACTCTCTTTGACTGCGCCTTTCGCCCTTTCCTTTGCTGCGGCAAGGTGCCAACGCTATCCTCTTCTCTCATGTTATATGTTTTTTTCTTCCCCCCCCCCCCCCCCTTCCTTTTTTTTTTCCGCTTGTGTGGTTTAGTAGTAGATTTCTAGTTGTAATGCATCTAGTAATTATATCCTATTCTAACACCAATGCAAACCAATTATTATTTGTAGTATTGTTATATATCATATAGCTTTTTTATTAAAGTGCTAGAGCTATCCTGATCTCAGTGTATGTCGTATGTTTCTCAGTAACCAGTTTTCTTTTCGCATGTGTTTGGTCCAAGGGATAGAATGGATCAGGTTGGGACGAACTCATTTTTTAATGTGTCTGGTGTAAGATAGAATGATCGCTTTAAAAAAATGATTCCTCTAGATCCAGGTTAGCTTCATACCTCAAAAATTGATGGACCAATCCAACCTGTTTCATTTCTCTCGTTGACATGTGAACCACACTCCCATTCCTAAAACATTGGAAGCATTCCGTCACTTATCCCAAACAAGTAGATGAGGCCATTCCATCAAAACACAAGGAATGAATTCAATACATTCTATCTTATCCCTAAACCAAATGCTTAATTGATAAACTAACTTCTTGTTTGCAATTCGACAACTTAGTTTAGGTGTTTTGTCGATACAATAAACATCTTACGTATTTACTAGCTTGGTGGTTGCTTTCTCGATAAATGGCCCAATTATCTCGATATAATAGGGGGAATAGTGGCATTGCTAGCAGAGAAACAATAGGACCTACTTGAAAGACTTTTTTTCGTCTCGTAAATCCAAATTAGGTAGGTTTCGCGTTGTCTCTGTTTAAGTTTTCTCTGTTAAGTTTTCGTGTGTATACAAACAGATTAGGTAGTTTTCCCGTTGTCTTTGTTTTGAAAAAGTTGTAATCGTGTTAAATCCAAATGGACACGGGCAGAAAGCTGATGCCAGGAATGGAAAAAGGAAAAAAAAAGGTGAAAAACAATCCGGGCAAAGAAATGTGGACGTGTTTATCAAAGACTAACTCGTACACCTGTCCCTGATTTGCTGTGAACAAAAAGTTATCCAATCATGTATCTTATTATTACTGATTTTTTATTTTTGTCGTAGATGTGAACCCTAATACCGCCGTGGCGGTAGTGGGTGACTGGATATTAGTAATATCGTGCATCTCGACATAAAAAAACATACGCGATGGGGCTCCGATTCCGAGCTTCTCCCTCCCTTGCATTGCGAGCTTTATACGCGTGGACGGAGCAAAGACACAGGCGTCAAACAAAAGGGAAAGGACGAGGCCTCGCTTTGCCAACGTTGGCGACCGATCGCCCCAACCCCGGAGGCCGGAGCGAGGCAACAACCAACGTTGGCCCGTGTCGTCGCGTTATACGCTTGGAAACGAGCGTCCCCCCGTCGCGTCGCGTGATTCGTTAAGGTTTTCGTCGTTGCGGGGGCGCGTGCTGCGCGCGGGGCGGCGAGCCGGACTTGGCATTGTGCACCGGCCCGGTGGTGGTGGGCAGCAGCAGCAGTGCACGGCACGGGCGCACGGCGAGCGATCGCGTGGCGCATGAAAAGCGGCGTCCGCGGCGGGCATGTGGCGCGCATAAAAGCGGGGAGTGAATTGGCGGGGTGCAGTGGCAGAAGAGAGCATATGCATAAAGAAAGTTTGGCCTGCACTGTCAAGTAACAACACGCACAGCAAAAGCTTCTCCTCCTCCTCTGCTTTGGCGATCGGCATTGCTTTGGTGGTGGCCGGGCGCCTTTGGCCCCCGCGGCCCGAGTAAGTTGTGTACCACTGTACGACGGTCCTGCCCCGTCGTGCGTTCAGTGTGCATTCAGTCCAGAGCTTTCATTAGTTTAGGTAGGTGGCAGCCATTACTGTCCTAGCGAAGTCGCGGAAACACTCCCGGCACGCATGTACTTCAGTCCTTCCTGCTCGATCCGTCAGCACTTCAGCACAGCACGGACGGGACGATACGCTTTCTACCTTGGCCAATCCAATGAATCCATTCATAGGCCGCACGCAAGCACCCATCGGAGCTCAATCCATCTTCCGCCCTGCATACTGTCCGACAATTCATTTGTTTTAAAATAAGTTTAACTTTAAATAATTAAATTGTATCAGAATGTGAATACGTAAAAAGTTACACATCAATATATTAGAAAGATAAGAGTTTTTTTTTTGTTATACGACACAATCGGCCAAACTGGCCTATGCAAGGAAAGGAGGAAAAAAATAAAACAAAACAGCAGCTAGGAGAAAGGGGACTACTATGGCAACTAAACGCAACTTCGATCAACGGGAGAGAGTGGGGACGCCACTCTACACTCCCAAGAAAACCTCAAAAGTAGTCATACCCGCGGAGGATCACAGACGGCCATTCGAGAGAATGGACTCTAACACTACTGAGACCGAAGAGAGCGTAGAGTCGATAAACATATTGAGAGTAGATAAAAAGAGTACTAATTACGTTGAGATTTGATAAAATAAGATGTTATGGTTTGTCTTTATTTTGCACTATTAAATAATTATTGAGTGTTGGATAGGTGAAAAATAAAAGCATGTTAAAATAGCAATGACCTACTGGTACTAATCAAGATGGTAGCTGAGCTGCTCGTCGAACTGCAGTCTGCAGATGTGTCCCTTCGCTTTCCTCGTGGGATGAGTGACTGCGAAATGTGGGCTTTGTGGTCCAGATGGGCCATGAGCACAGGACCAAGCAAGAAGATATCATATCACCACCAGCCCATATAAATGCAGAGCACAACAACGTCACACATTTGTGGTCTGTGAACGTCACTTCGTTTTTCCTTTTCTCTTTTTTTTTCCGGGTATCCTGTCGACGTTACTTGAGTGCAAAATTGTCGAGAAACAATGAAGAACTGGCAGTGATGCGATATCACCTCCAACCAAATTAATCTGTAATTATCGTCAATCGAATCCTTTGGCATAGACCCACAAAACAATCTCACAACAGCAAAACATTACATGAGAGAGACAGAGGGAGAGGGGTTGTTACTCTTTTTTGAGCATTTTCTATCCTGTCCTGCAATTGGTGTATTGTGATTCGTTCAGCCTTTGCTTGGGCCAACTAAAAAAATGGTCATACCAAGGGAGCTTTCTCCTCTTCTACTTCTCTGATCTCCCGCTGCTTGTCGTCCCAATGCTGCACCGTCTTCCTCACCTGCCTGCGCGGGACGTTCTCCTTGTTCTCCAGCAGGAGCTTCAGCACGATGCCCATGGAGATCAGCAGCAGCCCGGTGACGTGCTGCTCCGTCAATGGCTTGGTGAATATCAGGTACGACAGGAGCAGGGTCACCGCCTTCCTCGCCGTCGTCACCTGAACAATCAACACAACAGAAAAATTGGTTTTTCTGCCAGTTTTATCCGGTGCAAATTCTGTTACTTTGAGGAGCAGGACGAGTGTTCTGACCATAGCTGTTGTTGCGGCGCCGAAGAGCGCGATGAGGGAGAGCACCGAGACCTGGCCGACGAACGTGGCCATCGCCTCGAACACCAGCACGGCGTACACGTACATATGCTGCATGCGTTTCAGTTAACATAAGGTCAGAACAGGTCACAGGTATGGTCAATCTCCTTCAGAAAATAAAATATAAGTAATGGCGATCTAACTAGCAAATCCTTTCTTCTTGTTTTGGATCCGATACTTTTCCAGCCAATGAGGTCAGAACATGGATAGAGTGAGGAAGTTGTAGTGTTAGGATTATTCTCTTCACAGAAGTAGTATAAACAAGGATTCCAGAAAGGGTGGTTGCACTAAAGAGCAAGGAGCATTTGATTCTTTTCCTACCATCTGGTATACACATTCAGAAAGTATTATGAGTGATACCAAAATGGACTAATGCTTTTTTTGTCACTGAGCTAGCTATCAACATTTTTTTTGAACGACTCGCATGAGACGGTGCGAAGTTCTCTTGACAGAGCAGTAAAGCTAGCTATCAACATGAATCTCTTTATACAAAGCATGGGAATGGACACCAATTATTTACCTGGGAACATGCAGTCCACGCCCGCATCAGCTCCCCTGTTAACACCATTGGCACCACCAAGAAAGGTAGGCCAACAACAGTTGAGCAGAACAACATCTCCATCTATTCAGAAATTATATTGCTTTGTCAGTATTTTTTTTTCTGAATCCTCACAGTAGCAAAGGTCAGAAAAACTGCAGTACATGGGGGTACCTGTGTGGTGTCAGGGTTCATCTTAAATATGGCTTCTTGCAGATTACCTAGAAATGCATCCATGACAAGCGCTCCAGAAACCATGGCCACACCAATCATGCTGAAATTAGGTGATGATTGTGCGTCCGCGAGCGTGAATAGTATGAGGCCGATAACAAGCATCACTGCTGATATGTACTCATGGAACGGATATTTTCTTCTTAATCCAGGTATAAATGCTCCCATTATCATCACTGGCAAAACCTGAATACAAGGATGGGTTTATGTGTGTCACTGAAATCACATTCAGACATCACCAATATTCAATATTGACCAAACTACCACTTGGAGATTTTTTTTTGGGAAATAATATTGTTTCAATGGAAATTTGCGAAACACTGGATATTAATAATCCATGGAAAAACAAACACTTATATCCTCATATCAGCTTATATTGTACTGCCAAGGGATGACAAATGAGGAAGCACTACAGGAAAACGCTATCTTTAACGTTACATTTTTTTTTCAGAACTAATTCTAGTATATTGGTTTTGCATTCCCAAATTTGCATCATGTTCCTCGCAAAATCTTAGTTATTTAAGCAGATACTATAAGTCTATAAGTATTTTTCTTGGCAAACTTTCTAAAATAAAAATTGATAGTAAGGAAAGATGGGCTGAGGAAGGGGCTTATCAACAACGTTATCCTGCTTGCTAATTTATTTGATTTTGGCCACAGGAGTACCATTCCATCCTAACGTAGAAAGATATATGATTGAGCTATTAGTTTGGCACCAAACTGAACATCACCTCTGATGTTGCATTCTCATATTGGAGTCTTCTAAGCATAAAAAATGTCGCTTTTCAACTAAAACCATGTAGACGTGATTTTGAACTTCTTAGAAAAGGTAAGGTGCACAAATCTGTCCACTGAAGATAAATTCTCGGTACTACTGTTTTCAGCTACAGACATTATCGGATTGCGAGTATCTATTTCCAAGCTCTGAAACAGAGGAAGAGTTAACCTTGGTGGATTTGAACATAATTTGGGCGGGGTAGTTGAGGAATGCGAGGGAACCCTTGGTGAGGCCATGGGATCCCATGAGCACAGCCGAGAGCCGCACGTACGTCCGCCACGGGTTCACCATCTGCTTCACCGTGAATCCCTGCAGGCGAATCAGACCCAAGTACACGAACCCCTGCACAAATGTGAAGTACCAGCCGAAGCTGCAGCACACAACAAAAATTTCTAAGAATTGCAAGTGATCACTAGCAGAAACAGTAGGAGAAAGTACAGACAAGAAGTTAGGTAGGTGTTGCAGTACAAGAATCACCTGAACTGAAGCCGGTTGTAGACGTATTCCTGCGATATGATAATTAAGCAGAGAATTTAGCAATGCCAAAAATGGGATAAAAAATGAATAAGAAAGTTTCATCTGAAGATATTTTGCACTGGAAATGTACATAGCTAAAAAGTCGGGAAAATGGACTTCCCCCACCCCAAAAAATAAAAAAAAGTTGACCAAGCAACTGTATGTATGAGAGTCTGCGTACGAGATCATGACGAATAAAAACGGGGTGGAAAAACTCAAGCATCCTCATTCAATTCCACACCATTTCTGTACGTATAACCACACATTTTCGCACCGATTGCGTGTAACCCCATTCAATTATCTTATCCGAGTTGAAAAAATTGGGCGCAAATTATTAGAGCCTTCCAGATTATCATACAGGATCATGGATTGTAAGAAGATGAACTCACCTCGCAGATGCCATTGACAAGGTAGCCGAAGAAGAACCCCGATGAGCAGATCAAGAACTGCTGCCACCTGGGCCTGTCTGTCAGCGACACGCCAAACAGCCTCCTCCCCTGCTCCTCCCCTCCGGTCATGGCCGCCTCCCTCTCTCTCACACACGCACTAGCACGAAGATGTATTGATACTCTGCAAGAATCCAAGAAACAGGGAGGAGATGAGATATATGGATAACGACGAACGGGACAGAAGTAGATACAGCTCTCTGAAGAAGGAAAGAATTAGATGCACAGAAGGGATAACCGCAATTGTACGCGCTCAGGGCAAGGGAGTATTACCGCGACCTCGAAAAAGGTTTCCTGATAAATTTTTGGACGCGAATCGCGTGAGCATGCACACCAACGACCAAGAGCTGCCTCTTTTTTATCACTCGCTGCTGTGCTGGCTGCCTGCTACTCTCCTTGGCCTTGAAGAGTCTCCACTCCAGCGAGGGAGATGGAGGGAGAGAGAGGCAGCCGTTTTGTTCGTGGATGCAGTTGCGCAAACGAGGAAGACCCGCGTGTGCGTTACAAGAGGATGGCACCACATACCCTTGCTCTCTGCCTGGGAGTTCGCGGGAACGACCTGTTGCTTTGGCGGATGCCGGCCGCGTGGCAGCGCAGGGCGTGCATGCACGGATTGCACTGGACTCGTCACGGTTTTCCGTTGGCTACTATCATGGTGGGGGCCATATGTCATTCGCAGGGGCAGGGACGTGATAGGATAGCTGCTCTGGTTTTTGGAGCGTCGGACCGGCCGGAGTGGCGTCCTCTGCAGTCTACTGAGCTGAGTTGTTTTGATCTCTGCGTCTGAAATCAATGCTCGTCTTCTTCAGGGTTGGAGATGTGTCAATGCGATGCTCCCTCGTTTGCCTGATGACACGAGATTATACTTGCAAGGTCATCGTGTGGTTGCCCGATGACACACGATTAATTTGCGTGCTCGGTGGAAAACAGAAGATTATTTTGACCGCTCCATCCAACAAGTGCACATAAAAATAGAGACTACTACCGGCTGTGTACCGTAGTATATCATCGATCACAGCTTACTTGATGAATTTCCTAGGAGCTTCGAATCGTTAACCAAAAGGAATTAGTAGAGTGGTACACTAAACTTTCCTTTCGAGAGTAGTAACACCGGTTAATTAGCATCCACGAAGAGTTGATTGTCAATGTGTCTCGACTCCAAACAGGCGCAAGTAGTATACTCGTAGTACTATGCGAGTACGCCTCCACATGTTTCCATCATTTGACCATCTAGCGTTGCTTGAATTCGACATCGTTGCGCGCTCGACGCATGGTTTCTTAATCCTGCGCGCTCGATTCATCCCAACGCCATCGCGATTACTCATCCACAAACACGCGAATCCACTCAAAGTATTGTTATCTCGGTAGCTCCTACTAGATCTCTATTATTTTCCGTCTGATGTTCCAGATTAATAAATAGGCATTGTATGGGGATAACACAAAAGATGATCTGGCGACTCGTTAAAAAATTCAACAACAAACCACATTGCTGTGTAATGTGTACTCTATGTGGTTATGTCTTTCCTTTGTGATTTGTGACCCGGACTAATCACGAGGGAAGGTAACATTTCTTTTGTAGAATCCACAGAACATGCACAACCTGGCCGGCCGTAGACTTTGTCTGGCCTCTTTCCTCATCGGGTTGGACCGTTGAATGGGCTTCGTACGGTGCAGCCCATCTGACCAGAGGCCCATGGAAGTTGTACCCAAGCGTGCAAGACTCCAAACAGCTCGTATCAGAGAGAGTTTATCGTTTCTTTGTCGTACCACAACTCTTTCAGGTTCCGGAACGCTGTTCATCATCAAGCACACACGATATTTGGTACTCGCAACATTGAATTATTAATCTGCTATATGTACTGATTCATCCTGAGAAAGTCATAAAGCCCATGACTGAAAGCACCCGCTCTTGCATCATACACATCCTGTTTTTGAACGATTCGGCGTAAACCCTGTCACGTTAACACTCAAGTTAACGTCCACACAAAACGTTACACCCTGACACGCTCGAAACTTCATCGGCGGCACGTACACACTTCCACCCCTACCGTGGTCGCACCACCAAGTGCCAAGTCGGCGACCAGCTCGTCCACCAACGCGTCCATCACGAGCCCGTCCACCTCCGCGCCGACGTCCCGCTCCTCCTCGGCGACGCACATCCACCTCCGGCTCCGCTCCATGTCCGCCACCGCCGCCCACCCGGAGAACACCACGTCCCCGACGCCCCACCGCTGCCCCGCGCCGCGCGCCCAATCCCCCGCGGCGCGCAGCAGCGCCGCCTCCTCGCAATCGTTGAGAGGGCAGCTGGACGCCGACGACCGGAGCCGGTCCACTCCCTCGGCAAAGAAGTCGAGCAGGAGCCACTCGGAGACCTCGTCCGTGACAACAACCGACTCGAGCAGCCGCGCGAGCAGGCTGTGCTCCTCCTCCTCCTCCTCGCCGTGATTAACGACATCTTGGTCGTCCGTGCATTGCCGTGGCGTCGTGGGCGCCGTCGTCGCGGTGTCATCAGAAGAGCTAGTCGAGTTGGCGTTGAGATGCGTGCGCTCGGAGGAATCAGACTCGGTGAATTGCGCCTCGAGATCCACGGGGACGACCACCTGCGTCAGGCCCTCCAGCCGTCGGATCTTGTGCAGCAGCTCCGCCTTCGATCCTGCACGAGTTTCATGTCAGTGAGGACGGTTTTTTTTTTTTTTCTAATCAAACTGTACCACTGTAGCAGGATCGGCAATTACTACAGCGGGGGTTTTGTTTATAGCAGACGATGCATCGGCATCGACCTTGATTGGTGTACCGCTAGCTCGATCCATGGTAGTTGACCTGGGGACGTGATTCGGACAGTCGTCACAATCACATGCCATGGGTCAGTACCTACCACACTAGTCCAGGACGGTTTGTTAATGCACAGAGGCAAGAGTCAAATTGTTTCTCTACTCTGTTGATATTAGAGTCAAATTTTTTACAATGCGGCTGCGACGCTGCGTGCCTGTGGGCTGTGGCCTGTGGTCCTTGCATGTACGTGCCGGTGCGTGGAGCAGATTCCAGAACGGAAACAAGAGTTGGCGCGGCGTTAATGCCCATATCCTGTCCGGGCAACGCATTTGTGCGTACTGCTAGTGCTAGTACAACTATTGAACTAGGTAGATCCTGAAACGGCACACTAATCAAGCATCAAGCCAGGTAGATGATCAGGCGCCACCGCTCTAGCACAGTACAGTACGTAGCATATATGGCAAGGAAACTAATTAACGACTGAATCGGCAACAGATCAAGGACAAGGAGAGCTTACTCTGGAGCTCGGCGAGGCACTGTTGGAAGGACGGCGAGCACATGCCGGCATCGCTTCCTTCCTCGCCGTCGTCGTCATCGAAGGGGAAATCCAGAACGGACACGGGGCTCAGCTGTTGCTTGTCCTCCATCTCCAACTTGCGCCCCACGGGCTCGTCACCCACATCCTCCTGCATATGCATTCACGTACCATCACATTAGCATTGTAATTCTATCTGCTTTATTTATGACCATGCTTAAGTTGCTGCTGCAGCTACTACAGTGCAACAGATTCACAGTACGTACGGAACGGTTTAAGGAAACGGACATTTTTCTCTCCGGAAAAGACAAGCTGAACAGATGGAAACCTTAAGGGAAGAGGAGCAAGGAACACAACACACTAGTGATCTCGACAGGTTTTTGTTGCTAACTGCTCCTTGACAAGGTCATTAAGTCATGTGGTCACACCGAGTACCATGGCACGGGAGCCGGCCGTAGATAGACCAAAATTAAAGAACGTGGTTTGGCACGATTTTGGCATATTTGGCATCCGTAAAACCTGGTGCTCCTCTCTTCTCTTCTTCAGCAAACCGACAGTGTCCACGGCTCCACAAATGCTACTCCAACCTGGCTGGATTTTAATGTACTTGTCATGGTTCACACACTACTGAGATCCAGATAACTACACCCACACAGTACTGTACTCCGTAATTTACTAGTCATGGCTCCACGGGATGGGAGAGACGATATATATTGCTAATCCCAAGAGCTATCTTAGCCTGATGCTAGGCGCAGCAACGAAGCTAATCCAGCTGCTAGCTTGCCTGATTCTCCCAAGTAAAAGTAGCAGTAGTAACCATAGCACTAGATCGCAATCCTGATCAGTGATCGCCTGTAAAATGCTACAACTAGTAGTAGTAAGAGTAACTACTCTTAAAAGAAGCCTTAATTTTCACTGCATCTACAGACTGGAATTCCTAGTACTGGCTGGACTCTGGAGCTAACAGTGTGATCAGTTACTGCGCCCAGCCAACTGCGGTTGAAGAAAAACCACTCCCATTTCAGAATTAAGAGGCAGATCGATGATCTTTTTGCAAAGTCGACTAGGACCAGTTGCCAGTTGCCAAAGGGCCAGGAGTTGTCGAATGCCGACATGGCGGCTTCCGCTCGCCGTCTGTCGGTGTATGGCCGATCACTCGAGTTGACGACGAGGCATGCGCGGCCGGGGTGTACAATCCAAGGCTACACTAGTCACTTCAGTCCCATCAAACCCAGGGAGAGAATATTTGGGTTTCACCAATAAAAAGTGTACCCGTCCATCATGTCTCTGATTAGGAGGGACTAACTTAAAAGTTTCTACAGTAATCCACTCATATGCCCCCGGTTTCAAAGACCACAAGAGGCCCTCCTAAATTGGCTCATAGCTCATGTCCCTCTATGCACCAAATTGGGCCATGACTTGATTGAAGATGATAGTATAATTCTATAACTCTAGAAATTCATGGAACTTTTCGTTTTCAAAATGAGGGCTCTAAGGTTCAGAAGGACACGCTTTAAAATTCAGTGATAATTTCTAGAGCAAAACGAACACTAATGTCTGATAATTAGAAAAAAAAAGGAGGTAAAAAGTGACAGATATTTGCAGTTTTGCTCGTGATAGAGATTTAGACCTGATAACCGAACAGTTGCATGTATGATTTTGGCCCACAGCATATATGCATGGGCATCGTGATCGATCACCATTGTATTTATGCCATCCCAACTAACTAAACGCACAATAATAGAAGCAGCATTAACACTCACCTTATGCCCGTCTCCTCCGGCGTCGGCAGCGCCATGGAAGGCGACGCTCCCCGTGCTCGACTGCGACGTCTTTTCGTACTCCGACGCCGACGACGCCGACGCGCACTTCTCCTCCTCCGTCGTAGCCAGCTCAGCCTCTGACTCGGCCATGTACTCACACTCCGACGAGGAGCAGCTGCTGACCACCGGCGACGGCAGCCCGAGCGAGTCCCTCTCGTCGACGGCAATGTCGTCGTCTTCCTCGCCGTCATCCTCGCCGCGGCGCCTCCAGAGGCCGTCCCTGAACCGCCGCGAGAGGCTCCTGGAGAGGCGCGAGATCTTGGCGAGCGTGCCGGGGCTCTTGTGGAAGAAGTTGTAGAAGGAGGGCAACCGCGACGGGCTCCGGCGTAGCCCGGCCTCGATGAGGAGGCGCACCGGCGGCGCGAGGTCTCCTCCGGCCACTCCCTCGTCGGCAACGGGGAAACGCGGGTAGGCGCGGAAGCCTTCGCTGCTGGACTGCTCCAGGAAGTCCCGCAGCGTCAACGGCGTCAACCTCCTCGCCGGCGCCGCCACCGCCATCGTCGTCTCCGCAGCAAGTGGCGAAGTACTACGCTGTTGCCATGTACGCGCGCGCGCGAGAGATGCACTCGGGGGTTGCGTTGCTGGCAGCGTGGCAGCGTGGGGTGTTGAGCTGAGACGGATCGGTGGATGCGCGGGCGGAACAGCGGGGGGTAGTACCGTAGTAGTAGTGGAAGTGAAGCCTCGCGGCTGTGGCAGATGGTGAAATGGACCCTGGTGGGCTCAGCTTATAAGTAGAAGTAGATGCACGGACGCAGGGGGGCGTTTAAAGATTGCTGCTATTGGAGTGGAGTAGTGGACACGGGACAGTGGTCACCACTCACCGCTCGGCCTTGGCAGCGAGCAGGCGGTCGAGTATTTTTCTTGAGCCGGTCCCGGTCGGCAGAGTATTGTAATTTGTATGGAGTATTCGTCGTATATCCCAGGTGTGATCGCTGTTTAACAAGAGTAGATACGTAGTATCATGCGTGTATACGTATGCTTGCTGTGTGGTCTTTAACAAATGTAGTGTTCGGACCAGTGAGTTATGTAGAGCAGGTCGATTAAGGGATGCTTGATTACTTGTTGGCCCCGTTATTTTCTAATTGAAATACAGATTTAACTTAATTTTCGTTAGCACGTTTTAAAACTACTAAACGACACATCTTGTATAAATCTATCTTTTAAGTTTATAATACTAATTAAGGGGTTGTTCAGATTGATGCTATTTTTCAACCATACCATTTTTTTTCAAAGTTGCCAAAAATATATCTATTAGTTTCTTGCTAAATTTGATAAATACATAAGAAATACTACCAAAATTTTGGCAATATCACCAGGTTTATTTTGGCTACAATCTGAATAAGCCCTAAAACACTATTACTCTTACGCCAATAGCTTTCTTGTATTATGTGTCCTAATTTTATCTTTTATCTTGAGCACACAAGAATCCCACCCAGGCATGGTAGTTTCAGATTTTTCTGTACAACCATCATATGAGGGGCCTGCTCACTTTGATGTCATTTTCAACCTTACCAAATCTATTATATTATTAAAGGAGTAGAAAAAGGAGCCTCCACGTTCGCTCTCGTGGCCTAGAAATTCTCACATTAATCGGAGAAAAAGAAAAAACAGAGTCCATATAGAAATACAATTTAGAAATAGTTGAAATTCGGAATTAAATAAGGAATATTGGAAGAGAAGACTGGAGTCCATATAGAAATACAATTAGGAAATAACTGAAATTCGGAATTAAAAATAAGGAATATTAGAAGTAGAGTATAGAGTCCATATAGAAATACAATTAGGAAATAACTGAAATTCGAAATTAAAAATAAGGAATATCAGAAGTAGAGTATAGAGTCCATATAGAAATACAATTAGAAAATAACTGAAATTCGGAATTAAAAATAAGGAATATCAGAAGTAGAGTATAGAGTCCATATAGAAATACAGAAATACAATTAGAAAATAACTTAAATTCAGAATTAAACATAAGGAATATTAGAAGTAGAGTATAGAGTCCATATAGAAATACAATTAGGAAATAATATAATTTCAGAACTAAAAATAAGGAATATTAGAAGTAGAGTATATAGTCCGTATAGAAATACAATTAGGAAATAATAGAAATTCGGAATTAAAAATAAGGAATATTAGAAGTAGAGTATAGAGTCCAGATAGAAATACAATTAAGAAAAATATAGAAATTCAGAATTAAAAAACAAGGAATATTAGAAGTAGAGTACAGAGTCCATATAAGAATTTAAAACAACTAAAATTTGGAATAAACATAATAAAATTAAAAATAGAGTTTAGAGTCCGTATAAAAATACAATTTATAAATAACTAAAATTCAAAATTAAGAAAAAACATGGGAAGAAGAGTTTAAAGTCAATATAGGAATACAATTTAGAAGTAATTGAAATTCGAAATTAAAAATTAGTTTAGAGTCCACATACAAATACAATTAGAAATAATAAAAATTTAGAAATAAAAATAAATAATATTGGAAGAAGAGCATAGAGTCTATATAGAAACACAATTTATAGAAAATTCAGAATTAAAAAATATTAAAAAACAAGTCAATATATTTAATTTACAAATAACTAAATTTTGATATTAAAAATAATTAATTACTAACACATATATAAAATACAATATGAATATTACACATTAGTAGTTTTGTAAAGTTATTGCAAAATTTAAAATTATGTTATCATTTTAATATGTTTGAATAATATAATGAGAAAACATACTGTATGCGGGGCTAAGATAAAATTATAGCAGAGGCTAAACCAAAATGACCAAGAGTAACTAAGAGAGATTTAGGGTTGGGTTAGTTTTTTTTTTTGGCCTTCTTAGCCTTTTAGGCCTTCTAACAACCTCAAACAAAATCTATATTAGCCCCCTCATCTATAAACATATGGATTAGAATTTTATGGGGGTATTATAGGGGCTATAATAGTATATTAGGGGGTAGGGGGTCTAAAGACCCCTCCCCCCGTCCCCACGTTGTCTCCGCCCCTGACTATATGCTATTATATGAGAGAAAATATAATGATGCTAGCCGCGCAATCTGCACGGGTCACCATGCTAGTTTTAATAAAGTTGCCAAAAAAGTGGCTACATTTAGTTTGCTGTCAAATTTTGGTAACTATATAAGAAATCCTGTCAAAAATTTGATAAGTTGCGTCAAAATTTGATAAGGTTTTTTTTGGCATCAAAATGAACAGGCCCGACATCTGTTTGGATTTGACAAATAAAAACTGTCAACTGCCGAGATGGGGAGAAGTTGTTTGCCTACTTGTGTCTTGTCGAGATTAGGCTGCTGAACTCCATGCTTCACTAAGCACCGCCTTTTACTCCGGGTCCAAAGGTTCAGGTATTGCAGCAGTTCACCACCTCCTGTATTGATGCATTGTTTAGGTGAACAACAAACTCTGGCCTGTCATCTGAGTTCTGAATATATATCTGAGTGCTTATGCGTGAGTAGATACGTATAAGTTGTTCGTTTTATATGCGTTAATTTGCAGCCATATATCAGCTTATGGCCTTCGCAGAAGGCCATAAATATATCATATATCCTTAATTTTCTTATCTTTGTGTTTCCCAATCTGCATACCTTAGATCTCCTTAGCGAGTCTTGCACATATCCCTGAATTCACTCCCATGTCAACATTGTCAAACGAGTACCATCGATCCAATTTACTTCCAACATCAATCTGCTAATTTGATGTTTTCCGTTGCTCTGACAACTACTCCGACTTTGTACTCGCTGTACATTTCGGCAGTAGAGGTAGAGCACATCTTGCTCGACCACGCCATTTTGTCGCCTGAGACAGTAAACGGTAAACCGATCGATCTACTATTCCACCGAGACGACGGTGAAGGCAAGGCATTGACCTGTGAACCTTCCTCACTGTTTCCGCGTGTTCAGGATTGATTCGTCGCCCGCAGCGATGCATGGATGGATTCCGTTTCGTTTTTCAGGTTACACAGTGTAAAATAGAAAGTACGGATGCGCACATGTAGCCATGTAGGTAGGGGCCAGATAGATCATACTAGTAGTATAAGTATCGTCCCGTGTTGTTGTTAATTACGACTAGTAGCAGCGTACAGTAACAGTACGCAGGAGTGTGCCTAGATTTGGGCTCCAGCAATCCATCCAGCTGTGCCATTAAACGTTAGATGCCCCTTGCCTCTAATGCCGGCCTCTTCTTCACCCCTGAATTATGATATGAGAAGCCGGATGCTGTCAGTTATAGTCAGTATAAACAAACAAGTTGCATGAATCGCCACTGCCATGCGTGCCGGCAGATGCAAAACAAAGAGAGAAAACGGTAGTGGTGGCGTCGAACAAAACGGTCCATAGATGAGCTCCCTCAGTAATGCCAAGTGCCGTACGCAAAGCAGAAGCAGTGTGTCTGTGTGTGCCACCGCCGGCACGATCCGCAGGCAATTGTGGCGGCCCGTACCCCGGTGGTCCGCCGGGCGTCTCGGAGTCCTCGAGGAGGTCGTCGCGCGCAGGAGGCGAAGAGAGCGTGTACTTGGCTTTCAATACGCGCGGAGTCGTCCCGGCCGGGCCGCCATGCCAATATGCCATTGCGCGGCATTGCCAGCCTGCCTGTTGCAGATACCCAGCTGGTGCCGGTCGATCTGCGTCGCGGCACGGAAGGATAAGATATCATGCCGCGTACTCGTCAACGGTAGATCGCTCGCACGCACGCATGCACCAATGCAGCAGCAGCAGCAGCAGCAACTCGCGCGCTCGTCACGTGCGCACGGCCCCGCGCCTCGCGGGTTCGAGACGGAAATTCATCAATCGCCTGCGCGGCTGCGCGCGCCTTTCTCTCTTTCCAAATCCGCGGGGTTTGATTTCGCCCGCCCACGCGCCCGCGCCGAGATGCCGGCCGCGGCGCTGTGGTGGAAACCAGAGTTTATAATTCCGACGAAACCGGTCAAATTCCGCGAAATTTCGACGTTTCGACACGGCTCGAAATTAAGTTTTAATTAAAATTTTAAAGGTTAAACAGTAGATTTAGTTAAAATTTATCAAAAACCGTAATACCGATGAGACTCGAAATTTAGTGGTCAACGGTAATGTAAACCTGGTGGAAACAGCATACGTGCATGTTGAGGACGACGTGTGCAAGGCCATCTGGCGTGTTCGTGTGTGGGCGTGGCACAGGGGATATATCGAGAACCTCGCCTTGTGACCTGCCTGCGGGAGTTATAGCAACCGTGCGGCGAGAGAGACCCAGGGTCCGTTGCGATGCATACATTTCTCCCGCAGGCAACGAGTCTCACGCCAACGTACCTCAGCAGAAAGGAGCACTGAAACTCAGGTTCGAGTTTAGGGCTGGATGGATTGCAACTTTCACAGGTTGAAATGTCAAGTTGTCAAACGGGGCATGCATGACATGCTTTGTTCGGTTAGAGCAATAAGGTGATTATTACAATAAGGTTGCTCGGTGTTGCCGTCCGTAGCGGTCGACGAGGTGAACGGCCGTGCGGTCGGGACCTTCGTTCCGACACATACATGTTTGGATCCACAGTCTCTGTCACATATGAAGGTACAGTGCCTTCATGCTTATGGCGTCATGAGTAGTTGGTGCGGCCTGGATTTAAGCATACTGACCTCGTATTAGGACCAACCGGGCCAAGAATTATGACTGCTGACTGCATAACTTCAACTAACAATATTTATTTTTTGTTGCTACTAACTGTCTAGTGACTTTTAGAGAAAAGGATCGTGCCCAGCTTTACTGAAAATATAAGAGTACTGTACAAAAATCAGAAAACAGACAAACTGCTGGGGACTCCAGCCAACTAGTCAAGCAAAAGGCAAGTCAGGCCCAACGCCGCTGGCACGACACTAACAAGCCAGTGGTGTGAGGCAAACAAAGATGAAAGCTAACAGAACTATCTCAGATCCTATCACAAAGCATCATCTGTTGCTTGGTTCTCTTGCCTCTTGTTTCTTGGATACTGGCAATTAAACAGTGATTCCCTTGCTGACTTCAAATCACCCCTCAGTTTCACTGGGATCATATTTCTCCACTGTAGAAAAACGAAATAACTTTGTAAGGTAAATTAATGACATTAGACATCAGTTTGTTATTGCACACCTAGTCATTCCTCGTAAGCCAAATGGCCCAGGTTCCTGCAGTGAAAAGGTAAAGCATAATAATGCCCCTAGTGACTTAGAGAGTGCTCTTACATATGTGCATGACTTTTGGTTGTTACGCACTTTGTATATATTTCTCTTTTTAGGCCTTTGATGTGGAAATGCTTCGGTGCAACCATATTACTTGTAGCGAGGAAAGATTTGTCGGTATATCAAGTGGTGTCACACAAAACACTTGTTTAGATAACACAACCTAGGGATTTATCCTGTATCATTCACTCATTTTGGCACCAATCTTCATCTGTATTTTTTCACTCTCTTACCACACTACATTTCTAAGACCCAAATTAAAGTGCGAGAATCCTGTCCTAGTTAACAGAAACTGAACCCATAATGTTTGATGCCCTCGATTCCAAGGACAGATTCTGAATGGCACATTTCATTTATGTACGTGCAACTACAACCAGCGTATTGCCATTTTCAGTCACAACATTTCATTTAAGGGAAAATCCCATCGCATTTACTCCTAATCTTTGATAGTGATCTCTCGTCCCCGGAAAGAAAAATCCTGCCAAATGCGGTACGAATTTTGTGTCAGGGGCATCGTTTTCAGCCATAATTCGTCTACGGATGGCTTATACATCAGTGGAGTGACCATATATACCGTATACACGTAACAGGACAACTACGATAAAATTCAGTATCCTGCTCTGCTCTGTTCCTATCTCGCATACGTGCCGAGTACGTACTGTACGTAGGCACAGAATTCATACGAACACATGGAAAATACATGGTGTCCTCCTGCAAATGCTATGCACCCGTAAGCCCATTTCAGGAATGGTTCCACAGGCTCATGCCGTCCTCGTCCTCGTCGTCCTCCGGCGACACGCCGCCGACGCCGTCCGTCGAGGGGCTCAGCCTCGGCGGGCTCATCATCAAGCCCTCGGCCATGCTCACCAGCAGCCGCGGCATCTCGAAGACGTCGTCCTCGTCCACGACGCGCTTCTGATCGCCCGCCCCAGCGGCGACGGCGGCCTCCGGCGCCGCCGTCGCCGCGCGAGACGTGCTCGCGTCGGCGGCGCGCTGGTTGCCACGGTGACCGGAGCCGATCATCGCGGCGGCGGCCGCGGCCGCTGCGCGGATGTCGTCGGGGGAGCCGGAGGCTGGCGCCGGGCGCGACGTGGCCGTGCCGGGGAAGTTGAGCGCGGCGTCGGCGCCGCGCAGCGCCAATGCCGCGGCGTCGTACGCCGCGGCGGCCATCTCGGGCGTCGGGTACGTGCCGAGCCAGATCCTGCTGGACTTGCCCGGCTCGCGGATCTCCGAGACCCACTTGCCGCTGCGGAGCCGGATGCCGCGGTACACCGGGTGCCTTGTGTCCGCGCGCACCCGCCTCCCGGTCAATGGCTGCGTGCCCAAGCTCTCGTCTCGATCCATCTCGAACACAAACGATGAAGCAAACAGAGTGTGCTACTACACAGCTGAAACTGAAAAATGCAGTAAACAACATGCACAAAAAAACGTTCATGAAAAGATGAAATGCAAGTGATCATGCAGGATCGTGATTCGTGACGAGGGTTTAAAAACAGCGGAGTTAGGTGGTGAAAAATATTAGAGACGCGTTTGGGGATTGCTTGCTTTGCTAGGGATTAGCTGGGGAGCACAGGGTGCAACAAAGCCTAGAGTTTTTGATGCTCTTTACGCGGGGGTCGAATAGCGATGCGCCACGTTAGGTGGACTTGGGTTGTTAAAAATGTCTCTAGTGCGCGGGCAAAGGATATTATTGCCTTTTAAGTTTTAACATATGTTGTTAAGGATATCCAACTAGCACATGTGCATCTTATCATAGTGTCATTCCAAGTTGACTGGCTAGATTAGTAGGTCAGAGGATCGTTGTCACGTTGACCCGTTCCTCATCTGACGCCAGTATCATCATAGTCCACACCACAAAAAGATGACAAAAAGGAAAGAATACATTGCTCTTGCGCGACACCTAGCACATCCGGAAACAGGATCACGGTGGATCAACAGTAAGATATTTACAGATTTGAGGACCTTTCGGTTGATACGGTGATGTAAAGATGTCATAATGAATTCAAAACATATATACTGAGACTACAGTATATAGAAGAAAAATGTCAGATATACGTACTTTTTCTTCATCCTATTCTCTTTAGAGGGAAACGGAAGAAGCTAAGCCTTCAGCATCCTCAAGTAGTCATCGATAATGGACATAGCTGATGAGCGGTACCCGGAGCCAAAAAGATTGTAGTGGTTCAGATAGTGGTACAGAAGATACAGGTCCCTCCTCTTCTCAAAGCCTGGCTGTTTCGGCATCACCTGAATCAGCAGAGTAGAGCATAAACTACCCATTTACACCCTCCAAATTTCCATACTACTAGTAGTAAAGAATTGAGTAATCTGTAGTCCATCCGACAGAAGACACAATAATTAAATAGATAGGGGAGAGGGAGAGGCACTAAACAGAATTGTGACCACATGCTGCATCAAGAATGCAGTTAGAAGGAAAGCTGGAGGTTGAGGAGATATTTTGTGGGAATGATTCCCAAGCGGTGCACTATTTGATTATTACTACAATTACAAGTTCGAAGCCTCACCCCTTCTAATTATTTGATATTTCCTTCCCTACTATTCACGTCTTTTTTTATTATTACTACAATTACAAGTTATAAATCCTGTAACCAAATATATGATGTTATTAAAAAAAGTCGAAAAGGTAGCCCCTATGTTTGTTGTCAAGGTCTAGAAAATGTTAATCACTAGACAAAGATAATTATTTACGTAGTTTGTGGTTGGTCCAAATGATAACATATATTGATTGGATATATAATGTATTATATTATGTACAAATTGGCCAGCAAATAACGTGCTAGTGTAAATTAAGCCAGTAAGTGTTACTATTCCTATTGTCCTGTCAGACCTATCCCAAGGAACCTTCTTACTACAGTTTTTCAGGTCCATCCTGCAGGTTTGCTAGCTTTATAGGCAAACAAAAGGCAACTATAGAGAAACTCTGAAATGTAACAAATAATCAACAAAGTGGATGGGTTTCAGCATTTCAGATTATGAAATTCACTCTTAATCTGAAGTGCTGGTGCATAAAACAAATACATGGAACAGAACAAGAAAGTGAATACCTCAAAATAGGAGCTATAGAATTCCCCCCCAAATCCAGCGCACCATGACATACCAAACTCCGCTTCGTTGTGGCCATCTGCAGTTAAACAGCAATAAGTTTCTGTTAACGAATTGTCTACTGGTCATGATGTGCCATAGATAAGACAACCAGTAATCCAGGCATATCAACATGAACACAAAAAAGTTGATGTGCCATAGGTAACACGAAATTATTTTCAGAAGCATACAATGTATATTTGCCTTTGAAGACAAAATAATAAGAAACCCACTTTACTGCTAATGCAACAAATGATCATGATTCTCACAAAAATAGAAAAATGTACTCCAGGAAATACTTCTTCATTAAGAAAATACCATTCCAATCCATAACCATGGTTCTGGAATTCGAAACAAGGAACAATGAATATTACTCACAGTAGCAAGCTGGGTCCAATATAACAGGTTCACCATTAGTATCAGAACTTATGTTTCCACTCCATAGATCCCCATGAAGCAAGCATGGCTCCATAACAGCGCCTTCAAAAAGTGGATGCATATTCTCGATCAATCGCTGACCTGTACTTAAGGAGCATAAGTTGGCAAAGATGAAGGACCACGAACCAACAGAAAAATGGCAAGCATATTAGAGTATCTCATACAAAAGATGAGAACACGGGTGCTTGATTTATATGTTGTCCTTTCCCCACGCACCTTTATCATATATTGCCGAATCTCCAAATCGTTGGGTTATCAACTCTAATTGGAAGCCCAATCTATGCTTTGAATAAAACTCAATCCAGTCGGCAGTCCAAGTGTTAATTTGCGGAGTGCTACAGTAAAAAGGATGATTAGAAAAGCTCAAGATAGATATTGCAAGGAAACTTGATTGATATACCATGTTTCACGAAACTTATAGTGTGCAGACATAAGGGATATGGTACCTTCCAATTGTATTGTCAACATAGAAACCATAGCCCTTGTCAGATTTGGCAGCTTTATGCATTTCAGCTAGTTTCCTTCCCAAAGCTGACTGAAAACAAATGGTTTGTTAACCTCAAAGGATTTTAGGAAAAGGTAGCAATCCGAACTATATTTGCATAACTTTACCTGGTCACCTCTAGAGCAACCGAATTCAATAAACTCCATGATTATAAAAGAACCACCAGTTGGTAATGACCCAACCTATAGCAACAGGGACATAATAAATAAGAAATAAAAACTGAAGAAGCTTAAGTCCTCTGAAGAAGAAAAAGAAGCTGACTAAGGTAACTGGTGAAAAAACAACATAGTATATGCCTACACAGCCTGAGCCATCTATGTAACTGGTTGCCTGTCAAGTCTAGTCCAATCAGCAAATACCAGGCACCCAAGATGATGTAACACATATCAATATTCACATGAGAAGAACTAGAAACATGTACTTTGATGCTAATAAAATGGTAGAACTCTTAGTTTTTTTTTTAGACAATGGAATAAAACAAACAAGTAGAACTCTTAGTTAGGTCTGGATATTAACAAATCATGGATATACATCCATCGTGTATGTGTAGGACAATAAAACCACTCATGTGCTTACATGCAATGTACTGTGCTGTTCTATGCATTACGGAAAAAAACACACTTGTTCATGCATCTGATCCTTTACTAACCCCTTTTTATTTAGAGGAAAAACCTTTACTAACCTTGTATGGCAATGGAACACGGATTGAATTTGTGTCATACATGGCCTTCAAACCAAGAGCCTCCCCTTCAAACATAGATGGACCAATACGCCTGGCACATAATGAAATGTACATTTTCTGTCATTGCCACTATAAAACCCAGACCATGACTAATCGTGCAACTCCAAAGACATCATTGATTCAAAGAGGAAGTTAGCACACCCATTGGTCTTCACAAAGAAGGAACTGGCATCGGTCTTGTAGCACTGAGCAGAGTTAATGCAGCCACCGCCGATGGAACTGACCCCGGTGATCTTCGTGGCCTTCCCTTCAGTTAGAATCCATTGCCTGATTGGATCCTCGCCCAATGCAGCCACTGGCAAATTCGTGCAAATCCGGCTAAGAGGGAAACAAGAACAAAACAACATGGTGCATAACATCTACAGCTATTACAGTATTGTAATTGTGCAATGCCATTAAACTACCCATGGAAACTGGAATCAACAGCCACCACCCCACCACTATACTACTTGCGACTGCTCCGTCCGAGTAAACCCAGTCCCCTATCCAAATCCTGAGGCCCTCACTTCATCTCGAATACTGGAGTTCGCATCTCCTCACCAGAACCAGCACTAGTCTAGAATCGACAATACATCCATACACGAGCCCGGCGAATCTAAACTGGAAAATTTGGGCGCACAAGTAGAATGGCGAGCCAAGTGAAGAGGTGAGGTAGGGAACCGGGGGGAGGCGGGGCTTACTGATGGAGAGCCTGGAGGCCGCGCTTCGGGGGCAGGCGGAGCGGCGAGACGGCCGACGGCGAGCGACGTGGCGGAGCCGGGGAGCGGCGGAGGAGGTGGAGGGCGAGGCGGCGGACAGCAGCGCCACGTTTGCCATCTCGTCCGTCGCGCTCGCTTTCTGCACACCGAGTTCGCCGCGCGCCGCGGTGCGGTTGGCTTGCCACGAAATAACATAGGGTCTTATCTGCAAATGTACATTCGCTGTGTCTCTCTTCCATTAAGGGCTCCTGCGTTCAGGAGAATCAGGAGTGAGGGTTGGGCTCGCACGGAAAACGGAGCAGCGATTAGCGCTTGATCAATTAAATATTTACTATTTTTTTAAAAAATAGATTAATATAATTTTTTAAAGTAACTTTTGTATATAAACTTTTTAAAAAACACATCGTGCGCGTAAAAAACGAGGGAGAGACTCCGAACGCAGCCTTATACAGTACGGAGTAGTAGTTAGTGAGCCTTTTTGAGACGGAGCCCAGGACTGATCGCTATCTCTTGGGCCTATACCGTACAGGTTGACGGGCCGCAGATCAGCGACCTGTGGGCCTGGACGTTGTAATCGGCTTTGAACGCAGAATTCTCAGACGAACATGAAAACATAAAAAGAGAGTAGAAATAGAATGCCACGCTCTTTGTCGAAACATGAATTCGGCAATAATAAAAGGGGGTAGCGTACGGGACCTAAAGTGGATGGATGCAGAGACAAAGGATTTAGACAGGTTCAGGCCCTCTCAATGAGAGGTAATACCCTACTCCTGTTTGGGGATTTGAATCCGCCGGGTGTGTATTGATCTGACGATCAGGTTGTCTCATGCCCCTAGAGGGGCTCCCTGCCCTCCTTATATAGGTTGGGGGGCAGGGTTACAAGATAGAAACCTTAACCAATACGGTATCGGTTTCCTAAATCTACTTTACAATCTTATCAAACCAGGACTTTAGGCCGTTCCATAATATACAGGGAAACGTAATACCCAAGTCATGATCTGTTACATATTTCATATATATAAGTTATCCCCTATAACTAGTCGGATAACCATGCCGTGTGGGTATGGGGTACCCATAATCTCCACAGTAGCCCCTGAGACCTTCACAGTCGAAAAGATAATCTTCTCTCGAACCAGATTACTCCAAAGCCGAGTACTTCAATCATCTTTGCCATGGTCTCCCGAGTACTTTTACCAAATCTGAAGACTGTGGAGGGCTGAAAAATAAAGTCAGGTGCATCGACTAGATGCACCTAATAGGTGTAGCCCTCGACTATGCGGTTAAGTGAACAAACCAAGCATATAGTCAAGGAATAAATAATCCAACCAACCGAGTGGCTTCGATAATTATAGTTAACCAAGCGACTTGATATTAATATGTAGCATATGCGGTGTAAATCCCTGAATAACATGATCCGAGTGATATACCGACTGCTTTGTAAAATATGATGAGTGTAACCTAAAGTTGGCTACATTATTGAAAATTCACATAGCAAAACAGCTATAAAAAAGCTTGTATGTTGTGAATAAAGAAATTTCCAAAGTATTGGGCATACGCCATGCGCACACTGCTTTAACAGATGTGCTTAAGTCCCTAGAAGACACATGGTTCTACCACACCTGGAAATATATGGCATATGTGGTATAAAATCCGAGTAAATAAACTCATAAAGGATTTACCAACCGCCTGAAAAATGACCACAATATATAATCAGCCTAAGCCATAATATTGGTCAATAAAAATACACACTTACGTGGCAAAAAGCAACGATATTGTATCCAATCAATTGCTTAAAAACCCAAACAGCACCATGACTATATTAAAAAGTCAGCGGGGCAGCTATATAAAGCTTTACTGTTTGACACCTTTTAAGATGCATTGTACCAACTCCTAAAAAGTCGAGTAACTGCGGTATAAAAGGATTTTAAGGTATTGGGCACTTGATCACGCGCACTTTGGCCTAAGCGAAAAGTGCCTAAGTCCCTAAAAGAACGTGACAGGCCACACCTGAAAATATGGGCTGCAGACATATTAGGCCTAGGCCAAAAAATATGCCTTCGACACCCTTTAAAGGATGACGCATGTAACATGCTCCCGAGTAATAAATCTTCCGGGTAATATAGACCAAGTGTAGCTCATATGAATAGCTTCTGATCTGAATGATTATCCCTTATGGGATACTCCAAAATAAATATAATAATTGAATCCCGACTGGCGCAAGTATTCGGTTGATAGCCCTTACGGGGAATAATAATTGGTCCAGTCTTTGAGCATAGAAAATAGACTCATGACTATGAATCCATGTGGAATGTATCCGGAACAAGTCCAAATTGGAGATATAATCCTCACGCTTGAGTTGATGAGCCCCTGAGCATATAGCTTGTCCTTCTGTCATAGTCAAAATTGTCTATTGGCAATAGCTGACGCAGTCGGCATGGAGATGAAATGACCAACATGAAGACGAAATTGCTCATCAGAAGTAACGGAAGATGTCAGTGGTAGTAAAAACAGTGACACCAATCAAAGGTAATGAAGTTGCATAACCATGGAGGCGAAGAAACCAGTCGGCAACAGTCAGGTCAGCTAGCAGTGAAGATGTAGGCGCCCAACAACAACAAAAGAACAGTCGGTGGTGACAAAAGCAAACCGACGATGAAGACGTAGACGCGCATCAACGGTGATGGCGAAATCCACCAATCATGAAGATGAAGAAAATAATCGGCGGCGACAAACGCATCCGACGGTAATGATGATTAGCGGCAACAGAGATAGCCGACTATGATGACGAAGTTTCCCATCAACGGCAGCAGAGTAGGCTATGTTGAAGAGGCTTAACAAGATGTTGATGAAGATGACGATGTCGGTGATCCAGTCAATAGCGATGTAGCAGCCGATGATAACGATGAGATCCTCTATCGGCAGTTGCGTAGTAGGCCAACCGTGAAGACAAATAATTGGAGGAGAGTTGATGTTGTTGCCCAACTCGTCTAAACCGAAATATTTGAAGTTGTTGAAGTAGAATGTCTGTTCCGAAGCAAAGATGAAGATAATGACTCCTGGAGTTGACTCATTGGCTGATTAATTGATTTCTTCAGCTTGACATAAAATTTATCAAATGTTGAGCCTTATATTTGTGTAGCCCCCGACTCTTTGGTTAGTTGGGAAACAACTGAACATAGAGTCGAGAATTATAGCTTCTTGTCGTCGAGTAGTCATTGCTTGATTGAAGATATGTGTTGAAGGTGTCCAAGTAGAAATCCTGAATATTGGAGAGTCACTTGTTGTAGTAAAATATCATGGCATTGCATGCCGAGATGTCGAGGTTCACAAAGACGTCGTGGTTGGTGAAGTAGTAAAACTTGCGAAGTAGCAGCAATAGAGTTTGCCAGTGCCGAAGATAATAAAGATGAAGTCGCTCCACCATGATGACAAAGTTGCATCGCCGTGATGAAGTGAACACGAGTCGGCGGCAACAGAAGCAAACTGGTAGCGAAGACGCGCATTTGTGAAGATAAAAGCACTAGTCGGCGGCGGCATAACCAGTCGGCAACGGAAGACGATGATGTCCATCAGTAGTGGTAGCTGTATAAACCAGACGTAGAGGTGAGGGCACTAGTCAGCAGCAGACGAGACGACCGGCGGTGAAGAAGATAAGGCCAATCAACACTGGCAGAATCATGCAGCCATGGAAGTGAAGAAACCAGTCGGCAGCCATGGCAAACGTAGGCAGCTTGTGTTGAAGATACTGATGCCTATTAGTAGTGACAGCGATGTAGCCAGCCGTGAAGAAGGTAGCATCAGTTGGCGTTATAACAGGCCAGCCGTGCAGGCAGTGACACCAGTCAGCGGCGGATGCGGCGGCCGGTCGGTGAAGACGTAGACGCCCAACAACGGCAGCATAATAAGCCAGCCGTGCAGGTGGAAACACCAGTCGGCGGCGGTCGAGGCGGCCGGTCGGTGAAGACGTAGACGCCCAACAACGGCGGCATAATAAGTCAGCCGTGCAGGCGGAAGCACCAGTCGGCGGCGGACGAGGCGGCCGGTCGGTGAAGACGTAGACGCCCAACAACGGCGGCATAAAGGTCAGCCGTGCAGGCGGAAACACCAGTCGGCAGCGGCGAAGGCAAGCCGGTCGGTGAAGACGTAGACGCCCAACAACGGCGGCATAAAGGCCAGCCGTGCAGGCGGAAACACCAGTCGGCGGCGGCGAAGGCAAGCCGGTCGGTGAAGACGTAGACGCCCAACAACGGCGGCATAATAGGCCAGCCGTGCAGGCGGAAACACCAGTCGGCGGCGGCGAAGGCAAGCCGGTCGGTGAAGACGTAGACGCCCAACAACGGCGGCATAATAGGCCAGCCGTGCAGGCGAAAACACCAGTCGGCGGCGGTCGAGGCGAGCCGGTGGTGATGTTCTGACTGATCCATTCCTGGAGCGTAAGAGATAAGCTTAAAGCCATGAATCCCTTTTATGCATATCTGGATCTGGATCCTGCAGAACAAACATATAGGATGAGTAGTATCTGATATAAATATAATACTCGAGAAAAAATCAAACAGTTTATAAATACGTATTTCTTCTCTTGTTAATTTTGATTTCCCCGAGCAGATGACTCATTACGTTTAAACACTCTGCCCGACTAGTCATAGCCACCAAGCACTGGGAGTCGGCCTAAGCACTTCCCAAACATGCATATGAGTGACATGAGTTCGTCATTAATGGAACAAAGTTTCACGGATCGGAGTTTACTACTCGGGTACTTTTGCAATTATTAAGAGCAGAAAATAAATTATCTTATCTCTATGCTTTTGATTTATTCCGAATAATACTTAGCACCTTGCGTTACTCGGTCCATCCAACGAGCCCCCGGGTGCTAGGAATCGGCCTAAAGGCAACTATCCATTGGCAAACCAAACGGAAAGCATAGGAAGATAGAACTCCATAACTCGATAGGTACTTTTGTACTCAGATTATGTCGCAAGCAATCAAGATAAATATTATGAAAAATATGATATAACATCTGTAGCCCCCGACTTACTACTCAATGGAAGACCAATTGGTGTAGTGAGGCAGAGGAAAAGGAAAAATATCATATAAAGAATAAAATAAATGATGACTTAGCTTTGTAATATTCCCCTTGGTGATGGCAGAAGTGGCCAATGTGGGAACAAAGTCGTCCATCAATAACAATGAAGACACCAGTCGGCGGCGACGAAGGCGGTCGACGGTGAAAGCGAAGATGCCCACTAACGACGGCATAATAGGCCAGCCGTGTAAGCGGAAACACCAGTCGACGGCAACGAAGGTGAGCCAACGGTGAAGATGTAGACATCCAACAACGGCGGCATAATAGGCCAGCCGTGCAGGCGGAAACACCAGTCGGCGAAGGCCAGCCGGTCGGTGAAGACGTGGACGCCCATGAATGGTGGTGTGACCAACCGACCGTATAGGCGGGGACACCAGTCGGCGGCGACGGAGGCAGGCCGGCGGTGTAGATGACGATGCCCATCAACGGTGGTGTGATCAACCGACCGTATAGGCGAGGACACCAGTCGGCGGCGACGGAGGCAGGCCGGTGGTGAAGTCGTAGACGCCCAACAGCGGCGGCATAATAGGCCAGCCGTGCAGGCGGAAACACCAGTCGGCGGCGGCGAAGGCCAGCCGGTCGGTGAAGACATGGACGCCCATGAACGGTGGTGTGACCGACCAACCGTATAGGCGATGACACCAGTCGGCGGCGACGGAGGCAGGCCGGCGGTGAAGTCGTGGACGCCCAACAGCGGCGGCATAATAGGCCAACCGTGTAGGCGGAGGCACCACTCGGCGGCAACGGAGGCATGCCGGCGGTGAAGACGTAGACGCCCAACAACGGTGGTGTGACCAACCAACCATATAGGCGAAGACACCAATAGGCGGCGACGGAGGCAGGCCGGCGGTGAAGACGATATCGCCATCAGCAACGGCAGCGGCGCACACCAACCGTGGAGGCGATGAAACCAATCGGCAGCGACGAAGGCGGCTTTGATTCGAGGCCTGTGAATGGATGAACCGTAGCATGCAGCCGTGTCATGCAGCCGTGTAGACATGTAATCGTCGGTAGCACATGCACGGATTAGTTTGGAGACCACTTTGTGCATGTAATAGCTGATTTGTGTATGGATTAATTTCCTTGACCACAGATTTGACCAGGTATATTTAATTTGTATCCTGGACTTTGTGTCTTGCCGTACGTATCCGAGCAGTATTGACTTGGTGATGTACAGGCTCAACCGACGGTGATCTTCGCATGATTTCGGCGGCGGCTGCTTGCTGATTGCTTCAAATCATGCCCTGGTGACGAAACCGACGGACCAACAGATATGGCAGCATTGTAGCGACGGATTTGATCTCACTGACAGAGGTAAAATTGACGGTAACAAGCTGGTTGTAGATCGATTCGATCGGTGATTAATCTCCTGGTTGATTGACCAGATCCAGATAGAATTTTTGGCGACGAAGACCCTGCCCTTTTGTTGAGAGGATCACGGCCAAAGACAAGAGTAGCACCGATGATGCCGGCACAAAGTTCCATCGCACTTCTCGACGGAAAACTCGACGCAACCCCTACCTGGCGCGCCAACTGTCGAAACATGAATTCGGCAATAATAAAAGGGGGTAGCGTACGAGACCTAAAGTGGATGGATGCAGAGACAAAGGATTTAGACAGGTTCAGGCCCTCTCAATGAGAGGTAATACCCTACTCCTGTTTGGGGATTTGAATCCGCCGGGTGTGTATTGATCTGACGATCAGGTTGTCTCATGCCCCTAGAGGGGCTCCCTGCCCTCCTTATATAGGTTGGGGGGCAGGGTTACAAGATAGAAACCTTAACCAATACGGTATCGGTTTCCTAAATCTACTTTACAATCTTATCAAACCAGGACTTTAGGCCGTTCCATAATATACAGGGAAACGTAATACCCAAGTCATGATCTGTTACATATTTCATATATATAAGTTATCCCCTATAACTAGTCGGATAACCATGCCGTGTGGGTATGGGGTACCCATAATCTCCACACTCTTCTACAGCTCACAGATATCAAAATCAAAACACAAATAATATGTGCCTTTGGATGTTTCACTGAAAATAAACTATAGGAATTTTGAAGAAACTTTGTTTGGTAAGAGAGAGAGAGAGAGAGAGAGAGAAAATAGAGAGAACTAAAGAGAGTGTGTTGGACTTTTCAAAGGAAAATAAAACATGAGCATGTGCTATGAACTAATGCTTGCTGTTTCTTTGGAATGAGGCATATGAAATCAAATCCATAGGATTTTTTAAGTTGCATTCCTTCGATCCCAAAGAACCCTATAGAAATAGAATATTTTTTTTAAACGACTCGCACAAGACGGTGCGAAGTTCTATTGATAGAGCAGGAAAAAATTACAAGATTACAACCCTGGAGAATCGTAACCAGGAAAAAGGAAAAAACTATACCACCACCCACACGCTGACATCGCCAACACACAAGCCCAGGAAAAGGCTAACACCGGACCGGCAGCAGCTAAGCGTGACCGACCGCCACTAGACCAATAAAGTGACACAGACGACATCGCCCCCTAGGGGATGCCAAAAACGACGTCTTCAAGAAGATAAGCGACGGAAAACTGCCGCCGCCGTCCGTCAGGACTCAAAGGAGCCAAGACTGGGCTTTCGCCCGGCAACCACCTTGAGGGGTGAGACAGCACAACAACGCCCTCAGGTATCGTTGTCGGTCCAACCAAGGCCGGACTGGGTTTTCACCCGCCGCTCACCACCTGCGAATCCACGGCTGACGCACCGATGCTCCACCACCACACAAGCTTTGTCGACATGTGGGACCCCTGCACCGGCGTCCCCCACCGGCCAGCCTTCGTGCGCTGAAGACCGCGCCACACCCACCGGCAGCTCCTCCTCACACCTAGGTCACCTCCTCCACCGCCGGCCACGCCTCTCTACGCCAACCCGGACTCCTCCACCGGACACGCCTCTCGCGCCAATCCGGCCTCCCTCCATCGGCCGCGCCTCTCGCGCCACGCCGGCCTCCATCTCCGCCGCCCGCACCTCTCGCGCCGAGCCAGCCTCCGCTGCCATCAGCTGCGCTTCTCTACGCCAAGCCGGTCTCCGACCCCTCCACCAAACAATGCCGCGCCGGCCAGATGCAGCCGTCTCCCACGCCCTCAGCTAGCCGTCCGAGGCCGTCATGTCTCCGGTGACCGCAGAAACGGTCACCACCACCGCAGCCGCTGCTGCCGAAACACCCAGCCACCTCGCCGTTGCCATCCTCGCCTCGCACCCGACTTCTTCCCCGCCGTCGACGTCGCCACCGCCTCCACATTCACGGCAGCCGTCACCGCTGCCACCGCCTCCGCAAACCGCCGTTGCCCTCCACCAGCAAGCAGCTAGGAGCTGCCCCGACGCCAGCAGGCACCGCAGCTGCTGCCGCCGCCGCCATCGGCAGTCACCATCGCCAGCCACCGCCGCCGCTAGCTGCTGCCGCCGCCGCCGTCGCCAGTCGCCATCGTCAGCCATTGCCGTCGCCAGCTACTGCCGCCGCCACAGCCGCACCGAGTTGGCGTGGATCTGGGATTTGCGCTACCGTCGCCGCCAAGCCCCGCGCCGCTCGCCGCGTCGCACGGCCTCCCGCCATCGCCGACCGTCCCAACGATGGCATCGGACGCCGTCACCGGCCTCCCGCCACGGTTGCCGTCGCCGCACCGGCTCGGGCGCGCCAGCCCCCACCTCTCCTTGGCAGGCCGCGGCGTCGTCACTTCCGGCCGGGAGGACGGCGGATCCCGCCGTCCCCCACGACTCCCGCCGGTGGGAGGACCAGATCCGGCCACGGGAGGGCCGGATCCGTGCTCGGCAGCGCCGGAACTCGACATCGTCGCCGTCGCCTCACTCTCGTCGTCGTCGCCTCACTCCCGTCGTCGTCGCCTCACTCCCGTCGTCCGGTCTCGTCGACGCCCCAGCCGCCTTGACCACGAGCGAGGGAGATGGGAAGCCCCGCCGCCGCCTTCCTTGCCTCCGCCCGGCTTTGCCGGCGGCTGCTCTGGCGGCGGCGAGGCTAGGGAGAGCAGGGGAAGGAAGGGGGCGGCGCAGCTTGAATCGCCGCCCGCGTCGCCCCTGGGGCGGAGCGACCAGGGGCCCTTTTCGCTAGATTGCCCCACAGAAATAGAATATTAAGGATTTGAATCCATTGCAAATCCTTATAAAAAATTCCTCCAATCCAAATAAGACCTAAACTTAACTGATAAAACCGAATTTTCTCAATACTACATCAATAAAGATTTCTTTTGCAGAATACACTGCATATAAGACTTTGCTGAGATTCAATTTACCCATATTAGTGGACAAAGCTATGCACATTTTCTCCTGACAATTGTTGTGCAACTGTATCGAGGATAGGCCTATTACCAAACGATGAACAAGAAAATTATGCTGAACAGAGATGCTGAAAACTTCATAACCAAATGCAGAAAATTCAGACATTTTATTGAACCAACTTATACAAGATTTCATGTTATTGTTACAATCAAACCTTCAAACACGTTTCCCCCACAAATCAACGACAGAAACGAACAACAGTACAGGCGCAAAGATCTAATCATCTAATCTTTACCAGCTCCGGCGTCCACCTCTTTCACAGCATCAGCGGCGGCGGCGGAAGCAGGCACATCTCCGGCATCCACCTGTTCCGCAACATCGGCGGCCGCGGTGGCAGCAGGCGCATCCCCGGCATCCACCTCTTCCGCAGCATCAGCGGCGGCGGCGGCAGCAGGCGCATCTCCAGCATCCACCTGTTCCGCAGCATCGGCGGCGGCGATGGCAGCAGACGCATCTCCTACACATGCACACTTGTATGGATCTTCCTCGTCTTCCAACGAGAGCGCAAGGGGCACCCTGATATCCCTGTAGCTGCAGACGTATGGCGCGTCGCGGCCGTGGTAGGTGCCGGTCCACTTCCCGTCGTTGATGTGGCTGGCGTCCCACACGGACGCGTACAGGAACATGGGTTTCTCCGGCCACGGCTCGCCGGCGACGCGCTCCTCCCTCCGGATCAGCTCGCCGTCGATGCGCCACTCGATGGCGTCGGCGCCCCAGGCGATGGCGTAGTGGTGGAATCCGTCGGAGGAGTCGAACGGGAGGACGTGGATCTGCTCCCTCCCGCCGCCGCCGGCGACGTGGAAGTTGGTCTGCACGGCGCACTTGTCGTGGCCGAGGAACTCGAAGTCGATCTCGTCCATGTCGCGGGAGCCCTCGAGGGAGGAGAGGTAGAGGTTGTAGTTGAGGCCGGCGGTGTCCCCGGCCGGCGCGCGGATGGTGGCGGCGACGGCGCCGCCTGGGAGGAAGCGGCAGCGGGACCGCCAGCGCGCGCCGCCGCGGTCGTCGTAGGTGACGTGGATCTCGCCGTCCTCGGAGGCGTGGTGGCAGGCCTCGGGGCAGTAGTCGACGGCGATGTGGGCCAGTGGCTCCGTGCCGTCGGGGTGCAGGTGCACGTGCACGTGCGGCGGCTCAGCAACGGCGACGCATTCGGATTCCGACGCCATGATGGACAGGGACAGGGAGAGCTGAGCAGCAGAGGAGTGGAGAGTCCAACTCACGAACAGCCCCGAGAACTAGTGTTGTAGTGGTTGGGCTTGATCCAAGATAATGCGCGGTGCACGTTCGGTAGGTTTTTGACTTTTGACTCGTGTTTGTATTTGTCGGAGTACCGTATGCTTGGATTGGGATCACCTACATAGTTATAGCTACTGTAACTTAAACAGTCCTATAGCCATCATTGGATCAAAAATTGATGTCCTTAGATCTTACCTAAGGCTATGTTTAGATCCAAACTTTCAACTTTTTACATCACATCAACATGTCATACACACATAACTTTTCAGTCACATCATACCAATTTCAACCCAAACTTTCAACTTTGGAAGGAACTAAACACAGCATAAACAAAGCGTGTTCATGTAGCATTTACAGTTTAAAACTACTGTAGTATCTGTTTGGACCGTTCATTGCCATATCCAACGATGGAAAACGGTCCCAACTGACCAACTGCCAAGCTTGCAATCTCTACTATGACTGCACACTGGATCCTTATCCTACAATGTGTTTGTGTTTGTGGTACGCCTCATGTCATCCAATCCAAGATGGCTGAAATTTCGAACATTTAGCCCATTTTAGAAATAGACTTGCAAAAAACTTCAAAAATAATGGTTTTTAGCTATGTGCAATCAACAATGGTACCGAGGTATAATATCTCAACTTGACTCGCTAAGATGGTACAAGTTCTACATGGGGAGGTGTTTGGCGCTGAATCCATATTACATGTTAAAATACTCATTGCTTTCATTCAAACAATGTTGAAAATGTAACATAACTGTAAGAAGGGGACTAAGGGTCATTCAAACAATGTTGAAAATGTAACATAATTGTAAGAAGGGGACTAAGGGCTGATTGGTTGGTGGCCACAGTTTGCCACACTAAACATTAGGCGTGCCACAATTTTTTAGGTTAGTGTTTGGTTGAGTGCCACAGTTCAGTCAAACAACACTTTATTAGCACATTAGCCCACATGTCATACTCTCATTTTCTAGTCAAAGTTTGCCACAGTTACGGCCAACACAATTATGGCAAATGGAGTTGTGGCAAAGTTAGCCTTCACCCAAACAGTCCCCGTGTGCATCAATGTGACCTTCTACTAATGTGGAGTTTGACAGCTCAGCGAGACTCTCAGGATTTATTCGGTTCAAAGGATTTTCAAATTATAGGAATATGAAAAATAAAGGATTAGAATGTTATATGCATTTTAATCCATAGGAATTTTTCGAAGAGGTCTTACCTCATGCTAAGAATTCTATAGAATATAATTGTAAGACTAATCCTTAGGAATTTGGTAGGATCTATTGCTATAAAACGAATGATGTACTCCCTCCATCCAAAAATACTCAACCTAGAAGGGTTTGGGACGGATTAGAAGAAAAAAATCGTATGATTTCAATTCCTACAATAATTCTATGGAAATCCTTTGAACGTAATGAGGCCTCAATGTCGAACTATATGGCACTGATATGTTATTTTTTTAGGTTCATTCTTAAAATATGTTTTTAAAAGAGCTAAATTGTCAAAATCTCAGTCCAGGATGAATGGACTAGAAAATACACTACAGCGCACTTAAACAGTACCTGGCAAAGTGTTTTCTGATCTACAGAAATTTCGAAACAGTAACGAACAGTGCTAGATACAGTAGTATTTCGCAGTTCTCTCATAGATTTATTGCATGATACTGTAAAAATCAGAAGAACCAGATCCCTGTCTAGGAGCACCACCGCATTGACTGCAGATTCAGGTAAGTTTACATGACGGACAGTTTACCAGAGCCAGAACGAGAGAGAGTGAGAGGTAAAAATATGCAGCGCTACTCAGGGCAGGATCAACCTCGAACCAAAAAAGTTTGTTACACATAGCCCTGAAGCAGCACGGATCCATTTACCTCACTGTGCTCCACATCCTTCAGTGGAAATGACTGGCTCCCACCAAACGCCAGGTCGCTCGGCCCTTTGCTGACCGCCCAGACAGGCAGGAGCTCCACAACAACCTTCTGTACCAGCTTGTCATCCTGAAAATTGTTCAGAAGTGATGCAATGCCTCCTCCAGCCTCCCTGAAATCCACCAGCACACTACATAGCCCTCGTTGTGCAAGAAGTTGAAGAATGGCATCCAGGTTCATCTGATCAAGGACTAAAACATCAACTCCTGCTGGCTCCACAGTGATAGGACTATCCGACAGAACTACTGCCTCGGCTGCACGCTCTTCTTTGAGAAACGGAATGTTTAATTGGGAATTTTCGCACTGCGCTATGATGATATAAAGAGGCTGCTTCGCACCAGCTTCACGGGATACAGGCAAGGTATTTGTCTTGGCAAAATTGCTTGAAATTATTACTCCATCGTATTCTTTCAATAACTGCGAGTAGTATCCTTCTGGTTGATCAGCTCCACTCCCAATCTGATTGATGACAACTCCATTCATCGAGAGTGTAGTTCTGTTATTCATGTAACAGATTAAAATTCACCAACATTCCGCATTGTATATATTTCAAACAAATAACAGTTGCAAAGATATTTGAATATCTACCTTAAAGTTGCAAAGGCCTTCCCAGTAAGCATGCGATGGATGTAAGCCTCATTTAGCTTGCGGCATGACGCTTCTTCATCCACGCACAACCTCACATCTATCCCGGCGCTTCTGAGCCTTTCAATCCCCTTGGATGCCACAATAGGATTTGGGTCAGTCATCCCCACCACAACATCTTTAACTTTGGCATTGATGAGTGCTTCAGTGCAGGGAGGTGTCCGCCCGTAATGGTTGCAGGGCTCTAAGCTCACATAGGCTGTTGCATTCTCTGCTAAATCCCCAGCATCTCTCAGAGCAAACACCTGCAGATGGTAACACTGAAATATGTTAGGATATTATCAACTTCATTATACATGACCATTGCAGGTGATAAAATAGGCAATGGACAATGTTCCTACAGCAATGCAGTGTGCTGCAGTGTGTTACAACGAGCTTCAATTTTACTTGTATTAATATTTACAATTTCCATCTTTTCCATATGCACACATTGCAATGTTACCGATGGCGTGCCTAAAAATCAAGATTAGTGTGAATTCTTAACACAATGATTGCATCAAGATTGAATGGATTCCACAAACGTCAACAACTTTAATCTTGCACAAAGCAGCATCGAAAGGAACCTTTTGATTATGTCTAAGTCTAACGCGTATGAGGAAACAAGTAAGAGCACTAGAGAGTTGACCTGACCTCGGCGTGGGGCTGGCCGGCTTTGGGATGGAATCCCTCGCCGACGACGCGGCCGTCGCGGACAACGACACAGCCGACCATGGGGTTAGGGCTGGTGTGTCCGGCCGCCTTGCGCGCCAGCTCCACGCACCGCCGCATGTAGTGGCCGTCCATGTCGCTCGCCTGCGCCTGGCACCGCACACCGCCGACGAGGCCACGGCGCCGCCGGACCGCGAAGCGGGCGCTGCAAGGAGAGGCCGTCGAGGCGGCGGCGGCGGGGCGCGGAGTGAGGTGGGTGCGCGAGACGAGCGAGGAGGCCATGTCCGTCGCGCAGAGGAGACTCCCCCAATCCAACGAGCCGTTTGTGTGATAGAAAGCGAGGTGGTTACGGTACGGCCTCATCTGACGTCAGATCCGGGAGAGGCTCTCGATCGGCCGGAGCGTTTTGGTTGGAGTCTCCGGGTCACCCACGCAACGCCGCCTCACGCCGCCGCACCATCTCGCGAAACCGCCGGAGCCGGCGCCGCCGTCGATCCATCGCCGGGTCGCGTTCGATCTGCTTTTCCTCATCAACGTTGGGCCTTGCGAAAAAGGCCAGGTCCAACTGCATCTCTTGGTTTCAGAGGCCCAATAGAGAGGCGTTTGCTACAAATTCAGGCCCATATCATCGTTCATGTCAGTACAAAACCTCGGATTATAAATTCAGAGCTTCCTGTGTGTCCACACGTAAGGGGGGGACTAAAATCCAAACGTGTCAGTCTCCCAAATCCAAGGGAGGAATCGCGCCCCGTCCAGCCACCACGAGTCATCTCATCTCATCTCAATCCACACCAATCGAATGGTGAAATAGCCGTGGGGAAGAAAGCCACTGCTCCTCCCTGCTCCAGTCTCCAGGAGGAGTGGAAGGGCTCGGCAAACATCAGGTAGCCGTCCCTCCTTTATCCACTTCGCTCTCTTCTCTGCAGCGCTGCATCCTACTCCCTGGTTAGCAATAGCAAGGTAATTAATTGATCAGACATCCCTAATCTCACTGCTTCCTGCACCTTTGCTGATTCTAGCGATGCTTCCAGGCTTATGCTGCAGTGCACTAGTTTCATTTCCAGACAAGCTTTTTTAATCTGAAGAAAGCATAGAAGTAGCTAGATGATTGGTGCTTTGGTAGATATGTTGTATATGTGCATTTGATTTTGTGAATTTTCTGTGGCTCTCTCGTCTTTGGTTACTTCAGGGTAGGAAGATGAGCACGTTAGATGCCACGCGAGCAGAGCTCGGCCTTGTTGTTCTGTACTTGAACAAAGCCGAGGCCAGGGACAAGATATGCAGGGCGATCCAATACGGCTCGAAGTTTATCAGTAACGGGCAGCCTGGCACGGCACAGGATGTCGACAGGTCCACCACCCTTGCTCGCAAAGTTTTCCGGCTTCTCAAGGTCACTAACGATGATATCCTTCCTTGCTTGCTAGTACTAGTTGATACTTGTATCGAACAGCAGTTAACTCAGCGTCAGGCAACTTATGTTCTTTCAACTGTTTCTGTCTTGCATTTGCAGTGGGTCAATGATCTGCATGGTCTTATCAGCCCTCCTGCTAAGGGGACTCCTCTTACACTGGTCTTGCTTGGGAAGGTATTTCTTTTCTTTTACAAAAATTCGAACAAAGAATTATCTGCTTGAGAATGATGCGATTGTTAACCAAAGGCTTTTACAATTGCAGTCCAAAAATGCGCTGCTCTCGACTTTCTTGTTCCTGGACCAATTTGTATGGTTGGGAAGAACAGGGATATACAAGGTTGTCAAGATTGATACACGGTTCAGCAGTTGTGTGTGTGTGTGTGTGTGTGTGTGTGTGTGTGTGTGTTTTGGCCTTGTGTTGATATACAAGATTGTCTAAATGATATATTTTTTTTCTGTTCTTGCTGCTAGAACAAGGAGCGCACAGACCGGATTGTAAGGATATCCCTCTACTGCTGGATGGCCTCTTCAGTCTGTGCAGGGCTAGTTGAGGTATAAATACTTCAGTAATTCACTGCAATTCTTTACCTCATTTTGATAGTCAATAAAAATCATTGAACATATATATACCATTTGGCAGCTTGGAGAGCTTAAGAGGCTATCAAAATCAATGAGGAAGCTGGCGAGAGAGCTGAGGGATACTGACAAATATGAGGTGTGCATTCTTTCATCATCTCTGCATCCCACTGGAAACTGATGACGATTGACGAGTACAAATTTTATAGAGCTTATGCAATTAACCTTCTCGCTCTTTTTCTGCTTGGTTTGTAGAATGACCAGTACAAGAGCAAGATGAAACAGTCGGATGAACGGCTGCTAGCACTGGTGAAGGCGGCCATGGATGTTGTGGTGGCCGTAGGGCTTCTTCAGCTGTCACCCAAGAAGATCACTCCAAGGGTAACAGGGGCATTTGGATTCGTCACCTCACTCATTTCCTGCTATCAGGTACCCACTGAATCTGTTCATCCAGTCAATGTTCTTGGAGAATTTTAGTGAGACTAGCACTGGAATTTTGTACTCAACTGTCCCATTTTGCCATGCAGCAACTTCCATCTCGTGCTCCCGCTATCAAAGTGAAGGCATGATGGATATTTGCCGTTGTAGCCCAAAGGGAGTCCATCACTGGAATCTGCAGACGTAATTCTTAAGCATGGATTGTGAGATAATCTGTCTATGATAATCAGTATAGAATACTTTCAGTTGTACGTATGGTTTATGGCTTCACACAATACCCTCCTGAACTGTAATGAACATGGTTTATGTGTTCATGCATGTCTTCTACTTTGTACTCCAACATGGCTGCCAAATTTATACTCATTGGAGCATGTATGCCCACTACTCCCCAACATGCTAGTAGAATAGAAGTACAATAATTTCTTTTGAGAGAGATATGTTATAATAGTTCTTCACTAATACTAAGTATCTATGGCATAACACTGCATATGTCACCACGGCAGTTTGGTGCGTCATCACGCTAAAAGGGTGACACGCTACCAGCCGATGAACACTTGACTATCAATCGGGCAAATTGAGCAGCTAATCATCATGGGCGAAGATCATGTGTCCAACTGTCCACTCAAGCAAGGCGCACGCGCGAGTAGAGTTGCTTCCACATCATATACAGCGTTTGGTCCATATCATACACCAATTATCTCACTCCCATGCTGATAGCGTCATCATGTCGTCCACATTAGCTTACTGAAATGTTCACATTAAACAATAACTTGAGTACACCGGTTATCCATTAATTTCGGTTTAACCAGATAGTATAATTTGCTTTCCTACATAGGAGTAGTATCCATCACAAAGAATATAGGGAAAATTACACCTCAGTATATTCAGTCAAGATGAGCATTTGCACTGCACAAGCCCCGTGTTCCATAGACTGTGAAAACAAGATGTGATCTTTTATACAGGTTATACAACAAAAAAAAAAAAACTTGGCAACGTAACGTGTAAGTGGTGAAGCTTTGTAGTTACAGCTGCTTTAGTCCCTACTGAAGAGGCTGCGCAGCTTGCCGCGCTCCAGCCTCTCCAGAAGCTTCTTGGCGCCGGCGACGTCCATGTCGGAGAGCTTCTTGAGGTAGCCAATGGCGCCGTGCGAGATCATCAGCTTCTTGCACCTCTTGGCCGCGGCGAGCGACAGGAGGCACGCGATGGCGTACTTCTTGGCCGTGTTCGCGGGGCTCGGGTCGAGCAGCTGCACCAGGCATGGCACGCTCTTGCCGTCCCTCCTCACCTCCCTGGCGTTGGGAGGGTAGCCCACGAGGCTCGCCATGGCCTGCGCCGCGACCTCGCGCGCGCCGTTCGACTTGGCGTCCAGCATCCGCACCAGCAGCGGCACGCAGCCGTGCTCGCCGACGACGCGCTTCATGTCCGTGGTGGTGGAGATCCTGCAGATCGCCGCGGCCGCCGCCTGCTGCGCGCCGGTTGACCCGACCCTGAGCACATGCGCCAGCCGCGGGAGCACGCCGAGCGACACGAGGCTGTCGGGGGACACCGCGCTCACCAGGTTCCGGAGCGCGCTCACCGCGGACTCCTGCGGCAGCGGGCCGTCGAGGTACACGAGCAGGCTGCGGAGCCCGCCGTCCGACACGACGGCGCGCCGGAAGCTGTCGCTGCTCGACGTGAGGTTCTGCAAGCAGTCGGCGGCGTGCTCCTTGGAGCCGAGCACGGTGCCGCAATCCAGTAGGCCGACCATGACGCGGACGATTCCTTCGTCGGCCAATGCTTGCCGCACTTCTGGCACCGCCGAGAGGTTCTTGAGCGCGCCGGCCGCCGCGGACTGCGAGATGGAGTCCCCGGTCTGGCACATCTCAATGAGCGGGCGTGCGCCACCGTGCCCGGCAATGGCGCGGGCGGTGTCAGATGACATGGATAGGCGCTGCAGCGTGATGACGGCCTTCTCACGGCCGAGGAGGCTGCCGGACTCGGCCAACCGGATGAGCGGCGGCAGCGCGCCCTCCGACACGAGTAGCCCCTCGCAGCCGCCGGACTCCGCAAGCTGGCATATCACCGTGGCGGCCTTCTCCCGCACCTTGGTCGCCGGCGCCGTGAGCAGCTGCACCAGAGCGGCGACATTGGCGCGACCAAGCACCGAGAGGACGCTCTTCTCGTCCTTGTTGAGCGCCTCGAGAAGACCATCCACCGCCAGGCTCTTCGCCTCGGTGTGCCCGATCTGCAGCCTCGCAAGCAGCTCACGCACGTCCGCCTGCGCCGCCGTCGCCGTCGACGTCGCCTCGTCGGTCGGAGGCGGCGGCGTGAAGGCATCGGACAGCACGCCGGTCTTGACAAGCAGCGCGCAGTCCCGGAGGTTGAGGTCCAGCTTACCGGCGAGCGCGTCGATGGCGCTCTGCATCTGCAGCTTCCCGGCAGCCGGCGGCTCCCGGCACCGCGCCGCGAGCTCCGCCGCCTCCGCGAGCGTGGCGGCCACCGACTGCAGCAGCTCGCGGCACAGCGCGTTCTTGGCGAAGCAAGGGTGGCTGGATAGGTCGGACAGGCACGCCGGGAGCCCCTCCAGCTTCGCGGCGATCGCCTTCCACCGCCCCGGGAAGCCCTCCGCCGCGCCGGCCGCGCCCAGCGCCGGAGGCACCATCCCCCGGACGCGCGCGAGCAGCTCGACCACCGTCTCCACCACCTCGCCGTCTCCGGCCGCGGCCGGATGCTTCCATAGACTCATCTGATAGGAGGAAGCAAACAAACAAAACAAAGCAAAGCAAGACTGGAAAAGAAACAAGGGAACAAACACTAGAGAAGAAACGAGCAGGGAGACGAAGGAATCCTCCTGTTTTTTTTAAGGCACAAAAACAACTAGGGCTGCGTTCTTTTCAGGCTAGTAGGATTAGATTCTCCTCGTTTTCCGTTAGCACGCTTTTCAAACTACTAAACGGTGCATTTTTCTGTAAAAAGTTTCTATACGAAAGTTACTTAAAAAAATCATATTAGTCCATTTTTTTAAAAAAAATAGCAGATACTTAATTAATCATGTGCTAATGGATCGCTCCGTTTTCCGTGAACACTGTTGAGGGTGGGAAAGAACGCAGCCTAGGACAAGCATGAGTAGCAGCACATCGCCATTGCAGCGTGGAAAGATACTTGCAACCATGAGCACCACACTTAGCTAAGCTCTAAGCTATAAGCTACTCCCTCCGTTCCAAAATGTAGTTATTTCTAGCACAGTGTTTTGTTCCAGAATGAAGCTATTTCTTCACCTACCTCCTCCTCTCAACCAATCACAACCATTCTTCTTCACCTACTTTCTCTTTTCAACCAATCATACACTTACTCTAATTATTCTCACTTATTTTTTTAATACATGTGCTAACTTAAAAAATGGCTTTATTTTGGGATGGAGGGAGTAAGAGATTTAAATTGTTCAGATTTTGGTCGGGTGAGACGTCTCACATCAATTGCCGTACCAAGGCGGCAGAGGCGTCCGTGGAGATTACGGGTTGGTAGAAATGTGCCCTCCTCTTGCTGGATTTCGCATCTTTTTTGAGTTTGACCAAGGTTTAATGCGTCAGCCAGATGAGGTTAAAAACAGAGTGGGTTTTGGACTCGAGGGGAATGAGACGAATGGCCGGCACGAAGGACTAGATGGGTTTATAAATCTACTGCATGTTGGCAGTAGGGGTACTTGCCCAAGCAGGAGGGGCACAGGCATACTACAGACACCATTGCTCGCCTACAGTACTAGGCAAAATTCCAACATCCTCACTAGTATCAATCAATGAGCAAAAGAAAAAACAAAAAGGGCTCGTGGTACTAGTAGTCACTGGGCACATGGCGATTACAGCAAAAGCAAGCTGGTAATTGCCGTATCTTTGCAAGAGGGGGGGGGGTGTAAGATTTGCGATTTGGTAACAGTGCAAGTACTTTATTGTGTTTTAATCAAAAGATCATGTGCTTTCTTTAACACATGGACGCGTTGTCATTTTGACAAGGCAACGATTCAACCAAGCCGGTAACCGCCACAATAGGGCTGAGCCTGGTGGGTCCCACGCGTCAGTGAGAGAGAGTGTAAGCAACAAACTTTGCGCGACCACTAGAAAAGGCGCGAGTGGGCGTCGTGGCAAACCGTGCGCACATGCGACGCGATGCAAACGCAACGCACGTACTTCTGCTACAGTAGCAGCACAATAATGGGTGGCCCAGTGTTGTCAGTGACTGAGGAGCAGCGGCAGTCACGAGCCCGAATCCGACCGAGCCCAGCAACGGCGCATCGGGTTCCTGATCAGGTCGGGCTCGAGCCACACTCGAGTGCGCGTGGTTGCATCGCACCGGCCATCCAAAGGAGAGCCGGTCCCGTGGGGCCCACGTGTCAGTGAGTCCCGATGGGTTTTTCTGGGCTCTTGACTGGACGAGGCGCCCAAGGCTTCTTCGGTTTGGGTGGATTTACCGAGACGTCCCTGTCGAGATCACGCCTGCCTAGTGTCAAATTACTGTTATGCCCCTCCTGTCCTGCATGCAGGTACAGCTTTTTTTCCTCCTCTGATCCGAATGCAACACTGCAAACGTTTCAGTTGTGTTCAGCTAACAGCGGCAGCCTTATCATTCCGATATGATTTCTTCCTGGTTATGTTGCGAACGTGAACAAACAGGAGTACTCCAGATAGTAATAAGTTGAGAAAAAAAAATCCTCCTGTTCACTAACAAGAACGAAGAAAACAACCAAATGGAAAAGGGTTACACTAGTGATGAAGCAATCAAGATTTAAATCCTGATTCCCACCAATAATACACATAAATAAATCGGTGGTGCATTTTCTCTAAAATTTTAGTGGCTAGGAGCTGCCCCTGATCTGTATCTTCTTGAGTTTATATTAGAGAATGTATTCACGAAAGTGTCAATGTGATGTTGCCTGTGTTATACAATGTGTGCGTGCAATGTCTCTTTCATGTAATGAATAAAAGAAAGGGAAATACCGAAGGAAAAAAAAACTTATTTTGCAATTCACGAATAAAGTCTATTCTTCTGAAAGAATTGAAACGAATTTGCTTTCTTGCAAATAAGATAAGCAGGCTGCGAGCGTGACGTATCGAAAGGTGACAAAAGCAGAGGCAGAAAGTGGATACTTGGCTTGGAAGATGAAATAAATACAAAGTCGGGTAAAGCAACGTAGCAGCGCTTGATTCTACGGCACAAAAGGTTTACGTAAATTTGATGACATGCCAATGTAAGAACAAAAGCTTTGTCCAGAATATATACAATATATAGAGTCAAAAGAAAGCCATTACCTCTTCTGCTCTTCTTCCTCCCCTCCACGACGGCGATGGCCAAGACGCACAAGAGCCCGAACAATGCTGTGACCAAGATAGAAACCATCAAATGCTCATGAGCTCATCACTCGAGTGTGCGTGCGTGCGAGTGGGAGAGAAGACGACTAGAAGAAGATGGGGAGCAATGGCTACTTGTACCTGGCTACCTGCCGCTTCTGGCGTCTGCACTCTGCTGCCCCGACAAGTGCCTCGTATGCCTGTGCCAATGTTTGGGTTTTGGCACCTTGTTGCTGTTGGGCTCGGCCAGCCGTTTTCAGTGAGAGCTAATTTGGGTTTCGGACCATGGATCAGCATCATCCACACCATCAGTACACCACGGCGATGGTCACCAATTCACCATCTCTCCATGTGAACTGATGAATCACAATATGCTCGCTCCAGGACGCCTGATTAATGCAGACTAATGCAATTCCTGTGAAAATAGTATAGCGTTAAATTGGTGTTTGACAATACCATGGAATCAGATGGTCCAGAGAGGCTGATGGTATGCGTGCAACCGAAGCGATTTTAAGCCACACACACGCTGGGTTCACAGCAGGATAAGGTAGCTCAAGGTTAGGGAAAAACAAGACAAATAGAGAGGACATGGCTTACCTGAACCTTCGCTTTCCTGTAATCTCCGTCTTCAGAACAAAAGCATGGTTACTTTATGCCACTCTGTTCATACCAGAGCATCCGGAAAGATTGGCAGGAGAAATGCAGCAGCAAAGGTCTTCTGCTCAACGCAGATGCCGCCATCTCAGATCACAATCAAGGTACTGTGGGTTATGACCTTGTGGATCTTCTTCTCTAGTAGCACTGTAACTTGCTCTGAGGGCAAAATCTGGTGGTATATTGAAAAGGTTGTTATCATTGGGGCCACAAGAGAAATCGGAAGAACGGCAATAGTGGCAGTAAGCAAAGCAAGGGGAATGGAGCTTGCAGGGGCCATAGATTCTCAGTGTGTAGGCCTAGATGCAGGAGAGGTACTCACCATTCACTGAATGCACCATTTCCCTTGAAATTAGACCGTCTCCCCGCTGCAATAGCTGCTTGATCTTTGTCTCCTAGAGTTTATAAATGCCGGCATTGTTCTTCTAGATAAATGGCATGGAAGAAGCCTTGGAAATTCCGGTGCTCAATGATCTCACAATGGTTCTCGGCTCAATTGCACAGGTACTGGCCTCTTCATTGTCCGATAAAATGCTTATGCTCACTTGTACGGTGCACAGTTTGCTAATGGAAACTTATGTTCTTTCAGTCGAGAGCAACTGGAGTGGTGGTTGATTTCAGTGAACCTTCAACTGTTTATGACAATGTCAAACAGGTAAGCTATCCACCTACAATATGGGGAAAAAAACTAAGTTACATTGTAAAGTGGGATTGTGAGGTACAGGATTATACAAAATACAAACCAGTTTGATCCATTCAATGGGAAGCATCAGGGCAGTATAACTAAATCTTGTACCAAGTATAACCTTATTACTCTAAAAGGTTACATTATTATCAATTCATGAGTTTATACGAGTAAAAGAATTATTTGCTTTGTAACCAAATAACAGAAAAAGGTCACAGTTCACATTCAATGAACTAACCAATACTAGTCACCAGGACCACATGAGTGCCCTCTAATTCAGTAATCACACTGCACAACATTGATAAAGAAGTATAATGCCATTCAGATTCTGTACAATCTTCTGAAATCTAATTGTTTTTATCGACACAAACATGGTTCATAAACAGGCAGCGGCATTTGGTTTAAACAGTGTGGTGTACGTTCCAAACATTGAGTTAGATACAGTAACTGAGCTGTCAGCATTCTGCGAGAAGGCAAGCATGGTAATACTATACATCATTATTGCAATTATCATGTATTTACCATTTTAACATCATTTTAGCATGACTTGTGCTGATTTCATGATCAAGGTTGCTTGGTAGCGCCAACATTGTCAATTGGCTCAGTGCTCCTACAACAAGCTGCTATCCAGGCCTCATTCCACTACAATAGCGTCGAGATAGTGGAATCAAGACCTAACCCATCAGTAATGGGCTTTTCCATGTAGTAACTCTTAATTCACCATACAAGTATGCCTTCCAAAACCATCAGATACAGAACATCATGTGCAATAAACATTGTATATTCTAACAATCAATCAAATGCCAAAGAAAAAACTCAACAACAACTATCAGCATTAGAAGCACTCTTGTCAGTAGTCAATACATACTAGACAAATACTCAGGTGTACAAAGACTGATAGACATCAATGGTTGAAATTGGCAGCCTGGCAGGATTTGCCATCACAAGATGCAATACAGATTGCAAATAATATATCAGATCTTGGTCAGATATACAACAGGGAAGATCTCTGATAATCCAGTAAGTTGTGAGGGAAATATTTTGCATCACTATCTATCTAATGATACAGAAACGGATATTGTAGTCTGTTCAGTTCATTATAAAACAGTGAAAGTACAAACTGGAATCAGTTTTCACCTCTATAACAGCTTACAGCTGCACAATACTGTTTCACAAAACTAATGGACAAATGTTTTGGAAAAGGCAAGGGGTCAGATACTTGGAGAAGATGGGGTGCGTGTCCACAGTATGGTTCTACCAGGCCTTGCTTCCAGCACATCAATCAACTTCTCAGGCCCTGGAGAGGTATCAATAATATGTTTGCTTGAAACATGGCTGGACTGGGCACCGATTTTAACTGTTCAACTGACCAGTCACCAACATTTTCAGATTTACACCTTAAGACATGATGTGACAAATGTTCAATGCCTGATGCCAGGACTAATTCTGGCAATACGGAAGGTGGTACGCTTGAAGGTAATTATGTTGTGTAGTGCAGTAGATGATATAATGGCTTTTCACTAAAGAAAAATTGTTTCATTCGCAGAACTTGATTTATGGTCTCGAGAAGTTCTTGTAGTAGGATTGTTTAGAACGGTTGTAGGAATTTTCATCTCAAATACCGAGAATTAGATACCTTCCTTGCAGAAGATAAGTTAGATACCATCAGTTATCAGTTGGAGGGACTTGCGAGAGAAAAGATTTGATAACAGTTAGGAAACAATCGGAAAAACTGAAGAGCAGAATCAGATGAAAAGTGGGGAATGCAAAACTTGCCTATCCAGTGGTGGGAAATCAGATGGAAGCAGGAGGAGCATAGGCTCGTCTTCCACATCGAGTGCTGGGAAAAGCCGCCGCTTTTGGCGGTATCCGATGAAGTGGGTGCATCTCCAGTGGCCTCCTTCTCCTCCCGCTTGCGCTTCTCCCCGGCGAGTTCGCCGCCGCCGCCTCTGCCAAGAAATTCTCGGGGAAAGATTGTTCCGGCTGCTTTGGGCGAAGCGGGGGTCGCTGGGCTCCCTTTCGCCTCTCTTTGGGCTTTGCCGATTCTTGGACCCTTTCTCCTTTTACTATCTCGGCCTCTTTAGCATCTGCAATGTATAATCTGCTTAGGGATACTAAACTCTGCCACGTGTAAACATCGTATTAGAAAGGAAAACTAAGAAAAACTAGAGCATCTTCTTTCTCAGAATTGTTTTCTAGCTACTCGGTGCTTGGTTTGAGACCATTTTTCTCTGAATTGTTAGGGTTAGGACCGATGCAAAAGGTAACTGCAATGGATAGAGTTAGTCCTTTGTTCTTCTCTTTTCTGTGTCCTTACATTGCGGGTACTCTCAACTATTCTTCATCTCCTCAACTAAAAAAAAAATCTTTTGAGGAGCAACGCAGTGAATAATTACTCAATTGTAAAATCGCTCTCTGTCCTCCTTCCATCCCTTCGTCCAACTGATACACCGTAGCTATGTGTATGTTTAGTTCACACTAAAATTAGTAGTTTGGTTGAAATTGGAACGATATGATAGAAAAGTTGAAAGTTTATGTGTATAGAAAAGTTTTGATGTGATGGAAAAGTTTAAAGTTTAAAGAAAAAGTTTAGAACTAAACAAGCCTATATCCTCAATTTCACACACTCAATTTATCCCCAATCACATAGATCTGACCTAAGGAAACGAATATGTTACTCGCATTTTGGAAAAATTTATTTCTTGGAGTTGATTTAAAATTTTCCCTTAATAACCACTGAAAACCATCCAAACTTTTCCTCCCCTTGGTTTCTACTCCAGCTAGCGGGAGACGGTGAGGCCTATCTGTCATAGAAATAAATATTGTGTGTTCTCGGAATGAGCCCAGCAATAAATAAACAACAAAGCAGAGCATATAAACATGATCAAGATTGAGCGCAGTAACAATCCATTTGTTCTTCTCTCCAGATCAGAACAACTGTATTTTCTCGACGAAGTTGCAGAATGTTTCACAGATGTCTGCAAGGAAAACTAACTACAGAGAGTTTAAAACCCGGGTGGTTCTGTAGCAGCAAGCCTACACAAAAGGGTCGTCCTCTAACATACCACCTAAATCATCTTCATCCATTAACACGCCACCTATAATATCATCTTCATCCATGAACTCTTCAGGTCCAAGAAGCACATTCATTATCGCTAGATGCCTCATCCGCCTGTACCTAGCAACAAGTGAGTGCCACTCCAGCGATTCGCTGCCATCGTCCAGCATTGCGTCCTCGGAGCGTAGGATTTTTGCATCCGGCAAGTACTTGAGGACTGAATAACCAGCAGGATCAGAGGTATCAACCATGAAAACTGGAGAAAGTGAACGCCCTCTCACTTGAGCATGGCAGATACTGTGAACCATTTAACATGCAAAAAAGCGTAGCAATTATAAGCATCTGTACTGTCCATATTCAAGGAAATTTTCAAGTGCATATGCAAAGAAAACTCTACTGCAGAGATAAACTTTCATGTTTTCATAGTTATGCCAACATTATGCACAAATGCACATCCTACATCCTGAAGCATACAAGCATAAGCAAAAAAAACGTCATATGCCACCAGATAAAGTGTAACAGCAAAATTGCAATGCAATTACGATTGCATAGAAATATGACTCTGATGTGCACAATTCTGCTCTTTAAGGTGCAGTAAAACCAGTAAAGATGTGTACCCTACTCCAAGCCAGAGTGCCGATATGTTGACTCTCTAAATTTGCATGGTTTGTCATGCTGATTTTTCGTAAAAAGGATTCTTGCCATCCTCAATATTTGTTGAACAAAACTATAGCAGCAAATATAAGGTGACCAATCAACATAAGTAGGCTAAACATTGAGAAGAACTTACCATATGTAGTACCTATCATCTGCTTCCTGTTTTTGTACTCTGCCCAATAGTTCAACCTTCACTATACCACCAATGCAAAGGACTGGGCGCGGAAGCTTGAAGGATTGTAGCACATTTTCCTATCACATCAATGTTATGGCATCAGTAAGGATGGTATTTTACCCAATTGTGGTGTTGCTTCATTAGATCATTACAGCATCACTAATATCGCAATGCATAATCATGTCCACCTGGAAAGAAAACATGCTTGGAATTCGGTAACAGATCAATCCTTAATTGGTTCAAATTAATATAAATTAGATGGCAAGCCTGTAGCAATTTGCTGTAGTTTGTAAGGGAAGAAGCACAAAAAAGGTAACAGCCTCCTACTAAAATACTACATGACAGAGAAGTAACAAAAAAATGATGTCACCAGAATCTCTGAAATGCTGATTTGAGATAACATGCAAATTTGTTGTATACTTCTGGATGCCAAATTGTGTATGTGGTTTTCATATTGATAAATGCAACGAGACAACTTTCTATAGAACCGCCAAAACAAGCCAAACTACTTTCCCAGATATATATGTGCTTCTTCCTACCTCAGGGCCTGTCCTGAGCTTTTAAGTTGTCAAACTATGTTAGGATGGAACCTAATACAAAAACCATACTTCACTCCTCATGATCTTAATAAAATTGACCGGACTTCCTTCGCCACCATCCTGGCGAAAAATAAAAACTTGCCCAGGTATACCAACTTAGGAATTTCCAAAAGGTGATACAATTCTATTTTATATGTTCCAGTTGAAGCAATTGATCATGACAGGCCGAATAAAGCATCTAAAAGCAGTCTTAATATGAAGTTGCTCGGTTGTGGACAGGTCAACAAAGTAGTAAACAAGAAAAGGCCCCAACAACTCACCTGCAACATGGGGAACTCTGGTGAAGTGTAAGTCCACACATAATTCTCGTCAGCAATTGCCATCAGATTCTCATCCTCGACCGTAACAAAGGAATCCGAGCCATGAGGAAGCTTGGAATGGCCCATCCGGAATCTGACTGCCTTTGAAGAGTATATAGGATGTCCATACTGAAAATAAGCTGGCAGTTTGAAACCGAGGTCAGTGTAATCTATGCAATCGAGCAAGCAACTTGTAATATCCAAGGGCGTTCTGAGATTCACGGTCTTAATTAGGCATATCCTGACTTGTACCTTTGAATGGCTGCAGCTTGATCTCATCGACGATGCACATATCACAGTTGAGCCTGTACGTCAAGGTCTCTGGTGTGTCGGGATCGTCGTGGCCGCCGCTGGACCAGTAGGAGGGGCGGTGCTTGACCCGATCGTGTGGTATGAGCGTGTTCTCGATGGTCTCGTCGGGGAAGTTGTCGGTGCTGGAGGCGCCGATGCATTGCAGGATGCAGTCCATGGAGGGGCTGTTGGAGACGAGGGCGCCGCTGAGGTAGGAGTAGATCCTGTAGTCCCTCTCGAGGGCCTTGCGCTGGACGCCATGGCTGGACTCGGCGTGCGGCGGCTGCGGCGGCGATCTGCTCACCTCCTCCGCGCTGGTGAAATTGGCGATCTCCGGGCATATCCGCAAGCATATGCTCTTGCTGAATTCGTTCTCAACAACTGCCCAAAACAAACAAATCAAGAAATTAAATCCAAACTAAGCAGCGCGAACACGAGGAGTGGTGGATTGGGAGGAGGGGGCGAACCGAATCGGCGCCAGGAGCGGGAGACGGCGGCGGCGCGGACGATGTCGGCGGGGTCGTCGAGGGAGCGGAAGATGGAGGCGGAGGCGTCGGGGCCGACCCAGTCGACGAAGTCCCAGCCGCGGGGGTCGTCCACCTCCATCTCCACGGGCACCATACTACTCTTCTGCGTCGCCGCTCGACGAGAGGAGGAGAGGACAGGAGAGGAGGAGAAGCGCACCGCCTCTCTTCTTGTCGTGGGGAGACGAGACGAGACGGGACGAGACGCCCAACCGCCAACGCAACGCCGTCCTCCTCCACGGCCTTTCGTTGCGTTTTCGCCTTGGTTCTCTCTTTTTTTGTGTGTGTGTTTTTGCCTTGCGTGCTAAGGCTTTTGTGGTGGGCTTCCGCTTCCGGGGGGCGCACCGCAGCGGTCGCGCCCGCCTTCTCCGCTCTCCCTTCATGTCGCGTCGCGTGGGTGATTGGGTGGGGCGTGTGCCCTTGGCGTGCTGGACTCCGAATGCGTGCGCCGGGTTACACGACCCACGTGGCTGCCCTCGCTGGTTGCATGAGCCACGTGTCACGCCGCCAACGCTCTTCCTATCTTCTTGCTTCATCGGCGGTTTGGTGACGTTGCAACTGTTTCTTTACTTTTCTCTTTCCCCGTTTCAAATTTGTTTTAACTCCAAATAGATTTATATATAAAATGTAGGAATATTTTAAGTTTTGAATTCAAAATAAATACAGTATCAAAATACTATATGAAATGTTATATTCAATTAACTAATTTGTGTTGTAGATGTTACTATATTTTCTATAAATATTGATCAAAATTATGAAATTTGACAAAAACAAAAAGCTGAACATCTTATAATATAAAGTGGGAGGCATTCTTTTTTCTTATTTTATCGGGGGTAGGTCGCATGCATAACGCACAGGGCACACCAATGCAGCTTCGCTTGAGGGATGGGAAAAAGAAAAAAAGGAAGTAGCTAGAGGTGGTTAAAGTTCGTGTCGCACCTTGTGGCTTGTGAATCTTTATGGGCCACAAAGGGGCCTAATCGTCGGCTATGGTCCACAGCCTTACTGGCCCGGTTCAAATTATGTCGGGTTATTTGTTGGACCTGCGTACAATCGCACGGAGATTGGAGACCGGGAAGCCTTCTCATTGCAACTCCTCATATGAGCTTCTCACGATTAACTCTCTCCATGTCATGCCAAAACTGACTAAAATCAACTAATGAGTATAACAGCATCGTCACAAGTTGGAGAGCAAAAAACAGGGGAAATCCACTAATGAAGTAGTATATCCTTTTCAACATTGCAACAGGCAACTAATGCAAAAAAAGCAAAACCTGAAAACTATGCTCGTATGCTTACATCAGTACAAGCACTTTGGAGCCGTGACTGAAGGTAAGTGAGCTCAAGACATTCCCCTCAGCACCATGGCCACCACTGTGAGAAAGAGCAACAAAGCTCACTCATCACGCCGCCGCACAAAAAAAATTCACTCCATTCTTCCATTGCATACAATAAGCCCAAGTTAAAAACGGTAGGCTATTGTCTACACTACACTATCTACAGCTCTAATCCTCTAATGTAGAGCAACTTTGGTCGAGTGCACAAACTCACTTTCACTTCTGAGAACTAATCACCTTCTCTTGCTGAAATCCTTTGGGATAAATCAGCACTGAATCGACGCAGAGACCACCTTTCGTATGGGTGCAGTCGATCTGTGCCAGGGAGAACTTGAGCTTGATGGGTTGTTCAGTCGTCGATGCGACGAAATCACCAACATGGTAAAGAATCCAGCTTCCTGGCTCGTCCAGGTAGCACTGGGACAAGGCGTGCTGGCCGTCTGACGTTGAGAGCTGGAAGCGCACAGGCTTCTTGTCCCAGCCATGGATCTGCTCCGAGCTGCAGACGCGGCGACCGAAACGTGTGGATGCCTTCCCAAGATGGAGCCTGAAGTAGAGGCTGTAGGTCCCTGCCGGGAAGCAGAATTCGAGCTCTCCAACCACCTCAAACCACCATATCTGCTGCAGGTATGCAACCGAATGGAACCTGCATCAAGAAGCAAATGGCTCAGATTTGTGTACTTGATCATATATTGAAAATCGAAATTTGATCATTTGCAACAAGTAGAAGGTGTGGCTGCCATTGAAGAACTAATTTAAACAGATGTAAGACTTGGGAGAAAGATGAAAAAAAAAATCACCGTTAGTTGTTAGTACCTAGATTCCGTGGTTGGCATGTGAGACCAGTATCTCCTGTCATCAATTCCCGTTATCACCAGTGATTTCGACGACAAGGCTATGCAAACACCGCCTTTGCTCTTCTCCAACCATAATTCCTGAAGCACAGAGCAGAAACACAGTTGGGAAATTTGTCCATAGAAAATTATCAATGAAAAAAAAAAGTTGTATTCAGTTTGCTACCATTTGCACACATGAAAAATCAAATTCCATCCTTAGACCATACTATAAATCAAACACTTAAACGCAAAATTGCAAAAGCAAATACTATATGGAAAGCTACTGTGGAATCAAATCCCATCCTTTACGTAAGAACATGTAAACACAGTTCTAACCCAAAAAAAAAATCCCTCGAGAAATACCAAACACAAAGAGAAGCATGGGTCAAAACACTACCAAAATTTTCTTCAGAATCTCAGAACATGAGAAACACGTTTGATTTTCATTTTTTAAAAAAGAAAAACTCCGACCATCTCGGAACCCTCGCTCTTCAAACTCCTGAACTCAAAATCAAAACTTGAACCATCGTAGTAGAACAAAATACTCTACAAGAAAAAAATGTCACCTTCTTGCCACCGTCAAATGGCACAGCCTTGGCGAGCCTCGCGTAGACTTCCTTCTTCCCCATCACGCTCCTCTCTCTTCCTCCTCCTCCGCCCTCCATGGCGCCATCGACGAAGTCCAGGAGATACCCGTAATTCTCCGGCAGCTTCGCTTCCCACACGAAGTCCGCCGCCGCGGCGCCGCGGAACGCGCGGTTGAGCCGCGCGAGCCGGCATATCTCCGGCGCGTCCAGGTGCAGCAGCACCTCGGCGGCGCACAGCTCCGGCAGCTCGCCCAGCCCGGCGCCGCCCGCGACCTTGCCGACGGCCTCCATCCCCGCCGCGAGGTCTGACACGCCCGCGCCCATATGCTCCCTCTCGCCGCCTCCGGTCGCCGCAGCTTATCTACGAGCACAGAAGCCGCGCCTATTATTGGATTCCACGCGCGCACGGCGCAGCAATGGGGAACCAGCTTCCAAAGAACTCGATCCCGAATCGAGTTCTCGCGGAATCAATCCTCACGACGAATAGGTGTCAGTGATTCCAGCGTTCCCGATTCGAATAACCGGCGGGAAAAATCCAGTTCTTGCAACAAAAGCCTCCCAATAACCGCACTTGCTATGCTTTAAGCTGCAACTTTTGGAGAGATAAAGCATCAGATGCCAAGGACTCAGCGCGGGGCAAGAGTGCAAGACTATCGCGTCGCGGAATAGAATTTGTGCGAGCTCGCGCTATTCGTGAGGTAAAAACGCGAGCTCCGATCTCCGGAGATGGAGAAAGCAAGGGGAGGGGAAGGTAGGAAGGCAGAGGTGGGTGCTAATTTATGCTGTGAGAGCTCTGATCAGCGACATTTTTTTTTCTTCTTTTAAAGTTCAAACCATCTGAAAGTGCTGAATTGTCCAGCGATTGCGACTAATTCCGTTTTAACTCCTTACCTGAATTTTTCGTAAGTCAATGACTAGTATGTAAGTGTTTATTGAAAATTAATACTAAGGATACCAGGGACACTTTCAAAAATATCACTGCTATGGCCCATTTTTTTAAGGCCTTTTCGGCTGCCATTTTCAGCCGGCACGAAGAGTGCCATCACTGTGCGCAGCCGCAGCCGTAGCTATGGCAGCCGGCCTGCGGAACACTCCCTTTTTCTAGACTATGGCATGGATTATGAAATAACAAATGTTAAAAACTAAAGGTGAATTGTAAATGGTCCCTAACATCAATTTTTAGCATTTTCATAGGAACCAGGACTTGTTCAGGGGTAGGCGTATACATGTGTGAACATTTCTTTCAGAAACATGTCTGAAGTTTGAAAAAAATTCTAACTTTCTAAGCTGCAGAAACGAACTTCGTTCTGTGCTACTAGTAGCTTTCTACTTCAGTTTCTTCATTTGACGAGGCACGCGGCTACCTAGAAGACGTAGAACTACTCTACCTTATCTCCAAGTAATCTTCAAAGCGCCAGAAACCCCAGAAGTAACTTTCAACCATAGTAAATGAAACTTGGCGCCTATCTCCGGTGACCCGACAACGTGATTCTATAATCAGACGAAGTGATATATGTTTGCTTAATCTGAAAGTGTAACTAAATCTGAAGAGCCAGTCTTCCAGAATGGCCATTTTAAGCTGGTAATTAGAAGGTGGGACCAATCTCTACATGTTCTGAAAGAAAGCTTGGCCACCTGGCCGACAAGAAATCTAATGAACAAGTATCTAACGATCGAAACCATAATTTGTGCCTCACTAATCACCCTGGTGTAAAGACCAAATAAAGCATGAATGATCAAGTGCTTTTGCAATAAGAAATGCTCTTGCATGAGTGACATATATGCTTTTCTCACCTGAATTATGCATCTAAAATTCTTAATTACTTGTCTCATCCTATATATTAATGGCTGGCTGCCCACCGAATATTTTTGTTGAGTGTCACGGTCGTGTATAGCCAAACGAAATATTCAGGTATAGGCGGTGTAAATAAGCTCAAAGTCTTCTTCTGAGACCTAATATCATGCATGGCATAATAAATCCTTTTGTTTCTTTAGATAATAATCCAGTTGTTTTTTAGCAACAAGAAAATCCACTTTGTATACCATGTTTATATAAAAATCCGATCTCTTCACTGTCCAGATAATTAAGAGTCACCAGCTATTGATCACTGTTGCACACCAGCACAAAATCCATTGGCCGCCTTAATAATCATCGATTATTTACACGTCACCCTCGTTTTAAAAACCAAAGTCCAAGCACTTTTGGTCCCTACCAGAAAGCAAACCGAAGCAAAAGATGCCACAAAATGCAACTTTCCCGGTTTCCTCCCCCAGCTCACATCAACATCTCCAAGTTGCACTTTTTTTTTTTTTTCTGAATGACCTGATTAGGGCATTCCCAACCCAATGACTAGTATGATGTCCATAGTATTAAATAAGTTGCCACATAGGACAAAAAATGATGTGGCAGGTGAATAAATAAGGAAAGAGAAGGAAATCATGTCTTGCATGAAATATGGTTTCTACACAATATCCAAGACATCATATGAGATAAGTAGCATTAAATTGAAGTATGGAATAGTGGTGTTTGTATTGGAAAAGTAGTGTCTAGTACTAGTTTCTTGATGATGTGGAGTTTATGAAAACCATATCTAGTGTTATGGGTTGGGACTGCACTTAATTAAGTTCGCCCTGAACCCAATTACCCAAACCAGCTGGGATATGTTTTGTGGATGGGGGTCTCACTCACGCATGGGTCCCTCCTCCTCCGAGTGGATAAAACCGGATCAAAATATCGCCCTGCCATTGCACAGGTGCGTGGATCTGAGTCAGCACACACAGGGGTGGTACACGTGGCGGCATACTAGCAGCTGCACACGTGGATGGAGATGAAAAATAAAGTGCATTCCGGTGCAAGGTGTGTTTAGCCTTTTAATTGTGTGGTTGTGGTTGGTTGCCAGTGCTAATTCAGAGCTGTTTGGTGTCCCGTAGCTATGTCCGCCTAACTCTTGGAGTTTTGTTGTTAATATTAGTTGAAATCGAGTGAGACACAGAAAATTTACATGACTTTTGCAGAATTTTGTCTGAAAAATGTGAAATTGGAAAACTTCCTCGTGCGTTTTATGTTATTCTCAACTGTATCAAATGTAACCATCCTGAAGGACTGTGCAATGCCAAGACTCTTGTAGAATTGCAGTTGCAGATAGAAAAGCTGACGAAGATGGCAGCTAGCGGCTGAACTGGCTGGAGATGGGTTCAGAAGCTGCCAGTGTTAGATTTCGGCGTCTCAACTTGCAAGCATTTGGGTAGTTGAACGAATCTCTGAGATGACTCATCTCCGACGCAGATTATCGTACTAGTCGTCGTAGGACAGAAAAAAGAAACACCAATGGCCCGACACTGACGCAGATTGTAGTTGGAATCTACTTACACATGAATGAATGATTGATTAAACTAGTGTATTACAGGTCAGCATCCTCTCTCGACAATGTGTTCTGCAGAGCTTTCCGGCTTTCACTGAATCAATTTGCACCATGCAAATGTGCAATTCTCGCGATATCCAAACCACAACGAAGAGAAGTTTCGGCGATTTCATTGAATGAAAACCGAACCTTTTAGTCAAATACACTGAACAACAACTGAATCTTTCGGTCGATTTCACTGAACAAAAACTGAATCTTTCGGTCGATTTCACTGAACAAAAACTGAATCTTTCGGTCGATTACACTGAACTAAAACTGAATCTTTTCAGTGAACAGAAACTGAATCTTTCGATCGACACAACGATTACAGTCTTACTAACCAAGAACAAACAGATCTACACCTACAGATCGGTGCTCTGCTCGCAGCTTCAGCTAGGGTACAGTTCCAATCACACAACGCGACTGGCCACACCGGATGTGCTACACGCATCATTCTTCCTCTTCCTCTTCTTAGGTCGCTTCTCTTCGCTCTGCCCACTTGCTAAACCATACCGGCGATAAACGTGGAGCTCCATGGCGGCCTCGGCCGCGCAGAGCAACAGTGCCCCGCCGTCGGATGGAAGCCCAGAGTCGTCGGAGGCGGCGAAGAGGCTGAACACGCGCGCGGCCTTGTTCAGGGCCACCGGCTTCGACGACACCACCTCGCCTCTCACCGCCCTCATCGCCGCCGCCGCCGCAGCTCGAGCACTCGTCCTCCCCAACGTTGAGGTTTTTTCGGAGTTTCCTCTTCTGGGCTTCGAGCATAATAAACTAATGGGCCGATGTGTAGGCCCATGAAAGCCCAAACTGCTGACCAGGCCGGCCCAATATGATTTTACCTATCTACCCCTGCGATGTGTCAAATTCCAAGCCAAGGCCCTCGTCTCGTCTCGCACTCTCGCATCGTCTTCTCCTTCCTCCGCCTTCCACTCTCTCCGTCGCCTCGCCTCACCTATCTAGGGTTTTGGAGCAAAACCTAGCCTTCGATCCCAGCGCGCATGGACGTCGAGGGCGAGGTCCCGGCCGCGGCGGCGGAGGCCGTGGCCAACGGCCTCGGCGGCGCGGAGCCTTCCCCGGCGCCGGTGTCCGCGGAGCAGCTGGACGTGGAGGCGTACGCCGCGCAGTACACGGGGCGGACGCGCCTGGCGCGCCTCCTGTTCATCGCCGAGAGGTGCGGGGTGGAGGCGGTGGAGCTCGAGGCGCTGCGGATGGCGTATGACGAGATCAAGCGGGGGGAGGACACCATGTTCCACCGGGAAGTCACGAACAAAATCAACGGCCGCCTCGGCCCGAAATACGCGCTCGACCAGGCCTGGACCGATTCCGTCAACCGCCGCGCCGAGCAGCGCAAGGAGAAGCTCGAGAGCGAGCTCAATGGCTACAGGGTGCGAAAACCTAACCACTTAATCCTTATGTTTAGATGAAATCGGTACTTCAATTGCGTTAGTTTCTGGTTGTGATTTGATGAGTTTGAGCATTGGAGCTAATCCTTATGTTTAGATGAAATTGGTTCTTCGTTTCCGTTAATTCTGCTCGTGATATGATGGGTTTGAGCATTGGAGGATATGGATTATGGAAGCATGTCCACATCTCACTGACTCATTATTTGCTTGATTTATGACTACGGTGTTGGTGTGGAGTACGCTGAGTTAGTTCCATGTATGTCCTACTATGTGGATCACGGATGACTGTTCTGCTTTGCGCTGATTCCCACCGGAGTATGATATATATTGGTAAATATGTTCCTAACACGTTTTTTGTGAGAAATTTAGGTAATTTGTGTAGTTAGCTATAACGTTTCAATTTAGATGCTATTTTCTTGGGATGCATTGATGCAAATGCTTGTTAGATTACGACGCAGCGCTGAATTTCAGATTCTGAGTGTGCTGCTGTATCAGCTGGTTTTGGATCTCAGTGCAAGTGCATGGAGTCTATGTTCACCAAACTTTTATGATTGTGGCCTCTTTGGGAGTTGAATCTTCTGCTGATGTTGTATATGGCACAACATTCATCAAAGCCTGCATAAACTAGCTTCTGTAATTTGTTTCTCTTTTCTTTTGTTTGGCTTTGGGTTATTGTTTGCTTTGTGGCCTTGTTGTGCGTACTTCTATTCTAAGGTGATGGCATACTTATTGAAGAAACTAACTTTTCTGGATTTATTTTGTTTCTCAAATTGCAGACCAACCTTATCAAAGAGAGCATCAGAATGGGTTACAATGACATTGGTGATTTCTTCTATGCTCATGGCCACCTTTCAGATGCCTTCAAAAGCTACATCCGTACACGTGATTATTGTACCACTTCCAAGCATATAGTTCAGATGTGTATGAATGTGATTCTGGTTAGCATTGAGTTGGGACAATTTCCACATGTTTCCAACTATGTTAGCAAAGCAGAGCAAACCCCAGATACTTTGGACCCTATCATTGTTGCAAAGTTGCGAGCAGCTGCAGGATTAGCCTACTTGGCAACAAAGAAGTACAAACTTGCGGCCCGTAAGGTTAGTCCTCTAACCCCCTATGTTACTTACCTTTTCCGTAAGGTTATCAAAGCAGTAATATGAGGCAAGGTGCGGCTCTAGCATCCCTTGCATCTGCACTTGTGTTTCAGTCGCTTCTGAAAACCCAAGCTGCCATTCGTTGATGCTCTGTCCTGCTCTGTCAAGTTGCTGATGTACAAGGGAAGCAATGATGGCAATGGACAGCAGCATAGTGAAAAACAATGTAATTTGCAATGATGGCTATTGGCAGTGGCAGTATCGACTTCAATCTCCACCCATTTCAATTTGCCTCCTTTATCCCTTGATCTGCCTCTTAAGATGAGGCGACAGCTGTGGTGGTCACACTGGATCTTCTGGACGCCTTGATAACCTTTCCCCTCATGCTTAACCTTTTAAGTCAATATTTTGTAGATACATATGGTTAGAAGTCAATGTTATTTATTTATGTTTCAACACAAATTTTTCATTTTTTTAACTTAATAAACAATTTCCAACCCGCGTAATAAAATTTCCTAGTTACATGTGCTATGGAGAGCTATGTACTTGTTCTAGCAGATCTGTGCACACAACCTTTTCAGAGAATGGGATGTCAACAATTGTGAAGTACTCCGTATGTATTTACTCATATGTCATGTTCTTTGTTAGCATAGAATTTGCTGCTGAATTTTTCTCCCTTAAAGTTTGTTGAGACAGGACATGAACTAGGAAACAATTATTCTGAAGTCATAGCTCCACAAGATGTTGCTGTCTATGGTGCCCTTTGTGCACTTGCTTCTTTCGACCGTTCAGACCTAAAGGTTTGCTTTCTGTTCGCTTATTTCCTGTCTGGGTGTGTTCCTTTAAACCATTGTACTCAGATATGATTGAATAAACATTTTTTACAGAGCAAAGTTATCGACAACAGTAATTTCCGAAACTTTCTGGAGCTGGTGCCTGAAGTGAGGGAACTTGTTAATGATTTCTATTCAAGGTAAAGTTGTAGCTTCATGTGTTCCAGTTAGTACTCAGTGTACCGCATAATTAGATATAAACATGTGTATCGCTGTTTTTTTATAACATGTTAAATGAAATCCATCAATGAAAGATTTAATGCATTTGTTAATCCAAAATCGGGCATAACACCTTATTCCATTTCCCAAGTGAATCACATTCAGTTACTGTCCTTTATATATATATTCGTCTCATATCAGAACAGCCTCAGAGGTTTGTAATAAATTAATATCACATAATATAAGCAGTCTTTTCCTTAGAACAGTGTTGTCCTCAAAATTCTCTTGTAACTTATAAGAACATTTAATCTACAGTAGTCTTGATGTAGAATGAGAATGATTGTTCCTTTCAAATTCTAACCTTATTTTGTATCCTTTCAAATTCTAACCTTATTTTGTACAGTATGTCGTAGATACATGTGCCTTTGAGTGTTGAATCTAAAAATATCATGTAAATTCGATTATGTGCTGAAAGTTGTCATAGTCCTTATTTAAAACCACTTATTCCCACGTTATAGATTGTGTACACTTCTTATTTCATTCCAAAGCTTTTCCGAGGTCACATTTGTTCGATTCATTCTGATGGATTGCAGTTTACATTTTTTAACTGATGTGTGTTATATCTGCTAACCGTGAAATCGTTGAACCAGTCGCTATGGATCATGTTTGGAGCATCTTGAGAAGCTAAAGACAAACCTCCTGTTGGATATTCATTTGCACGATCATGTAGAAACTCTATACATGGATATTCGCCACAAAGCTATCATACAGTATACACTTCCATTTATATCTGTTGATCTTAACACGATGGCTGCTGCTTTTATGACGTCCGTGTCCATGTTGGAGAAAGAGCTAGCTGCACTGATCACTGAGAACAAAATACAGGTACTTTATCCTCTATTGGCGATGCCTAGGGATTCCAGGTTGTGTTAGGTTTTGCTCATATGTGATTTTCTGCAGGCTCGGATAGACTCCCACAACAAGATTCTTTATGCGAGGCATGCTGACCAAAGAAATGCAACTTTTCAACGTGTCCTTCAAACAGGCAATGAGTTTGAGAGAGATGTTAAGTCTTTGCTTCTGAGAGCTAACCTCATCAAACATGATTTCAACCAAAGAGCTGGACAAAGGAAGATGTGAACTCTGCCACTGCTGTTGCTGAAACAAGGCGTGCCGGCTTATCCTTTTGGACACATTTGTTTTGTGCCTAAAAGTGTATGGGCCATGGAGAAGTTTTGGTGATGAATCATGAATTAGACTGATGACTGAGCATGCAAGTCTGTTTAAATGCGTTTTACCTTTTCGGACAATTCCTTGCTTGCTGTGGTTTTAAATATGATGCTGTGTAAACAGCTCTGGATATTTAAGCATCTAGAGACTTGACAGAACGATCTGTCACATTTGAGGCCAAGCTATTTTTTAAAATATAAATGCTTAGAGCTGGTACTGTGATGCATAGTAACTCTTAGTACGTTTTTACTTGTCTCCCAGTCTTCCTACAGTACTTGTTTTGTCGCAGCCAAAATGTCAATGTTAGCTCGTGGTGGCTTGCTTGATGACGCATTTTTTATGCGATTTTGACCTTCTGATGAGATGATCCGGACTATTTTACTCGCAGGTCATGAATAGTTAAACCTGGTCCTGCATAGCGCGTCGCATACTATTCTTAACTCCACAGCTACGAGTACTATTGAATATGCATGGATTACCATCCACTTGGTGATGGAATCTCTCACATGTGGTGATCAAAGCTGACAATTTTAGACCATACTGTAAACGTACATGCCAACTGGCAGCTTGTGGTAGACGAGCTGTAGCTAAATGCTTGTCCATACAGGTTCAAAGATATGTTTTAATTTGGAAGAAGTGATGCAGGGACAGAAGAGATTCCAAGCCTCAATAATTGCAATACAAAGAATGAATCAATTGTACAAGAGATAGGAAGAGTGGAAGACCCCGACGAGCCTGCCTACAGTATGAGATCGATCGATCAAGAATCCTTCTTTAATCTATCTACAGATAAACAGAATATGTGTTTGCAGCATCATACAGGATTACGCAAAAAGAAAAAAAGTACAGAGAAAATTTGTTCATGGCCTCCTTGTATTTCTCAGTTCGAGCAGGTCCATCTGGAGGTTGGTACACAGCTGAGGTAGTGACACCAGTGGCAGCTGTCGTTGGCGTTCTCCCCGCGGAAGAGCATGGTCATACCAACCGCGAATCTGCAAAAGGTTCAACACGAACAGAGCACGGAAAGAATGAGTTCGGCCTGCTTGCCACTTTGCCAAATTCACCGACAGAAACTCAACAACTTAGTCAGCGTAGTGGTTGCGACAACTATAGCAAATGGTATACAGCGTGGCTGTTATCTAGGTGCATGTTAGCTACTACGCTGGAGGAGAAAAAGGGCAAATCGAGCACGTTATTATATTGGAATATGGACGACGAAAGGGGCCAGCTTAGCACTACAATAATGATCTAGGAATATTTTTTCTGTGCATAAGAAAATAGCAAGTTGAGGTGTTGTGCGGTTTGTGCCTTTGCGTTGTGCTGCTCTGGATGCTGTCATTTCAAATGCCACTCTAGGAATCTGGGGTGCAAGAACAAGCCCAGATCAGCCTCACCACTTAGTTGGCGCGTCAAAATCTATCCATGCATGTGGCGCACTCAAGAACGCACATACCAATCTACTGTATCCTTTATTTTTCTTCCTTTCATATAATGAATAATACTAAGAATTCTGGTGCTATCTCCTACAGTGAAATACGCGTGTCGTGATCTTGGTGAATTGTGGCGGCTTAAACTGAAAATTAAATGGTCTGAAATTCTTACCCGACAATGACGAGGGCAGTGGCGATGGCAAGCAGGATCCACTGGTAGACGAGGTACTTCTTGGAGCTGCACGGGCTGCCGGAGGGGAGGCTGTAGCGCTCCATCCAGCCGAAATGCGGCCGCATCAGCAGCACGAATCCGAGCAGGAAACCCGTCAGGAACCCGCCGATGTGCGCGAAGTTATTCACGTGTGGGAGGATGCCGAGCGCCAGGTTCACCGCGATCACGAACAGGAGGGTGATCACGGCCGCGACCTGCAGCAGATTCGGTACCAATTAATTCAATTCGCTGCCATGTGAGACGCCTGGATTTTGCAAGAATTGTTACTGGATATTGCAGATGGCTCAGATTAAGCGTGCATGTATGTACCTTGTTGGTGTAAATGGTCCAGTTGGTGAGAAGCTCCGAGAGCATGGCTCCGAGGAGTCCAAAGAGAGCACCTGAAGCACCAACCGAGATGTGGTTTCTGATGAACAGAGAGGACAGGACGCTGCCGCCCAGGCCAGACAGGAGGTAGATCGCTCCAATTCGTACTGCAACGTCAGCGAAAGAAACACCAATTCAGATCTTTGTGTTGCAATCGAATACTAGCATACTTGATTAAAATGAGAGAGATGGAAATAGTATCAGTTGTGAGTTGTTACCGTATCCGAACTGCTGCTCAAGGCGCAGGCCGATGAAGATGAGGCTGAGCATGTTGGCGACCAGGTGCAGAACACCGGCATGCAGCCAGATGGAGGTGATGAGGCGATAGCCCTGGTGCTCGTGCACGACCTTGTCCCACACAAGTGCTCCCATCTTCTGTAGCCTGCAAGAACATGATGGAGCAAGTACATTGTGTCAGGCACTCAGGCCCCATCTCATCATCAAGCATCAACAACCCCATGCATGCATGCATCCCCTATGCCAAATTATTAGTTCGTCCAGAAATGGACAGACCAATCCATATCCATCTTTAATCAGTTCGCCCCACTCTGTACATATGATTCAAGTGTGGTGGCCTACTGGTAGTCCAATGCAAGTTGAATTAGTTTTCGAATCATATTGAGGTCTGAATATATACGAAGTTAATTGACGATCGATCGAACAAATTCGTCAAGAAATGGGTACAGGAGATCGATGCAATGATTGATATACTTACGTGGCGGAGGAGGGGCCGAGGAGCGGGTTCTCGTGGAGAGGCTGGAAGGAGAAGCGGCCGAGGAAGCGGGCGATGCACTTGCCGCTGCGAGGCGGGGTGTGGAGGGGGCAGTTGTTGGCGTACATGGTGAGGACGAAGACGACGATGTTGGCGACGAGGAACGACGGGACGATCCACGGCACCCACTCCCTCTCCCCCTCGTGCTGCGGGTACAGCGGCGACGGCACCTTCCCCACCTCCTTCCTCCTCGCCCCCTTCTCCACGTCCGCGTGCGACGTCGCCATTGCCGCTCTCTTTCTCGCTCTCTCTCTTTCCTTGCTCGCGTTCAATTGATCGAGGTGCAGGGTAGTGGTGGTGGTGCGGTGGATGGAGTGAGGCGGTGGACGGCGAGATGCGCGGGGGGAGAGGCGGGAATAAATAAACGAGCGGGCGCGACACGGCTCGCGGCGCGCACGACGGGTTGCTTCGTCGTGTGAATTGTTGCGGGCGCGCGCCGCCCGCAGTTACTACTGTCTCGTGACAGTAGTTTGACCTGCCCGGTTGTTGTTTGAATCGGCAGATCAAATCAATGGTCCAGATCTCACCAACTAGCGCTAGTTTTCGAGACACAACTAGCACTAGTTAGCAAAACGAATTTGCATGTTAAAATTTGGTCCAAATTAAAGAATTGAAAGTCATGCTCAATTCTTCAACTCTAAACTTCAACTTACTCGTTTTACGTTAGAATAATTTTCAGACTCTGAAATGATGAGTTTTTTTTTAAAAAAGAAAATCTATATCAAAGTAGTTTTAAAAAAGCAAATAAATCTATTTTGTAATTAATCATGTGCTAATGATATTATTCGTTTCGTGTGGCGTACAAATCTTCCTCCTCCAAGATGAATCGAACGAAGCCTGTATTTCACCCCAGTAGTGTCACGTTGACTACTCGAAAGGAATGGCATGCACAGGGCGTACTATTTGTGTGGAATGGCTACTGTTGACTTTTTACGGTAGGGTGCATACCGATCACATGGTGTAGTGGGAGCGGCTATTCTATTAGTTTAAAGGATCGCATCAAGGTAGAGAAATGGTGTTAATTAAGTCACGATTTCCTTTGGAAACTAATTTCCAGGCTAAGACTACCTGCGCAATGATTAAAAAGCAAGAGATTGGTTCGGTTTCTTTATCTTTTCGCGGATGCCAGTATGCCGCACCTTACTGTAATTTGGTTGGCAGGGCACCGACAAGGCGTGTGCGATTCAGCGATTCGCATGTAGCAGCATCTCGCAATTCCTTACCCAAAAAGCAACTGACACCTTCTTTGTCTGGCTATGCTAATGGTGGTCATCGACGGCGGCGACCCACACTCCATGGAAAACGGCCAACTCGATTCTGTTCTGGCAAAAGGGAGGGACCAATGCAGATGAGACGAGCAGTTTCTTGCCGCGGTAGCACACAAAACCAACTGCACGACGAGCTCCTAGTACCTTGCTTCAAGCGATTCCCAACCCAACCAACAGCTACATGCGCCGATGTGCAGTGCAGTGCAGTGCAGGAGCAGGAGCAGGGGAGGAGGGCGAAACGGCCGGGCTGCCGCTGGTTGGTTCGGCGTCCCGGGCTGGACACATGCGGCACGCGGGTTTCTCCCGTCTTTTCTCGCGTCGCGTGCGTGAGTTGGCCATCGCATGTTGCCATTTGGGGCGGACGCGGAGTAGTCGCGGAAGGAAGGTATAGTATAGTATAGCTGGCTCGACGAGTCACTCGGGGTGGGCGGCCGCGGCTCGTTTCGGTGTCGGTTTGGCCTCCTGCGCGCGGTGGTGGTGGGTGGTGCGCTCGGTTGGTCGCGTCCGGATTGGGTTCGATTCGATTCTCGCGTGTGCATGTGCGAGCTTGGGCTTAGCTCATCCTGATTGGAACTGGAATTAGAATTGGAATAAGGTGTTGGTTCGTTGTGCTGCGGTGCTGGATCGTCTTGTCCTGTGTCTGCGTGTGTGCATTAGGGGATTATTATCTTTGTTGTCCCTGTTAAAGTGCTGCTGCTACTGATTGCGGATAGTCTAATTAACAAGTTATATGTATGATGATGATGGTGTAACGCCAGATTAGCAAAGCTGTGTCTTGCGTTCCAAATGACGAGATGCTGCTGTCTGATGCATGATTAAAGCCGTCGGCTGGCCCTAGGGGTGTCGGGGAGATAATTTTGTTTAGGATTCTTTAATCTAGTACAATTTGATTGTAATTCAGGATAGGAATGGTTAGGATATGGATTGAACCTAAACCGTTTTAAGTGAGTTCGTTAATCCATGATTTAATAGGGTCGATCCACTATGAGTCTATTATATCAATAGGTTATCTATGGATATTCAAATGGATCGGCTACTCTTATTACATGTGGGTAAAACTCGGACCCAAAATTTTTAAACTCGCGTTCACACTATAAAAACTTATCGAATTCAGTTGAATTTTGGTGGGATAATTTATTGCACAGAGAAGCAACTTTGTATAAATTTTGAGCCCTTTATACAAGTGGGGCCCACGATGCATTACTAGGACCCAAAAATTCTAGTTATACGTGTGTAAAACTCGGACCCAAAATTTTTAAACTCGCGTTCACACTATAAAAACTTATCGAATTCAGTCGAATTTTGGTGGGATAATTTATTGCACAGAGAAGCAACTTTGTGTAAATTTTGAGCCTTTTATACATGTGGGGCCCACGATGCGTTGCTAAGACCCAAAAATTCCAGTTACATGTAAAACTCGGACCCAAAATTTTTAAACTCACGTTCACCCTATGAAAACTTGTTAAATTTAGTTGAATTTTGTAGGAATGAATTATTATATAGCGAAGCAACTTTATACAATTTTTTGAAACATTTATACATGTGAAGTCATTTTGGGTCGAACCCCTTGAACATTAGGTTCTAATGGTTTGATCCGTTTGATCCATTTATATTTTTTGGAGCGACCCTACAAATCCGTTAACACAAATTTACGGATAGGTTTAGTGGATAAATGGATCGACCCTAATCATTCCCATCCTGAATTGTAATATTGTGTGGCTGAATCGATTGCTCCGTGCATATATGTTACTGAGAACGAAACCATTGGTTTATGCAAGATGTGTCGTATAAAAAGTGCATAACAAACCAGCAAGTTTGAAATTGAGATTTACCAGCATAATAAACAGCAAGTTGAAGTTGAAATTTACCTGGCACAATAACCAGCAAGAGAACTCTGTGTTTCATCTCGGATTACACTCCACGGCAAAGCATGTTGCTGGGAGGAACTTAGAGTGTAAATCTGTTTTTTTTTTATGTAGCAGGCCTTATGGCTGTTGTATATCCTAAACTCTTTCCCTAAATCTTAATAAACTTCAGCCGCTTTCTTTGCCGGCTCGACCAAGAAAAAGGAAAAAAGAGTTGAAGTTGAAACTTATCCGGCAAAATAAACCACAAAATTTAACAATTTGACTCTTTCCAAAAACTAATTTCGCAAATGAACCGTTGTCAAAACTTATTTTAAAAATGACCCTTTTGTTCAGCGCCAAATCGTATGACGCTGAACTTAGACACCTCAACGCCATGTCAACTGGCTCTGAATGTTGTGCCACCGTGGATGGGAGGCTGAGTCGGTGTGCCAACGTGTATTCAGTGCCGTGCTATTTGGCGCTGATATGTTTAAGTTCAGCGTCATACAATTAGATATTAAACTAAAAGGTTATTTTTGAAATAAGTTTTAGCAACAATTCATTTGCGAAATTAGTTTTTGAAAGGGTCACATTGTTAAATTTCGTGCAAAATAAACAGCCATACATACGGCGCACAGCTTGTAAAAAGAGCCATTGGAGGCCTTTGAAATTCAGCCCAGTCCCACGGAGTAACTGTAAGCCCACCGCGGCAGAGGGAGGTGCGCGTGCGGGGATCCGCCTTCCGCGTGCTGCAGTGCACTGGCACTGCTGCGTCCGGCTGTTCGTAGCGCCGTAGCGGCTATCAACCCGTGAGGCCGCGACCGCGACCGTGATGCGTCCGGTGACTCGGTGAGGCCGTGACGGGTGATCCACCCACCCCCACCGTCTTAAAGAAAGAAGCCGAGTACCCCGCGTGATCCATGCTCGCATTGAAAGAGCCGACAGCTCTCGGCTGCTTCCGACTTCCGATCGCTGTTGTTTCGGTGTTAGTACTAGCAGGCTAGCTGAGCTGCCTGTGTACGCCCATACCCGTGTGCTTTCCGTCATCACCGTCTCACTGGGTAATGCATTCGGTTGCCCACCTGAACACTGCTAATTTGCGTTTCAGCAGTGCCCCCCGTGCTAGAACTTAGGAACGCCTCGTTCATACGCCACTTGTCATGAGCTGCTGGCTTTTGTATGGGCTAAAATTTCCCTGAGTTATGGACACTGGCCACTGGAGCAGGCTGAAACCGTAAGTAGAGATGTAGTAACATGTAGGAGTACGAAACAAAAGAGTCCACATTGTATAATACTATCACTTTCTTTCCAAGGTCAAAGAACATTTTTGGGTAGCATCTGGGCCACGCCATTTTACACCAAAAAAACAAAAAAAAAACAGAGCAGCTCATTTTACACTGCCCTTTCATCTATATCATCATCATCGCTAATCAGCGAGTAACGAACAGCCTTACCATTTAAACGAAGTAATGTACCGGGTGGGACACTATAACTTAGTATCAGCATTCTGAACTGTTGCTTCTTCTGACTGCTACATATACTCAACCGAAAATGGTCCTAAGAACGGTGTCTCCAAGCCCGGGAACCGCAGACAGGAAGTGCCCGGTTCCGGGGAGCTCATGGTAGTTCGCCCAGCTGAGCCGGCTAACGAGGTATCTCTGCAACACCACCGGCACAAGCCCGTCCTCGTCGCCCTGCCAGATATGCACAGGGCATGGCGGCTTCGGCAAGCTCATCGGGTCAAACTCCCACTTGCCGAACATCACCATCATGTCACGGTAGTACGACTCATGAATGCCTTGTTGTGTCGCCAAGTCCATTTTCTACAAAACCACATGCAAAAAATGTTAAGACTTGACATATACTCCAATAAGAGCATCACAACTTTAGCTTGTAGTGACAACGGAATGCTAGCTGAAATGGAAGCAACGTGGACTGACCTTCTGGAACGAGCCATCCGCCTTCATATTTTTGCGGATCTCGGCATCACGCTTGTTGGGGAGGGGAGTGGTGCCAGCCACGACGGTGGAGGTGGGAAGCCAGCTCTGCTCCATCCACCAGTGGAGGATGCTGGGTGCATGGTGTGAAACACGCAGCGCCCACTGGTCACCCACTTCCTGCTTGTTGTACACCTCGGCAGCCAGATCGGTAGGGAACCCCGGCCACCAGTAGTTCACCACCGGTGCCATCATGGCCGCTCCAGCAATCCTGTACGCACAACAATGACCGCTATTGTCAGTCACTCTTCTTGACACCAACCTACTGCTTGATTTGTTACATTACTGGACGTGTTTGACACTTTTGGCAGGCACTGTGTTGCTCACCTTTCTGGGATGTACTTGAGGGCGCCCCAAACAGCATGGCAGCCGAGGGAGATACCGATCACATAGAACTTGGGGCCTAATCCTAGAGCGTCCGCAAGCTCCTCAACATCGAGGGCAGCGCTCTTCACAGACCGATTGGGGTTTGGATCACTCTCACCATATCCAGCGCGATCAAAGCCTACCATGTACACGCCCAACTCCTCAGCCACCTCCTGAAAATCACATCAAGTTTATGAGTTGGTATGCGCCACAATGCAGAATGAATGGGCAATAGGATATATAAAGTTAAATAAGAAAATGGGAACAGTTAACGTTCGAAGAGAACATCTAGAGTCCAGCCATTCATATGACAAGGTCAACTGGAAAATGAAAATCTGGCACTGACAATTGACAAACTCAACAATTAGGAAAAGAAATCTGAAGTTGAGCATGGCATTTGTACATGGTCAGTCATGAAACTAACAAATCATATTTAAGAATTGAAAAAACATATTCTACTCAACATCCTAAATTGGATAGGTTGACTTGGATTTAGCTATCTCTAAAACTAAAGCGTTGTCTTGAAAAGTCCTAGGCTAGAATTGCAATTCGCTGCCACCGACAGAATCCATATCATCTTTCCAGGCGATTAAAGTGGGCAACAAGATGCCATGAAGCAATTAGGCCAATCAGGAGGGAAATGTGACAGCAATTGAGTGATGTGAACAACAAAAACAGGCAGTTATAAGATAAATCAAGCATAAAAAAAAACTGAATTTGGGGATTTAATCGGTCTGCTGCGACTACATTCATGAAATAATCTTTTGAACCAAAAAAGCTACAGCCTTTCCAATGTATATTCCCCATCTACTCTAGCATCGATTCCGTCGTAACCCTGCCTTGGCGCCATTCCCGATTTCGCGCCATAGCAAGCCAGAAAAGGGAACCCAAAATTAGCAAACCCGGGGGGAGTGGCAGTGCAGGCTGACCGACCGGCGAGGGGCGGACGGAGTCGAGGCGGGAGCCGGTGAACCCGTGGGAGAAGACGACCTTGTACCGCGCGTCCTCCTTCCGCACGCCGGACTCCGCGTACGCCAGGTGCCTCCCGTCCCTCAGCCGCACCCGGGGCGCCGCCACGGGCGGCCCACCGGGCGACCCGCAGATCCGCGGCGGCGGCGGCGGCGGCACCACGGCGCGGGCGATCCAGCTGCCCAGCGCGTCGGCCAGCGGGCCCAGGGCGGACCCGCCCGCCCTCTTGGCGGCGCAGTTCAGCATCGGCGCCGTGGTCAGCAGCTCCATTGCTCCGGCGGGTTCGGGCGCCGGCCACGTCTCGTTCTTGCTGGCTGGGTAGGTAGGTGGGGCTAGTTTTGCGCTATACTCATACAGCCGTACGGTTTTAGTAGGAGCAGAAACGTGGCGTGCGATCCAGCCTAGGTTGACGTGAAGTTAACAGTTTTCTCCCCGGAATTCCAAGGACGGGCAGCCCCTTTTTTGGCTTATTTTCATGTACGCATATTATTATATTCTAACTCCGTCCCAAAATAAGCGAGTCATAGATATCCGTTTCTAATGTTTGACCGTATGTCTTATTTAAAAAATTTATAAAAAAATTAAAAAAAAATTAGTTACGCATAAAATACTATTCATATTTTATCATCTAATGATAATAAAAATATTAATTATAAAAACATTTCAAATAAAACGAACGGTTAAACGTTAAAAATGAATAGTGCAAAACTACACTTATCTTGGGACGGAGAGAGTAAAGTTTAAATTTTAAAACTTAATATTATGTATTTTTTATTATAGTTGATTTTATAACATTTGACTTTAAATCGTTTAAATCGTTAAAGATACGTATATAAAAGTTTTAATTATAAATTATTTTTTAATTACTAATAAGCAATACCTAAACATACACAGAATGAAAAATTAGGACCCAGACTATCTAGAAGAGTTGCCTGGTCTTCTAGGGGGCCAGTCGGTGGGAAGCACGTTGAGGAGAACTGCTGCTCGTCAAAGGTTAGTATGGGGATGGGTAAGGCTGATGCTCATCGAAATTTTTAAACAAAACAAATGATTGACACTATATCAAATCAACGGTGTTCGAGAGAATATTACGATTCGGAACGGAGCTAAAAGGTCAATTTTCCTAACCTGAATTCACGTGGACAGACAAACAACAAGACACTGAATGATTTTTTGTTTTTTAAAAAAATCTGAATGACCTGGCCATGTGGCCTTGAGTGGTACGGTAGCGTATCTAGTATTAGTAGTACGTGTTAATTTGGGAGTGCCTTTAGACTATTCTTCCTTTTTTTTGCTTTTTTCTTGTAAGTTACGGGTCCTTAAGTTGGTTATGCAAGATGGAGGAGGAATAACAGGGAAGGTAAGTACCCAGGTAACTACCCAACTACCCAACGGTATTTAGTTGTACGGCCAATTTTTTTTTTAAAGTATACGGACACATATTTAAAGTATTAAATATAGATTAATAACAAAATAAATTACAGATTCCGCCTGTAAGCTAAGAGACGAATCTATTAAGCCTAATTAATCTGTCATTAGCAAATGTTTACTGTAGCACCATATTGTCAAATCATGACGTAATTAAACTCAAAAAATTTGACTCGCAATTTACATGCAAACTGTGTAATTGGTTTTTTTACTCGTCCACATTTAATGCTATATACATGTGTCTAAATATTTGATGTGACGAAATTTCTGAAAGTTCGAGGAGAACTAAACATATCCAATTTTTACTCTCCATATGAACAGTGGAACTGACAATAGCAGGAGTTCACCGCACTTGGAGTGGAACATGATAGTGTTTGCTTCCAGGTAAGAAAAGAAAACGTGTGGCCATCCATGCTGGTATATTTCTGTACCTAACCTTACTGTAACTCCTAATAACAGTGTGAAAGAAGATTCCGTCGAATACGGCTAAATTTTTAGCCGAGACAGAGTACACGACACTTCAGGACGCGTAGGCTCTACACAAATGACATTTGTCCATTACTCCAGAGAGCAGTAATCAGACGCTTACAGGCAGCTAACCATTTGGAATTTTGGATGGTCGAAAGCAAAAGCTCCTTATACTGATACAGGCACGGATCCAGTAAGGCGCAAGCTAGCTTAACAAAAGAATTGATCCTATGATCTGGCCGGGTTCATGGCAGCACATCAACTGAACTATAAATATACTTAATCTGGCCCTACCACCATGAATGTATCTGAGTTGTTGCTGCTGGTGAGATTATTGGGAGTTTTAGATACAGCTGTTGGTACAGTTGGGCTGATCTAGACAAACCGATACACAGCAACCGCGACCTAACATTCATGAAAGACTTTTTCCAAGAGAGACTTGCACAGCAAATTTTTTATGCTCAAAGAAAGCTCTGTTCCACCGGGCAAATTGATTCTTAGAAGCCACCGAACACCCACCAGCTCATACCCGACCTTTTCCTCCAGTACACCTTTGCGGTCACCGACAGTCTCTTTCGTGCCAGAGAGCTAGCTAAGCTAAGGGACTTTCATGATTAGTTAGCAGTCACTACCACTAAAAAGAAAAAAAAATCAAAGCAAAGTCTTTTGAGTTGTAAATACTCGCGTTCTCTCTTCCATTTCTTACTAATATATTCGTATTTCATAATCCAATAGACTGCCCACAAGGCGATCAACAAGGCTGTTTTATTGTGTTATGATTGGGAACTCTTCTCCAGAAATGTAAAACGGAGCAACTTATTATCATTTAATTAATTAAATATTAGCTTAAAAAGACTTAAAAATAGATTGATATGTATTTTTGAGCAATTTTCATATAATTTTTCTAAAAAATACACTAATTAGCAGTTTATAAATGTTAAATATGTGCGGGAAAATGAGAGTGGTGAAGTTAGAAAGATGAAATCAAGAACACGACCTAATACATCTACAAGGTACTGTATGTCAAGAAAAGTTCGAACTACAGAGAAGATCGTGCATGCATTTGTGATGGAAGAGATGAAATCAGATTAAGGAGAAGAGGGACATGTAGACATGGATGTGGATGGGCTATGTTTACCTGGGAGGCGCGGACGCTGTCCTCGCGGGAGCCGGTGAAGCCGTGGGAGAAGACGACCTTGAAGCGGGCCTCCTCCTTGGGGACGCCGCTCTCGCAGTAGGCGAGGTGGCGGCCGTCGCGCAGCCTCAGCCTCGTCGCGGTCACCGGCGGGCCACCCTCCGTGCCGCACGGCCTCGGCGCCGGCGGCTCGACGGCGCGGGACATCCATCCCGCGAGCGACCCCAGCAGCGCCGTCGCCGGCGCCGGCGTCACCACGCTGCCCTTCGCCACCCCCTCCTCGTCCCACACCTGCGGCATCGACGTCACCCACATCTTCTCCGTGCGCGCGCGGATCGGTCGAGCGAAATGTGTATGAGTGTATGATATGCGGTGTGGCTGCCGATCGGCTTGCTTGCTCACCCGCTACCGAGCGCAGGCGTCAACCACCGCTACTTATAAGCGTGTGATTACGCCGTTGCGTGTGTTGGTGGGTGACCCGGCCGATCGAACGGCTGACCGGCTCTCGCGCTCAATTCTCCAGAGAGAGAGAGAGAAAAAAGTTGGTGAGTGACCACTCACCTACCCCCGTGGTTTGGACGGGTGCATCGAGTGGAATGCGGAATACTAGTTGTACTGGTTGGTTAATTGCTTGGCGGGAGGGTGGCCTTGTGGTGTTTGACCGGGCGAGCGCCAGATATTGTCGTAGCACGAGTGGTCAGTGCGTGGAGGCATTGTGTGGCGTTGGTTGGTGGTTCTTCCACGGTCGCCGGTGATATGCTAACGCGGAGTTGCGGAGGCGGAGGCCGCGGAGCATTACTTGGAACTAATATGGCTGTGTTTAGGTCACACTTAACTTTCCTCCAACTCCTAACTTTCCATCATATCCAAAACTTTATTACACACATATAAACTCTTAACTTTTTTTTCCAAACTATCAACTTTCTAAACTTCTTCCTAATTTCAGAAACTAAACACAGCCTACATTCGTTCGTTTGATAGAATTCCAACTTCTAAATTTAATTTTAAAATTTAAATTTGGAGTTAAATTCTAGAGCAGTTTAAACACAGCTCCATTTTTATAATTCATTTTGTAATAGCGCTTTAGCCAGCTTCACTCCCACTTTAGATTAAGCTGAAACAATTTGACTAGGTCTTAGCTTTAGCCTTAAGAATGTTAGAATAATTGGGCTAGGCCCAACTTATAATATTAAATCTCAAAGGCCCATAATAAATGTTGAGGATAATAATACCACCTCAGGATTTAAGCGAGAAATATCTCAACCTAAATAGGGAGTTATTGGAGGCTCCCTGTTGACCAGTTGAGGTGGGGGTCGGAATGCCACACGCGCGCGCGCGCGCCGGGGCGTGGGCGTGGGCGTGGCGTGACTGGCTGGCGGCGTTTGGAAGGAGCAGTGCCTCCGAAACCACACCTTCGCCTGAGATCTGCACCGGGTAGGTGGATGATCAGGTTTTTGGGGAGTGCCTCCCGCACGATTGCTCATCGCCATGTCTGGAGTTGTCGCCGCCACTGCTGGCGGAGGTGGTACGCCGCCGACAGGAGCTGGTGCGTCAGGAGGTGCCGTGAACGACAACAACAACGGAGGCAATTCTGCCTCACCATAGCGCTATTCCTGTTCCCATTGTTAGCGCTATTGCTATACTATGGGCGCTATGTTCTTGTTCCTGTTCTACATGATGCTATACTATGTGCGCTATGTTCTTGTTCCTGTTCTACATGATGCTATACTATGTGCGCTATGTTCTTGTTCCTGTTCTACATGATGCCTCTAGCATGTTATCGCGTTACTGGTATGTTCCTGTTCCTGACATTCATGATGCGCATAGTATGCTACTGGTTATGTTAAGATCACCCTACACTGCTTATGCCATGATCATTGCTTTAACTTTTTGGATTAAAATATGCCGATTAATGACTATATTTCCAACAATCCAAAAACCTGATGGGTCATTTTCGGTAGTTGGCTTTGCTGCTGCACTGAAACCACATGCTTTTGATGGTTCAAACTATAAGAGATGGAAAGCACGTGCACTATTGTGGTTGACAGCGATGCAGTGCTTCTATGTTTCACGGGGCAAACGAAGTGAACCACCTCTTTCTCCTGAGGAAGAGGCTAAGTTCGAGGCTTCGGATTGCCTGTTCCGTGGAGCATTGATCAGTGTACTCGCTGATAACATAGTGGACGTGTACATGCACATGCCTTCTGGGAAGGACATGTGGGATGCACTTGAGGCCAAGTTCGGAGTTTCTGACGCCGGCAGTGAGCTGTATGTCATGGAGCAGTTCTATGACTACAAGATGGTCGATGACCGTTCTGTAGTAGAACAAGCTCATGAGATTCAGATGTTGGCTAAGGAACTTGAGAACAACAACTGTGAGTTGCCGGACAAGTTTGTGGCGGGTGGCATTATTGCCAAACTACCACCTTCTTAGTCGGACTTTGCCACTTCTCTAAAGCACAAGAGACAAGAGTTCAGTGTTCCTGATCTCATTGGCTCTTTAGGTGTTGAGGAGAAGGCGAGGGCAAAGGACGTGCGGGGCAAAAAGGTTGAGGGAGGTTCTAGTGCCAATATGGTACAGAAGAAGAACCCTCATGCATCCTACAACAACATGAAAGTCAAGCCTGATGTCAAACCCAAGGCTGCAACCAATTTTAAGAAGAAAGGCAAGGGAAAGGCAAAGGGAGACTGCTTTGTGTGTGGCAAGTCTGGGCATTGGGCCAAGGACTGTCCTGAGCGCAAAGACAGGAAGTCTGCCAACATGGTCATTAGCGAGGGCGGAGGAACATCGGGGTACGGTAAAATATTACCTACAGTTCTCTCTGTTTTTCATTCACCTGATTGGTGGGTGGATACTAGTGCTAATATTCATGTATGTGCTGACATTTCTCTGTTTTCTTCTTATCAGGTCGGGAGAGGTTCCTCCTTGTTGATGGGAAACGGGTTGCTTGCGGCTGTTCATGGTGTTGGTACGGTCGATCTGAAGTTTATTTCGGGAAAGACCGTGCAGCTGAAGAACGTGCAGCATGTCCCTTCAATAAAGAAGAATCTAGTTAGCGGCTCTCTATTGTGTAGAGAAGGTTTTAGACTTGTGTTTGAGTCCAATAAATGTGTCGTATCTAAATATGGGACTTTTGTTGGAAAAGGTTATGACAGCGGAGGCTTGTTCCGCTTTTCTTTGAATGACATGTGTAATAATCATAATGCTGTGAACCATATTAGCGAGAATGATGAGTCTAATGTGTGGCATTCACGACTCTGTCATGTGAATTTCGGTTGTATGACGCGCTTAGCTAACATGAGTTTAATTCCAAAATTCACTTTGGTCAAAGGTTCCAAGTGCCATACTTGTGTTCAATCGAAACAACCTCGCAAGCCTCACAAGGCATCTGAGGCGAGGAATTTGGCACCTCTAGAACTTGTTCATTCCGATTTGTGCGAAATGAACGGCTTGTTGACTAAAGGGGGAAAGAAATATTTCATGACACTGATAGATGATTGCACTAGATTTTGCTATGTGTATCTATTGAAAACAAAGGATGAGGCATTGCATTACTTTAAAATCTATAAAGCTGAGGTAGAAAACCAACTTGAAAGGAAAATCAAACGGTTGAGGTCTGATAGAGGTGGGGAGTATTTTTCCAATGAGTTTGCATCCTTTTGCGAAGAGTTTGGAATTATTCATGAGATGACGTCTCCCTATTCACCCCAATCAAATAGGGTGGCCGAAAGAAAGAACCGTACTCTAACTGAGATGGTGAATGTCATGTTAGACACTGCGGGGCTTTCCAAGGAATGGTAGGGTGAGGCAGTTTTGACTGCGTGTCATGTCCTGAATAAAATTCCAATGAAGCATAAGGAAGTAACACCATTCGAGGAATGGGAAATGAAGAAATTAAATCTCTCATACCTACGAACATGGGGCTGTTTGGCCAAGGTAAATGTACCTATAGCAAAAAAGCGGAAACTTGGACCAAAAACTATTGATTGTGTGTTTCTTGGTTATGCTATCCACAGTGTGGGTTATAAATTCTTAATAGTAAACTCTGGAGTACCCGACATGCATGCTGGTACAATTCTTGAGTCCAGAGATGCTACATTCTTTGAGAATGAATTTCCTATGAAATATACACCTAGCACTTCTAGTAAAGAAACTGTCATGCCCCATGAGCACTTTGCACCGATAGAACACAATGATCAAACGCCTGAGGAAAATCCTGAGGAGGACAACATTGTAGATACTCGCAAGAGTAAGAGACAAAGGGTTGCAAAATCCTTTGGAGATGACTACATTGTATATCTCGTGGATGACACCCCAAGAACCATAGAAGAGGCATATTCATCTCCTGACGCTGACTACTGGAAGGAAGCAGTACGCAGTGAAATGGACTCGATTATGTCTAATGGTACTTGGGAAGTCGTTGAGCATCCATATGGGTGCAAGCCCGTAGGATGCAAATGGGTTTTCAAGAAAAAGCTTAGGCCTGATGGTACAATCGAAAAGTACAAGGCAAGGCTTGTGGCCAAGGGTTATACCCAAAAGGAAGGCGAGGACTTCTTCGACACATACTCACCAGTTGCTCGCTTGACCACGATTCGAGTACTACTTGCTCTGGTAGCCTCTCATGGTCTTCTCGTCCATCAGATGGACGTTAAGACAGCTTTCCTAAATGGAGAGCTGGAGGAGGAGATCTATATGGATCAACCAGACGGGTATGTACTAGAAGGTCAGGAGGGAATGGTGTGTAAACTATTGAAATCCTTGTATGGCCTCAAGCAAGCACCTAAGCAATGGCATGAGAAGTTTGACACCACGCTTACATCTGCAGGCTTTGTTGTGAACAAAGCTGACAAATGTGTATACTATCGCTATGGTGGGGGAGAAGGGGTGATCTTGTGCTTATATGTCGATGACATACTGATCTTTGGGACCAGCCTTAATGTGATTGAGGAGGTCAAAGACTATCTGTCCAAGAGTTTTGAAATGAAGGATTTGGAAGAGGCTGATGTTATTCTTAACATCAAACTACAAAGAGGAGATGAGGGTGGGATTACACTTGTGCAATCCCACTATGTGGACAAGGTTTTGAGTCACTTTGGATATAGTGACTGCAAGCCAGCTCCTACTCCTTATGATCCCAGCGTGCTATTAAGGAAAAACCGAAGAATAGCAAGGGATCAACTGAGATACTCTCAAATCATTGGTTCATTGATGTACTTGGCTAGCGCAACGAGGCCTGACATCTCATTTGCTGTAAGCAAGCTGAGCCGGTTTGTCTCAAATCCGGGAGATGATCATTGGCAGGCTCTGGAAAGAGTAATGCGCTATCTAAAGGGCACTATGAGCTATGGAATTCACTATACCGGGTATCCAAAAGTACTAGAAGGGTATAGTGACTCAAACTGGATATCTGATCCTGATGAGATAAAAGCCACAAGTGGATATGTGTTCACACTTGGAAGTGGCGCTGTTTCCTGGAAGTCTTGCAAGCAAACCATCTTAACGAGGTCAACAATGGAAGCAGAACTTACAGCACTAGATACTGCGACAGTTGAGGCCGAGTGGCTTCGTGAACTCCTGATGGATTTGCCGGCGGTTGAAAAACCAGTGCCAGCTATCCTAATAAACTGCGATAATCAAACAGTGATTATTAAAGTGAACAGTTCAAAGGACAATATGAAGTCATCTAGACACATCAAGAGAAGACTGAAATCTGTCAGAAAGTAGAAAAACTCCGGAGTGATAGCATTGGACTATGTCCAAACGGCTAGAAATCTGGCAGATCAGTTTACCAAGGGGCTACCACGTAATGTGATAGACAGTGCATCGAGGGAAATGGGCTTGATACCCACCTAAGGTTGCATAATAGTGGAAACCTGTCCATTGTGATCGGAGATCCCGTGAATTTGGATGGTGAAACAAACTATTGTGTGACTGAGAGAAGAGACCCTTGAAAATGGCTCATTTTCATGATGTGCTTCTCTTCTTTCTTGCATGGTAGGATGGTTATGTCTTAATGTGATCCGAGTGGCTTTTCCAAGCAGAGATGTTGACCTGCAGAACATCTCAGAAGGAACACACCTATATGAGTTCGACTGCTAGTCACAGTCTATGAGGTTTGGGCGATCTCTAGATACTCATGAAAGGCCTGGAGTTTGACTTATATGCTCCAAACAGAGGGGATGCGAACGGCAGCCCAGTACCAGTCAAGGTTCTGAGTGAAATCTGATCACACAAAACTCACAATTCAAGGCATAGTCCATTGTTCAGTTGTGGTCTGATGTAGCTCATTTCCTAGGTGGAAGTTCAACTTAACAGTCTCCACCAAAACCCTGGTATATCAAACAGGCACAACATTGAGAACATTTCTTATGAGCCTTGAAATTTGGTGGGGATTGTTAGAATAATTGGGCTAGGCCCAACTTATAATATTAAATCTCAAAGGCCCATAATAAGTGTTGAGGATAATAATACCACCTCAGGATTTAAGCGAGAAATATCTCAACCTAAATAGGGAGTTATTGGAGGCTCCCTGTTGACCAATTGAGGTGGGGGTCGGAATGCCACGCGCGCGCGCGCGCCGGGCCGGGCCGGGGCGTGGGCGAGGGCGAGGGCGAGGGCGGGGCGGGGCGTGGCTGGCGGCGTGCGTGCGTCACGTCGCTATCCTTTTGCAGCCACTAACCCACGTTCCCATGATTCTCTCCGCAACAGCGCGTCCATGTTCTTTCTCCTGATAGATAAGGAGGCCGCGAGTCTGATCCGTTTTCTTCGCTTCTTTCCCGGTGTTAGTTTCTCCTTCTCCGCGCCTGAGTTGCTCTCGCTTCTTCGCTTCTGATCTCTTGCGCGCACGAGAGATTGGAAGGAGCAGTGCCTCCGAAACCACACCTTCGCCTGAGATCTGCACCGGGTAGGCGGGTGATCAGGTTTTTGGGGAGTGCCTCCCGCACGACTGCTCATCGCCATGTCTGGAGTTGTCGCCGCCACTGCTGGCGGAGGTGGTACGCCGCCGACAGGAGCTGGTGCGCCAGGAGGTGCCGTGAACGACAACAACAACGGAGGCAATTCTGCCTCACCATCCAGCGGAGGGCCATTCTCGGGGTATAATCTTCTCCTCCTGCTACTGTTGTTAGCGCTATTCCTGTTCCCACTGTTAGCGTTATTGCTATACTATGTGCGCTATGTTCTTGTTCCTGTTCTACATGATGCCTCTAGTATATTATCGCGTTACTGGTATATTTCTGTTCCTGACATTCATGATGCGCATAGTATGCTACTGGTTATGTTAAGATCACCCTACACTGCTTATGCCATGATCATTGCTTTAACTTTTTGGATTAAAATATGCCGATTAATGACTATATTTTCCAACAAAGAAGAGATAAAGCTAAAGTTGAAGGCGTGCCAAACAAACCCTGCCCCTCCACGGATCTAGCTGCCTGAAATGTAGCGACTTTTGCTCTCTTTTTTTTTCCATTCCGGCGGGTAAAATTAACGTGCGTCCTTGAGCATGGGCGTAAATGCAGGGCAATGCGATCGATCATGCGGTTGCCACTTACGACTTACGAGTGGTCGGCCGCCGGCGAGGATAATATGATCTCGGTTAAAAGGGCGCGCCGCGCGCGCACTATTGCTTTTCCGCCTGGAAGTGGATGTAGGCATGGATGGATATATCGCACTTTACCCAGTACGTATCGGGCGTGGATATGGTGCTGAATGAATCGCGTGGAAATCGTGCCTTAGCTCCAGTACAGTGCTGATCTTTACGGAGCACGTAAGATATGTACTAATTGAGAGGCGAAAGTTATACTACAGTCCCACAACAGTTGTCCAAAGGAACGTATCTGCTAGTATACGTACGATTCATCTGTAGCCACACGTCGGTTGAGAATCTACGGTGAAATAAGCTGGGCTTGCAAGCTCCTACTCTGATTTCCCAAACTCTCTTCTCACGTTTTTCACGCGCACGCTTTTCAAACTACTAAACGGTGTGTTTTTTTTTCAAAAAGTTTCTATACGAAAGTTACTTTAAAAAATCATATTGATCTATTTTTTAAAAAATTTTAGCTAATACTTAATTAATCACGCGCTAATAGATCGCTCTGTTTTTTTTTTTTTTTGCATGGGAGATGGGTTCCCAACACCCACCTCCGAACACCAAGTCGTCATGACACAAGAAAAACATGCTTAAAACTTTACATCCAGTATTTTTCGTAGAGTGACCGTGTGACGTATGAAAAATCAATTTTCCTCCACGCACTCACTAAAAGCACCGATCACACAACTCACCCTCCGTGGGTCGCCGTCTCACCATAATGAGCATTGTGTATTTGTGTACTTGTGCCGTGTTTAATTGTTTTGGCATAAATTTTTTAATGTATACCGACACATATATAAATATTAAATATAAACTAATAACAAAACAAATTATAGATTCCGCCTGTAAACTGCGAGACATATCTATTAAGCCTAATTAATCAGTCATTAGTAAATGTTTACTGTAGCACCATATAGTCAAATCATGGCATAGTTAGGCTGAAAAGAATCGTCTCGCAATTTACATGCAAATAGTGCAATTGATTTTTTTATCCACATTTGATGCTCCATGCATGTGTCCAAACATTTGATGTGACAGAAAAGTTGGAAGTTTAAAGGGAACTAAACATAGCCTTGGTCGCTCAACACCCGTCATGTTTTTCCTGCCGGCTGCTACGTTAAGTTCTTTCAAGTATTTGATGACTTCCTGAATTCCAACTATAGCATAGCCCTCATACAATAACTGGACGAGGGTCCCCATACGTTACAGGTGAACCGTAAATGCTTCTGCCTGCAAAAATTGCTCCTTCCAATGGTTTCACAGGCGATCCCTTAATAAGCCCGCATACGACAATAGGTGAATTATCGCAGGCGAGTCTCTTAAGGAGCAATATAGATTGATCGATATCCAGTTCAATAAAATTACAGTTGCATACCAAATCCAGCTTCTACTTTTAAAATCTATCTCTGTAAAAAAAAAATATGCTAGCAGGAGGCGAGCCACGGTGGGATCATGGCCTCGTGAGGAATCGCGTCGCTCCTGCACGGTTCGTGTAACTTTGTGCGCATCAACTTGGCCTCGCGAATCCATGGCTCATGGCTCCGTGTTGGGTGAACCTATGGCTTCGCCTCGCGATCCACCCACCACCCTCGATTGAGCGGCAACGGGTTGAACGGGGCACCGACAAAGAGAAACACTGGCAACGTTGCTACAACGGCGCAACAAACAAGACGCCGATGAGCTCATCCTCTCATCTACAAGATCGACGACTACCATGGCCGCCTTCTCGACTGCCTCTGGTGCTTCTCTGCCCGGATCGAAGAGCCGCACCACTTAGACTGCTTGTTAGCCTTGAAACTCAATGGCAGAGGAGGGGGCTCATCAACCGAGCTACGAGGAAGGAGGAGAAGAGGGGGGATGGTGGCGGAGGCCTCCTCGAATGAGATGTCGTCGTGACCTCGTCGATCACCAGTGCTACCTCATCGACCGATTTTCGGGGAAGAAAAAGAAGAAGGGGACGGCGGTGGTGACCTCCTAGAACGAGTTGCTAACGCTACTCGACCAGTCTTCCATAGGATCTGATGCGGGTCTTGTTGGATCTAAAGAAGCAATAGGCTTTGCTAGATCTGAAGCGAGGAGGCAGGAGCCTCCTCAACCACTGTCATGACCTCTCGACCATCAGTGCTGCCTTGTCGACCGAGCTACAAGGAAGGAGGGGAAGAGGGGGATGGCGGTGGCGCCTCCTCAAACAAGCTACCACCACTGCTTGACCGGTCCACCGCGACATCTAAGGTGGGGGGTCATCGGACCTGAAGCGAGGAAGCGAGAGCCTCCTCGACCAGTCCACGGCGGCCATGGCATGGGTTGAGATGGTGTCGTGTGGGAGAATGAGAGATGACGGTGGCGAGAGACCTGGTCGCCGTCGAGTGGAGCTCGATGTGGAGATAGGGGAGAGAGCATGGGTAGCTCTCCATCAGCATCAGCTCATGAAGTAGGAGGCATAGGGATGGGTGAGGGTCAGTGGGGAGAAGAGATTTTATATTACTTTCCGAATTTTTGGGTGTTTAGTGTTAAATTTTGGACCTCTTTATAGATTAAAAAAAATGTGAGGACTAAATAAAAAATACTAGGGGCTGAAATAAAAATTTAAGTCTACATCTCAAACAACTTGTATCGCCGGAAATTAGCTTTTCAGTGATGTTGTTTCATCCTTGATGGTACTTAAGGGTGTGATCTGTATTGAACGTGCCCTAATTAACGAGTCTCTCTCTATCTCCATCCAGAATAAAAGCGTGATGGGAGATCTTTGTCTTGAACCAAAATTCTCGCAAGAAAGTTGGAAGCTTTACAGTGATGATTGCTTCCACACACACTCATAACTGGTTTTCAAGCTGGGTAATGAAAGTTGCGTTGTAAAAAGAAATCATTTGGAATTGTCAGCAGTTCTTTATTATTATTAAAAAAAAGTATGAATTACCCCTAACTCAAAAACCAAACGTCGCTCACTCTAAACTTTTATTATTATTCTCGTTTCACCCTCTCGGGAGGAATCAGGATGGCGTGCAATCTGCCATTGCCATGTATACACATCTTGGTTTCATTGCTCACGCTAAGCAAGACGTCGCTGCTGGACCCCAAGAATTATCGGACAGGTCAATTGCCCATCAATCATGTCCTTGATGGCCTGTTAATTGACATGGAAAACGCCATATGGAAATATACGTGTTCGGTCAATTCAATAAGAGCAAGACCATTTCTTCATCTTCATGCATTCCACTCCTTACGGAAAAATCAGTCCTTACAATTTGGAACTCTGCCTGCTCTGGCCGGCACTCGAATTGGAGGCAGCCAGAATTTAACACAGGACTTTTGTCCGTGAAGGTATGCACTTGTTAGTTGTTGCTGTCAAATGACATGATAAGCAAAGAATTGTTTGCGTTGCCTTGTGGTTGGAATTGGGGCCAGCAGAAGTGAGGACGAAGATAAACAAACAATCACGGCGATTTAAAAACGAGTCGTACACTTGAATTGGAGCAATACTTTCATACCAACCCTCTTTGATGATCAGAAAGCATAACTTTTCGTATAAAAGGAGCAGAGCTAGCATGCATGATTTGTTCAGATTTTTTGCTCCTTGTACAATACTACTCCACATAATATAGGTTTATTCCAAGCCAATTTACAGTGAAACAGAACATGGTAAAATCAATTTTAGGTGTGTTCAGTTTGATGAAAAAATAAACCCTACCAAATTCTGCTAACACTAAAATTTAACAAGGTTTAGTAAATATAAAAAATGATAAGGTAGAGATACGTGCGCATTGTTTGGTTTAGCACGGGCGACGGTTGAAAGGCGGGGTATGGTGTGGTAGGGCATTTGAGACATGTTTAGATTGCTACTTCATTAAAATTTGACAATATTAAAACTTGGTAATGATAAAAATGGTAACAAAGTTAGCAAGCCCTTCATTAAAAAAAAAGGTGAATAGCCAATATGCTCGTGAATGTTTTGTTCCGGACTTAGTTTAGTCCTTTGACGTTTCAATTTACCCCCAATAAACCCTTAAAATATATCATTTGACTCGACATAATCTTTGGACCTACCGAAAACACTACGTGTGTGTGCCATGTCATTCTCACATGCAAGGATAGCAATCAAATGACCATTTATCCTTATATGTACCATATTAAAGAAAAAAGAATAAAAACAAAAAAGAACTCCCATTTACTCATGATAGAAACAATATTGAGCCAACATATTATTTGTTTATTTTATATAGATAAGGGGGGTAAGAGCAAAATTTGTGTAATTTGCTGATAGACATTGTAAAAACGTGTCACAGCTGAAATACGCTCTAAAACCCTAGGAATTTGCTTGAGGACACTTTTGATTCAATTGGAGAGAAAAATTCTTCAAAAAAAAAATGAGAATGCCCCTAGGGTCAAAATTTTTTGAGCTGAGGCTGAAGTGAAGATAGAATAGATAGAATATGCTAGTGATTTACTTGGGGTGATGATAAATTTAGAGTTGCGTAGTTTCTAAATTTTTACTCTAACAGTATGTTTGAAGCTTGTGGTACTAGGAACATTGTCGTCTTGCTTAAAATTTTCTATCTTCAATTGAGTAAAAAGTGTCCTCTAACAAATTATTGGTTTTTAAATGTTCTTATCCGTGCCACATTTTTCAATGATTATCAATAAATTACATAAATTTTGAATATCTTGAAGCAAAATTTGTCTTATTCAATTGTTGCTCTTATGTGTGCGGATAACGTGGCACATCCACAGGGTGTTTTTTGTGGATCAATCAAGAATAAGTTGAGTGAAATGATAGATCTCCAACCAAATCTACAGCGAAACTTCAGGGACATTATTTGCTACTCATCGGGAAAAGAAAACTTAGCATGTGTTCCTGGGGCTTCTCTCCTGTCCGTGGGTATAGGGAGGTATATCACATATCGAGTAGTTGGATGCACTTTTCAAGTCATCATGACTAAAATGCATCATGAAAGGTGAGAAAGCAACTCAAGCTAAAAAAAAAAACGCAACCACCACAAGCAGGCAGATAATGTTGCATTCCCGTTTGTTTTCATATGTTTTCCGATCCTTTTGCACATTCATTCGTACAAAAATTTTCTTGAAGTGATATTGCAGCAGGAGAGCTGCTTGCTGTTTGTTCAACAACAGAAGCAGACAAGTCTAAGAAACAGCTGCTTCAGTTGGGCCGTAGTGGGTTTCCACGCATGCGCGAGTCATTTTAGTTGGGCCGGGACGGGATTGTCACGCATGTGAGGCCTGTTCTAGTTGGGCCGTAACGAGAGGGCCATAAACTACTTGGACTGCGTTTCAAGGAGAAGTCAACAAGATGACAAGAGCGTGCCACTTCTCTCCCAAGTCCTGGTCTCATGGAGGAAGAACAAATGAACAATGCTCCGAGTAGCCATTTTGAGATCATCAGGACGGGAATGATGGTTCTTAAATGTTCCATCGTTACACTAATTATGATAATTATGAATTATACACGTGCTATTATAGTCAGAAACAATTAATTGTGAGGCATTTAGAACATTTCGTCCCTACAAGAACTCTTTGCGTTTTTTTTTATTATTTTAGAGATGAAACAAGATATCACAAAAAAAAAAGAACTAATATGTAGAGAGACTGCATTGTAACTTGTAAGCACATCAAGTAAAATATACAACAGAATTAGTCCACCATTGCCTTCCAATAGAAGAGTAGATAAATCGGTCTTACATACCATGGTTACTCTGGTTTATTCACTCCGGGTGGCAGTGGTATCATAGACTCAAAAATGATACCCACCTCTAACTCAAATACCGATACAAAACCAGTATGCGATGAATATACTTTGCTCCAGACACAAGGTACAAATGCATTCAGCATTCGTGGCCAAAAAAATCAAAACAAAAAAAACTGTTAGCCATTAATCTTGGGATTCACGTCTTGATTTAGCTCTGTTTTCAAGATCGCTGAACCGCTGGCTTAGAACAGAACTTGATCGATCTGATTCTGCAATAGAAGAACCTGCTGCAGGTACTGACTTGGATGCACCAAAAAGGTTGAAGGTCGGCTGTTGAGCCGGAGCAAACTGAGTTTCGATGGGAGGAAGATCTAAGAAACTCCTCACAGCTGGCTTCCGAAGAACTGAACCAAATAAAAAAAAATATTTGCACGTTAGGACCACAAAAAAAATGGAGGTTGCCAGAGGTCTGAAGCATGATAAATGACTTACCAAAACCATACCCAAGAGAGAACAAGTTCGATGTGACCCAGTAAAAGAAAATTGCCTGCAGAAGAAACGAGAAGCTGAATACCATCGATTTCTTTGTGTTAATATTAACACCATGCATCAATTTGTCACAAAAGACGGCACTTATGAAAGATCTAAATAGGCAGACCAAAAAAAGCCCCTTAGCAAAAGCAACTATAAGGACAAGTGCGGAACCCTGACTGTCCTTAGCAATACAAGCTATGCAGTACTTGCTAAACAGTAAAACCTAGCTGCTCAGTTTTCATTCTACTGCCTATCTAGTGTAGTTTTATAGTGACTGTATTCCTCACTCGTACTAAGATATAAACTAAAATTTTGATATCTCTGTTGATCGAACCTCACTTCGTCAAACTTTTGCCCGACTGATGGTGAAATCATCTTGGTTAGTTGGTTCTTGGGGTGTTTTAAGTTAAAGTTCAAGCTTTTCTCTTGAGACATGCAATGTAGTTTTGAGTATCTCCAAACTCCTAGTTTTCTCGTAAATTTTCCCACAGTATATGAATTATGTAAACTTAGATTCTGAGTACTTGATAGTTCATACCTTGGGAAAGCTCATCGTAAATGGAATAGTCAAAACAGCCATTACTCTAGAGAAATTCTTCATCGTCTTCAACATAGGATTTCCTTCCATGCCATCTTGCATATTTAACTGAAAACCGCAACATAGTTTCGTAACTAACTATACAATAACATAAGATGCATGAATTGTGTTTGCCAAAATGGTGACCTACATCATACCTCTACCGTAACCAAGAAAGTAAGCGATGTCAACATTGGGAGAATTAAAAGCTCATCAGGAGTTGTCAAATCAGTAAACCAATATATCCCGCCTCCTTTGAAAGAAGGAACTTTCTCAACCATGTTTGATATCTGAAATTGGAACAGAGTACAGAACAAATGCTAGAAGTTAAACATCAGGTAAATGTTATTGCAAGGTGGAACACAGTGTGGCATTACTAGTTTAGAAGTAATAAGGAAGTGGTGCAAACTTACGGCAAAGAAAAAGCTCATGAATATAGGTGCTTGGATGAATAGACCCTTCAATGGTGTCAGTGGAGTTACGCCATGCCTGAAGACAGCCATGAATTTTTTTAAAAAAAGATATTTCACGACTACTAAGTGAATACAGAAGTGGTTAGGTTATATTGCAGTGGCAAACTCAAGTTCAGCGAGACGTGTAAATGTTAAAAAAGTATGTGCTAAGAGGCAAAAACAAGAAAAGAAGAGGCACTTCCAGATCATAAGTGAACAAAAATGAACAAGTGAACATATACCTTAGAAATAGCTCGCCCAATTTCCTTTTCCCCTCTAGCATTGACTGAGGATCAGTTGACTGAAAAAGTAAACGGGATTGATTATATCATTAGTTAATAGTTATTTAAGTAGTCTTTTGAAAAGTTTAGAATTAAGGCTTCTGCAAAAAAGCTATCGATATGGGATCAGTGTTGTCCAATACACAAATATGTGTTTTCTTTCCTTTCATTAAAGGCATGCTTGGTTACCCTGCTGGCTGCTAGATAAAGCAACTGGCCAAATAGCATATGCTCACCTACCAACAGCAAGTATTTGGTAAAGCTCAAAAAAACTTGCGCTGCCAAGCAAAATCATTGCCCACATGACCAAGGCGACTCTCCAGTGGAGAGCAAAACATTTAAAAGCTCGTCACTTCTGTGGCGGTTTGATCCTCTACTACATGGTTTCAAATAGATAATGCGGCATTTTAGGACATTACTACACTTCCTATGAAAAATGCACTTTTAAAGAAATGGACCAAAAACCTAGCCTACTAACCATGCTTCCTTCATCTGTTACTCGTGTGCTGGATTTTTCATTACCAGCAATGCGAGTTGAAGATATCTAAACACGGATTATTAGTGTACTTAGTATTGGAAACTCAGCTTAGACAAACTTGACTATAGTGGAAGAGTGTTCATGGCCCTGATTATGTCTAGCTAGATGATAGAAGATAACTAACGTAGCTACTTGCTACAAAAGCATTTGACCTTTCTTTGCCTTCAAAACCACACAGTACTATGGTTTACCACATTAGAGATACAAATAGCATGTTCAAGGTATAACATACAAAATGAATATTTAACTGAATAGAAATAAAGGCTTACAGTTCGCATCTCCAAATTAATGGCTTCAATTTCTGGCCGCATTGCCTGCATGATATAAGAATTCCAACTGAGGAAATACAACTAATGATCTTGCAATAAAAACCCAACAAGACTTATAGACACATTATAAGTGATTAAGTTAATAAGACAAAGCGTCCAGCCAAAGCAAGTAACTAACTAAGTTCGTACATCGTTGTAGGATCATAAAACAGGATCTGTGCTCTGGAAATTGTGCAGAATTGAGAACCCAACGTGTTCAACAGCCACTCTCAAGTTTTCAAACTTATCGACTTTAACAAATTTGCATCTCTGATGTAATACCATGGCAGCAAACCAAACATGCATATAATAAATTATTTGACTGTTGATAGAATCTACTGGTAGCTAAAATGCACACTGGTGAGTCAGTCTTTACATTTAGCTTCACCGTAGCCTTCATCTGGTTCAGCAGCAGTGGGACAGTTAGCGTCCGGATCAACAGTGACGTGAGCGCAATACAAGCCCACCTACACAATTATCAATGCATCAAACAAAATTCAGTTCACACAGAGGTTATCTCGATCAAATTTTTTGAAGCTTAGTTAGACAGCCACGACGAGGTTACCAGTTCAGCCCCGTCAAGGAATGGACGCCGTCGATGAGGTGCTGCAGGGCGGCGACCGGTGCAAACGAGTCGGCGGCCGCCGCGGCCACCTCCCCGGGGAACGGCGCCGGGGCGGAGACGGGTACAGACGCCGCGGCGTCCGCGAGGACGTCCGCCGGGACGGAGACCGAAGATGCGGCGTCAGAGAGGACCTCCGCGGAGGCATCGAGCTCGTCGTTGGAGCGGGGCGAGGTGGAGAGGCTGCGGCGGGACGCGTGGAGGAGGCCGAAGGGGAGGGGGAGGCCGAGCGCCTGAGATCTCGACGGCGAGCGAAGCGCGGAGGGGAGAGGCGGAGGTTGGGCGGGGGGCGAGGGGTTCTCGGAGTGGTCATCGTGGTGGGAGGGGAGGAGGTGGGAGACGGAGGGGTGGAGACGGCGGGAGAGGTGGCGGGAGAGGCCGGAAGCGAGGCTCCTCCGCGCGGAGAAAGCCATGGCGGCGGCGGCGGCGGTGGCAGGCGGCGAAATCGCGGGGAGATCTCTCGAGAGGGAGAAGAGAGGCTTAACACCAAGGCGAATATTCCTCCCAGTATGCTGCAACTGACACCTGGGTCCTACTCCTACGCTCTAGTGTTGTGGGAAGGAATAAGTTCAACGGAGGTCCCTCAACTTAACAGCGAGATTTTTTCGAGATTCCTTAACCATAAAACCAGAAATCTTCAACCCTAAACTATAAAAAACCGTCTAATTTGGGTCCTAAGGCAGTATGAATGGGCCGAGAGCCCTAGAATAGATGCCCATCATGAAAATATCTTCTTTCTCAAACATGGGCCGTTCGGCCCGTCAGTCGCGTTCCCATTTCTGCTCTGGAGAAATTGTACTACACTTTTTACTTCCAAGTTCTACTAGTACTAACATAAGATTAAAAAATAAGTTCTACTACTAACATAGACGATGAGCTGATGATTCCTGCACAACTATTGGGTTTTAGCGACAAAAGACATCTCTCTCTTTTTGCGACAAGCAAGCTATTCTCTTCTGTATATTCAGATTAACGTGAGAACTTGAATTACTAGTAGCACCGTAAAATACTACTTCATCCACTCTAAAATGTAAACATTTTTAATGTGGGCATAGGTATTAAAAAATAGATGTAAATGATTGGAGAAAGATTGTGATTGGTTGAGGAGATGAAGAAATTAAATGGATAATTATTGTGATTTGTTGATAGGGGTGATAGTTAGATAAATAACTTTATTTTGAAACAATATATTATATTATAGATAGCTACATTTTGATACAGATGTTGTACATGATCAATATATAAAATTCTCTTGCACCGAGCATTTTCTCCATGTTTTATCTGCATTTTTGCCTTCAACTGAGAGTTTGAAGGTTCTTTTTTCAAGGAGATCACTGGGATTAATGGGCTTAAGCTGTGCCGTCATATCGAGTGTCCGCTGGCCCACTGGGCCCGTGCGGTCTCTTCTGGCCTTTCTCAAGACCACACAGTACACACTGCTCCGTCACTGCAGCCGGCAGCTCAGCTATGTACGTTCGCCAATTCTTTCTGTCCCTTCTCTCGCTCACTCAAACTTGTCTCTCGTGCCAGCTCGACAGGCAGATTCTCCTACTGAAAGACTTTCCGAACTGCCTCCTGCATTGTTAGGCCTGATTTTAGTTCCCAACTTTTTTTTTTCAAATTTTTAAGTTTTTCATCACATCAGAATTTTTTTACACACATAAACTTTTAATTTTTTCGTCATATTATTTTAATTTTAATCAAACTTTTAATTTTAAGGTGAACTAAATACACCTTTACTTACTCCACTAGTCTACTGGAATCCCGCTCTACGCTTCTACTGTACAGTCTTAGAGAGGTTCTGTCGTATGCAATCTTATAACCAAAACTCCCACAAAAAATCTCGTTTTTTTTTTCACAGCTCCATCGTTTCGTTGTTTGGAGGAAAAAGCGAAACTGCATATTTGTAAAGAAAAAATAATGTGTGAATAAAACTTTTATATACGTGTTCTTAACGATCTAAATGTAAAGGCTAAAAAATAAACTACAATAAAAAAACTCTAAATTTAAGATTGAAAATTTAAATTTTGGTTGATAAGGATAAGTATAAGCATAAGAGAAAAGGATGTGACCTTCAGCTTCTGAGAATGTCATTATAAAATCTATAAAATGAACTAGAAATTAATAATTATGTTTTTCAACTTTTCTAGATTCTTATAAACTTACCGCCAACCAACTTTTCTAAAGAATCTTAAGCTTTCGAAAAATAACTATGAAATATTGATTGCCATAGCGCCATGCACTCTTCTCCTAGGATTGTAGTACAAAAAAGTACCTTCTTTTCTGTTGCACAATCACTCTATACATACTTGTGCAATAAAAACAGAAATAAGAAAACCAGTGTCTTGCTCTGCCTTTCTTTCCTCGTGTACTTCTCTACAGGAGAACTTGTGATACTGTGCAGAGAACTAGTATACTGTATTGCCATGCCTGTCTGATACACTAACAGTGACTTGTTGACCTCTATCATTGTTCCCTGGATAGTAATTCTAATGTACAGCAAAATCTTTGATTAATTAATTCAAAGAATTTACATGTCGGCTTTGGATAATGAGCCTGTAATAGTCAAACCAGCCGAACTTGCACAGTAGAAGTAATTGTGATGAGCTGCGTGCGAGTCAGACAGAAGGTTGGACTTGTGAAGGTATACTTCACGGAATATTATGTTTTTCAGACAGGAGTTAATTAATCAGCATGTGATAAACAATGATCTCGCATCTTTCCCCACACGTAGAAGAACCACGGACAACGAAGCATAGGGTGCCCTCCTAATCCTGCATTGATCTGAGTTCAAACGGATCGATTAAGAAATGCTCTGCAATTTGACACTTCCTCAACGAGCTCAGTTTGTATTTTAACTCTAGCTAAGTACTAGCTCGAGTATAGTCTCCAAGTAGGCCAAGAAACCAATCCGTTTATACATGTTGACTAAATGGCAGATTTGCTGGTAAAGTGATACGCAAATCCCTGCAGCTTTGTCATGAAATGGCTATATATAGCCCTTCGAGAGCTATTACTGACCACTGTCTTCTGAATAAACTTACTTTATACAGAACGTACGCGTAGTATAGGTTGTTGCAGTTGGGCATAATATAGAGACAAATTCGCTGTTTCGTCAATTAGTACGACTTGTTAATTATTTGTTAAGATATACTACTACTGTAGATTAGTTTAAATAATCAAATGCAAATCTCAGGTTCTTCCTTGGCTTCACATGGTGCAGATGCGACGAAAAGTTAATCAGCTAACATCAGAATAAGTGCAGAAGGGACGATAGATGATTCGTTGATTCTTTAATCTTACAGGTAGTACTGATGTGAAAGATTTTTAAGTTAGACGTATCAAGCCACTAATAAGAAATAAACAATTGGACGAGCCACATGATGGTTAAAGCAAACTTGCAGCTCCATGATAAGGGATTTGGTGTGGTGAATAGTTGAATATATATAGCACTTACACTGCTGTACTAAACAACTACTACCTCCATTCCAAAATATAACAACTTTGGCTATAAATCTAGACACACAGTTATTTAAAATTATAGCTAAAAATACTTATATTTTGAAACTAATGGAATATACAAATCAAGACTAGAATAAGCCAATATCTTGTAATCATAACAGGTCGTTGACCCGCCCTAATTTAGTGTCAGGATGACAACTAACATGTGTGAATGATTTTAGTACAGCCAGAACTCGCAGGTTCCATTAACTTAAGTTGATTCTTTTAGTTTGGCACAACCAAACATGTGTACGTTTTGTTTTTGGTCCAAGTATACAAAACAAGATTAGATATACCGGACGAACTTATATGTTAACTATTAGCAGGCAGAGGCGAGTGCCAATATGTCCATGATAATATGATACTGTGTGCATGAATTGTGATAAACAACTAACAACTGATCAAGTAATTAAACAAATCGTACCGAAGGTATCATCCGAACAAACAGCAATCAAGAAACATTATCAACCATGCATGGTACTTAACGTACACTTTCGACATATACTACGATGGATAAAATTGTTGCGATCTCAATTGACATCTGGACAACAAGACAAGGAAATTTAATGGAACTAATAGAGATAACTGAAAACTCTGAGCAGACAGGTTCCCTGATTCTCTCATCATGTTTACGTAGCTTTTCTAGTCCAGTGGGCGCAGGATAAGAAGATGGAATTTCAAATAATGCTATGATATAGCAGTGAATTATTGGAAGATACGTACTCCCTCTTTCCTCTAATATAAGGTATTTTAATATTTTAGTTGTACTGTTTGACCATTCATCTTATTTAAAAAATTTAGAATTATTATTTATTTTATGTGTGACTTACTTTATTATCTAAAGTATTTGAAGCATAACTTTTTGTTTTTTATATTTGCACAATTTTTTTAAATAAGACGAGCGGTCAAACAGTGAAAAGTAAAATATCAAAATTCCTTATATTATAGGAATGAGCGAGTACTATTCAGTATCGGCGAATTATTTCTTTTCTTTTCTACGTCAGGTTTGCTGAGGTCAGACAGAAAAAAATTGCACCATACATGCCTCCAAAGTCCAAACCTCCACTATCTCGCCATTCCAAAAACCATAACAATGCTTGATTGGCCCAGTTCAAGGCAAGTTAGTCTAGCATTCATGATCTATTTTTATTATCTGAATGACTTTATTTGCTTTAATTTGATCAATAATCAGCTTCTTCCGTAAGATTCTAAAAGCAACTAAAAGAGACCATTTTCTTCCTCCGAGGTCAAGAACCCTAGTTAGTTCGTGCATGAACAAGTCTCGATATAAAAGTGGTACCAAAAGAGACATAATATAGGCACGCACGTACTAATGCTAGGCCTCAAGATTGTGTTTGCTTCCTTTGACCAGATGGTGGCACGGTCATATGACAAATGAATGAACAGCTGTTTAACTTTCTTGTCTGAAGCAGGTGGTAACCACATGCACGGCTGTTTATAATCTCTGTGACGACTGATGTAAGATGGAGAAGACGACAACGGGTTTGCATGGAGACCACCGCTTTTGACTTGTGCGCTCTGATGTGAGCATGCATGTGCTGCACATACACCTTGTTCTTCCTTGTCTTGAGGAAGAGTGTGGGTCATCATCCATGCCATGCTTAAGCAGTTGCGCACACTGTACTTCAATTCCTTCCTCGATCATGGATGCCTAATTGCATATAGTACCTAAGCTAAACCTAGCACTAATTAATCCGTTTTCCTGTACGTTGTACTCCTAGCAATTGATCAGTCCGTTAAGCAATTAGGCTACTTAATTATCATCTTTGACAAAATGCACTGTAGCACACGTGAAGTCAAGCTGACCGGCCGGTAACACGCCTTAAATAACCAGAGTACCGGTAATACAGTAGGGTAGGCATCACGCGGATTCATTGTGAGTTTTCTTTAGTTAATCAGATCGTACGAGCAGTTTGAACCGCTGGAATCCTAGGTTTGTAAAGCGACCGATCGATCGATGGCAAGAGAAGGAGAAAAAAAAAAGGTCGGTCAAAAAGGCCATAAGCTAAACGCACTAGCACGTCGATCAACAAACAGTTTTTGTATCCTAATCCTACTAGCCGCGCGCACCACGGGCGCGCGCGTAGCATCTAGCTAGACCGTGCGTGCGCGCATATGCACGGCTTGAGAAAGAGAAACCCAATCCATCCAAGGACGATGTGATAGATCTCTCCATGCAGTGACAACACGTACACCAAGTCGATCGTACGCCGCGTCGATCGATCGGCTCGCGCGAAAGCGAAACCCAACCCCCCCGTGCGAGTGCGACGCCCAACTTTTCCATCGGAAACGACGTGCGATGCGCCGCCCGCGCGCGCGCGTGTCGACGGAGGAGGCCGGCCACGTCGCGAGGACACAAGGGTGGCCATGCTCGTGCATGCACCTCAGCTCGCTATTGCATGCAGTGAGGAACAAGACGAGAGAGAGAGGTAGCTAGGCTAGCTAGCTATACTTGGACTGTGTGGCAACAGCGATGCATGGCAAGCCAAGGGAATAGAATCGCAAACGTACGCACTGGGAAGGTGTGGGAATCTTGGATGGATACTCTCTCCTCTCGTAGGAAAGCAAGTGAGTAGGGCCCAGTTACACAAACCACAGTCCACATCCCAATGCAAGGACGGCACGACTATCAAAGCATTTGCGAACATTGAGTCCCTAGTTCTGGACTGGACTGCCGTGGTGATGTCATCCTCTCCAGAGTCCAGACTCGGAAGCTAGCGAGTCGACGACCACTGTTCACTTCCACCATGCATTATCCATGCCCATTAATTTAAACTATGCATGCATGGACGACATGTTCTGACACGATAAAAATGAGGGCTTGTTTAGATCCATTTAGAATGTTAAGGGGCTGTTTGGTTTTCAGGGACTTATTTCAAGTCCCTGTCACATCGGATGTTTGGACACTAATTTGGAGTATTAAACATATACTAATTACAAAACTCATTCCATAAGCTTGGACTAATTCGCGAGACAAATCTTTTGAGTCTAATTACGCTATGATTTTGACAATGTGATGCTACAGTAAACCTTTGATAATTATGGATTAATTAGGCTTAAAAAAATCGTCTCGCGGATTAGCTCTCATTTATGAAATTAGTTTTTTATTAGTCTATGTTTAATACTCTAAATTAGCGTCCAAACATCCGATGTGACATGGGCTAAAAAGTTTTAGTCCCATCTAAACACCCCCTAAATGGTAAAAGTTTCAGTATTACAAAAGTACTAATTGGTGTTTAGATGCATCATGAACTTTTACCATTCTAGCACTAAAGTGAGAGAGAGAAAGAGAGAGAGTTATCCCAAAGCACTTTTTGGTACAATTTGCTACTATAGACTAATAAATGCCAACTACCATATCGTCAAGTTTTGCTACTGATGTTTAATCCAAAATGATAAAAGTGCTTTAAAATAGCAAAACGGATCTAAACAGGGCCTGATACTCCATATACTAGTATAAGTAGTACTGAATTTTATGCGCACGGTCAGATTTGCCATACATGCACGGGATGATCTACACCTCACTACGGAGTACTCCAGTATGATGATCAACTTCTACTTAGGATTTAACAGATGAAAACTGATGGACTTTTACGAAAGCGTTAGGTCTCAATTTATAAAAACCGATCAGTATTTACATGGTTTTCGTATTGCGTTAACCGAAAGTTATTAGTTTAATTTTACCAGTTTTCGATCAAATTTGGGTAAACTAGCTGAGGAACGGTTTTTACTTGAAAATCGATAAGTTAAACCTGCTTGTACTACTACTACCGGCATCATACTAACAGTTATCGTGGAGCGCACTAAACCGAATGCATTGCGTACATGGAATGGAACTGTGTAGTAAAGAAACTACCACAACCTCACTGACCAAAAGTACTCTACCACCAGATAAGGCCCGGCTAATCTGGTGTCATGCATGGCATTCGAATTACCTCAGCATAACATCACACTAACCAGTACTCTAAGAGCAGGTACAATAGCAGACTATTAGTCAGCTATAAATATATTTTAATGAGATAAAAGATGAGAGAGAATAGCAGCGGGCTACAGATCTATAGCCAGCTGCAGCACAGACTCCAAGACGCAGTGTGTATATGACTGGTGGAACCATATATTAATTGTATAGTAAACAACCATTGTATGAATTAGCTATTAAATTAGCTATAGATAAATTAGAGCTAGTAGTGAGACGTACTATTAAACTTGCTCTAATCACCAGTACTACTTAATTTGGTCCTGATCAGGTCATGGGGTTGCCTTTTGCCTGACTTTTTGTCATCGAGCACCCGGAAAGGGGAACCCTAATTTACTCCACATGGACGCGTACAACCGATGCACACACGCGAGTGATGGCAATGGCAATGCATCGACCGGCACAGGGCACAAAGTCGATAGGTTTTTGTGTGCGTAGCTTCTACTGTAGGAGTAGAGAGTAGCCACTAGCCAGGGGTCAATCCATCCATTCCTCCCTCCCTCTCGATTGTCGTTCTCCCCTTCAATTCAATGCCCGTGTCAAAAGCTGTCTGTCTTTTCTTAACTCGCATTGATTAGTCTGCTGCCACAAAACCCTGCTTGATTATGTCAGCATTGCATCAAGGGTACAATTATTATATCTCCTGCAACCTGATCACCTCCTTGTCTGAAGGGTGTTTGCTCTACTGAATGGAGCCATGCAGGCAGTGGTGAATGGTAGAATGAGTTTACGACCGGAGATCAGCTTCTTTCGACTTTGTGTTTTATGAAGTAAGTACTGCTAGCTTTTCTTTTTCCTGCTAGTAGGAGTACGTACGTACTCAGCGCATTTATATGGTGTGTTTAGTTTATAAAAATTTAGTTGAAATTGAAACGATGTGATGAAAAAGTTAGAAGTTTACGTGTGTAAAAAAGTTTTAATGTGATGAAAAAGTCAGAAGCTCGAAGAAAAAGTTTAGAATGCCCTAGTCTACTAGCTGTAGTACAATTAATCGACCTAAACCTCCAGTAGCTATGGAGAAATTAAGGTCGGAGTTAATACTACTGGTGCTAGCGGGACTAGCTGAAGCGTAGTCTGCACCGTAGGTTGGTCACGGCCGGTGGACGGGTGGAGCACTGCAAAAGATCGTGGATGGAACAGTATAGGAGTAGTAGGTTTAAAATTAACTGCAGGAAAGGAACGGCGACTAGCTAGTCTCTGTGGAGCGAGGGCAGCTCAACAGTAATGAAGGGCACACACCAGACGTGTAGGAGTCCTGTGACACGCGCTGTAGGAGTCCTACGACACGGGGGGAGGCACACCGTGTGACCATGTCACTAGCTAGGATTTTCCAGGCTAAGACTGTGTTTAGTTTCACGCTAAAATTAAAAAGTCTGAATAAATTGGAATGATGAAACGATGTGATGAACCGCGCATGAAAATAGTTTCAGTGAAAAAAAAAGAAAAAAAACTCAAAACCCTAGCCATCGGAGCAGCCCTAACGTCACCGCTCGCTCTCGTCGCTGCCGCCTACCATCGTCGCTCTCAAGGACGAAGGCGGCGGATCTGCCCGTTGTCATCACCGTCGGTGGTTGTCGTCACGGGGGAGGCTGGCGGCCACCAGATCCATGAGGGGGCGGCCACCGCTAGATCTGTGTGGGGGAGAATGGCAGCCACTAATCGACTCAGGGGAGGGCTGCTACAACCAGATCCGCATGGGGAGAGGGTCGTCGCCACACTGGATCCGCGCGAGGGGAGTTCCGTCACCCCTTGATCCATGTGGGGGACGCCTGCCTCCAGCTCCGTTGACCTCCGCGTGGGGGAGGGCCGCCGTCACCGTTACGCGTCTCCTCCACTCGGGGGAGAGGGGAGAATTTACTATTTGCCACTCTACCAAAATGCCAGTGCTCAAATACCACTCTCCTAAATTTTCATTCCCAAATGTCAACTGGGTCCACATGTCAGTCTCAGACGCTGGTATACGCGAGAGGAAGGGCCGTTGCAGTCTACCATTACTCCTGCCACGGTGGGAATAGACTAAATAGAGGAAAAGGTGTGATAAGAGAGAAGAAGGGTGGGAAGAGTAGCTCAGAAAAGGAGAAGATCATCCATCCGTCATAATAAAATGTACGCACACAGCTAGCTAATACTGAAGTAATAAATAGATTAATACAGTATAATTTTTAAAACAACTTTCATATAAAAACTTTAATAAAAAACATATTATTTAGTAGTTTAAGAAAAGTGCACGTGAAGCTAGAGGTCCCCATCGTTTGACTTATTTCCTAATAAGCCAAAACGGCTTATTAGAAAATAAAAATGAATTTGTAGGTAAAACTTTTATAAATGCGTTCTTGGTGACTTAAAAGCAAATGTTGAAAAAGAAACTATGTTGAAAATATCTTAAAATTAATCTTAAAATTAAGCTTAAAAATTCAAAATTTAGCTTTTTCTTTGATTGATTAGGCCATCCGATAGGAGCCAGAGTACTCAGCCCAGATGTATAATTGCCGGAGCTGTATAGCACTCACCCGTTTTTTTGACAAATTGGTCCTTGTAGAAAACTTATTTCGAAACTAGTCCTTACCAAAAACTATATCCAAAAATAGGCCATCGGCTCAGCGCCAGGCGCTGAGGTTGTTCTTATCTGCGCCAACGGGACTGGTGCTAACATCATGCCAGCGTGGCGGGCGAGGCGCGACGTGGCAGGGCCTCAGCGCCAATGCACTTGGCGCTAACACCTTGCACACGCTAAGAGCAAGTATAATAGTGAGCTATAAGCTTACTATAAGCTTAGGTGGAGAAGAGAGGTAGTGAAAAATTAAGAATGTTGGCTCTCATGCAAGAGCTACCTTATCACAAGCTTCAAGACAAATGCATTAAATGTGTAAGTGAGAGATAGAGAGAGGAGAAGAAAATTATAGCCAACCTTATAGCTAATCTATTATATATGTTGGTTTTAAGATAGGCTAATAATAAGAATTGGGCTCTATTATTATCCTTGCTCTAAATAAACCAATGTGCTGCAATGAATTAACAATGTCGCTAGTGGTGCAACGGGAGTTTCTTTCCTGCTGTACCTTATTACTAGGGTTCGAATCCCAGGTCAGCTATTTTTGTTTTTTTTAAATCATCAATCTACGTGCGTACATATTAATGATGATCTCCATTTTCGTTTTTTTATTCAAATCTTCAATATACTTTTTTTGTTTAAATTAATTTTTATTAAAAAGAAATATCACATTTAGTACAAATTTAAAAAGTAGAAGAATGGATTAAAAAAGTTTAGAGTCAACTTTTAAAAGAAATATCACTTTTTTATAAAAAAAGAAATTAGAAGAATGGATTTTAAAAAAACTTGAGTTTTTTTTAAAAAAATTAAACAACAAGTTGAGAACTAAGGGTAAGTTTCATTCTAAAATGTCACGTGTTTTTTTAAAATTAAAACAACACTTGAACTTGTAAAAGAAATATCACTTTTTTAAAAAAATATTTAAAAGAAATAACACATTTAGTACATATTTAAAAAAAAGAATGGACTTAAAAATACCTGAGCTTTGAAAAAATTAAAACCGCAAGTTGAGAACTAAGTAAAAAAAGTTTAGTAAAAACATAAAGGAGAGGGTTCGAACCTGGTCACTATAACGCCACCTTTCAAGTACCTACCACTGTGCTAAGCCAAACCTAATTGTTGCCTTTGCTTTTTCTTTTACCTAGCCAGTATAGAGGCCAGCGCCGCTGTAGAACATATTCCGATAACTGTAGATTGAAGATTTGAAAAAAAAAAAAAGAACGAAAAATGCTGCTGTGATGAGGATTCGAACTCTGGTGCTAGGTACACAAGCAAATGATCATACCATTGCACCACAAGTGCATTACTTATTAATGACCGCGCATATTTTAATTAGCCGTACAAGGGGTCCGCCCGGCACGCTAGCTCGATGTCAGCGCCAGTCCCATTGGCGCTGATAGGAACAACCTCAGCGCCAACGACGGTCTATTTCTAGATAGAGTTTTTGGTATGGACTAGTTTCGAAATAAGTTTTCTACAAGGACCGATTAGTAAAAAAAAACGGTAGCACTCACTGTTCATAGCTGCAACCACTGACATGTCTGTCCCATCAGCACCCATTCATATGGCATTGGCATTCTTGCTGCTTGGGGTCATTGTTGGGGCATTGTGTTGGATGGAGATATCATCAAGTACAAGCATGCACTGTGACTTGTACTCCTACCCGGCATCGTCCTATGGCCGGGGGGTACCAATCCGGCCGTGCGAACGCTGCGCCGTCCCGTCCCATCGATCACACGCGCGCGCGACCATGCAGGCAGTGCAGTAGAGAATCTGGGAGTGGGCGCGGCGCCGTAGGCAGCTAGCGCAGCGGCCGCCCATGCCCCCCAACCCCAACCCGGCAAGAGCTAAGCTAGGGGACGCGACGCGACGCAACCCGACCAGAACGACTAGCTTGCCCATGCCATGCCATGTGTCGATGGCTGGCTCCAGTACATGGCATGCACATGCTGCTGCTGTGATGCTGCTTGCATGCAGTGCTAGTATCTGGAAGCTATCTTGCCTACTGGCTACTCTCTGCCCCCAGCATTTCATTACACAACAGAGAGCGATCGCTACCGCTACGTACTCGTACCGGTGCGGCCGGGTTGACTTCTGGCAACATGGCTACGGGGGTGTTTAGATGGGGCTACATTGGATGTTTGGACGCTAATTTAGAGTATTAAACATGGACTAATAAAAAAATTAATTTCATAAATAAGAGCTAATCCACAAGATGAATTTTTAAGCCTAATTAATCCATAATTATCAAAAGTTTACTGTAGCATCATATTGTTAAAATCATGGCGTAATTAGACTCAAAAGATTCGTCTCGCGAATTAGTCTAAGCTTATAGAATGAGTTTTGTAATTAGTGTATGTTTAATACTTCAAATTAGTGTCAAACATCCGATGTGACAGGGACATAGAATAAGTTATTGGAAACCAAACAGCCCCTATGCATGCTGGCATGGTTGCATGCATGCTCTACTGACCCATGCGCAGGCACAGCACAACAAGATAGGTGTAGACGAAGCGAGCTGTACAAGATCGGGGGAATCACGGAGCACACGCATGCTTCCCTGGCTCCCTGCCCCTGAATTCTACTCATAGTATCAAGAATCGTTCGTAATTAAAGGTAAATCATAATTTACTAATACAATAATTAAAAGTAACTTTGTTATTTATGTCATTATCTGGCTGGATCGATACGTGGTCATCTATTACGCTAGCATCGCTTATATTCCATCGAAAAGCTAAAAAAGAAGAAAAAAGAGATTTAGTCACTGCCAAATAATTAAATACTAGAGTAGTTAAAATGTAGAATGAAATGCAGTTGGGTCGTCTTTTATATTACTCTAGTTTTGGTTTGGACCACCCTTTATCCAACGTTTCGCTTTGAAATAAACGGTGTTACCCTTTTTTTTTGGAATAGTTAATTTTATCTTCATGCACTTTGGACGATTTAAACTCTCTTACCCATCCACATTCTGCTCACCTTGTGTCAAAATTATGGTTTACATATATAGAGTTGCGTTCCATGAGAGTTCATCGGGATGGTCCAAAGTGCAATAAAAATGTAAAATTACCTAATTTAATGCATTAACACGGTAAGATAAACAGGTAAAATTACCTAACTCTGGCAATAAAAAGTATCCTAAGCTGTAATTTAGTATATCTTCTATTATATAATAAAAGTCCATTAAACTTCCTACAAACACTCATAAGCCGCCACGTGGCGTCCTACAAACGCTTTTAGACTGCTACATGGCATTATCAAATCTCACCATCGATTTTCACTTAAATTGGTGGACCCGTCATTTTACACCATTGGATTAGATCTATTATTAAAGAAAATAATAATTATCTCTTTGTATGTATGATTTAAGCGCTACTACTACTGTCATGTACGTACAAGTTGATACGATGCAAACCACGTTATTCTCCCATACGTACTTATGTACACAAAAACAAAACAATAGTTTACGGGTGGGACTAATGCGCGAACATTCGCGATCCCATCACTGGAAAGAATGGAAAGAAAAGAAAAAACCATGCGCACGTACATAAAAAAAGACGACAGAAAAATACATCATAAAAATCGATGATCTTTAAAATATGGTTTTCTAAACTATATTACAGCACAAATATAAATATATATAGTTAAACTAAGATCTATAATAATATAATAAAATATCCAATCAATGTTCCTTGAACTATCTTCTAAATTATTTTTAAATTATATATCCAATTTGTGACTCCGTTGTATTCCTTTAATTAAATTATAAAAGTTATATTGTGGTCCTAAATACATCACGACACATGGAGCTGATATATAATAGTTAGTTGTTTGATAATATATTATATACTGAAAGTCCATTAAACATCCTAAAAGCGCTCTCAAACCATTAAAAATATGGCATTCTACAAACGTTCTCATCTCGCCATGTCTCACTCTAGCAAACTATAGAAAAAAAACATATAGCTGTCGATTTTCTACCATCGGATTTACTTAAAGAAAAAAAAAGAAAGGCCCACACCCCACTGTTACCATCCATTACGTTACGTTAGGTATATGTACGTAGTTATGTATCATCTATCCCTGTCCTCACCCTAATACATGAGGGCGACATGCCCTGCTATTTTCAAGTATTTTCTTAATTAATATTGGAAAACATACTTTGTAGTAAATTATTTTAAACAACTATACCATCTAAATAGCTATTTTTTATCCATGCACAGCATGAGATTATTTACAATAAAATTTAGAATTCAATACCTACATTAACTACATTTTAAAAGTAAAATAAATATATTTCTTTGGGTCATATACTGCTAGAGACTACCTATTGGTCACTCAATACATTTCGATTTTTAAACCATATGGTTAGCTACATTTAGCTTACATTCGTAAATACAACACCCGACATATTTTCTAATAAATCTAAAATTATATCTATATTCTAATATGTCTCAGAAAAAAAAATCTCCAACTCTCGTCCTGCTCTACATATACCTACTCTGATCCTCTCGCCTTATATTTTTTAACCAACAACCTAATATTAAAAAACATAGCTAAATGGTTTATAATTTCTAAAATTATATTTGATTTTTAATTTATTTCAACTATTGTTTTATTTACAATTAATTAAATAATTCAATATCCATTATAGTTGTAGTTTACTATATAAAAATTAAAATACTCCTTTGCAGGGAAACTGAATGAAAATAAAATTATAAAAGAATGAAAACATGTATTATTTCATATTAAATACCAATTTCACATTTTAAAATTATAAAATATTTCAATTAAATTGATGGACCCATTATTTTCAACCATTAGATTTAATTTACGAAAAATCTTACGCCGCCACGTGTCATGTCCTGAAAATCATAAATAATCTTAGAAATTTTGAGAAAAAATTAAACCTGTCATCATTAGTTTTAAGTTACATTATTTGGAGAAGTTATAAAAATAAATCGCATCTACCTCCTCGCTCCCTTCACATGTGTGCAAACCACTGCTAATCCCATCCCTATTTTTGGGTATGAGTAAACTAAAAGAGAAATAATCAATATATTAAAATAATCATAATTTTTAAGCTACACGTCTGATTTATAATATAATTGTTGCTCTGTTTATAATTAAACTAGGAATTTAAGATCTGTATCCTTATATTTTCCTATGTACAAAATATGACATTCAATCACATTCAGCCCGCGCGCTTTGCATACCATCCAAATATGATTGAAATACCTTAAACAAATTGGTTGCACATATTACATCACTATACATCGTTCAGCAAAACATGTATAACTAAATTAAATCAATAGTTATCCAAACAAAAATTACAAAGTGAACTATGAAACATTTTTTTTATTAAGGAAGAACACCCCTGCCCTTTTACATGTCATTTGAATTGATGTAAAATAATTACAAAATAATCCAATACATGTTGCATTATCATATGTTGTTTGTCAAACATGCATAGCTAAATTAGATATACACTATCTAAGCAAATAGGACTAACTAAAAAATGAAGTCCAAACCACCAATGCATAGAAAATCCAATGGCTTTAGTTAGAGAATATCTGATTACTTCATGATTTTTTTAAAAAAATGTGCTAAAATAATCCAAGCAAGCTAAATGATCTTTCGTGTATCTACTCTAAAATATGTTACCATCTAATTGACTTTAGATGGTGCTTAATGCACCTTTAGTATATCATTGATATATGTTCAAGCGTGTGTTGTTCTGGCCTTCTAAGCATTCCGGGTAATTCCGTTTATTTTCTTTGTGCATAGACCATTCAAAAGGGGCAATGACCACATCTCAACACAGTGAATAGGAGCTGCATGAAATCCTTATGGCAGGGAAAAGGAATAATGAATTTAGCTAGGTCTTACGTTTTTCACCAACTGGGCCCAAAGCATTCAACAAAAAAAAAGAAAAAAACACCTTGCTTTTAATTTAATAAATATATTTTTTCTAAACAAACTAGGTCTAACTCCTTTTTAGACGATGATGAAGATTATAGATAATTGCTTATACAGATTAATTAAATTCTATATAGTATATAGCATAGAGAAATTATCAAAGTGATGCCAACGAAGAATATTTGCTGAGGAAATGTACTTCCAAAACATGGCAGAGGCTATCTAATAAATATGATCCGTTTTCGAATGCAACGCATGACACATGCCCGCGCGAATGCGCGGGCTACCTTCCTAGTTTAACCTAAAGATGATTTCTTAATTACATACTCATAAAAAATACTAATACAAATTCACATAAAAAACAAATACTCCCTCTCAAAATTTAACAACTTGTAGCATTCAAAATTTATCCAAACTATAATAACTTCCCAGCATTCAAAATTTATCCAAAATATAACAACTTCTCCACCAATATTTTCCAACGAATCATAACCCTACACTATTTAATTTTCCCATCTATCTCTACTTCGTCTAAACAAATCACAATCTTTCCATATTTAATCTCACATTTTCTTTTATACCTGTGTCCAACTAAAAATTCTACGTTTTTGACACCACGATGTAAACTCGTGGTCCATGAGGTAGTAAAACACAAAAAAGAGAGAAGCGCAAGAAACAGTATTACATCACTAACAACACTTTTTTTTTGACACCACGATGACCAGCCGTCCAGCAATAATTCGACTGAGATCGATCAAAAAAACGTGGTTATTAAATTTTTTTTCAGCAGAGCTGTAAATACTAAAAGTGTGTTCAGTCTGGCATAATGCATGCCATGGGTAATTTTCCTTCAAGACGAAACAAATCGTACATTGAATAATCACGGCACACGTGGTTTAGGTGAGGCACCAGGTGCACCTAACAATTTCCACATGCACTATCCAATGAAACTTTGGTCCGGGCGAGTTGACCCTGACCTCATTCCTCGTGGCATGGGTCCCGTGGGCGATATATATGCGGCAGAGAGCGATACGGCAAAGCGTACTCCGAGCACTAGTCGATTGCAGTGCGTGTGGTGGCCCGAAATGCCGCGCAAAAGAACGACCAAAACTGTCTTCTTCTCGTTGATCGAAAGCTATCGATCGGCACGGCACTTGCCAAGCAAGCTTTCACAAACGATCGAGCCGCAATGTCTTCTCCTAGAAGCGTGTGGCTCGCCTCTCCTCTTTCATGGAATAACTGATATAAGTAATGGAGTTTTTGACAGAGCAATAGCGAGATTGCCACACGGTAAGATGAGATCGTACTGTATATTGATCAGCAGGAACAGGCAGGAGCCCAGGACTCGGTAGATTCTGTATTCTTGACCTCATGCATCAGTGGATCAGCAAAAGCCCTACATATCCTTATCCACAGGAAGCTGTGTGCGGTGGTCCTAGTGGAGATTCCGAGCCGATTGTCAGCGAGATGTTTCACTGCTGCTGCATGCCCCCGAGCATCAGCCATTTCAGCCCCGGCCCAGCCAAACAACACCCACTCGAGAATTTTTTTAAAAAAATAGTACAATTTTAATGAAAATTTATAAAAATAGATGTTGATTGTCTAAAATCACAGATTTAGCACATTATCGAATAACCATTATTTGACAGGGTTTAAAAAAAATTAGGAACTTAGGATATGTGTGTATGCATATGAGCGAGCTGTGAGACCTCGATAGGTCAATCAAGCCAATTAACATGTCAAAAGACCATTGTTCGACATGTAACTTATCGAACAATGGTTGTTTGATAGATACCTTATTGAAATATGATTGTTCGACTGGTTACTGAATATTTGATTTCTATCAACCAACACCTATTTTTACACTTTTTTTTATTAAAGTTGTATTATTTCTACAATAAACTGTCCACTCGATCTCCCCTTTTGCCCTCCAACTTGACGCGTCAATGGACAAAACAACAACAACAAAAAAAAAACAACGTGGGGTGTGAGCTCTCTGAACCTCCTAGCTTGCCCGAGACAGAGAGAAAAAGAAAGCCTCATCTCCGGCCCCTCTTCCTCCTTGATTCCGGTGGCTCGCCGCCGGTGACGGGAGGGAGAGGGGTCAGGCTCAATTGCGTCTCCTTCGTATAGTAGTTTAGTCGGGTTAGTCTCGTAGTCAAGTTAGTCTCGTTCTATGTCCTTCCTGTTCTTTGTCTTTGGTCCTCTATGAAGAGTCCAGTATTCCCTTCTTCAGATCTGAAATATTGTGGGTGGATCAGCCAGGGAGGTCGGTCTTTGCTGTGCCAGACCTCGATTTCGTCGGCCCTAGCGACGCCTGATTGTGGAAAATTCAGCTACAGTGCCGGTGGCCGAAAGTCTTCAAGCTTTGAGGTCGCTGGCCATAGTTTGCGGTGGATCTGGATGGCTTCAACCGATTTCCGCGACCTCTTTGTCCATCTAATCCTTGGCGCTGTGCCCTTCCTCAGCGATGCACTCAGCCGCGTCGTGTCCGGTGAGGGTGGGCTCACACATGCCCAGATCGTCGTCATATTTGGTGGGCTTGGAGGTGCAGAGTTAGCTGAGCTGTTGGAGCAGTTCGTGCTTGCTGATTCCTCTCATGCGAGCATCCCGAACATTGTCTCGACAGACAACACCTCCATCAATTTGCTGCTGTGCCTAAATCAATTATGCCTAAATCAATTATCCAAGCAGCAGCACAAGTCATGGGCCAGCAAGGAGCACGCCATGAATCCCCTGCATCATACAGGCAACCAACAAGCTACACAACAAGGCAAAGCTGGTCCAGCAATTCTGTGCATGCCGGCAACGAAGTCTCCTTCTCAATCCTCACCCATGGGATACATCTTAAGTTCGTAAGACTTTATCATCGCCACCATCTAGCTTCTCTAAAGCTTAAGGTCAGCTGGGTTTTGGATGCATCTTTTATTTCATTCCTTTGCAGCAGTATCCATGTTGAGGTTATCGTTCGGGTTGAGCACCGACTATCTGTTAGACTTTGGTCGGCAGGGATATTGTTAGTGTTCCTCAGATTTAACGATGACTTCCATGGCAATCATTGGTTGAGTCCGGTGAAGCCACCAACATATCTACGACTCAACTCCAAAGCTCAATTAGTGCCAAATCCGTGGAGGCAGCCGGAGGGATCGCTGGCAGGTCAAATGGGAAGCACGTTTGAAGAGGCCCTTGGGTGCAATCGTCGCGGCAATGCCGCGGATCTCCGACGATTGTATTCACTACTACTGCTGTATCAGATGATCTGGAAGTTTGCTTCCATCATTCAATCATTACCTTTCAGGAAGATGGTCCTTAACGTTTGTTGTTATCAATTTCTTGCAAGGTGATGTTTCAGGGAATGTTGTTCCCTTCCAATGTACTATGTTTAATATGCAATAAAACTTTATGAGTTTCAAAAAAAAAACAACGTGAAAAATCTTCAGTGCAGTGTTATTACAGCGCTCGTAGAAGCAGAAGCAGAGGCGGAGAGAGGTCGCACAGTTATGGTCACATATTCCGCAAATGGACTAGTAGTAATAATTCCATCTCCATCTGCGGCGTACTTGCCACTTTTCTTCGATCGGCACCACCACCTTGTCCCGTGCCGTCCTCATGCGGCGCGAGCTTTCTATAAATGCGGCCTCCGCTCCTCCCCGAGCTTTCACTTCCTCCTCCTCCCACTGTTCTTCGCCCTCAGCTCTCGCCGCGCCGCGCCCGCGCGTGAGCGGACTACAGTGTCAGCTTGCTAGCTCACAGGCGTCGCTGGCCGCCGCCCGCCGCGCGCGCGATCGGTGGCGAGGCGGAGATGCTGCGGGCGGCGAAGTACCTGCTGGGTTCCCCTGGCGCCAACGGCTTCGGCTCCAAGTCCACCGCCGAGGACGTCTGCCCCGACCTCGGCTGCATCACCGCCATCATCACAGGTGCGTTGCAATTTGCAGCGCCGGCAGAGCCGATCGGTCTCCCGTTTTGGCCTGATTGATTTGGTTTGTCATGCAGGCGCGACGTCCGGGATAGGGGCGGAGACGGCGCGGGTGCTGGCGAAGCGCGGGGCGCGGGTGGTGATCCCGGCGAGGAACGTGAAGGCAGCGGAGGACATGCGGGCGCGCATCCGCGGCGAGTGCCCGGGCGCCGACGTCCTCGTTCTGCCGCTCGACCTCAGCTCGCTCGCCTCCGTCCGCGCCTTCGCCGACCGCTTCCTCTCCCTCGGCCTCCCGCTCCACCTCCTCATGTACGTACGTCACTCTCACTGATCTCCTGTGGCCTGCTTCAATTCGCCGATCGTACGAGCTAAATCCATGGGAGCTAATAGAATAGCTTTTTTTGCATTTGTGCTCGTGCTTAATTCGATCGCCGGACGGATGGTTGCAGCAACAATGCCGGCAAGTTCTCGCATGGGCAGCTCGCTCTGTCGGAGGACGGCGTCGAGATGACGTTCGCCACCAACTACCTAGGTATGTACTCCTGCTACGTACGTACTACTCAGTATACTTGTATAAATGATGTATGGATCGATCGATCGTATGTTGTTCAGGCCATTTCCTGCTGACGAAGCTGCTGCTGGGGAGGATGGCGGAGACGGCGGCGGCGACCGGCGTGCAGGGCCGCATCGTCAACGTGTCGTCCAGCGTGCACAGCTGGTTCGCCGGCGACTGGGCGGAGTACCTCGACCTCGTCACCCGCCGGAAGATGTGAGTCAGCGTCATTATCTGTCGTCTTCTTCCTCCTCGATCTCGTGAACTCTCTGTCCGCTAAAGCTTGGCATGCATGTGTGTGGCGATCGCTGTAATCTCAGAGCTTACGACGCGACGCAAGCGTACGCGGTGTCCAAGCTCGCCAACGTGCTGCACACCAAGGAACTCGCCGTGCGCCTCAAGGTCCGTTCGTTTCGGCACCGGATGGAGTTTTTCGTGGCAGGTTTCTCACCTTTCCTTCCGTTTTTTGGGGGCTGTGTGGCTCGGTTAATCCCAACAGGAGATGGGCGCCAATGTGACGGTGAACTGCGTGCACCCGGGCATCGTCAGGACGCGGCTCAACCGTGACCGCGACGGCCTCGTCACAGGTGAATACTACTACTATTACTACTACTCTGTTTGATCCACTGTAATTCTAGCCGGATCAAACGACTTAAGAACAGATTAATTATTTTGGCGTTGCAGATCTGGTGTTCCTGCTGCTGTCCAAGCTGCTGAAAACCATCCCTCAGGTGATTAATTAACGTAGTACCGTCCACCAAATCTGTTAATTTAAGCCCTGTTCCATGTGTTGGGTCTCTCGCTCGCTCTGACTGCAGCTGCAGGCAGCCGAGCTGTGAGCTGAGCTTTGTGCTTACGAGTAATAATTGCACCGCTCATTACTAAAACCCGCGGCTCTTCGCAGGCTGCGGCGACCACGTGCTACGTGGCGGCCCACCCGAGGCTGGCCGGCGTGTCCGGCCGCTACTTCGCCGACTGCAACGAGGCCCTGCCGTCGCCGGCCGCCACCAACCGCCACGAGGCCGAGCGGCTGTGGCAAATCTCCGAGTCCATGCTGCTCTGCACGAACAGACACAGCAAAGATGCCTCCGCTCCCTGACACAGCTGACTGGCTAATCTTTACCGTATTTTACTACTACCCATCCTAAAATATAATAACTTTTATCTATAAATTTGAACAATTAAAAATACTTATATTTTAGGATGGAGGAAGTAGTGCATCACTGTCTTTTCTCTTGTTCCACATTACATATATACAGCTTCATGCAATATGTAACCTGCAAATATTATAGTAGTATGAGCACCAGTGTATAAATATATAGTAGTATATCTGTAGCATTATAGCAGTAGCAGCCAATTATATTAGTGATTGTATTTCCGAGATATATAATACTAGTATACAGTACGCTGTAATTTGTCCTCGAGTACCAGACATTGCCAGTGAGATTTGCACTCGGTGTCGTATGTGTGCCTTTGGCTTTGCTGTTCACCATGTCAGGAGAAAGCAGACGTGTCGAGATGCGGCACGCACGCATTGGAAACATGTACTGGTACTGGTACTAACCTTGTTGCGTGCAAGTACAATGTGCATGGTTGATTGGTGGGAGTTTTTGCATGGGTGGATGCATCTATGAATTGTCTTGTTCGATTGGATAGCTGGTTGTGATCCCCCATCCAAATGATTGCGCCCGTGGCTGGCCGCTGCCGATGTGGATGCTGCAGAAACCGAAGCCTCCTTTTGCGACTCAGAAACCGAAACCTTTTGTTTTTGTGCGACTTGGCATGGCAAACGACTGTGTCTTGGTGAGTGACCACTCGAAAAATTCGAGTTTCCCTTTTCTCCTTGAGAATCACATGCCACCGAAAATGGGGCAGTGCGTTCCCTATGGGACAAGAACTAGGTGATGTGTTTCCATCCAAGGAGGTACAGTGATAACATCAATTGTTATCCCTTTTGCAGTGTAATCAGATTAGAGTGCAGTGTGGGTCATAAGATGTCCTAGCTCAATGACAATGACAAAACTCTACAGCATCATCAGCACAAGGCTTCCCCAGAAAGTTATTATTACAGAGCCTCCAACCAGGGAGTAGCTTAAAACCTTTTGTTATTTTCAGATTGAGACTTGAGTCTACAAGTGCAGCCTAGAAGTAACCTTAGAGCAAGGTCAACAGTGCAGCCAGCTGTTTACTTCAATTTTAATCCATCTCACCTCCATCTCACCTATAGGTAACATTGTAGCTAGTAAACACAATAATCAAGCTATACTACTATGACCCACACTATACAAGAAATTTTATTTTAATCTCCCTTCTATCCCCACTCTCTCTCTCTCCTAATCCCTTGTTCTCGCCGGCGATTGCTTCTCACGAACTAGGCATCCAAGCTCATCCATGGCTAAAAAGATGAACAAATTTATGGCTATATACACATCCGTTTTGTACTATACATCTGCTCATCTACATGGAAGGAATCGGTACAGAACAATATATACACATACGTATGCTATTACTTCGCTTAAGCTATCTGATTTTTCTAGAGAAAGATGTTATTCTATTTTCTCCATCAGAAAATAGAAACAGCTCATCGTGCAGGCTCACGCTGCCCGTGTAGCTGGGGATAGAGCGAACGGGTCACCGGAGCTGAGCTCATCGTCTGGCGACCGGCGTTGAGCTGGCCTTCTGCACGCGGAACGGTGGAAGATAGAAGTTAAGCAATCGGGCAAACCATCAAAGCCGATTCATAAGCACAAGGCCTCAAAACTCAATCCAAGCTTTTGTGCTCTCTTGGTCTCTCTCTCCTACTTGCCCTCCATGGCCACGGTGGACGAGAGCCGCAACATCGACCGACGAGGGCGAGGGCAACTGCATGACGGTGGCAGCCGTGGCCGAGGCAGACGAAATTGGTGGCGACAGCTGCGGTGGACAAGGTCGGCGGCAGCGACATACAGAGGCGACGAGCACGGTTGACAAGGACGAGGGTAGCGGTGGTCACAATGGACAAAGGCGGCAGCGGCGGCGGACGCGGACGTGCGCGACGATGGTGGCGCGGCCCTGGACTTGGTGCTCCGACGCAGGCAACGGCGAGTAGCACGGGTGCATCGTTCGCTACGGGCGGGCCCACGTCCTCGGCCCATGCATACAGCCGGGCGACTAATTAGTCGCCCGCTTGCGCCCTCTCCCCTCCCCTCTCTCCTCCAGTTCAACAGAAAATCCTACGTGGATCTTCTAACGCCCATTATTGTACCTGCTCTTAAGGGGCAAGGAAGGTTGACCGGAGGGACAGAAGAAGGCATGCCTATTTTAGGTGCAATTTAATAGGGTCTTTTCTCTCAAAGAGGGTCTGCTTCTCTTTTTGGGGATATGAAAACAATATGAGAGTATTACTTAAAAAATGATGAGTGATGTTCATAGGTTCTACGAAAAGTAAGCATCACTAGTAACAAGCTCGTCAATACATACCACTTTAATGATGCATTCGGCAAAAAGAGAGAAGATTGTGACATGTAACCTTACTTGTGTAGTGCTAAGTGAGGATGGGTAGCTGTACATGGCCCACATCTTCCAGGCCTTTAGACCAGCAGCAAGGCCCAGTAGGAGGAAGGTGGCCAATAAAAATGATTGCCAAAAGATGAATCCAAGCCACAGGGTAAGGCCTTCTCAGCCTTTGAAATGGACCTGCCATTAGCAACTTGAGGAGGAGGGCCGGTCTTGCGGTTGACCTCAACCAGACACCCTTTTTTATCAGCGAAAGTAAGATAAAAGCGTTCCTTGTGTGCGCTGCAAAGCGTCAGGATGAGACCTCAATTCGGCACAGCCGAAATGCTAATGCTGGACTGACTGCTGCTACCTTGATGACTTTGAATGAAAAAGAAAAGCTGGAGACCCAATTAAACAGCCACATTTGACCCCTGCTCTGCCATCAGCGCAACTGCAACGGAGACCCAGAAAGGAGCGAAATGTCACATGCTGCTCTAAGATGATTGGAAGAAGATGTTGCAGTCCAGTCTCTGTTTGGATGAAACAATAATTCACTGCCAAGAACAAGAAAAGACGATATGTAGCATTATCAAGACCAGCAGAGAAACCTGCAGCTGAGTGCTCGGCTCAATCAGAGCATGCACAGAACAGAGAACAGTTTCCTTCTGCTTTCATGTCTGCAATGAGATAATGCGATTGACAACTTTTCCCTTGTAGCAGGAGCAGAACTGTTCATAACCATCAGCTGCGCAGTGCACACCACTAGCCAGTGCTCACTGGAACCACGACTTGAAGACGTATCGGTCAATATATTGCTTTCCGCAGCAAATAGATCATGTGATGTGTTTTTCTTATACATGGAGATAACAGCAACTAACTTTTGAACGCTGCATTCATGGCCTGGCCAGAGTTGATCTCCAGCAGACCGGCACCTCCAGCTCTGCTCATCAATGTATAACGGTGAACAACACACTTCAACGCCTCACGCGTATGCTGATTTATGGCTTATAGCTGGAGCTTTTGTTCAACCCCATAACTGCCACAACAAGGGCAATATGCATCTGATAGTGTCTTGTCTAAGCACAAGGAAGGCTGAGAAGCACAGAGGTTAAAGGGCCGGGCCATATGCCCATAGCAGGGAGAAGAGTTTGCCATGCCTAAAACCACAATGACCTTACTTGACATTGACACAACAAACAAGCCTAGAAGGCCAGGACAACATCCATGGTATGGCATTAACATTCCTGTAAGGAAACTGGAATACATAAAATATCAAGAGAAACAAGAAAAAATGACTATGTACAGGCAAGAGTTATAGTAGTAGTATTTATTTGCACTGTCCATTAATCTCTGATTTATTTGTACTGTATTGACTCTTTTTCCTCCCTCTGTTAACGAATAACATATGCAGTTTGATGCGGACATCACTAACTCGGATAGACGTGGTGCTGCGATTGCGGGGCTCAAGAGCGTGCGCGTTCAAGAAGCCGGATCGATTTGTGTCGTGACTCCGCCCAAATCGTTGTTTATCAGAACCTTTTGGAAGATCGGGAACCCTAGTGCACATCACAGTTCCCCTAAAGTTTGCTCGGAAAAGAGAGGTACTAGTAGACCTGCATCATCCATGTTCACACCAAAGGAATTCAAATTCTACTGTCACTAAATTAAACATGCACCATACAACACGCATTCGGAAGAAATCATAACACCACAGTTCAAAGATAAAAGGGTAACTCGTTTTCTTTTTTCGAGGGAAACAAAAAAGATAAACTAGTTTATCTGGACAATCTATGTGTTGGTTCCTACCTGAAAAGGTTCAGGTGTTTATAAGGGAACTTGAGGAACGGTTCCCTCGTTTTATAAAAGATGAAAACTTGAACATGGAAATTGGTTCTCTCGGATGCCACAGGTAGCTGCAGTTCTGCAAGCTCGTACCCAGCTAAGAAGTGGCTAGATGGATTAGCATTCTCAGAAAATAACATTCCTTCAATAACAATATCCATTCAGCTTATAAGTTCAAGTCAACTAAACTTATAGATGGTAGAAATTCTGGCGATGTATATCCCAAATTGCTCCAACCTAAACATTCTAAATGCTAGAAAACATACTCAAATCAAGACAACTTTCTTACCATGATAAATCCACAAACAAATTTGGAGCTGCAATAGAATCCGCAAACAGTCATGGGCTAATTTTTTCGGCCATCCAACTGTTGGTCCCATCTCCCTTCTGGTTTCTTGTGAACATTAACCTTTGATTGCTTTTCAAGTTCAAATAATCGACCTAAGTACAGTATAACAATTGCAGGATCAAAGGATTGCTGACAAATAGCACTAAGAAAGCATGAGCAAACATCAACATCTTTCTAGATCCAGCAAAAAGTCGAAAATAGCTACCTACCTTTTCTGGATCAAGAACCAGAAGGCAAAAGGCATCTACTGGACCAGCTGATGGATCAAGATGAGCATCCTTAATGAGATCATCATCCGGAATAGGAAGACCTGGGCATGGTCCCAAGTACTGCAATCTCGATTTTACTGAGCTTCCAAACCAAGCTCTCTCTCTCAGCTGTGTATAGAAATGGCAACCGATTTTAAATGAATCAATGAAAGTAGAAAGAGAAAACACAGTAACACTTCTGAGATGAATAAACCTCAAGGACTGTTCTCTTCTGCTTAATGGATGAATGGATTAACGGGCACGCTTCCTAAACTCCTAAACGGTGCATTTTTCTCAAAAACTCTCTATATGTGAATTTCTTAGAATACCGATTTAAATCACTTTTCCAACTTTATAACAGTTAATTCATTTGTTTGTACCATCGAATAAATATCACAAATCATTCATTTATTCAGCCATACAGCGCAAAAGAACAAAATACTATATGTTGCACAACCAAACGTGTGCACTACAGTTATGCTTCTGTCTCTAGGACATTTGGCATTTCCACTATACAGACCACTACTAGATCAGAGCACTAAGGCAGTATGCTATACTGGTTCTAACCTGTAGCTTGACAGGTTCGGGGTTTGAACCATCAATCACATCTATGAATCCGCTGATACGGAATTGTTCCCAAGTGTCAGTAAAGTACCAACATATCTGCAAGGCAAACAAAGTTAGAAATTCATCTGTAGTCATTTCGCAGTTGTAATAATGCAATTGTTCTTTCGTGATTCGTGAACCCTACTCCATCCGTCCCAAATCTCTATATCATACCTCACCAAAGGAGCAATTCCTGATCTCACCAATCTGTTCAAAGCACAACTCACATCGAGACATCCAAGGAGATCATCAGTGAGCGGGAACACTCCTGCAGCAATACATTGTAGATACGAATTTCACAAGCACATGAATTAGCAGCACACCTTATTGCTTCGTGCATCCGTATTAATCTGAATCTTATCAGATTGCTCCTGGAACCCCCTAACATGACCAAAAATTTCCCGGGTCAAAACCAGTGCAAAATAAAACAAAATTTGAGGGGAGCAACGCCCGCGGACACCTGAATACGACGGTGCGATTCGCCGGCCTGCCGCCGCCACCCACCGTGGCCTGAAACCAAGATCGTTTCACTCGATTTCCTCAAAACGATAGATTGGGGAACAAGCGGATCGGGAGGGAGCGTACGAGTTGGAAGAAGGTGGAGTGCTTCAAGTGGGCATTGCCGTCCAACGCTCGCTGCAGCAGCGACCTCCATGGGGTCGAGAGCGCCGACGCGGCGGCGCCACCGCCGGCCATCTACTCCGCCGCCCGCCGCCTCTCGTCCTCTCCCCCTCCGGCCTCCGCGCACGCGGTCTCGCTAGCGCCACGCGGGGATGCTCTGCTTTGCCGATGTTGGTGGGAGGCGTGTGCAGATCAACGGACCAGATTTGCCGAAACGATCTCCTGTGGGTCCCACTTGGTCAGTGGGACGAAACGGGCTAGGAGATGAATTTTAACATGGGCTTACACGTCAGTGACTGAAACAGTGGGGCTACGGGCTATGTATAGCGTTTACCCACTCGTTAAGGGTCTGTTTGGGGGAGTTTCTAACAGCTGCAGCTTCTCCTAGAATCTTCAGTTGGCAGAAACTCCCCCAAACAGTCCAGCTATTTACTCAGATTCTGAAAATATGTAGTTGTAGAATCTGTAAAATGAACTAGAAGCCAGAAGCTAGGTTTCTCAGCTTTTTCAGATTCTCACCAGGTAGCTTCTCAGCAGCAGCTTCTTAGAATCTCAAGCTCCCCCAAACAGGACCTAAATCATCTCATAACCGTATCATCGTATATAACTGATGGTATACATAGGCTCGGTTCCTTTTTTTTTTCCAAAAAATGACACATCGAATCTTTGGACAGTTAAGGGGGAAATTGTGAGACGCATCTTTTTGAGCCTAATTAGTCCATGATTAGCTATAAGTGCTACAGTAATCCACATGTGCTAATGACGGATTAATTAGGCTTAAAAGATTCGTCTTGCGATTTCCAGGCAAGTTATGAAATTAGTTTTTTCATTCGTGTCCGAAAACCCCTTCCGACATCCGGTCAAATGTCCAATATAACACCTAAATTTTTTTTTTCACGAACTAAACAATGCATGACACCTTTAAAGCTTTGATTATATCCGACAGAAGGCAACGCGTTGCCTTCTGTTGGATTCCTGCAGAAAGGGGAATGGTGATAATATTGATTCACAATGTCCCCTTGTTACCCTGATACAGATATCTATTGCTGTAAATTGTTTGCAAGAAGACGACGCACGATAGTAACCGAGCCCTATTTAGCGCACTCATGAAACCACTGACTGAATATACTGCCTCCGTTTCAAAATGTTTGACACCGTTGAATTTTTAGCACATGTTTGACCGTTCATCTTATTTAAAAAAATTTGTGAAATATGTAAAACTATATGTGTATATAAAAGTATATTTAACAAAGAATCAAATGATATGAAAAGAATAAATAATTACTTAAATTTTTTGAATAAAACGAATGGTCAAATACATACTTAAAAAAATCAACGGTGTCAAACATTTTGAAATGGAGGGGAGTATATATAACGGACGATTTGTCACTAGCTTGTCATGCAGCAGAGGAGACAATCAAAGAAGCTTGCCTTGATAATCGGATCCTATTCGAATGCAGCCAAACAGCACTGCAAATGTAATAGAACAGTAGATCAAGCTTCAGCGTTGAGCAGATGAGACCAGAGAGGAAGGCGATGCATGCACGAGCACGACCGCCTGTTGCCGTACAGGCTGCGCGGTTTGTTGCCGCCACAATTTGTACAGCAGCTAGCACTAGCGAAATGCAACTCGCAGCAGCCAGCAGTAGCAACAATGTAGTACCAGCACAGTATATGATGATACGAGTACGGGTGATCAAAATGACAAGTTCACGAGGCCAAAAGACTCGCAGTTTGCATGTCAATCGCGCGGCGGCCCATCGGACGAATGACATACACCACGGCTGCAGCCTGAAGGCAGCGGTGGCCAGGCCTGGAGAGCAACAAGTGTCCATCTTGGCATATGCAGCCATATGCAGAGGGAGACATGAGATGAGAGCACCGGCGTCGTATTCTGCGGTGACCGCTGGACTGCCTGAAACGCTGCCTTCTCCCAAGGTTTTCCAAACCGCTGGGGCCGGGGTTACCGCGCCCCGGCGGCAAGCACGGTTACCACACGGTAACCGCGGTAACCGTGAAAAACCGTATAAAACCGTGCAAAATTTATCAAAAATTCAAATTATTTTTTAAATTTATTTGAATTTAAGGAGGTTACCGTAGTATTTATATTACCGTACCCCCACGGTAACCGCGCGGTTACCGGCGGTAAGTCGAACCCTGTCCTCCCTACTACTCCTTGGCCATCTGTAGGGAGGAGGGGTATGACCGTGCTACGAGTGAGTGTGTACTCCCTCTGTTCCTTAAAAAAAAGTCAACCTAAGAGAGACAGGTACTCTCTGCAGTGCAGAGGGAGAGATGAGATGAGAGCACCGGCGTCGCATTCTGCGGTGACTGCTAGCCTGCCTAAAACACTGCCTCCTCCCTACTACTCCTCGGCCATCTGTAGGGAGGAGGGGTGTAACTGTGCTACGGGTGAGCGTGTACTCTCTCTGTCCCTAAAAAAAAGTCGACATATCCATTGTAGTGCAATAAATCTAAATAAAAGGAAGATGTCATATCCACTTCTAAGTTGTTTTTTTGGACGGAATGAGCAGTGCATTTCTGAAATTACAGCAGGTGAGGTGATGGACCAGAGAGCCATTGTCCTCAGGGGGGCTTGGCTTGATGATCTTTACTCCTTGACCAGACTGGACTGGCACCGAAAAAATAACATCCACTGTTGCATAAAATGAGGCAAGGCAGCATCCAGGCTGATGATTCCATTTCATCACCTTGCTGCTGCAGAGCATGGCATGGCATGGGCACCATCATCCACTGGGCAGCCCTGTCAGGATCTCAGTCGTCCTGGCACCTGCATTTTTTGAACAACGATACTGGAGGAGTGTAGTTGTACTCCGCTGCTATGCCCATTGCTACTAGTACAAGATGGCCAGACAGGAACGGGGGGAGAGTACTTGTAACGGCAGAACCAGCCATCGCTGAGCTTGTCCCATCCATGGCTGTACTTTTGATGCCATCGTTTTACTGCAGAGATCTTTGATGAAAAGAGATAAGAGTACTAAAAAAAACCTTGAAAAGATTCGTATGGACGGTAGTACTAAGATTATTTCTGTGACTGCTGGGCAATGGTTCTTGAAACAAACAAGACCAGTAAACTGCAAAGAATAAGTGTAAACCTGTAATGGCAATTTCACCTTCCTGGGAATATCACCTCAATAGGAAGGACTTGGGGAGGGATCTGGAAGAAAAGGGACGTGACAGTGCAAGCAGGAGATAAAAGGCCAAGATCTGAGCATGGACATGGACCCAGCTTTTAAACAAAGGCATTAACAGCAGCAATGAGTGATAGTATAGTCCCATACCCAAAGGCCTGGCCCCTGGAGTTAGGAAACCCATCAGAACCAACTGCACCATCCCTATCCAGAAAGGCCTGCCCTCTGCCTGCACAAAGGTCCCCCACAGGCCACACCCACCTGACCATGTCCAACCACAACCACAGGGTTCCATCCATGATCCATCCCAACACATACAACTCCAGTATCAATGTCCATCATAGACTCAGCCAGGCTATGAATCATGAAATGTGAACAAATGAAACGAATCCAGTAGTATGTGCACCCCCACCACTCTGAATTTTTCCCCCCTATCCAACAGTGATTTCTAGCTCTCCACTTGCCCATTGTCCATCGACTATCCGGTTCGGGCGAGGGAAGTTTCAACTCGGCAAAAATATGTATGTCTCCTATATATATTTACGGATGGCCCTAACAGGAGCCAAAACAAAGAAGAGAAAGAAAGAAAGAACACCAACGTGTTGCTGCCTAAATCCCCACATGCCTTTGCATAATTCTGCGAGGCGATTCATCTTCCGCGGGCCTGCTACGATGTGTTGACGCTGTCAAGATCTTGAAGGACCACTCAGACTACATACAACTTCTGGTCCACAAGCAATTCAGCTCACGCACCAGCCATGTGACGCTTTGTGCTGAAATAATGAATCAGGACGGGCGTCAGGGCCAGCCAGACTTCTCAAGGCATACCCAAGCTTTTGCCTTGGACTATCAATGGTAAATGATGCATGTCTAGTACCATGTCACACTTGCACAGGTAAGCCATAGTTCTGGAAGGATCTGATGTAGCCATCCCAGCCTGCAGCCACTATTACCTGGCCCCAGGCGTGCGTAGCAGCATTCTGGCAAGAAGCCTTCAGGAACTTGTACTGAGATTTCCTCAAGGTAGACTGTGTTGTCGAATTTGATGGCAACTGCTCCTCTGGCCATGTCGCTGATCCCCTTGGAGCAGATTCCGCAAAGAAGGCACTGCTAAGAGTGAAATTTCCAGATGGTAATTGGTACAGACTATCACCATCAGGGGAATCCTCAGTATGAGAACATGATGAGCTATCATGTTCATTGTGGAACTCATCCAAGACTTCTTGCTGTGAAGAAGTGATACTGCAAGCCAGTGAAATAGAATTCCTTGTCTGAGAGGCATTCCATGGTATCGCAATGGCCACATCATGGCAGGAAAAGTGCTCATTTGACCATACAGTCTTCACATGGTTTGTGACGGGAGCTATTTGGTTTGCATAGTTCCACATGTAGATACTGGAATCATCACTAGCAGATATAATGTGATCTCCATCTGGTGTGAATGATGCAGCAACTTGACTTGAACTTCGCAGTCCTGAGAATGGAAAATAGACATGTAAACTAAGGGTCACAAATACTTTTGAAAGTGATCTTAGAAGAGGGTGTCAGTACCTTTGTAGTTGGAAATTACGTGAAGCCCATCAAGAATACGGACTTGCGAGTCGCCAGATGTTACCATCAATTTCTTTGGATCAGATGGGCAGTACTGGTAATGCATGTAGGAAAAATTGCTTTTGTAAGAATTAAATGTGACAAAAAAATAGATTAGAACATGCAATATAAGAAAAGGTACCTGGAAACCGATTATTCTTTTAAGTGGAGATTTCTTTCTTCCATTGAGAGCGACTTGAGATTCCAGCTCCAGGTGATTTTCTGCAAAAAGTATTAAAGTTAGAAAAAAACAAATGAATCAGAAACATACTAGTAGCATATTTTCGTTGAGCATACTTGAAAATGTTTTAAAAGAACACAAGTCAAAGAAGTTAAAGTTCCTGGTCTGAATTAAACAAAGCGGATTTAAGCTACTGTTACAAATCAACTACTATTACAACAGACTTTTGAATATCGTATTTACTGGCTTGCTGTTTCCCGATGTATGGAACATTAATTTGAATCTTGACTGAAGCATGAGGCAACAAGTTTCCAGTGCTATGTGTTTTGCAAGATCTATAAGCAGGAAATGGTTATAACCATTAAGGACCTCATGAATCATAGACCTAAATTTCCCCAACAATACTTTCATCATACCCAAACAAGGGTAGTACACTTGACTTCTGCAGCCAATACAGGAATATGCACCTTAGCTTCAAAACATAAACCAAGAAAATATATGTTTTTCTATTTCAATCTTATCTGTTCTTATCCAATGAAAAATAGAATTGTTGTCTACCATCAACATGCATGACCTTGCTATGAAAATAGCATATTAGCACATGTTGCCTGTTCATCACCAAAATGCAATAGTACCGTTTCCTAAGTTCCTATATCATCTCCCCGCAAAAAAAAAAAAAGGTTCCTATATCATCTCCATTGATGACATAGTTTTGTTGATTCATCAGGACAAAATGAGTCCAACCAGTGATTGGTCAAAAAGATAGTTTGGCAGAGATCAATTTTTTTTAAGAAAATCGTAGCATAAAAACCAGCTGGAGAAAAGTCTCGTGGACAGTACTACTTGGTGGAAATAAATGCAACACTAGCATCTCATAAAATGACCTATCTTTCCATCATGTAGTAAACTGCAATCTATACACACATACAGTTTAGACAGGATCAAAAGAAGCAATTAGAGGATAACAACAATTCTGCTGTCTCTATTCTCATACCAGGGACAAAACAAGACATTTCTATCATTAGCAATTTGCATATACATCTAGGATGTCGTCATGAAAGCAAACGATATTGACCTATTAACAAACAAGGATGTTGATTCATTGAAGCTACTATTTCCAAAATCATTAGCCTGCCAATAACAAGCGCCATACATAGAGTGTGCTCATGATTGCATGATTACCTGATGCATCGTAGTGGCGACAATTCCCTGTTATGGTCCCAACCACTGCGGCCTGAATAAAGCCAGCAGAATAAACATGTTTAACTATTTAAGTAAAATCAGAAAATGGCCGCTTGGGTAAAAACACTTAAAGAACAGTTGAACAAACCTTTCCATCAGGGCGGTAACAAACTGCAGTGATTATCTCTTTGGTATCAGCCCAGTCCACGACTTGGCATCTACGAACATCCCAAATGCGAACCAATCCGTCGATACAACCACTGATAAAATAATTGTCACTGGTAGGATGAAACTGCACACATGTTACTGCATAATAGACAAAAATCAGAATGTCGGCATCAGACGCTGGGAAGAGGTATGTGCTAAATCTTGTACTTAGCGGGGGAAAGGGTTTACCGTAGTTAGTATGGGAGAAAACCTTCAGGCAACTATTGCACCCAACCTGCCACAATCGTACAGTTTTATCCATGGATGAAGAAAGTAAGTCCTGCAAAAAGAAGGCGAGTGAAGTTAGATGACCATGTGACAATTAAAAGATACTGCAGATACATGGAAAAACCTTGTTCAATGACAACTAACCCTATTTTTTGACCATGAAAGATCCAAGATCGCATCATCATGTCCATAGAATTCATGCACAGGCTCCTGGGATAATGCAAAGGTCCTATGAGGGATCACAACACAGGCTGGATCTGTCGACACCTTTGAGTTCTTGTAGTGCTTGCTCTTACTCCCTTCACTGGAGTTGACAGGGGCCAATTCGGAGTTTTCATTGACTGTGAAGAACACGCATGAAGGATCATCTTCGGCAAAGTCAAGTTCATTGGGCCTCTCCCCCTCCACCACCCGCCACACACGCACAACCCCATCCTCACCTCCAGTGGCCAGATACTGTCCATCAGAGCTAAACTTCATGGTCACAATTGCGCCTTCGTGCGCCTTGATGTCTTGGCCCCTGTACACCGCGGACAATTCCTTTGACCTCTTCTTGTAATGCCTCACCTTGACCCTATCAACCTTCCCAGAGCAACTCCGACAAGAACTCGAGGATGTTGAATTCGTCTCATCGTCCTCCTCCACATCGACGACGCAGCCACGGATGCCGAGCCTGCGCAGCCATCCAAATCTCCTCCTCCTTCTCCTTCCCCTGACCAGAGCCTTCTCCACAGCAGAGGACTCATCCGAATCATCCACCCGCCGCATCAGCTCACAGATGAATGGGGACGAGCCGTAGGTCCGTTCGAATTCCGCTGCAGTAACTGTCCGGTTGGATCGCCTGTCCCTGAGGCTCCTGAAACTCCCATCTTTTCCCATCTCGTCGACGACAAACACTGTACCATCGTCCAAGTTCTTGAATACACAATCCAACACCTCCGCGCCGCCGCCGCCGCCTGACGCTCCCGGCTCCTCGCCTCTGCACGCAAAACTGGGGACGGCTGAGACCAGCTCGACGGTGGGGCTGCACGGGAGGATCTCTTCTGCGGCACTGGACCTCGAGCACGGCTCCTCGTCGGGCCGGTCGCCGCCGCCGCCGGCGGAGGGGCTCGAATCCGAGAGGCCCAAGGACTTGATGAACCTCTGACGGCGCTCATGGACGCTGCACGGGTCGGTGGCCCACACCTCGAGCATGGGCCCGTCGTAGCGCCCGGAGCTCGCCGGAGAAGAGACGGACGCCGGCGACATGACCTCCCTCGAGTCAAAGAACTCATCCTCGTCATCCTCCTCGAAGCGGGGCCGCGCCATGACGGACATGTGCAGCCTCTCTTTCTCCCTCCCCTCACCTCACCACGCCGCAAGAAACGGCCACAGACTCACCACCCCCCGCCGCCGCCGCCGCCGCCCCAAGAACCGACCAGTGGCATGAGCCGGCGACGGAGATCTCGCGGATCTCGGGGAACTCGCGCGCGCGCTCCCACTGCCGTGGCGGCTCAATCTCTTCTACCTCGTCCGGTTCTTGGCTCTATCTCTCTTGGTGGAAGAGGGAGAGGGATGTGTCCTTGTCCTTCCTAGTTGGGTTTTGGGGTCTCAAGAAGGGAACCAACCAACCAAAAGCTAAATGAGTAGAGTAATAAAAGGAGGAGGCAAGAGAGGGAAGAGGAAGAGGATGGTGGTGGTGGTGGTGGTGGATGTATGGGGACCTTGATCTCTGGGATCGGTTGCGAACAGCGTTTGGATGGAGGTTCGCTCGTCGTCAGCAATGGAGCAATGGACGGATCGGACGACGTAAAACCAAAAAAAAAAACGATGGGAGAAGAAGGAAAAAGAGAAGAAAAACTGTGAGGCATGACGGCTTCTGCTTCTCTGCTGCCTATCATCATAAGTGTTTTTTTAATTGCCATTATCAATATGTAACAACTTATATAAAACTTATATTTTGATTATGGTTTGGTTGGTTAGCACCGAGATTTTACATGTGATATATGTGATAATTTCTTCTAGCAATTTTTTTCTTTATATATATAAATCTAGAGACGATTCGACAATTACAAATCTAAAAGTTTTGAGAAAAGAACTTACAGAAGTTTTAGAGCAATTCCGGGAAAAAAAAAAAGAAAAACCGTAAGGCATGACGGCTTCTGCTTCTCTGCTGCCTATCATCATGTGTTTTTCTTTTTAGATCGTCATTATCAATTTTATTTCTCCACGGAGATGCTAGAGTTCTTTTCTTCTCGGAAGTCCCCCGTTTTTTCTTCCAAAAGATTGAGGATTTTGTTAATCTTCCATGTAGACCGGGATTATGTTTTTCCACACGTTTGTTTGCCTCTGTCTGTCTTCCTGAAAATTGATGATTTTGTATTATAGGTTGCTCAGGGTCATGTTTGTCTAGTTCCTCGATATAATATGTTACTTTTGGATTTTATTTTTATCTTTTTACTGTTGGCTTGTGCTTGTCGTGAATTTATTTGTATGCTTACTAAGACTACGTATTTAAAATTTAAGTCTACATAAAATTGCAATTATTTACTCATATTGACATGTGAGTATGGATATTGCACAACTTTAACATAAAAATGAGTAGGACAGCCTTTTTTTCGCGAACGCCGCAGAGCGCTCGACATTGTGAAAAGAAAATGTAGAAGATGAAATTGTACGGTTAAGTTTGACCTACAGCTTTTTTTTAGGATGATTTAGTATTTTTTTATACCTATGTAAACACAAGGATCCCTTGGATTCTCAAGGGAGAAAAATGTTAGTATTTGATTGGAGATGTCTACCTCAGCTCTCACTCGTTCCGGCCAGGTCGCAACCGGTCCAAGTCAATGGAAGGTGGCATTAGCAATAGCAAAGCAGTGTGGCATATCTCCATTTTTCAAATATAGGTTGCACATGCCTAACCTCCATTGCAACAAGCCATATCATTTGGATGCTCTGTGGTGCGATACCTGATGCTGCACAGTACACTCCCACACATTGCCCAGCAATAAAGAGTGTGCCGCATATTTATTAGATTAATTATTTTACTCATTTTATAAGTCGATTTTATCTAAAGTGCCAAGCAAGCAGAAATCCATGCTGAGTTGCTAGCAAGATACCGTGATTATACAAAACATTGAAACATATACTACATATATACAACATCCTCCTAATTAATCTTCATGCCACTGTAATGATATTAAATGGTCGTTGCAGGTTCAAGAAGCAAAATAAACTTGCTGATTACTTGGAGATGTTTTGCTGTCACTACCTAGTTATAAATTGTTTGCTACGCTGCTCCGGAATCTTTGGTAGACACGAGCGCATCTCTCGGTGCTGTTCTCTACATTTCCTTCCTGATCAACGGGCCTGCTCTTACTCATGTCAGTTGGTAAGGAGTACTAATCAGTTGCTTTTGTTTAATCATTAAGGGTTTAGTATGTCACCACCAATTATTAATTAGCACTGGTTGGCAGTACTGAATTTCTGACCAGTAGATGGTAAATGAGCAAAGTAGGCATGACTGTTTGAGGATCCTCTTGATAATTAATTAACATGGTTTAAGTAGAGCAGTAATCAAACAAGTAAACAGATTGTTAAAAAAAATATATACACGTAGGCGTCCTGACCTCAGCTACCTTGTTCCTCAAGCGGTAACAGGTGAGATTGAGATGGGGCAGAGTGGCAGTACTTTTTTTTTCCTTACCTGTTATTGTTGCTTTGCTCATGGCTGCAATTAGCTCCTTTCCGTTGGTCGACCTGTGAAAAAAAAATTATATACTGTCGCTAATGAAAACAAAAGGCCAAAAGCAGTAGAGTAAAACCAAAAGTTTATATCACGAAAGGTTAGTTTAGGTGCCTTTCTTGCCCTGCGGTACTGTATTTTGTACCACAGAAGCAAAGTCGCAGTTGAGCTTGATCCATCGAACTAATTTAACTGCACGTACGTTAATCGTGAGTTAAGCCTGAAACGTACGTACCCGGCCTTAATTGGGCACGTACGTATCCTATCAACTTAGGACTAATAATAATCGATTAGATACGGACGTATGGCGAAAAATTAAGGAGAAGTAGTCGCCACAATAGTAACACGTCGGAATTCCCGTTCCAACACGCACATACAGCGAGCTATCCGTGCTCGGAAACGAGAGGCAGCAAGCGACGACGCGTTTGGTCGGCGCGGACTCAGCTTAGCTCGTGGTGGAGTCAGCGCGCGCGGGTGGTTTGGTCAGCCGCTCGCTCGCTCGCTCGCACTCGCACTCGGTCGCGCGTGAAGATGGACGCGTACGTGGAGCCACCGTGGCGGCTGCTGCGTCCGCGCGGGGCGAAGGCGAGGTGGGCAGCTGCGTTAGGCCAGCCACCGATCGGTCGTTTGTTGGTTGGGTTTATCCCGTATCCAATCCACCCAGATGACGATGATCCAGTCGCGCGCGGGGGCTACGTGTACTCGATTCAATCCGAGGCCAAATCCTCCCAAGACCCAACAAGGTGATCCACTGCAGTGACTGCACCCTGCCTCACCGTGCAGCACAAGCTTCGGTTGTCACATCTCCGTTACGTGACAACGTTTGTCTCTTTGATTTTGTTCTTCTTCGACCGATCGATCTCCTGGTCAAATTCTTTCGTTTTCGTTGACAACAAGACTTTGCTTGGACGACCGACGACTAATAATTAAGCCAGTTATACGTACGATCTGAGCCGTTGGAGTATATCTGTTCACAAAGTTGCATCCAGCTGATCAGTCAAGTCGTAGCAAATATATATACACGTATATATGTACGTGCGTACGTACATCGAGCGAAGTGCTTCTACGTTCTAGTGCCAATTGCGCGTGATGCATGCGCACACGTACACTAATAATCGCTAGCTATTGTTCAAAAAAAAAAAAAAATCGCTAGCTACGCACTTTGAGAGAGTGGCACTTTGCACCTACCTTACCCACATACACACAGATCTGGTATGATCCTTCGTCGTCGTCTAGCTCTTCTCCTTCTCAATATCTTTCTCATTTAATTTCCTTTTCGGACGAACATGCTGGATAAATTTAAATTTAAACTGGAGTAGCTAGCTAGCTGGAACAAGCAGACGAGTTAAGGGTCAAATATACCATCACTGTTGATCCTACATTTAGAGATATAGGATCTACAGATTCGCCTAGCTAGCAAAGCTAGCGTACGTGACATCTTTCGCTTTAGCATCTTGATCACCTCTTTATACATTGTTTTCATCTGCTGTTCACGTTGGCATGCAACTCCAACAACACCACCAACACAGTGAATTTTCTGTTCTTGCATGAATTTGTTGTATACACGCCAAGACGAACGACGCGATAGATCGATCAAAAGCCAGTCAAATTAAAGCCGCAGCACACGCGATTGAGCTCCAAAAAAGATCCACGAGTTGTTGGGGGTGTGAAACCGCGCGCCCGACTCGTTCGTAACCGGACAGAAATTGCAATCACTTTCGTGACGCACTTGGAACATATTACTGTACTAGTAGCAGCTACCAGCGACGAGATGGCCATATCGTCAATTAGAGATCTCTAGAATTCCGGACTCGATTTGACGTTGTGGCTATTCTGTTCGTTGACCGTCCGTTGGTTGTTGTTTTAATCTATCCAGCAACTAAAAGTCTAAAACCATCTTGCTGCAGGTTAGTACTATTGTTAATTTCAGTTTCCGACAACCTTTTTAAGGCAATTACAAAGGTAGAGACTGGTATGGTCTCTACGTTAATTAGAGATTATCACGTTACAATAGTTAAGATAATACAGTCTCTAATCATTAGTGTACCAAAATACTTTCTTACTAGTCATTTTTCCTTTGTTAGACTCAATGCAACAAAAATTTTTCTAATAAATGCTAATAGTCGATTCTATGCCGTTGTCATGTGTAGTAACCATCTTTTTCTTTTCTTCTTCCTCTCTCTTCCACATCACCAAATATACTTGCATGACGATAAAAAGAGACCGCTAATAAATACCATTGTATATGCCCTTATTCAGAAGTCCTCTCTCTAGATCATAATCAATGAAACTAATTAACTAACCAAGACTTTGGTTTTCCGAAACTTCCTGGTTTGATCACTTCTTGAATCCTGCGGAAGCATTTCCGTCTTTGGATTGTTATGCGATTTGCAAATTGTTTATAGAGCATTCCTCAGTTGATTTTTCTACTGAATACTGTTCAACAGTTAACGGTAATAAAACACTTGTTTAATTCTAGCTGCAACTAATTAACCCCCTAAAAAATAATTGTCAAGCAGTTGCAGGAATGCACTGAGCGATCATCATCAGTAGCTTAGCAGTTAGCACTACCACCAACCATCCAATTAATCCGTACTACTGCTACATTGCATGCTACAACTCCACATATACTTCCATGTGCCATCATGTTTTAATGATTAAATTAATGCAGTAGTAATCGATGAACGTATTCTTTATTATGGCGTTTTATTGCCGTCCACTTCGTTACAACAGCAAACAAACAATTAATTATTTACTGTGATGACTTTTATATCCAGATAGCTAAGCTGATGAGGTAAAAACAAGCGGTCCTGATTAACACCGACAGGCACGTTTCTAATGAGGCGGTTTTATGGTACTTTGTCTACAAAATTCCCCAAGAAGGATCAGCTGGCAATCATACAAGGCTAGGGGAAAAACTAATTCTTAATTAGTCACTAGTACTAGTGTCTTTGCGCTCTAATCAAGGTACAAGGACTTGTTAAACAAAAGCCTAATGTGATGGAACATGGCACCTTCCTCGGTGGAAATAAAACTAAGCAAAGGGATTTTTAATCAAAGTTAAAAAAAAACAAAGCCGTGCTTGGTGGGAACACAAGTACACCATTGTCATTTGCTCTGGTTCCTGCTCAACAAGTGTACCTTTCGGTTCCTCCTAAAGAAAAACAGATGCTGTTTAATTAGTAGCTAATGCCAATGCTAAGCTAGGACGTGATCATGCGCACATGTGAGCAGGGAGGCTGATCACATGAGCTCAACAAACAAAATTAGGAGCTAGCTTAGCTCTAGCTGTAGTTAATTTAAGATGGAATCATTTATCTCATTTGCTTGCTTGCTTGATATTTCTGCGTGATGGATCGATCGACGTGGATAATTAAGAGGCTAAATGACCTGTATTTAATTAATTAACTTGTATTGCGCGTCAATTTCTTTCTTTAAATCGCCGTAGCGCCTAGTACGGACCTCGCGTGCATGCATGTGAGGTGTTGCAAGGTCGAGGGTTAATCCGGTGATCGACGTGTCGTCGTGTTGCTGGCCCTGCAGCTTAACAAAATTCTACCACTTGTTTAATTTAATTACTTTTTTTTACTTGTGTGTCATGCAAAGCTTGTGGTGACCAATCAAGCAGCTTCAGTTCACTAAGTTCACTGTACTCCCCAACTGTTTAGGTCGCTACACGGTTCACTGTACCAACTCTGTCAGAGCATCAGCTGCAATTTGCCCCGGGTTTTCAGCTCAAGTCGCAGGGATTAATCAGGGACATGTTTCTTCATCAGTTCATGCATGCTGCAGCAGCATTGACCTGTGGAGAGATTATGCATGATCTTCAGTACGATCTCCACTTGCGCCAACCAAACCAACCACGCAAAAAAGGGTTCATGTGTTACACTGTCTTCAAGCTGGCATTAATGGTTGTTATCACTCGAGTGCTGTCAAATTAAGTTAATTAGCAGCTAGCTACCCTAGGCGTAGAGATGTCCTTGTGTGCAATTGCACTGATGGTGTTCAGTTCAGGGACTTTCTACCAGCTAGTTGTACTGAATTATAGAGCAAGTTGGATGCATGATTAATTTCGATCAAACGAAAGCAGGGCTACTTTTAGTTAGATATATCACACGTACGATGGATCTTTGTTGTAGGACAGGTGTTAGCACACAACTCTTTAGTCCCAACTAGCCATGCATCTTTCTAAAGAGAGGAAAAAAAAACACCATCATCATTCATCAGGAGAATGAGCCAGCCCAGCCAAGCTGCTAAACAGTAGCTAAGGAACTATGTGTGCATGCTTATCAATCAGCTCTAACCTTTTTCAGGTGTCAATGCAAGCTGCAGTGCTCATGGATTCTTTTAATCAGACTATGTGTGGCCAAAGTTCTTGCACATGTACATGCTGATACTGTCCACAGGATACTAGTAACATATATATCCAGCAAATCAATCAGAGAGAGTTGCTAGCGATCGATGAACCGAGAGAGAACGTGCATGGGCTAGTTGTATATTCTTCTTCCTCCCTGCTGCTAGCTGCAACTACTCAGTGGTTGCCTCCATGCTTGCAGTGAGATGCTTCTCTATATGCCATTGGATTTGGAATCTAGCAGCGTGAAGCTCAAACTGAGAGAAATTATAGCTTAATAAGTAGTCGATCGACGAGGTAGCTAGCTGCCGGTGGCCTGAGTGAGGGCCATCCATGGATGCACAGTCTCTGTCGAAGTGTCGATCTAGCTATATATCATTCATTTTTTGGGGTTCGAATACGAATGTATACTCCTGTCACTTTGGTAATCTCACTTTCAAAGATTGAACACCTAGATTGTGCTGTACATACGAGGGATGATGACATTTGTACCTTTTGAGTTGTGACTAGGAGATATCGATCGGTGAGGAATAGTCTGGCCTTACGTGTTAGTATCTGTACCTGAAGAAAGTATAATAATTTATGAATGCAACACTCGACACTGTACTTTTCGCGTTCGCGAAAAAAAAGACACTGTACTTTTCGATTGTTCATCGCATGGAATTGGTAACAGCAAGCTTAACAGAGAAAGGTAGTCGATTGTCTGGACTCTCTGAATGATAACTTATAATTGGATCTCACTGGTGACTGAACCAAGGACGTGGATGCATGCAGCCGTCCTTTTTGTTGTCTGGATCAGTTAACGGTTGGTAATTAGCTACGTGGATCAACGACGATACTGCCAAAGCTTAGCTTAGCTGCTGCTCCGAAAGATAAGGAGAAGATTGAGAAGAAGAAGATGCTAGAGCTAGTCGATCTCAAGGCGACATATATGTCTGCTCGTCCTGATCTGCTCTGCTCCCTCTGTACTTTAGCAGGGAGCAGTTTGTTTGCTGAATAGAGTAAGTTTATTTTGCCTCCATTTATTGAATCATCTTCCTCGACCGCAAAACCACCTCAACCACAAAACCAGGTTTAACATCTTCCCTATGTTTGAAAACCGAGGCAAATCAACTGCTTCTATGGTTTTAAAAACGGTTTTTTGCTAACGTGACAGGTCCACCACATCAGCACGTGGAACCCAACATCTCAATGACTTTCTCTCGTCTCATCTTCTTCCTCAACTCTCTTCTCATATCTCCTGCAAAAATAGGCAAAACAGTGGCTTAATTTGGACCCAGCAATTTCAGCAAGCCGACTGTAGTATGGGCCGTTCCGGCCCAACTATAATGGGTCGCACGAAGCTCGCATTCCCGTTCCGGCCCAATAGTGTGGGCCACACGGAGCTCCCTCTCCCTTGACGGCCCAACTGTTGGATGGTTAAGATTCGTGCAGCCTCACTCGGACTTGTCATCTGATCGCTCGGGACCTTATCGCCGTCTCGGCCTCACTCCGGCTGCCGGCGCCATGCACTCGCCGTCGCCGGCGCCGGCGGGGTGCCCACCGGCCACCTCGTCACCACCTCCCCGCGCCAGCAGCCGTGCGACCCACGTCGTGATGGCCCGCGGCGGCCGGAGGCACAAGCCGCCGTCGTCTGCCCCCGAGGCCGAGCAGCCGGAGGCGCTCTCCCGCATCCTCCGCACCGAGGCCGCCGTCTCCGGCGTCTCCCGCAAGGCGGCGGCGGCGTCGCGGCAGCATTCCACCCGCCTCTGGCCCCGCGCCGTGCTCGAGGCCCTCGACTCCGCCGTCGCCTCATGCCGCTGGGAGCCCGCTCTCGAGGTAACCCCCAATCCCCTTGAGGAATCAGCTTGATTCTGATGCTCATTGTGCTGTGCTCGCTTGATTGGGGTTTAGATCTTCGAGCTGTTGCGTAAGCAGCAATGGTACAAGCCGAGGTCGCAGACCTACGCCAGGTTGCTGATGATGCTCGGCAAGTGCCAGCAGCCCGGCGCGGCCACTGCCCTCTTCAAGGTGATGCTCTCGGAGCGTCTCAAGCCGACGGTGGATGTCTACACGGCCCTCGTCGGCGCGTACGGCTACAGTGGGCTGCTGGACCAGGCGTTGGCCACCGTCGAACAGATGAAAGGTGTCGCGGATTGCAAGCCAGATGAGTACACATTCTCTGTTCTCATCAATTGCTGTAGCAAATTGCGCCGCTTTGATCGGATACCTGCGATTCTTGATGAGATGTCCTACTTGGGGCTACAATGCAATGCTGTTATCCATAATGCGATAATTGATGGGTACGGGAAAGCCGGCATGTTGGAGGAGATGGAGAATGCACTGACTAGTATGCTTGAAGATGGGGACAGTGTGCCGGACATATACACGATGAATTCTATCATTTGGGCTTATGGGAATCATGGTAACAGGATACATGAAATGGAGAGGTGGTACAGTGAGTTTCAGTTGATGGGTGTTGAGCCAGATACGCAAACATTTAATATCATGATCAAATCATATGGTAATGCTAAGATGCATGACAAAATGATGTCGGTGCTGAAATATATGAAGAAACACTTCTTCTCACCAACTGTTGTTACCTTCAACATAATAATAGAAAGTTTTGGACGGGCGGGAAACATCGAGAAGATGGAGTACTATTTCCGATTGATGAAAATTCAGGGTGTTAAACCCAACCCCATCACTTACTGCTCACTGGTCAATGGGTACAGCAAAGCTGGGTTTCTCGACAAGGTTCCTGGGATCATTCGACAAACAGAGAATACTGATGTGGTTTTAGATACTCCATTTTTTAATTGTGTGATCGATGCATATGCCAAGTCTGGGGATATCAAAATTATGGAGGAAATGCTGCAGCTTATGAAGGAAAAGAAATGTAAGCCCGATAAAGTAACTTACACCACCATGATCCAGGCATACAATGTACATGGGATGGATGAAGCTGCTAATTTGTTAAAGATGGAAGTGGGCATGGTTGATGGCAAGCTGCTGGTAAGTGTCTTCCACTGTTACAGCAAGCTTGTATTTCATATTAACCAATGTATGCATTAATTATCCAAGCTGATTGATGGTATTCACTGGTTACCTTGTTTCTGAATCAGGAATCAGTTTCAGAGGTTGATAAAAAATAATGCCCTTTTTCCATTTTTCTTGGGGTGGTTCAAAATAATGATGGACCAAGGGGAATGCCAGGGAAACATAACAGAGCTTGACTATGATGAGTGAATGAATTACCATCAACACAAAGGTTGGCCGGGCAAGGGCAATCACATACTCCTAGTGTGAATGAATTACCATCAACACAAAGGTTGGCCGGGCAAGGGCAATCACATACTCCTAGTCGAGTGCTTCTTTGAGTACTCACTCCTAGCTGAATGCTATTGGCAAAGGTAAACAGCTCATACTTCTTTTCTAATTTTTATTTTGGTATTTGTCAACGGCTTGGAAACTGAACTGAAACAATGGCACTTCAATTCTAGCTCTTTGTATGTTCTAGCAATAATCAATTCCTTGGAACAGATGAACAATCATTCAACTTTGTACAATAAGTTAGTTTACAAATCGAATTATATCTTACACTCTTCAGCTAACTATGCAGTGCCATCAAATCATCTAATATCATAATACAATTCTTATGCAGATAAATTCTTAAATCTGCTCTCGCAGCTAGTTTTGTGGGCAGTTGATCCATCATCCATCTGCAATTGTTTATAAGGTGCGTTGAAGCGTGATCCCAGTATGTTTGAATGCATTCTTTCATCACCAAGGCGTGGCACCTATTCCTTATCATTTAGAAACAAAACACATAGTCCTTACCAGCAATCAAAATTTATGCCTGATGATAAAAACTGTTTCACAATATTCAGCAACGCCTGCTCACACAGTGACACAGATGATCGGACATGACACCCTGCTTGCTACTGCTATACACATGTTCTGTATTCTTACTTGTAACAGCTTTGAGTTGGAGATAATCGGATAGGGGACAACGAGACAGGAAGGCAGCATGGACGCCGCACTCAAGTCCATGAGTAAAGCATGGGGCAGCAGCTGGCAAGATTTGTTTCACCTGACTGGAACCTACTCTCTCCGTTTTGTTCAGATTTATTGTACTAAGTAATATCTCAACTTATCTTAGGTTGGTTTATTTTAAGACGGACGGAGTAAACGTCAACACAGACATCGAGGATCTTGACTCGGATTTGTCACTGAACAATTGTTGTGGGTGTGAAAATTCCATGAATTCATTGTCTTTGCATTAAAGCACCAACAGTAAGAAAATGATTCGATCTTAAACCTTGATGACTGAACTACAACTCTATACTATGCAGTATTTCGTGCTTTCAGAACTGTATTACTTATAGCTTATTAATCTTTTTAGCTCTATATGGCACTCATAAATAAACTTGTTAATCTTGATCAGGGAGATATATGCAACAGAAAAATCTCCCAGTTCTAAAAAAATCTCCATGTTTAAGGCGGCCCATTAGACAACTGGAGTTTACTTGAAGTAGCCCATTACGGAGTAGTACAGAATTCGGACGGCCCATGCTATCATTTTTTCGGCCCAATAGTTTCGGTTTATAAACCAGGTTGGCCTTCTCCAGCCTCCTCTCTTCCCCGATTCCCAAACCCTAGCCTAGGAGAAGACGAGAGCCGACACCCTCCGCCGCCGGCTTCCATTGCCGCCACCGCCACAGCCAACGGGCAGCAGGATGGAGGCTGGCAGGCCGGCGAGCGCTGCCGGGCAGGGAGAATCCTCCTCGTCCTCCGGCGCGATGGCGGTGGACGCGGCTGGCGGCGTGGAGAAGCCGCGGTTCGAGGCGCTGATGCCGAGCGAGATGAGCGGCGGGAGGCCACAGTTCAGGAAGGTGCCGGTGCCGCAGCACCGCTTCGCGCCGCTCAAGAAGGCGTGGATGGATATCTACACCCCCGTCTACGAGCACATGAAGATCGACATCCGCATGAACCTTAAGGTAGCCTCCAATTTCTCTCCTGGATGTACACTTCTGATTCCGTTGATAGTCGCAAATTGCCTCATGGATATATCTAAATCCTTTGTGTAGCTAATCGCCTTATGGATATATCTCAGTCTTTTGAGTAGTATGTGGTTGCAAATCCTGAATGGTGAGACATGTCCGTGTTGCTTTTCGGCATGATGCTGCAGTGTCAAAACTATATTTTGGCATTTTACTTAGGGCCTGTTTGGTACAGCTCCAACTCCTAAATTTAACTCCAGGAGTTGAGTCTGGAGTGGAGTTGTGGAGCTGCAGCTCCACAACTCTTTCATTTTGTGAGAGAGCTCCACCCAGCTCCACTTCCAGTTTTGGTAGAGCTGAAACTGTTTGGCTGAGCTCCAGCTCCAGGAGGGGTGGAGCTGGAGCTGGAGCTGTGCCAAACAGGCCCTTAGGATAAGTGATTCTGTTATCCTTGTAACATTGTTGCAAGCTGTACATAATTAGTACATGCGTTGTGCTAGAATTCTACTCCAAATGGGAGTAGAATTCAATATGGTGCTATGAGTAAATGGAGTATAATGTCCATTGAATTATACCGTAAGAAGACACTGTTTTTAAAATCCTCTGTGCTAATTTCTTGCCCATGATCAGCACGACAGTTGAGCTGTCTAACCTTTTCAATTCAGTACGAAAAACATAGATATTTGATGTGGTGAAAGCTCACAACTTGCAACTTTTACCTGAGACACTACTAATCACAAATTCATCATAGCTTTGTGTCTGCAAACACTCAGCCGTCATTTGTAAGTCACTCCATTAGTTTGTCCTTGTCTAGTGAGTAGTAACTGTTTGCTCACTGACCTTAAACCATTTGGCAAGAAGTATTATCAGTGCTTGTGAAAAAATGCCATAATCCTACAGTTGTATTTTTGAATGCTTAAGCTGCCTACCATCAAACAGACCATATAATATGTTTCCATTATCTCAGGCAAGAAGGGTGGAGCTGAAAACAAGACAAGACACACCTGACGTGAGCAACCTTCAGAAGTGTGCAGACTTCGTACATGCTTTTATGCTTGGTTTTGACATCGCCGATGCTGTTGCGCTGCTCCGTCTCGATGACCTGTATGTGGATTCCTTTGAGATCAAGGACGTGAAGACACTCCGAGGAGAGCATCTGTCACGTGCTATTGGCCGCTTGTCAGGAAAAGGAGGCAAGACCAAATATGCCATCGAGAATTCTACGAGGACTCGCATAGTTATCGCTGATACGAAGATCCATATACTTGGATCCTTTGTTAACATCAAGGTTGCTCGGGATTCACTCTGTAGTCTTATCTTAGGTTCTCCTGCAGGCAAAGTCTATTCTAAGCTAAGGGCTGTTTCTGCTAGGTTAGCAGAAAGGTATTAGATGGTGCATCGTACCGTTGCAGTTTTGGCCTCGTAATATGTTGTATTGGCTGATTTGTGTGCCTGGGCTCTTAATTGTATCGTTCGAATGAACAAACTTAAAATGCTGAGAGTTTTGTAACAATACATATGCATTGTGTTTAGTTCTGTCTGTTGCCCCCCTGTTTCCGGAAATCTATGGACGTGCTGCTGCATATATGTTTGATGGGTGTAAATTATTTTGTGCTGACTGATGAACGGATTTGTGATAATTATTCGAGGGTACAGGTGATTGAATCAACTATCACAAAACTGAAAAAACAAATAAATTTACATATACAAAGTTTTCATAAATATCATATCGTTTCAGATCTTGAAAGTTTAGATGAGTTGCCATCAGTGTTTCCTGTTCATTTATCTGTGGTTTTTACTTGAGATTTTACTTGGATTACAGTCGTTCATAGCAGTTACTCTCTCCGTTCCATTTTAAATGCAAACATGAGTTTCCGCGCTGAACTTTAGTCGTCTGTCTTATTTGAAATTTGTTGTAATTAGTATTTTTATTGTTATAAAATGATAAAACATGAATAATACTTTATGCGTGACTTATGTTTTTAATTTTTTTAAAAAATTTATCAAATAAGACGAAAGATCAAATTGGAGTACATGGAGGGAGTACATGAACTGAAGTCTGAACGCAACGCACGAGTCTGAAGAACGCTATCGCCATCGGTAGCAGCGGGAAGAGAAGACTGGCCAAGTCGTCGAGGGCTAAGCAAGGCAGTAGAGTGGATCAGTGGAGTGGAGTCGCGTCGGTGTCTAGACGAGATATTTCTTTCTTTCTTTCAACGGCCAAATTCTCCGATCTAGATAAGAGTCGAGGAGCAAAAGTCGCTCGATCGATGGAGCCGGCCGAGCGTCACCGGCGGCGGCGGCGGAGGGCGCACACGGCGGACGAGGCGGCGGCGGTGCTGCGGAAGGCGTGGTGCCGGCTGCGGCTATCGGCGCGGGATCCGTCGCGGGTGCCGCCGTGGGACGCCGTCGTCCTCACCGCGGCCAGCCCCGAGCAGGCCGCGCTCTACGACCGCCAGCTTGCGCGCGCCCGCCGCCTCGGCCGCTTCCCGGCCTCCACCGCCGCCCTCGCCGTCCCCGACCCCGACGCCGCGCGCATCGGCTCCGGCGCCGCCACTCTCCACGCCGTCGCCTCCCTCGTCCGCCATCTCATCGCCCAGGTCCAGCCACTTCTGCCCTATGTACTACTACTACAGAATCGATCCCCTCCCCTGTTTAACATCATCTGAATCTGCAGGCTTCCAAGGAAGAGATCGCCGAATTGCTGCCCGAAGCAAGTGATTCTTCAGCAGATGACATCCCACTCAGCTCGGTGGTACGATTCATGGCGAACAAACACGTACTGCTGCTTCACGCTGGGGGTGATAGCAAGAGGGTTCCATGGGCGAACCCCATGGGGAAGGCCTTCCTGCCTCTGCCTTACTTGGCCGGAGACAATCCTGATGGACCTGTTCCGCTGCTTTTCGACCACATTCTCGCGATCTCATCCAGCGCAAGGCAAGCTTTCAAAAACCAAGGTTGTAGCTTATAGACAGAGCCACTGATTTTGAGCAATATGTTCAATTTTAATTGGTACAGTATGATCAGGTGGGATCTTCATAATGACCGGGGATGTTCTCCCATGCTTCGATGCTTCAAACCTAGTTCTTCCTGATGATGCTGCTTGCATCGTCACCGTGCCAACAACTCTAGATGTGGCTGCTAATCATGGTGTAGTTGTAGCGGCAAAGGACGGAACTGATGGGGAGAACTATTCCCTGTGTTTGGTTGATAATCTCCTCCAGAAGCCTACAGTGCACGAGCTTGTGGAGGGCCAGGCTATTCGAGATGACGGGAGAGCACTGCTTGACACAGGGATAATATCAGCCAGGGGTAAAGCATGGCAGGAGCTTGTTAGACTTGCATATTCATCTAGCCATGTCATGATCAAGGAGCTCATAACTGGCAGAAAAGAGGTGAGCAAATATTTCCTAACACACTGTCCAATTTTTCACAACAGGCTCTCTCATTTACTGCAGACTTGCTTCATCGAATCAAGGCTATGTGATTATTCTGAAAATGCATGTGTTGCATTTGTAGTAGTTGGAGATATCGGTCTACTAATGAGCAACTTCCCTTAAAAGACATAATCACTCATTACTTCAGTTTGGGAGTTATAAATAAATTTGCTATAATTCTTGCAGTGCTGGATGCTCTTCTAGCTGTACAATACAATATTCTATCATCCTGAATTTTACGAAAGTTAGATGCTGTCTGTCTCTGTTTCGCTCTTTGCTTTGATATGCTAGAAGCAACAGTAGTCTGCTTTTCCATCCTAAAGAGAGGCATTGGCATTGTTAGGCTGCTTTATGTTTTATTTTATATTGAGACCAGATTTTCCTAACCTTTTTTCTTTGTCATGATAAAGCTCTGAATATTCCAAACCTCATTAATCTCATCTTTATGGAATTTTTTTTGTTAGACCAGAAATTCAAAGTGACGTCCTAAACTCATTTTCTTTTGCTCCATTGCTTCCATTAGTTACGTTTATCATTTATCTAACTGTAGATTTGATATAATATATTTCATTTCGTGGGTTCATATTACCCGATCTATTGCAGATGAGCTTATACGAAGATCTTGTTGCTGCATGGGTGCCTTCCAGGCATGAATGGTTAAGGACCCGTCCATTTGGCATGGAACTAATTGCTGCTTTGGGAAAGCACAGGATGTTCAGCTTTTGTTCATGTATGTTCTCTTTAGAATTCATTATGTAGCAGTTGCAAGTAAATTATGCTGATTCTCTTTCTGGTATGGCTGTGCATTAAATTCTCCTGTATTTGACAAACAGTTCACATGTTATATTTCTGATTAGTTTTGTGTGATATTATGCCTTTTGCAAAGCTAAGTTGTGACCATTTTCTTTTCAGATGATTTCTCATTTTTACATTTTGGCACATCCGCTGAAGTTCTTGATCACTTGGCGGGCTCATATTCAGGACTTGTAGGGCGAAGGCACATGTCTTCGATACCAGAGACTACTGCTTGTGATATTGCGGCAACAGCTGTCATTTTGTCCAGTAAAATTTCTGCTGGGGTCTCAGTTGGAGAGGATTCATTGGTCTATGATTCATCACTTTCAGGTAGAATTAGGATTGGCTCACAATGTATTGTTGTTGGGGTGAATATACATGAGTTACATGGGAACAGGTCTCAGATAATCAGTACTAGCTCATACTTCACATTACCTGATCGACATTGCCTCTGGGAAGTCCCTTTGGTAAACTCTGTGGAAAGAGTAATGGTTTACTGTGGCCTTCATGATAATCCAAAAGTATCTATGAAGAAAGATGGGACATTCTGTGGCAAACCATGGAGAAATGTCTTGGAACATCTTAAAATCCAGGATACAGATCTGTGGAGCTCAACCAATGAAGACAACTGCTTATGGAATGCAAAGCTTTTTCCAGTCATGTCTCTACCTGAAACGCTGAAAGTAGGTATGTGGCTTATGGGATCGACATGTGACCTGGATGGCAAAGTCGCTTCCCTGTGGAAAGAATCACGGAGGATCAGCTTAGAAGAGCTGCATCGTTCGATTGACTACCATCAGCTCTGTGTGAATTCAAGCAAGCATCAAGCAGATCTAGCAACCAACATTGCTAAAGCTTGCATGACCTATGGCTTGCTTGGGCGCAACCTGTTTCAACTATGTGAGGAAATGCTACAAAAGGAAAATTCATGCGTAGAAGTCTGTAATGAGTTACTTTCGCTTTGTCCCAGTCATGGGGATCAGTATTCTGGTGTTCTTCCGCAGAGCAGAAGATACCAGGTCAAAATGGATCTGCTTACAGCTTCTGGAGATCTTTCCACTGCAGCTATTGTTGAAGATAAAGTGTGGGCTTCCATAGCAAGTGAAACTGCATCAGCTATAAAATATGGATCTAAAGGTACAGTCTGTACACTACCAACAAACTTAATGCTATTTTTTCTGTCGCTTTTCTCAAAATGCAGTTATGTCTTCCAGGCAACGAGCTAAATGTGGTTCATTTTACCATTATCAATATTGATGTTTATATCAATCTAGTTAACACATATGTATGATTTTGTAGAGCCATCAAGCGATTCCAAGTGTTCAAGTAATGGTAACCTGCATCCTAAGAAGGCTATTGTGGAATTACCGGTCCGTGTCGACTTTGTCGGGGGTTGGAGTGATACACCTCCATGGAGTTTGGAGCGTCCAGGTTGTGTTTTGAATATGGCAATACGGTTGGAAGGGAACCTTCCAGTTGGTGCTATGATAGAGACAACAATGGACCACCTTGGAGTTCTCATTGAAGATGATGCTGGCAGAAATGTTTGTATTGATGACCTGTCTTCTATTACTTCACCATTCAAAGAAAATGATTCATTCCGTTTAGTCAAGTCTGCTCTTATTGTGACTGGTGTCCTAAACCATGAAAGATTGTCAAAATTAGGGTTGAACATTAGGACATGGGCAAATGTTCCTCGTGGAAGTGGTCTGGGAACTTCTAGCATATTAGCAGCTGCGGTAGTTAAGGGGCTATTCCAACTTATAGAAGGTGATGAAAGTGATGCAACTGTTGCTAGAGCTGTGCTGGTAGTAGAGCAAGTAATGGGCACAGGCGGTGGATGGCAAGATCAAATTGGTGGCCTATATCCTGGAATCAAGTGCACTCAGAGTTTTCCAGGACAGCCATTGCGTTTGCATGTTGTTCCATTGCTGGCATCTCCGCAGTTGATTCAAGAATTACAACAACGTCTCCTGGTTGTGTTCACTGGTCAAGTAAGTATGAATTTTCTGCTGTAAGCATATATAACATAGTAGATAAACTGAAATTAGGGCTAGAAGTTTCAATTTACAAACAGTAGCCTGTTCAAGTTCCACCATGATTCTAAGATTTGTACGTCCAAACAAGATTCCTTCCAAGTGTGCACGCCCATCCATTTTCCACATTGATTTTGCTTCAAAAGAGTATAATTTTCTCCCCAAATGAATGTATACTCTGCACAGGTAAGGCTTGCCCACCGGGTCCTGCAGAAAGTTGTCACTCGATATCTCCGCCGTGATAGCCTGTTGATATCTAGCATCAAGAGGCTTGCTGAGTTGGCGAAAATTGGAAGGGAAGCCCTGATGAATGGTGAAATAGACGAGCTTGGTGGCATAATGTCGGAGGCCTGGAGGCTGCATCAGGAGCTAGATCCTTTTTGCAGCAACAAGCTTGTGGACGAATTGTTTGCATTTGCTGACCCTTACTGCTGCGGCTACAAGCTTGTTGGAGCTGGTGGGGGCGGCTTTGCGTTGATGCTTGGAAAGAATCTTAACTCTGCCAAAGAACTCAGACAAGCACTCGAGAATTCTGCCACCTTCGATGTAAAGGTGTACAACTGGAACGTTGCTATGACACCATGAACAAGTATAGAACTCGCGGAGCATATGTTTTCTTACTTTTCCTTCTGGTAAACAGAAGTTGCATATACTGCTGGAGCCTGGCGTCATTGTACATTTGTACCGTCCGGTTCATTTATTCAGATATGAAGTGCATTATTTCAACAATCTAATTGTTCCAGATATTCGTTTCTTGCATAACACTATCTGATACTACCTCTGTCCTACGAAGTGTACATTCACTTGTCCAGATTTGTGTACAAGAGTGAACTCTTTTTTGGATGGAGGCGAGTTGCAGGTCTAAGGTTGAGTGGCTTCAATGATTAATAATTTGTGAATGTCTTAAAAATGAAGTGCCGGCACGTACCAGCCATGCCTGCATTGCTATGGAAGTGATCATGCATGGACAGTTGATGGACATCAGGACACGGTTTTTTCCATCCAACATGACAGATTTCTGTGGAAGCCAACATGGTTTGCCCGATGGTGCTTGGCAACACAGCTAACCCTATGGACAGCAGCTTCCTGTTTGTGCCAGGCAGCCAAGGTAATATGAAGAGTACTGTTCAAGATCACGTTATCAATGCCTGGACCATCGAATCTCTTCTGTCTGGGACTAGCAGTCCAGGACACCGACACGATGAGGCATCTGTTAAATACTACTACTTCATGTGGTAGATCTGTTCCATGGCCATCTTTAAATACTTCACTGTTTGCCTAATGATGTGATGAACAGATGAAGTGGGACAGTAAGATCTTGCAATGGTGTAAATGGCAAGCTAGAAGCTGCAGATGCAATGGATGCCAGCTGAGTTGATCGATGCAAAAAAAAAAAAGAATCATCACCATCATTTCATTGTACAATCCAATACAAACGGATAAAAAATAAGAATATGGAGATCCAAGCTCTGATCATCCAAAGTTAATAATAAACTCCCTAAGATAAAATCCACAATCAACAAGATGCTCTCACAGCAAGAAGACGGCGAAGGCAAGAGCAGCAAGAAGGACGGATCCAGCTCCGCCGGCGGCGGCGGCTCGGGGCGCCGCCGACTGTCGCGCTCCGGCGGGGCCGAGCGCCGCCGACTCGAACCCCGCCGGCGCCTCGGCCGGCATCGGCGCGAAGGCGGCGAGGTCGTTGGCGGTGGGCGGCAGGTAGGTGCCGTTGGCCATGGGCACGTCGACGGCCAGCCTCTGGCCCTTCCGGCAGTGTCCCAGCGCGGCGCTGATGTAGTAGACGCGGCCGGGCGTGGTGAGGTTGAAGACGGAGTTGCCGTCGTCGAGCTTCAGCACCGGGTCCGACGCCTGGCAGGCGGCGAACGCCACCGGCGTCACCTGCACCACCGAGTCCTGGCTCGGCGGGTACAGAAACCCTGCGTGAATCATACCCAGTGAAGAAGATGAGTTACGGCGTATTTACAAACGAAAAATAATTTAAGAGTAAAATTTTTATAATCAGCTAAAAACAAAGTCTGAAAAATAAATTTCGATGAAAAAAATTTTAAAATCAGCTTTAAATCTGAAGTTGAAAAATTTAAATTTCGGTTGATAAGTACAAACATAAGAAAAAGACGAGGCCTCTAATCGCGATGATCCAGTGCTTACAGATGGAGTCGCCGAGCGCGAAGTGGATGGATTTGGCCCAGCGCGAGTAGACGTCGGGCTTGGACGGCGGCGGGATGCCCCAGGCGTCGAGGTCGCCAACCTTGTACATGGCGCCGCCGCAGCCGTCGATGAGGAGGAGCAGCGCCACCGCCGCCGCGGCGACGAGAGATGCCAATGCCGACGCCCCACGCATCCTTCCTCGCTTAGCTCTCGCCGCTTTTCTTTTCTTCTCGTCCTAGCAAAGCAAAGCACAAGCAAGCGACCAGTGCTCACACTCTGCCACCTCCTTGTTCGTTTCTTTGCCTATTTATGACGAGGCGGTTTGGATCGTTGGAGGCTAACGGGCGGAATTGACCGAGAGAGAGATGTCGCGGCTCGATCGATCGAGCCATGTGTCGGCCGGAATCCCCGGCCTAAAATCATCATGTAAAGACGTGTGTGGGTTTGGTTTGTGCTCGTAAAACGGCAGGATTAGTACTTAGTGGGCACTAAGCATGTGGTCCATTGCATCGTTAGCCACTAACTAATGATATACTGTTAGTGTTAGTAACTCGGGAATGGATCGAAAGGGTTTGTGTTTACCTGTGTCTGTTTGGCTCCAGTTGGGAGTGGGCTGGTGGTGCTGCTCATCAGACGCAGCACGTGGGTCAGTGGAGGGGAGCACGTGGATTCAGAGATCTGAGCTTTTGTTTTTCTTCGCTAGATTATCGTATTCGTCTATAGCTATAGCAGCTGTGTTTGCGATGATTAGTTAGGGTATGTTTAGTTCACTTGTTTGATTAAAATTGGAACAATATAATGAAAAAGTTAAATGTTTCTGTGTAAGTGACGAAAAAATTAGAAGTTTTAAAAAAAAATTTAAAACTAAACTCGGCCTTAGCTATAGTGGTGGTATGGTCGAGACATGGGAATGGGAGTTCCAAGCAATGCTAGCTCATGGAGACAGTAGCTCGTGCAGCTCGCCCTTGTATACAAAACAGTTTGCTGCTTTTGGCTAACCACTTGCTCTGACATACCGTGTGTGTACCACACCACAGTCCATGTTACTGTCGCCTCTGCCGTGTAGCGCGAATCCTCCTCGTCGGGCGCATGATGGGTGAGAAAAAAAATAACTGACGATGTTTCATTATATATAAATCAAATATTACAGTAGATTTTTATACTATTTAATAATTTTATCTTGATGGACATATGATTTGTTTTTTTATGTATATAGGATTTAAGTGTTGCAATGACTTTAAACGTTTGTTGCATATATTGAACCAAATTATTTCATCTAGCGATCTGACCGTTTTTTGCTTTTTTTAAGAATTGAAATATTCTTTCGCTATTTACTGAAACATTGTTTTTATATAAGGTGAAACAACGTCCGATTTTTTGGAAACCGTTGCTTCATATATTGTAGCAAAATGTTTTATAAAGTGATTTGGTTGTGTTTCAGCTTTTTAAAAGATTAAAACATTTTTAATCTATTAACTAAAAATTTTTCGATCTACTTAACGAAACAACGTCCAATTTTTTTTTTGAAAAAAGAATCGGGCGCCCAATTCGCCTCCGCCGTGTTGGGTTTGCCTCCAGCGAAGCACAACTAAAGTGTGTGATGGGCCGATCGGTTGATGGGCCATCATCCACCACTTTGGTCGATGGGTTAATGGGTCGCCTAATCAACTCCCGGGCCATCAAAATTGCGGCCCATGAATCGCAAGGTCGGCGACCGCGAAAATATCACATCACACACACACGCAAACGCAAGTGGCTTGGGGCTCCAGAAAGTTGTGTAAAATAATAAAGAGGCCGACGCGGAATACGCGCAGTCAGCTCCGTGCCGAAACCCTCCTCCTCTTCCTCTCTGCCTTTCTTCCGCTCCACGCCGCCCTCCGCCGCCGCCGCCATGGCTGATCCGCGGCTGTTCTCGTCGGGATCCGGCACCCGCGACGACCGGACGGACGCCTCCGGCAGGCGGCTGTACAACCCCTACCAGGACCTGAATATCCCCTACAAGCAGCTCTACGACCTCCCCACCTCCCCGGAGTTCCTCTTCCAGGAGGAGTCGCTCGCCCAGCGCCGCTCCTGGGGCGAGAACCTCACCTACTACACCGGCATAGGCTACCTCTCGGGCGCCGTCGCCGGCGCCGCCGTCGGCCTCCGCGACGCCGCGCGCAACGCCGAGCCCGGGGACACCGCCAAGATCCGGGCGAACCGCGTCCTCAACTCGTGCGGCAGCAACGGCCGCCGCATGGGGAACACGCTCGGGGTCATCGGCCTGCTCTACGCCGGGATCGAGAGCGGCATGGTCGCCGTCCGCGACCGCGACGACTGGATCAACAGCGTCACCGCGGGGCTCGGCACCGGCGCGCTCTTCCGCGCCGCCAACGGGCCGCGCTCCGCCGCCGTCGCGGGCGCCATCGGTGGGGTCCTCGCCGGCGCCGCCATGGCAGGCAAGCAGGCGGCGAAGAGATATGTGCCTGCCCTCTGATTCGTCCGCACGGTATTCTCTCTGCTGTGATAAGAAATGGTCGAATCAATTGGTCGCCAAAAGGAATGTCATTTCTTCGTTTTGCTCTCCTGGTTAATTTATTATTGGAGAAGGGTTTTCTTCTCGACATTATATTTTAGCGTTATGTTACATGTAATCGATATGATCGGATCAGATCACTAAATTTTTGGCCTATGTTGCAATGTAACGTCTTCTCGAGTAGCTAGTTAGCTGGTACCAACACAATAATACATACTTTTACGTTATGCTGATGGTGAGTCCGTGACAATGTGAAATGTAATGTTCATTGTAGTGTAGTTTTCCTAGATTATTATGGTGTGTGTTTCACTTGCGATGAAACAATATGCCATAAAAGAGTAGGCTAATGTTTGCACATTTCTAATCTATCTATGGATGCCATCCTCATTATGTGCTGCGATTTACATTCTACCAAGTAATGCATTCCGGTTGCAGGGTCAAATGGACATAAAGATATTTAGTTATACCCAATGTTGCTTCCTATGTATAACTATATATCCTTATGTCTGTCTGAACCCGTAGTTCTCAAGGACTTCCACATGCATTTTATTGTGTATAATGGATATTGATGATCTTTGCATATTGTTATATCATTTGATGCTCTATTGCAACTATACAACAATGTTTTTGTTTGCATGTTTGGCATTTGACTCTTGGTACAAGTCACACTACCGACTACTACCTGCGTTCCCAAATATAAGAGAATTTGTCTATGTAACTGCATAGGCAAAATCCCTCATGTTTGGGGATGGAGGTAGTACTAAGTACTAGTATCAAGTACTGATATGCTATATTGCCATGTTACGTGGTGATTGTTATGCTCTGATGTTTCAATGTAAGATATTCATTAGGAATTTGTAAGGTTTCTGTTTGGCATCTGTAAAACACACTGCCAGTCTTGATGTTTGGCATTTGTAAGCTGCCGGTTTATGTTGAAAGCACATTATTTCTTGTTCAGTGATATCTGAATGTTACTGGTCCAAATTTTAGTTCAAACTTCCACCGTATTTTCCCTTACGAATGGATTTTTTAGTTTGTATTCTCCAGACCATAGCATATTACAATGTTCATGTTTTCTATCTATTGCAGTCTTATCCTGTTCTGTTACTACTGTACTTTGTTCTTATTCTGTAAATTGATGTGTTTTCTGTCACCAATTTTCTTGGTCTTGAACGGATCTATTGATAAAGCTGATAACTACCAAACTTTAGGTTATGGAAGAATCATGTATTTCACCACCAGCTTCTGTTTTCCTTCGTATGTGCTCTTTTTATACTGTATGTTGGCCTAGTTGGCTAGTTCTTTTTGTCCTCTTTCAGTATAATGTTTTGGTGGGTTAACTCTTATCATATTCTGATGTTACAATTCGGTTGGTGGGTTAGGCAGACAACTGTTCTTCTGTTGAGCTTCGAACCTTTTCCTTGTGGGCATTTCTGAGATGTGGCCATCCTCTTATACTTGTGCAACCCACCATTTATATTCCTTCCTAGTTTTTACTTGTATGTTCGTAAAGCTTTCGACTTTTTTGGCTCGTCCAATAATCCGGTGCAGCAAACAAGATCTTTTCCTTTCATTTCCTTATGAGTTGCATTGTGATGAACTATTTCACCTATCACTTGTATGTTCTTAAAGCTTCGAACCTTTTTGGCTCGGATAATAATCCGGTGCTGCATACAAGACCTTTTCCTTTCATTTCCCTATGAGATGCAGTGTGATGAACCATTTCACCTTATGGCAGACTAGCATGTATATTCAGCATAGATTTAGGCATATAAGATGTGATAAATTCAAGAGCTTTACTGTAGGGTGATGTTACGGCAAGAACAATAATCCCTTCTGATCATCAAGTCAAATTTATCTCGCGAGTCGTGAGTGCCCGGTACGAGGATGTTGGATCAAGTCTGTTTGGACGCGTACAAGTATGAAAACTCCTGTACGCCAGATCACAGATGTGACTATGTAAGAGACTGCAAGAGATTGTCTGTAAGGGACAATAATTTCGAGGAAACAACACGATATCTGAGAAGGCCTTCTCTCGTGTAAAATATAACTTCGATTAGGATATCCGTAGCATTTAATTTCATACAATGTCATGCTGGTGAATAACAATAACAAATAACAAATGACAACATGAATAGCCTATATCTCGGCTATAGCTCAATGCTTGCTGAACTATGTATTGCCTCTCGTGCCTACTACATTTGCTCCACAGATGTGAACTACCAGCCAATGGTCAATCGACATTGCAGAAATAAAGTTACAAACAAAAACAACTGCTCTTTTCTGCAACGTCCAATCTTATTCAGCAGCTCGGTAGAAATGAATTGCAGTATGCCACATGCTTATATTCGATCTGTTTGTATGATCCTATCAATCCTTAAGGATTCAGTGGCTCATCTTCATCAACCATCTCTTGTGCTTCTGCAGAAAATGTTAACCCCAACAGTTAGGAATCAAAGAAATTGATTGGCAAAGCGATTTTAGTTTTTATATGTGGAGTAATGAAGAAAGATGCATACTTGTCGATGATTTGTGTAGGTCAGAAACAACCATTAGCCGTCTCTGCAGGATTGCCGCCATGAAGAGGAAGATAGAACACATGCCAAACATGACAGTGATAGGGAATGCATTCACCTGCAAAATTCACAGAAAAAAATGTTATTTTTGAAGGAAATCAACAGATTAGAATCATGAGATTCAGTAAGAACACTTTCACTTACATTGTAAAGCACCACACAAACAAACAAGTTCAGTGGTATGCGGAAGAAATTCATGATTGTGCTTCTTGCCTCCTCAGGAATATATTGAGATCTCATCTTCATGATTGATGGCCAGAATATGCCAACGCATGCCTCAAAGGTACAGAAACCAAGCAGCTGCAGAGTGCCTCCAAATGAGATGCTACCTCCTTTCACTGAAGAAGTTGGCACTAGAATCTGTTCAACATTTAGCAAACGGATGTTAGGCTCTGAATTATAAGAGAAAAATTGACAGGCAGTATAAGCAGTGTTCTTACGTTGGTGACAACAGGAAGGAAAAGGGTGAAGGCTGATATTGTAAACACGATCTGCATATAACCTTCGACCTTCAGCTTTCGGGCTAACAAGCGTGCAGCAATTGAGCTACCCAACATTGATGACAGCATGAATGTGGCAAATATGAAGCCATGAGGAATATCTTCTTCATTTGGGCTCAACGCCGGAGTCCAGAGGAAGACGAAAGTATACATTGAGCCCTCAAACAATGACTGTATGGCTCCCAGTAATGCAATTTTTTCATCTAAAGATTTCAAGGATGATGTCAGAATGCCGATTGTCAACTTTGATACATATCTGTTTATCTGTCAATCCAATAAGATGAGTTAAGCATACCTGAAGCAATTGCTTTGGCTGCAACCTTGAACTGGGACATCAAATCCTTGCTTTCAGATGGGTCTCCATAGTTTTCACTCCATGAAGACATTATGATAGCCATGCCTATTGCCAGGAAGCATGCAGCAGCATCAAATGGTGCCACGGGACCAAAGCCCAAGTTGTCGGCAAGCAGGTTTGCAAATAGCCCGGATACAATTGCGACCAGGCCATTGCCAAGAAATATAGCCTTGGAGAATGTGATCGACAGCCATTGTGAATCAAAACCTCTCTGTGAAAGGAAATGCCAAGGTTAAACTTTACAGTGAAAAATTGATAACGCAGATAAGAAATTGACTGTAATACATTGGAGAAGTTTGCAAACGACAAGGACCATTTATTAGTTAGTTAATCAAAACGACAGTTTTGTCACGGGAAGAACACTGCATAGTAGTGTGTCACAGACTCACAGCCTCACAGGCAACAGATACTGTACCTGGATCCTTGGATTCTTATTGATAATTGAATGAATTATTGAATATGTCCGAGATTAATATCCATATAGGAGACGGCACATGGCCGAATAAAAGGACAATTTGTAGTGAGTGTGAGGCTATCCTAAATACTCCAGCTTTATTAAATGGGCCATGCTTGTTAAATGCCTATCCTTGTGACGATGCAACCATCTTATTCTGATCCACCGACACAATGACCAGAAAGAAAACAAAAAATGGTGGCTATGAGCTTGCAACTATACTAGAACTACTAGCTATACTCCATACTGCCTCCGTCCCATCCTAAGTGCAGTTATATATTTCTGTGTCCAACGTTTGACCATTCGTCTTATTTAAAATTTTCTTATGATTAATATTTTTTTTGTTGTTATTGAATGATAAAATATGTAGTACTTTATGCGTGACTTATTTTTTTATTTTTTTCATAAATTTTTAAATAAGACGGACAGATAAACATTGAAATAGAAACCGATAATTGCAAAATGGGACGGAAGGAGTACTAGATTTCAGTCTTCTCTTTTCAGATCCTGACAAAATGACCTTTTACTGTGTAGTCCTAATCTCAAACTGAAAATCCTTTTTTTATGTGCCTAATTGAGTAAGTAGTCAAACATCCCAAAATAAAAGTACTCCTATGCTCCTAGCTCGCTTGGATGACAAGGATGTGATTATGTGAATGAATCCAAATGACGCTCTAATAGTTTATTCACAACAAAGATAGGAATAATTTTAGTTACTTAAGGTTAAAACATTCCAAATATGTATTCTTTATACCACTAGAACATGCCCTTCTAGATAGACAACTAAAAAAAAAGAGGAAACTTTGGATTAAAGTTAAAGTCAGACCAGACACAGCTGCAAAGCATCAGTGTGAGGGGGGACACTGACAAGCAGATCTGGCCCTGCGTATAATTACAGTAATACTAATTACTCCCTTTATCCCATAATATAAGACACGATCAAACTTGACACGATCGTCAAAACTAATATTTATCTTATAATTTCTCATATATTATAAGGTTTATAGTAATAAAATTATAACCCTATGAAAGTAAATTGAAATATCAATCCAATAATATAACTTTTAGCAAGTAAAATTTAATTCATATTGTACTAAAAATCCGTCAAAATGTTTTGAAGGTAGAATCTTGAAATGTGTGAGCGTCCAGTACCTTGTTGTGCTCCGCGACGAGCCATGACTCGAACGCCGAGAAGAGCAGCGAGGTGGCGATTCCTCCGAGCACGCGGCCGATCATGAGGATCTTGTACTCGGGGGAGTGCTTGGTGATGCAGCTGAGGATGTAGCTGATGCAGTAGGTGATGCACGCCCTCTTCCTCCCCCTGAAACACACAGATTTTTCTGTCAGTCTCAGCGCGGGGCACAATCTGTGACAATCGGAGAGGAAATCGATGAAGAAGAAACGTACTGCTTGTCGGCGAGTGATCCGACGATGGTGCCGAAGAGCATGGAGGATCCGAAGCCGGCGATGAAGAGGCGGCCGATGTCGCCCTTGTCGAAGCCGTACTGGCTGTAGAGGTAGTACACGTACGGCCCTTGCAGCCAGTCCCCGGCTGCACAAGATTGATGAAAGCCATGAATCCCAGATCCGGGAGGACGAAAATGCGCCAAGAATCGAAGAATGACATACACATCATGAGGGAGTAGACGAGGACGTAGTTGTTCTTGAAGGAGTTGAAGGCCTGGGAGGTGGTGACCCGGTCCTTGGCGCTCTTGCCGAGCTCCAGCCCGGCCACCACGGCGGCGAGGCCCCCGAACACGAGGTAGTAGAACACCTCCATGGCTCCTCCGACCTCCGCGAGAGAGAGAGAAAGATGGAATGGACGAAGCGCGGGTGGATGGATCGGCGAGTCGACTCCTCAAGCCGGTGGGATTTATACGCGCGTTTCTTGGGATTTCGGGTGCGGTGCGTGTGTGTGGTAATTCTGGCTGGTTGGGGGTTGGGTTTTGGGGGCAGTGGAGTGGGGGGTTTGAGTGTGCGTGCGCCAAATCTTCGGCCGGCACGCACTTGCGGTTGATGGGAATTGCGCTTGCTGCTGCCGCCGCGGGATCGGATGTGTTTGTGTGTGTCTGTGCGTCTGGGGCCCAACGGTGGTTGAGATTTCTTCCAATTGATGATGATGAATCCAGTCCCAGTGGTGGTGGATAGATGGATTTTGGGTGTTCTTCTGCTTGGCGGCGTTACTGACACAATTCTCGATCGTCAGCGAATTTTTCTTGGTTGAGTAGACAATGACACGTATAGTAGTATACCGCGTAGCCAGACTGCCGGATACTAGTACTGTAGTACAGTCGGTGGAACGAACATCGGATTGGCGGTGCCCCAGTGCCAGATCAACCAAACCTTGTTCGTTTTCTCTCCTCATCTCTCTCGAATGGATCAAGTTAATTACTTGCGCGCTGTGAAACAAGTGTCGGCGTGAGGGTGAGGCAATGGACCACTGCAATGGACGGTGGATCTACCCTGGCAGCGGCAGTACACCAGTGCTTGCGCAGAGACAATGCCTAGCTCACCCATGCTCATCGTCCCGGTCCATCACAACTCACAAGTTCACAAACTATCATTTCTTTAACTCCTTGGCATTTGATATCGTGGTTATGACTAGCATTGCACTGGCGGTCTCCCATCTCTGACTCCGAATGTGATGTCCTCTTTGGTCAACGACTCACACTTGCAGCATGTTTGGCCCTAAACCACTGCAGCTAGCTTGCAATTGCAAGCGGTGGAGAGATTTTCTAATGCGATCTGATCGGTTTGGTTTGGTTTTTTGTCGAGCCGAGTCGCACACGGTTAGGCACGCTCACGCGCACTGCGTCGCGTTGCGTGGTGCGGCGACCGAACCACCCAAACGCGCCATGTTTATCCAATGGGATTACCCGCGGAGAAATCCCACGCTCTCCACCGCCCCGCGCGCTACGGCGCCGGTGAGATCGAATCGCGGAGAGAGGGAGAGAGGAGGCGATGGACGGCGGAGCGGAGCGGAGCGTCCTCATCATCCGCGGGCGTTTGCTAGGTAGGTGCATCCGATTTCCATCGCTAGCTTGCGGCGAATCGCCCTTGTGGATCCTTGAGGCGATGCCCTAATCGCGCTTTGCAATGCGGGCGGATGTACATGCGGCGGCTTCAAGGGGCGACGGTTGGAGGAGCAGCGGTGCCCGCAGGTGGTACCTCATTTGGTAGTGCGCCGAGGGGTGAGACGAAAGTGATGCAACTGCAAGCGGATCGCTCGCCTCCTCCAATCCTCGGTAAGGTTCCGAAACTTCCGATTCGGTTGTAGAATATTGTTTAGGGTTAACTGTTTTTTTTCCCGGGGTGAATGCAGATTTAGTCGCGTCAGTGGTGGGGCAAATGTAGATTTAATCATGGCATCGTTGATGTGTTGCACGAATTAACTTTTGCGACATAATATGTTGAGTTCTGAGTATTGTATGTGTGTTCAGTTTACGGTGGATGATTCAGATATTTGGTTTGCAGAGTTAGTCTGGGACAGAACCTTCGTATGGGTAGACAAGCTAAATTGGCATAAATAATGTGATTATGAATTGGCAATAATTTTTTTCTGGTTGTGTCATGTGTGGTGAATTGTTACAAGGTTTTTGGTTTCTAGGTTTAGATTGTTTTGATCATTGTTTAAGTATACAGACTAAATGCAGTTCCAGTGGATCTTGCACATGTATGTACACACGCAGGATCTAGAGCTGGCTTAGGTAGTTTAAGGGGCCATGCTTCCCTCAAGAGCCTTGAGAATGTGATGGCTGAACTAGTTTTGCACGCGCTGCTGCACGTAAGCAGATTATGGTGCCTGCAGCATCAACCGTCTGATCTTATTATATCATTGTTCAGAAAGGTGAAGGAATGAATTAGGTATTTTCAGCACTGGATGCTCCTTTAGTTTAAGGGTAAGAGAGAAATGAGAAAGATGGAAAGTAGGTTGTGATGTGGAGCAGCAGACATAGTATGTAACAATTTTATTCAGCTTTTGTTCAGCAAATGTTGTTATCTGGGATAAGTATATGGCTATTGGGGATGAGATAGTTCAGGTAAGGACTAGGTAGATTGGATAGAAGCATTGTGAGGATTGGAATCAGTGAGCTTTGGTTTGTTGGTTAGTTATTTCAGGGAGGAAGAATATGGGAAGATGGTGAGTAGGCTGTGAGGTTGAATGACCTGTAAAACAGAGTAATCTTTAGTAAATCTGAAAAGAGAAAGGGTGCCCCTGGTTTTTTTTTTGAAGGTATAGTGATTAGTGAGTGACAATTCTAAGCAAGGGTCCAAATGCCAATCACCAAAACGAGGATGTAGTTTCAGTTGATAGCAACAGATACAAAATAAGGTAGATAATAGTATCAACAATTTATATATGAGAACCGTAGAGAACGTCCAAACTAAAGTTAGGGTGTGTTTAGTTCACGCCAAAATTGGAAGTTTGGTTGAAATTGGAACGATGCGACGGACAAGTTAGAAATTTGTGTGTGTAGGAAAGTTTTGATGTGATGGAAAAGTTGGAAGTTTGAAGAAAAAGTTTGGAACTAAACAAGGGCTTAGGAGCCTAGCAGTAATTTTCCCTCCTTCAAATAGGGGTTGCCCTTTATTTGTGCATACTGACAGCACTTGTAGCTAGGGACTAGAGTGGTATACACTATATATTATAAGTTTTCTCATTTGGTATAGGACTGTAGTTATGTTTACCTTTTCAGGTTTTCATACACGGATATGTAGAAAGATAACCAAGGTGTAATATTTGTAAGAATTAGTTTGACCCACTACTTTAGTTCTGGTCTCATGACATATATAAGCATTGTAAAGACATACCAGTACTAAACATCAACATATATTTCTTTCTTAATGTCAGAACTAAGTATCGATAATATTCATTTTGGAATATTTATGCAGCATAAATCAACAGACCATTTACCTTCAGAAGCTGGGGTCATCTCTACACTGACTTCACTAGTTTTGTTAAGCAATTCCCCATCCCATGGAGAACCAGGAAACAGAGTAATAGCTCAAGGTCCAGGCATGTCATCAAGGGTTTGACATCATGACTCAAATTGTTGGTGGCATGTCATTTCAGAGCGCTACAGCAATCCCAGGATGACAAAATGATCCATTTATTGATGCTTAGTAAGTCATTTTTTTCTTTGAACCTATCATTTTCTTTACCTTTTCTTTATTCAGTATCAAAGTTACTGTTTTCCTTTTTTCCCTGCATCAACAGCACTTGTCACTTTACTAGACTGTTCTTGTGGCAAAACAGCCCTGGTAAAGAATGAATAGCTATTTAGGCTAAACTGAGACCCCCATTATATGCATTTAAATATTTCATGTGCACTGAAAATGTAACAAAGCATGATCAACATCCACTAGCAGGAGGCATAGTATTTTAGTCAGTTTGGCCCTGTTTAGATCCCATCCCAAAATTTTTCACCCTGTCACATCGAATGTTTGAATACTTACATGAAGTATTAAATATAGGCTAAAAAAATAACTAATTGCACAGATTGTGACTAATTTGCGAGACGAATCTTTTAAGCCTAATTGCTCCATGATTTGACAATGTGGTGCTATAGTAAACATTTGCTAATGACGGATTAATTATGCTTAATAAATTTGTCTCGCGGTTTACTGACGAATTCTGTAATTAGTTTTTTTATTAGTGCCCGAACACCACATGCGACACCCTATATAATACCCGATGTGGCACGCCACACCCCTAGATCTAAACACCCCCTTAATCTGAAAAAAAGGGTCATTTTGCAGCTCCAAGCTCTCATTTCCTGATTTCCTTTTGTTTTCTGTATGTTGGCATGCATATTAGACATAAAAATTTGAGACATGATAAGGTGGACCATCATCATTGATGCCCCTTCAGCCCTTCTAAACCTCTCCCCGTTGGGCTAGATTTTCCTAATTTCCTGTATCGTATGCTTCATGAAATACAATAATAAGCCCTGCTATCTGTTGTATCTTGGGGTGTTATGAGGCTGTTAAATGATATTATCCTAAAAATAATTTTGATGCATGCTCTGCACTAAAGTATATCTATGTAATGGATCACATAAATAGTGAAATAATTCTCACTTTGTTCTCATATCGTCTCATTTTTCTTGGTAATCAGTTGGTACAGACTTTGGTAATTGTGGGATCTGAAATGCTAATTTACAACTCGAAACAGCTAATACTCTTAGAAACTGTGTTTGTATATGAATGTGTATCAGCTTTTCAGTAGGTCAATCTGTTGTATCTCAACCTAACCTAACGGCCGATTTAAATGAGGCATGTCAGGCATGAGAAGGGAGGCAATTTTGATGACTTGTACCCATATCATCCTTTTGCCTTCTCTTATAATAGTGGACTTTTACAAATGTACAGGTGTTAACCATGTCTGGCGTTCACTGAGGTTTTTAACTCGTTTTGTGCAGGCAACTCTGCTGGGGGCATACCGTATGATTCCTCGTGAAGTGGAGTGGATCATGACGGTATTGAATTTTGATTTCTCCTTGCTGCTTGACTTGTGTAAGAAGGCCCAGCCTATGCAGCCGTGCGAGGTTTTGTAGGCCTTGGTTAGAACATAGAAATGGGCAGCGTCGTGCCCTTAGTTCATATATACTAGTTTCTAAGAAATTCATATATAAGGAGTTTTCGCGAAATCGCACCGTTTGATAGACCAAAAGGCATGGCGTTGGATGGAATAGTTGCATTCCTTAGAAAAGGATGCACCCTGTCTTTCATCCTTTTTCCGAAAAATATTCTTCCTGTTTCTTAATGTATAAGGATCAAAGGCGTCCTTCTTATGGCAAAGGATCGTGGCGTTGACGCTACAGTACTGTATAACACTGCAGCTAAAGCACATAAACATGCAATAGCATGCATGGGCCAACGCTCTTCATGATTGATCATTCAGCATATGCCATACCTGATGGCGCTAGCAATCTTGCATCAAAATTTTAGACTGAACCAACATCTTGCTGACATGCTGGTTTCCTTTAGTCTTTAGAGCTTCGTATACAAGCATCGGAATATCTTATCCTTTTCTTTTTGGGCTTTTCTTCCGTGTGACTGAGGTGTTCTCTGTTAATGGCTGGCCCATCCTTCTAGAGAATAGAATATGTTCTTTGCATGCATGAAGCTTATTCAAAAGGGATATACATGAAGGTTATCCTAATGGTTGACTGTTGGTTATATGCATGTAATTAGATCAGTTACCAGTGATTGTCAAAACTTATGGTGTGCAGTTGCTCGTACTTGCGTGATTATTTAATACTACGTGCATATGTGCTTGTTTATTCAAAGTTTAGCCCAAATAATTCCAACACCTGAAACTTTTATATTTTGGTCCTTTTTGAAAACTTATTTTACAAATAGACCCCTGAAAAAACTTAAACCGGAAATGGTCCTTTTTGGACGCCAGAGTGGCTGGCGCCGTACCCCAACATGGCGGCGCCAGCCACACTGGCGCCGTGCCCGTGCCACCGTGGCAATAGGGCTATCGTGGAGGTGCTGACTAGGCTGAAGAGGGCGCCAGCCAAAGTGGCGCCGCCCCTCATACCACGGCGCCAGCATGGCTGGCGCGCCCCTCCTCTACGGGCCCCACCAACTTTCTCCCTCCCCTAAAAATTTTTGCCCTGTTCTGCCTCCGGGCAACGGCTGGCACCCCCCCTCCCTCGACCGCGGCGCCAGGGTGGCTGGCGCTCCCCTCCTCCCCACATCGAAGCCCTTCTGCCTCCGGGCCTCGGCTGGCGCCGCCCTCATGGACCACGGCGCCAGGGTAGCTGGCGCCACCCTCCCCCAGCCCGAAACCCTTCTGCCTCGCGGCACTGGCTGGCGCCGCCCTCCCCAACCGCGGCATCAGGGTGGTTGGTGCCGCCCTCTGCCTCCCTGCAAATTGAAGATCCATATTGCACAAATGTACCAATTCACAGTTCGCAATTCAAATCACAATTCACAGATTCGTACAGACTAAAACAGATTCCAATTGCACAAATCACAATTGCAAAAGTCCATCACATAGTCCTCACATAGTTCATCACATATTCCACACATCAAACAATGCAAAAAGTCCATCACATATCCCACACATCAAACAATGCCAAAAGTCCATCCTATATTCCACACATGAAACAATGTCAAAAGTCCATCACATAGTCCTCACATAGTCCATCACATTTTATATCACATAGTGCACCACATATGTCATACTACCAACCAACAGATTAACTTCATACAAATTACTTCTTCCGTTGGCGCCGAATTGCTTGCGAGCCCGGAGTGTACCTACATTTGAAAATCCAATGTTTAAAACATTTTAAAAACAAAATAAGGGAAATCAAATAACATTTGAGAATGGTAAGCTCATTTTACCTCTTTTTCGCTGCCCGAGTGGATCGCAAGTTGTATTGCGTGGGTTGCGTCCCCTGAGGCGCGTCGGGAAGCTGTGACATGTCTATCTCCTCGTCGTCTGGTGCGACGTAGTCGTCATCCTCCTCGTCCTCGTCGTCATCGTCGTCGCTAGGTGGAGCCGGCGCCTTCCCCTTTCCCCTCCCTTGCTTAATGCGTGACGACGACGAGCCACCAACTCCTTCACGCTCTTCTATCCTGATGGAGTGTCGAGCCATACTTGGACGCGCGGATTGAGGTAGTGGTAGTGGTAGTCTCCCCGGTTGGTACACGTCGTCCAATCCAACCGACCTGCAACCTAATTTTGCTGCAAGTTTCCGGCACCTTTGACGAACTTTCTGCATTTCAAAAAAAAAAAAGAAGTTTGTTAGGCATAACTCAAGTAATGCAAAGTGCTAAATAAATTTTACCTCTAAAACATTGCGGAGTGTGTTCTCCGTGTCCTCACCACCCCTCGGAGCTTGGAGGGCATGCCCCATTTCATTCACACTCTTGAGGAGCTCTCTCGACTGAAAGCGTGAGAAGATATATGTTAGGGTCTAGGGTGCAAATGGAAATAACTTTGACAAATGCAAGAAAACTTACGACTTTGTCTCTAAGTGGGGCGTGCTCCATTTGATATCCAACTCTAGTCCGGACATCATAGGGATTCCGCCCCTCATCGGAGTCGCGGTCATCCTCTATGTCGGCTTCCGTCCAAGTAGGGCGGAGGAACAGTCTATATGTCCTATGCAGCCAACGAAGATACTCTGAGAAAAGATGATTTTGGTGTATAGTCTCGATGTACCTGTCGTTCCTTCCGGCTGTCCTCCATTCATCAATGTATCTATTATGCTCTAGCCCCCAGTCTTTCACCTTCTTTGTTCTCACCCTGTCATACCTAGACAAGTAGAAGGTGATGAAACAATAGTGAGCATCGACAAGGGTTAAATGGTACAAAATTGAACATTGACAATGAAAGCAAACAAAGATAAGAAATATTTACTTGTGTAATTCAACTCCAGTTGAGATGTCCTCAACCGGCCAATCTTGTTTCTTCCCGAACTGTCGCATGACACGGTGTGGAAGGTGGTACTCAACTGCCCAGAAACAAATCAATGGGCACTGGTACATGAAATAGTCAGAGTCTCGATTGCACATCAAGTTCAGGGTCAGGCTTGAAGCCTCATTTGTGTGGTATGGTAACCACTCAATCTGCAAAAGTTGAAGAGATGTCGTTGGTTAGTATCTCAATTAAAGAAGTAAATGTCTAACTAGAAGTGATATTGGAAGTACTTACATGTTGAGGCTGTAAGCAGTCCATCTCATTGACATAATGCTTGTATGCCACATCCCAGTGAGCATGTGCAGTGGCAGTACTCTCAAAAAGGTAGGCCACTGTCTTCTCCATGTCTGGCTCATTGTAGTACCAAGGAGTGAAGCTTTGCCTCCACTTAGGCCTTCCAACCGGTAGTCTTAACCACATCCATATCTGAATCAATAGCACACAACCACTCATGTTGGATGATGGTGCCTGACGACAACAGGCCTCACAGAGCTGTCTATATGTCCACGCCAACACTGCTGAGCCCCAACTGAAACGGCCCAGATCACCAAGGTTGGCGACCAAAGGAATCCATATCGCCGAAGCAATGTCACCCCCAGCATCAGGAAACAGAACCCCTCCCAACAAGTGCAAGATGTATGCACGGGCATAACACTCAACACGCCATGGCTCAGCATCGTCGTCAAGATGTGAGAAGTTCTGACTCAGCCAAGACAGGGGTATTCCATTCTGCTTCTTCTTCCCCCCTTGCCCCTGCTCAATGTTCAGTGGAATGCCAAACAGCTGCTGCACTTGTGCATGCCATCCAGGAGTCTCTGTCCTGCCCGTCACGGCATGCCCCCGTAATGGGAGGGCCAAGATCATAGCCACATCCTGTAGAGTGATGGTCATCTCACCACTGGGGAGGTGGAAGCTGTGTGTCTCAGGCCTCCATCTGTCCACAAGTGCTGTCAACGCAGGAGCGTTGAACACTGGCATTCCTCTGCTCACGACCAAGGCCACCCCGAGCAACCCGGCAGCCCTTAGGTACGGGATGTACCTATCGTCGAACACTAGGGGAGCATGAGCTCTGACTCGGAGCGGTTGAAGTACCTGCATTAGCAATTGTAAATCAATTAGTTAATATAATGTCAAATACACGCTACCGATACTTATTGACGGAGCGTGGGGCTCCTCACCGGGAGACCGCGTAGGCCCCCCTTTGCCGGTTCGGCCGGGGACTCAGGGTGAGATTCTAAGCTCTCTGTATGTGGAAGGTTCGCGAGACAGGAAACACACAAGACACGGGCGATGTATACAGGTTCGGGCCGCTGAGAAGCGTAATACCCTACTCCTGTGTTTTGGGAGATCTGTGTATGAAGGAGCTACAAAGTATGAGCCAGCCGCTCCCTTGTTCTGGGTTCCCTATCTGGAAAAATCAGTCCCCTCTCTCAGTGGGCTAGGTCCTCCTTTTATATCTTAAGGGGATACCACATGCACCATTTCTCTCTTTTTTGTGGGGACTTACCCTACCTTTTCATAAATGGACGGAGATTTGTATAGTTGCCGTCCGAGTCATCTTCTGATGAGACGACCCACAACTACCTCCACTTTCGCCGGGAGCAGGTGCGACGTGGAATCGTGGCTGTCTGCTGACGACATGACCGGTGTCAGACCCGTCACGTCGGTCATTCTTGTGCACCACGTGTCAGCTTAGCAATCTACATGTTCGCCCTTCTTCACACAACATCTTGCCTGTAATGGTTAGGATGAAGCCTGGCATATATCTGACCAGGACTAACGTGCCATCTCTGGGAGGTAACACGCTAGCTCCAGCTGGGGACGAGCGCCTAGAAGCCCTCGTCCTGACGGGATGGGGCGAGGCGTGCGTCAGATCGCCTGTCGCCACCTAACCCGCGATCTGACCGGTCTGTGACTGGTCATAGACCGGATAAACGAGTGCACTGCACTGTGTTACATGCGGCGTGACACGCTCAGCCAAACCGCAATAAATGTGGTTAGGTGAGCCCCACTGTGCTCACCTAACCCATACACGCGGAGCAAAAACCCACGAGGGGTCGGGGTGCCTCGGCCCTCGGGGCCGAGGCGGGTGTGGCCCGACCCCCTCGGGGGGACTAAGAGGAGGGCGAACACATCACCCTCGGGCCCGACGTCCCTCGGGGGTGCCAGGCCACGTGTGCGATTGTGTCTGCCTCAAACCTCTAGTCATGATACTCCTGATCCCATGTTACCGACAGTAGCCCCCGGCGTTATGCCAGGGCGATCGCCCTCTTTAAGGGAAACGGTCGGGCGTGACGCCACTCCTAAGGCCTGGTGACAGGTGGGACCGGTCTCCACAATTGGGCAGAAACCCAACGGTCACAAACCACGCACATCGGCAATGGTAACTCGGCTGTCAACAATGAGCAGTCTCTTCAAGACTGCCACATTACTTGAGTAGCACACGAATCTTGACATGGCGATTCGTTTCGTCTGGAGATATGGTAACGTCGCTTCGGTCGGCGAGCGTAATTAACGCGCGCACGATATGATCTATCTCGACTGCCACAACCGCATATCCACCTCATGCGCCGCAAGCGGGCGAATGGGATTAGTGGAAGCGTGGGCGCGAGAAACGAGGGGGCGAAATAGTGGGCGCGAGAAGCGAGGAGCCGGGCACAGCGTTGGCAAGAGTATAAAGGCACTGAGGAAGGGATCTGTTTCCTTCCTTTCGCCATTATTCCCCTTGTCTTCGCCGCTTGCGCCCTAACTCCTTCTTTCCTGTGCCCTACCTTCGCCACACGCGCTCGCTCTTAATCTTCTCTTTCTCCGGCGCCATGGCACGGGGCTCCGCTCTGCTTGATGGTAGCGTGCTGCCGCCTTCCCGCATCGTGAGTGAGAGGCAGGCTGGGCTGTCGCGCCGCTTCATGCCGGAATCTGCCACCGGCCGGGAGATAGTCACGCTGGGCGAGGGACGCCCGGCGCCAGACTACCCGGGGCGGTCCGTCTTCTTTCTCCCCTTTGCAATGGCAGGGCTGGTTCCGCCATTTTCTTCTTTCTTCATGGATGTTCTGGAGTTCTACGATCTCCAGATGGCGCACCTCACCCCCAACGCGGTGATGACATTGGCCATCTTCGCGCATCTGTGCGAGATGTTCATTGGGGTGCGCCCATCTCTTCGGCTGTTCCGGTGGTTCTTCACCGTGCAGTCGGTGTCGCCGCCATCGGTAGTCGGTGGCTGCTACTTCCAGCCACGGGGGCCGGTGCTGAACCGCTACATCCCCTGCGCCCTCCGCAAGAAGTGGGACGACTGGAAGAGCGACTGGTTCTACACTCCCCTCGCCGACGAAGCGCGCCTCCGACTTCCGAGCCAGCCCCCGGCGCAGGCCTCCAGCTGGCGGGCGCCGGTAGATCTGGGGGATGGCTATGACGCCGTCCTCGACCGCCTGGCGGGCCTGCGATCCCAGGGGCTCACAGGGGCCATGGTGTACGGCGACTACCTCTGTCGTCGGATTGCGCCGCTCCAGCGACGCGCTCGGGGCGCCTGGGAGTACACCGGGTCCGAAGACTTCACAAGGACCCACCAGGGAGTGAGATGGGACTGGGCTCCTGAGGACTTCAAGATATTGGTCCAACGGGTGCTGAATCTCAACTCCGTAGAGGCGGCCCTCATTCCCCGAGGAATCCTCCCCCTCTGCAGCGATCCAGACCGCGCCTCCATCCTGACCATTATGATGGCGGTTGGGGCCTCAGAGGAGCGAGCTCCAAAGGGCCACGACGGCGCGGGCGGGAGCCGCAGGGGGGAACAATCTACCCCGAGAGGGGGTCGTGCTTCTGGGTCCCGCGACAGGGGCCCGGGGAGCAGCCGCCCTGCCGACGCCCGGGGGAAGAGGAAGCAGGGAGGAACACCTCCCCCATCTCCTCCCCGAGGGGGCGGGGCGGCGCGTGCCAGCAGCAGGCGCCCGGAGGGGGCCGCGCCAACATCGCAGCCCGAGGGGGAGCGCAAGAAGAAGCGGCCCCGTAAGATGGGGGAGACAGAACCATCTCGGGGAAACCTCATTTCCCCTCCAAAGTGGTCGTTTAACCGACCTCCTCGCAGGTTCATCTCTCACCCATCGTGGCTGTATTCATTCTCTCAACGCGAGTTTTCACTCACCCACCTTGTTCGTCTTCTGGTTTTTTTTCTTTTGTTTCAGCGAGATCCCGTCGCGTCCCTCCCGCCATTCCAAGTCCGGCCAGTCTGAGGCCGAGGATCCGGCGGCCGCAGAGGCCCTCAGGCGGGAATCTGACCGGCGAGAGGCCGTGGATCGCCTACGGGAAGCCAAGGAGGCCGCCCAGGAGGCCGCCCGGGCTCGCCAGGCCGAGGAAACCGCTCGGGAGGAGGCCGCCCGGGCCCGCCAGGCCGGGGAAGCCGCTCGGGAGGAGGCCGGATTTCGCCAGGACGAGGCGATGGCGACTTCCGAGGCAACTCGTGACGAGGCCGCGGGCGCGTCGCTTGGGCCCACTCCCTCGGGCGACGCTCAGGCGACAACTTCCGGGGCAGCTGGCGACGAGGCTGCGGGCGCGTCGCTTGGGCCCACTCCCTCGGGCGACGCTCAGGACCAAACGGGTCCGGGGGACATCCCCGAGTCCGGCACTTCCATCGGCGGCCCGAGCCGCGTGGCATCCTCTCCAAGGCGGCTCTTCCCCACGCCTTCTATCGCCCCACTGAACGCAGAGCCCCTTCTGCAGGCCTTGGCCGCCGCAAACACCACGGTGTTGGATGGGTTAAGTGCCCAGGTAGAGGTCCTACAGGCAGAGCGGGCGGAGCTCGACGCCGCGTGGGCGCGTGTCGAAGAGGGGCGACGCTCGGTGGAGGCCATGGTGGAGGTGGGCCGTAAGGCTCACCGCCGACACGTCTCGGAGCTTGAAACTCGTAAGAAGGTGCTGGCGGAGATCGCCAAGGAAGTGGAGGAGGAGCGGGGGGCTGCCCTCATTGCCACCACCGTGATGAACGAGGCGCAGGACACCCTCCGCCTTCAATACGGGAGCTGGGAGGCGGAGCTAGGGAAGAAGCTCGACGCCGCCCAGGGGGTGCTTGACGCTGCCGCTGCCCGAGAACAGCGGGCGGCGGAGACCGAAGCGGCGTCCCGGCGGCGTGAAGAGGCCCTTGAGGCGCGCGCCATGGCGCTGGAAGAGCGCGCCTGCGTCGTGGAGAGGGATCTGGCGGACCGCGAGGCCGCCGTCACCATCCGGGAAGCAACGCTGGCGGCGCACGAGGCTACCTGCGCCGAAGAAGAGTTCACGCTCCGCCTCCGCGAGGACGCGCTCACTGAGCGGGAGCGAGCTCTCGAGGGGGCCGAGGCCGCGGCGCAACAGCTGGCGGTCAGCCTGTCCCTCCGCGAGGCAGCGCAGGAGGAGCAGGCGCGTCGCAATCTGGAAGGTGCCCGCGCCGAGAGGGCCGTACTGAACCAACGGGCCGCTGAGCTCGAGGCCCGGGCGAAGGAGCTGGACGCGAGGGCGCGCAGCGGCGGGGCGGCCACGGGCGAAAGCGACTTAGCCGCCCGCCTCGCAGCTGCCGAACGCACCATCGCCGATCTGCAGGGCGCGCTGGACTCGTCCGCCGGGGAGGTCGAAGCCCTCCGCTTGGCAGGCGAGGTAGGGCCCAGCATGCTTTGGGACGCCGTCTCCCGCCTAGATCGCGCCGGTCGGCAAGTGGGCCTCTGGAGAGGGCGGACCGTAAAGTATGCCGCCAACCAGGGAGGCCTCGCCCAGCGCCTCTCGAAGATGGCCGGGGCTCTCCAACGGCTCCCCGAGGAGCTCGAGAAGACAATTAAGTCATCCTCGAGGGACCTCGCCCAAGGAGCGGTGGAGCTCGTCCTGGCGAGTTACCAGGCCAGGGACCCCAATTTCTCTCCATGGATGGCGTTGGATGAGTTCCCTCCTGGGACCGAGGACCGCGCACGCGCGCAGGTCCGGGATGCCGCCGACCATATCGTCGACAGCTTCGAGGGCTCGGCCCCTCGGCTCGCGTTCGCCCCCAACTCCGACGAGGAGGGCAATGCCGGTGGTGCAGACGACAGTGACGACGAGGCCGGCGATCCAGGCGCATCGGATTGAGCCCCCAGACCCCCGCCATTCTTCAGTTTTTTCTTCTTTTCTTTCTTCTAAGGCCTTCGGGCCTCTTTTTTGTATAGATCAACTTAATCTGTAATCAAAAATGAAGAAATTTTTGTGTTAATTTCATCTTGCTGTGAGTATGAGATGAGGATGATCTGTGCCGTGGTCCTTTTGTGTCTTAGCTTGAATAAGGGCTTGTGCCCAGGTTCTGGTCCTCAAAAGGCGCGGGTCGGGGCTAGTGCCTGGGGAGATCCACATGTCGAGACTGGCTAGGCCGGGAACGTGGTGACCGAGGGTTATGGGTGACCCGATTGTGGGTTTTTGCCGATTCCCCCCCGGAGTTCACCACGCCTCGGGGCACGGCTCGGTTCTAGGCCCCGTTTGGCGATTTTAGCCGACCCGAGCCTCCGAGGGCAGGATTGAGGACGAGTGACCTATTTCAAGTCAAGATTTTTCAAAAGGAAAAAACAGCACAGATACAGCCTTTAGGAAATTGAAACTGCTTTTATTGAAGTACTGAGAAAAAAAAAAGGAAATAAGAATGTGCATGTGTGGCAGCCCCCGGCCAACCCTACACGCCCGAGGGGGTGCGGGGTTGGCCCGAGCCCAAAACCTGACACCCGACCCCCCCCTCAGGGGTAGAAGCGACGAAGGTGTTCGATGTTCCACGGGTTAGGCAGCTCAGTGCCGTCGCCCGTGGCCAGCCGTATGGAGCCCGGCCGGGGGACGCCGACCACTCGATACGGACCCTCCCACATTGGTGAAAGCTTGCTCAATCCAGCACGCGTTTGGACGCGGCGTAGGACGAGGTCGTCGACGCAGAGTGATCGGGCCCGGACGTGACGCTGATGGTAGCGCCGCAGGCTCTGCTGGTAGCGCGCGGCTCGGAGGGCCGCGCGCCGCCTTCGCTCTTCCAAGTAGTCGAGGTCATCTCTGCGAAGCTGATCTTGATCAGCCTCGCAATACATGGTAGCCCGAGGAGACCTCAGAGTGAGCTCGGATGGGAGAACCGCTTCCGCGCCGTAGACGAGGAAGAAAGGCGTTTCCCCGGTTGCTCGGCTTGGTGTAGTTCGGTTTGCCCAGAGCACTGCTGGCAACTCCTCGATCCATGAATCGCCGTGCTTCTTGAGTATGTTGAAGGTCTTGGTTTTAAGGCCTTTGAGGATTTCCGCATTGGCGCGCTCCACTTGGCCATTGCTTCTGGGGTGGGCAGGTGAGGCGAAGCAGAGCTTGATGCCCATGTCTTCGCAGTAGTCGCCGAAGAGTTCACTAGTGAATTGGGTGCCATTATCCGTAATAATACGGTTAGGCACTCCAAACCGGGCCGTGATGCCCTTAATGAATTTAAGTGCGGAGTGCTTATCGATCTTGACGACCGGATAAGCCTCGGGCCACTTAGTGAACCTGTCGATCGCGACATACAGATACTCAAACCCACCTGGGGCCCGCCTAAACGGTCCCAGGATATCGAGTCCCCAGACAGCAAACGGCCACGAAAGTGGTATGGTCTGCAGGGCCTGGGCCAGCTGATGGATTTGCTTGGCGTGGAATTGACACGCTCTACATCGCCGGACCAGGTCGACCGCATCATTAAGAGCTGTCGGCCAATAGATATCCTGGCGAAAAGCTTTACCAACCAAGGTGCGCGAGGCGGAGTGGGCTCCGCATTCTCCTTCATGGATATCGGCAAGAAGCACAACGCCTTGTTCCCGAGGAATGCACTTCAGGAGGATTCCATTAGCCGCGCGCCGATAGAGGGTCCCTTCTACCAGCACGTAGCGTTTGGAGATGCGATGGACGCGTTCACTCCCTTCGCGGTCCTCGGGTAGAGTCTTATCTGTGAGGTATGCTTGGATCTCGGCGATCCAAGCAATCAATCTAAGGGAGTTGGGAGCACTCCCCTCGGGTCCCGAGGCCTGGACTCCGACGGGCCTCGGGGGCCGGTCAGGCGCATCCGTCTCCCCTAAGGGGTCGGGTCGCGCCGACGGCTGGGTAAGCCTTTCTTCAAAGGCACCCGGTGGGGTCTGGGCTCGCGAGGACGCGAGCCGTGAGAGTTCGTCGGCAATCATGTTATCCCGTCTGGGCACATGCCGAAGCTCAATCCCGTCAAAATGGCGCTCCATACGCCGTACTTGGCGCACGTAGGCGTCCATCTGCGGGTCAGAGCACCGGTACTCCTTACAGACTTGGTTAACGACCAGCTGGGAGTCGCCTAACACCAGGAGGCGGCGGATCCCCAGTCCAGCTGCCACTCTTAGTCCGGCAAGGAGTCCCTCGTATTCTGCCATATTATTGGTCGCTCGAAAGTCGAGGCGGACCAAGTATCTGAGGACGTCTCCGCTCGGAGAGGTCAACGTGACCCCCGCACCGGCGCCCTGAAGAAACAGGGATCCGTCGAACTGCATCACCCAGTGGACGGTGTGAGGCAGCTGCGAGGGGTCCGTGCTGGCCTCGGGGATCGAGATGGGCTCGGGAGCCGGGGTCCACTCTGCCACAAAATCGGCGAGGGCCTGGCTCTTGATAGCGTGGCGTGGTTCAAAGTGCAAATCGAACTCAGAAAGTTCGATTGCCCATTTCACCACCCGTCCTGTACCCTCTCGATTATGCAAGATTTGACCGAGGGGGTAAGACGTAACTACTGTGACCCGATGCGCCTGGAAATAATGGCGCAGTTTCCTCGAGGCAATCAGAATAGCGCAAAGCATCTTCTGGGCCTGAGGGTATCGGGTTTTGGCGTCCCGGAGGGCCTCACTAACAAAGTAGACGGGCCGCTGCACCTTTCGGTGGGGCCGATCCTCTTCGCTAGGGGCCGCATCCCTGGGGCACTCTTCGTCCAAGCAGCCTCGCGGGGCGCACTTGTCTTCTGTGCTGATGACCTCGGGGTCGGAGGATAACAGGGGCGGCCTTCCCATAGTGGCTTCGGGGCCGTCCTGGGGGTCGGGGGCTCCTGGCGTCGTCGGACAAGCGGGCAAAGGGCCAACTCCGGTCGTCAGGGGCCTTAGGCCTCCGTTCGGCTCGGGGGCCTCTTCTCCCTGCTCTTTCCCGGGTCGAGTCAGCACAGGGTTAGCCTCGGGGTCAAAGGGCGATAGGTGCGGCCTTCCCACAGTGGCCTCAGGGCCTTCCTGGGGGTCGGGGGCTCCTAGCACCGTCTGACAAGCGCGCAGAGGGTCAACTCCGGTCGTCGGGGGCCCTGGGCCACCGTTCAGCTCGGGAGCCTCTCCTCCCTGCTCTCTCCCGGGCCAAGTCGGCACAGGGTGGGGAGGCGTGAAATGAGAATTGTCCTCATCGCGCTCCACAACCAATGCCGCACTAACTACTTGCGGGGTCGCCGCTAAGTAGAGTAACAAGGGCTCGTCTGGCTCCGGGGCGACCAGAACTGGGGGAGAGCTTAGACATGCCTTCAACTGAGTGAGGGCATTTTCGGCTTCCTCCGTCCAGGTAAACGGTCCGGAGCGTTTGAGAAGCTTAAATAAGGGTAACGCCTTCTCTCCCAGCCTCGATATGAACCGACTTAGGGCGGCCATGCAACCGGTGACGCATTGCACATCCCTAAGTTTGCTGGGGGGGCGCATCCGCTCTATAGCCCGTATCTTCTCGGGGTTGGCCTCAATGCCTCGGGCAGAGACCAAGAACCCGAGAAGCTTGCCCGCAGGTACACCGAACACACACTTATCGGGGTTTAGTTTTATGCGGGCGGAGCGGAGACTCTCAAAAGTTTCCGCTAGATCTGAGAGTAAAGTTTCCTGGTTGCGCGTCTTTACAATCAAGTCATCGACATAAGCCTCAACATTACGTCCTAATTGGCTACCCAAAGAAATTCGAGTAGTACGTTGAAAAGTAGGACCTGCATTTTTTAACCCGAAGGGCATTGTCGTATAACAATAGGTTCCTATGGGGGTAATGAACGCAGTTTTTTCCTCATCCTCCCTAGCCATGCGAATCTGATGGTAACCAGAGTATGCATCTAGAAAACACAAAAGGTCGCACCCCGCAGTGGAGTCGACAATCTGATCTATGCGAGGCAGGGGGTAAGGATCCTTAGGACATGCCTTGTTAAGGTCGGTGTAGTCGATGCACATCCGAAGCTTGCCGTTCGCCTTGGGAACGACCACCGGGTTCGCCAGCCACTCCGGATGGAAGACCTCACGGATGAATCCGGCCTCCAGAAGTCGCGCCACCTCCTCGCGGATGAAGGCTTGACGTTCCGGGGCCTGCCGCCGCACTTTCTGCCGGACCGGCCTTGCACCCGGCCGCACGGCGAGACGGTGCTCAATCACCTCCCTGGGGACCCCGGGCATATCCGCCGGTCTCCATGCGAAGACGTCAGCGTTTGCCCGCAGGAAGGAGACGAGCGCGTCTTCCTATTTGCCGTCCAGAAGACCACCGATCCGTGTGGTCTTGGACGGGCCGTCGCCCAGGGCAACCTCCTTGACCGGGACCTCGTCGCCTGTGATCATCCGCTGCCTCGGGGTGGCGGGGGCGGAGGCGCCAAGCCTCTCGTCGCCACCCTCGGGCTTGGACGCAGCGACGAGGTGGTCCGCGCGCTGCTCCAGACAAGCGAGCGCGACTTTGAGGTCGCCATGGACAGAGATGGGGCCACCGGGGCCCGGCATCTTCATCTGTAGGTAGGCGTAGTGGACCGCCGCCATGAACTTCACCAACGCGGGCCTCCCCAGGACCGCGTTGTAGGGCAGACTGAGGTCCGCCACATCGAAGTTCACCCGCTCCGTGCGGAAGTTGGCGGATCCACCGAAGGTGACCGGTAGGTCGATGTGACCTAACGGCCACGTGTGCCCCGGCGTCACACCGATAATTGGCTGGGACGGCCGGAGCACCATCCCCGGGGCCTTGATGGCGTCAAAGGCCGCAGGGGAAAGGATGTTGAGGGCCGCTCCCCCATCAATGAGGATACGCCCCAACTTCACGTTGCAAACGGTGGGAGAAACCACCATCGCAATCTGCCCTCCCCGGGCAACGCACGGTGGGTGGTCGGTCTGGTCGAAGGTGAGGGCAACCTCCGACCACCGCGCCCGACACGTCGCCTCATGAGTAGGGGCCGCGGCCAGAAGCTCTCGCTTCATGGCCTTGAAGCTCCGGCGAGAAACGTGAGCACACGCTCCCCCATCGACGGTGGCAATGGTGGCCCCAGGCTCTTGGAAACCTAGGTCATCATCGCCGTCATCGATGTCCTCGGCGGGGGCCTTCTGCTTGGCCTCACTTCGCCGATTACCGGAAGGAAACGCCGGGGATTTGCCCTCTCGGCGCTCCTGCCTCCTCTCCTCCTCCCACTTCCTCGTCCGCTCAGCCAAACTTTTGACTGCACGGCAGTCCGCGAGGTCGTGAAGGGAAGTGTTGTGGACGGTGCACCACTTGCCGGTTGGGCGCTCCCTGTTGGGAGCGCCGGCCTCGTTCTTTTTGCCTCCCGCAGGCCTCCCCTTTCGGGTGGCCCGCGAAGCGCCCTCGACGGCGAGGACATGACCCTCGTCGTCGGTATGGGCTGACCTCTTCTTCCTCCTCCTGTCACGCCGCCCTATCTGAGCGGCGGATCCGGGGGCGGCCGAAGCTGCCACACCGGAACCGGAGGGGTTCCAGGTCCATGCCTCCTCCTTACGAGCCACTCGGTCCGCGAGCTGAAAAAGCTCCGCGGTAGTCTGGGGCTCTTTGGAGGCGATCTTTTCGAGCATGCGGTTGTGCCGCACACCCCCCCTGAACGCGTAAATCACCGCGTGTGCAGGGATGCATGGTATGGTGTTGCGGACTTGACAGAACCGCTGAATGTACGAGCGAAGTGACTCATCATCCCTTCGCTGTACTGCGTGCAAGTCCGCTTCCTCACCTGGGCGCGGATATGTGCCTTGGAAGTTCATGGTGAACTGTTGGCACAAATCCTCCCAAGAGTGGACAGACGCGGGTGGCAAGTTCATTAGCCAACCCCGCGCCTGTCCTTTCAGGGCCATGGGAAAGAAATTCGCCATGACCCTGTCGTCACCCCCGGCGGCCTCGATCCCGGTCGTGTAGACCTGGAGAAACTCGGCGGGGTTGACGCTCCCGTCATATTTTTCGGCGATGGTGGGCCGGAACCTTGGGGGCCAACGGACATTCCGAAGGCTCGCCACAAAGGCTCTACAGCCGACACCACCAACCGGGGGCACGGAGGGCTGATCCCCGCGTCCGTGGTGAGGTGACACTCCGGACGAGGAGGCGCCCTCCGTTGCGTGGGGAGCACGTCGGCCATTACGCCGGCGCTCGATACTGATGCGGGCATCCGGTTCCCCACGCAGATCTTCCCGGGTCGGAGGCGTTGACGAAGGAGTGGCGGCCGAATGGCGAACAGCGGCTGCCGCTCGCCGCGCCCTCCGTCTTGACGACGCGGAGCCGGTGGTAGCAGCACCAGAGGCCTTGGTGGCGGAGGACCGCCCACCAGCATCTAGGCGCTGCCGTGCAGTCATGACCAATTTGGCCACATCGTCCAGCCAACGTTGGGCTGGAGACTCCGGGTCATGGGCGACGGGCGGGTGACGTAGGAGCGCGCCCGCAGCTTGGAGCGCGCCCTGGGGCGTGCTGCCGTCGCCGTAGACGAGGAGGCGACGCTCCCCATCTCGCCGCCCTTCTCCACCTCCTGTGGGCGTCGAAGTCGCGGATCCTTCGGCCCTCTCGAGCGCCTTCTCCCGCCTAGGACTTTGGCGTGGAGGGGGCGGTGGAGTACGAGCTCGACGGCGTGGGTTTGGCTCCCCGTCGTCACCGCTCATACTCGGGGAGAGGTCGTGCGCCTTTGCCGGCTCGGCCATTGGGCTGAACAGGAAAAGCTTGGCGCACACGAAAGAGTGCGAGAGCTCAGAAAATCCCTCGCAGAGCCCCCTACCTGGCGCGCCAGATGACGGAGCGTGGGGCTCCTCACCGGGAGACCGCGTAGGCCCCCCTTTGCCGGTTCGGCCGGGGACTCAGGGTGAGATTCTAAGCTCTCTATATGTGGAAGGTTCGCGAGACAGGAAACACACAAGACACGGGCGATGTATACAGGTTCGGGCCGCTGAGAAGCGTAATACCCTACTCCTGTGTTTTGGGAGATCTGTGTATGAAGGAGCTACAAAGTATGAGCCAGCCGCTCCCTTGTTCTGGGTTCCCTATCTGGAAAAATCAGTCCCCTCTCTCAGTGGGCTAGGTCCTCCTTTTATATCTTAAGGGGATACCACATGCACCATTTCTCTCTTTTTTGTGGGGACTTACCCCACCTTTTCATAAATGGACGGAGATTTGTATAGTTGCCGTCCGAGTCATCTTCTGATGAGACGGCCCACAACTACCTCCACTTTCGCCGGGAGCAGGTGCGACGTGGAATCGTGGCTGTCTGCTGACGACATGACCGGTGTCAGACCCGTCACGTCGGTCATTCTTGTCCACCACGTGTCAGCTTAGCAATCTACATGTTCGCCCTTCTTCACACAACATCTTGCCTGTAATGGTTAGGATGAAGCCTGGCATATATCTGACCAGGACTAACGTGCCATCTCTGGGAGGTAACACGCTAGCTCCAGCTGGGGACGAGCGCCTAGAAGCCCTCGTCCTGACGGGATGGGGCGAGGCGTGCGTCAGATCGCCTGTCGCCACCTAACCCGCGATCTGACCGGTCTGTGACTGGTCACAGACCGGATAAACGAGTGCACTGCACTGTGTTACATGCGGCGTGACACGCTCAGCCAAACCGCAATAAATGTGGTTAGGTGAGCCCCACTGTGCTCACCTAACCCATACACGCGGAGCAAAAACCCACGAGGGGTCGGGGTGCCTCGGCCCTCGGGGCCGAGGCGGGTGCGGCCCGACCCCCTCGGGGGGACTAAGAGGAGGGCGAACACATCACCCTCGGGCCCGATGTCCCTCGGGGGTGCCAGGCCACGTGTGCGATTGTGTCTGCCTCAAACCTCTAGTCATGATACTCCTGATCTCATGTTACCGACACTTATGCACAAGTGAATCAATGCCGATTCATACCCTCCCCGCCTCGATCGCAGCCCCACGATGACGGGCCTCGTAGTACGCCTCCAAGGCTGGGTAAGTCGGCGGTTGTCCCTCCTCAGCCATCCTATATGAAAAAGTAATAAATTCACCGTTAGTTACCAATGTGACATATATTAAAAGAAAATGAATGCAAGAACATGAGTAGGACAACTATGTTCCTTACCTACCCGTGATATCCTCCACGTACCACTAGACCTCTTAGTTGCATGGACCTTCCATTTGCACCGTGGGTTTTCACATTTAACAGTGTACCTCCTATTTGCGGCAGAATTGACAACACGGTATGGACGATGGTGCACGATGGCGTACTCCTGGAGCCATAGCTTCAATGCGACCATGGATGGGAACTCTAAACCCTTTCTGAGACCATCCACCTGGAATGGTTCTGGCAACTGATCTAGGTTGATGCCGCCATCTAGTAGTGCACCATGGGCATGTGTTAGGTCCCTAAACTCAGGAATGTCCGGCTTTCTCCTAAACACCTTCTCAAACGCACGACATTCCTCTAATGCTAACTTGTCATTATTAGTAAGTGGAGGGAATGGACGGTCATCATCAGAGTCTTCAGCAAATTCAACATCATATTGCTCAACACTTGCCTCCTCGTCAACATCATCTCTATTGACTTCTACTGAGACAGAATCGTGACCACCACTCAATTCGACATCAAAGTAATCATCTGTATTCATATATTGGCCTGCTACTTCTGTCGGGTATTCAGGGTTGACTCCGTACGACGACCAATGAACACTCGCCGACAAATGTTCACTTAGATCAAGCCCCTCTTGTACTAACTCCCTTTTCATCACCCTCGCTGCATCCACATCATCAGTACCGCAATGTCTCTTTGATGGTCCTGCCTCCCATAAATCATTTCCAAGCAAAGGTCTCTTCTTCTCTCCTTCCCCCTCCAAGTCTTCTCGTACCAACTCAGTCTTACTTGCACCCCCTCCACGACGAGAATAATGTCACAAAATTCTTCTCAACGTAATGATAAGAAGGAGATTTGTTTAGATCCAAATTTTCTACGGTACGAACTAACTTTGATGCAAACACCTCTAGAGATCTAAACTGAGACTCTTTTACCAAATCAAAGTAAACTTCCCATTCCAACTGACCTATCACATTTAATATATACTTATGCCCTTGACCAACATCGTATCTCCCATAAAAACGAATCTCCACATTATCCTCGGTCCATCCAAGAACTTCTTTCACTCGTGACTTTAGTTCATCTAGAGTTGGGTGGGTGGGAAACAAAATGGTCTTCAATGACATATCCTCAAACTCAACATGTGCACCAACATAAGGTTCCACCACTCTACCACCGTAGTAAACACGAACAAGTCTATCCATCTACACCAAAAAATCAAATGTAACTTTGCAACAAAAATTAAATCTTCATTCCTAAACGTAGTCCAAACCGACATATTATAACCAATGCACAACTTAAATTGTCCCAAAGCTACTACTCCAAAAAAATATTTAATCCACCTACAACTATCAATAAGTTTACTAGTGCATTACACATCGAAATATTACAAATACTCCGTCATACAACCCAAACCTCCGTCATGCCTCAACCATAATTTTTCATCCATCCATCCAACCAAACCATCCAAAAATTAACATTACCACATATATGGTTAAAAAAATCATGACACCAATGAGTACATTGCAAACATGTAGCACTACAACAAGCCAATCCTAAGAACAAATGCTAAAAATCATAAATTTGGGTAAAAAAGGGGTTCTAGGGTTACCCACCGATCTACAAATTCAACCAATAAAAACGAAAAAAAAAGAGGGGGGAATGAAGGAGTCTACCTTTCTCTTCGATTTCCACAAAAAATCCCGCGAAAAACGGCTTTAAATTGAGTGGATTTGAGGTGGAGAGGTGAGGGGGAGAGAGAGGGGAAGAACTCCTGCGCTGCTGCTCGGGCTGGGACTTGGCGAAAATGGGAGTGGGGAGGAGAAAGGTGGTGGGGCCCACGGGGTTTAAGGGTCGGCCCACAGAGGAGGGGCGCGCCAGCCGTGCTGGCGCCGTGGTATGAGGGGCGGCGCCAGTGTGGCTGGCGCCCCCATTCTGCCCAGTCAGCACCTCCACGACAGCCCTAGTGCCACGGTGGCACGGGCACGGCGCCAGTGTGGCTGGCGCCGCCATGTTGGGGTACGGCGCCAGCCACTCTGGCACCCCAAAAAGGACCATTTCCGGTTTAAGTTTTCCCAGGAGTCTATTTGTAAAATAAGTTTTCAAAAAGGACCAAATTGTAAAAATTTTAGATTCCAACACAGCAATGTAAAAGTCCAAGCATTGGCTTTTATTCTAGATGAGAAAACGAATGGCGTGTTAAGAGATGTTTTGTCTTGATAACAACTCCTGTTAATGTTGTCGACATATTTAGTCAATCGATGGCTTAGTTTCCTATTCGTAGAGGTCGCAGTTGTAATTGGCGCTTTCATGACTAGAAACAGGCCGGCGCCGCGACGAAGGTTCTAATTTGATTTCTGACCCTTTTTTTTCTGATCGAAACGCCGTTGATCGATCACTTTGCTTTATCTGACCACGCGCACGACCTGCACGGCAAAGCTCCTGCCTATAGCTGTTTATTATTCCCTGTGTGTCGAGTTCCAGTCCAAACACGCGAGCGAGAAAATTCCCTTGCTCTGACTCGTGGCAAGGAATTCACGAGTGTCGATGATCATTTCGTTGTCACGGCGTACGTTAATCTGGAAGAGAATACCGTAACTCTGTAAGAGACGAGAGTACATGCTACGGGAGTGTTTGAGAGCAGAGGAAAAGGTGAGATCGAGAAAGATATGTAAAACGAGCTAATCTATTAGCATATGAATAATAGAGTATTAGTGTATAATTAATAGAGTAGTTTGAAAAGCGTGCACGTGAAAAACGACTTACTACCGAACGCAGCCCCGGCAGGTACTCCAAAGTATCAGTAGCATGTATACATCGCCTGACCGACCACCGCCGTGTAATGACTACTGTAATGAATTGAGGCACAGTTAGCAAAAGAGCTCAATATATACATCGGGTATGGACGGAGACGTGGTACGTACTGTATACAAGTTATAAGACTGCTTGTGCGCAAAACGCCATGGCTGGCAGTTAAGGCCGTGCAGCTCCCGCGGAGATGGCCAGCAAAAACGCGCGTTGACACGCAGCAGCAGCAGAAGCAGGAGGAGGTACGTACGCTGATGGGGGGTGGTGAATGATGGTCCCGATCGATCGAGGCGAGGCGGACATGCGTAAATCCGCCCCGATTCCCCGTGATCGTATCGCGCGGCGGATACGTAGTACGGTGCAGTGCAGGTGGCGGCGAAAGCGACCCGAATTCAGCGTGGCGGATGCCGGATGGGACATCGCGCGCAGTGCATATACGGCTGAATTGTTTCGCGTTGACATGCAGATGCAGGTGATCGATGCGGTGCGACTTCGTCGTCGAGATCGATCGGTGTGGGCTTGGGCTTGTCGGTTCGATCGCTTTGCATCATGCTGTACCCCAACCAGGGTTCCCTTTTACCATTTTCGGTGCGACACCGTGGTAACCCGAAAACTGCATGATAACCACGAGACATAACTGATTTTAAAAACTAAAAAGATCACAATACATGATAACCACGATAATCATATGATAACCACGTGGTTTTGTAAACCTGACACCAACTGGAAGCTTAAGTAACTAATTTGGATCGCACCCCGATTCCGGCCGAGTCCGATTGATATGGTCCAGAGAGAGACGCCGCCGTGCGAGCGTGACCACCACCACTGCATGCGTCGCATGATTGGTGCGTGGTTCCGTCGAAAATGTCAGCAGAGGAATGCTCGCCGAGATCCAACTTCTCACAAGCAGAGCAACCCTCCTCCATGCTGTGTTGACCGTCGAGTCGATATATAGTACACACAAGAAAATGTTCGGATCCCTTGTGGTTTCGATCGTTTTCACCACTTGCTTTCTGTGAGACTGTGACGGCGGCAATCCTGTTCTTTTGAGATCTTTTACATTGCTCCAACTAAATTGCCTCCATGAGGTAAGAGCCCATAATAAATCCTAACTGTTCAATACTAGTTATATGTTAATTGACGTTTTGGACAAGATTAAGATTAAACTTTTACAACTTTGACCATCAATAACTTTAAAAATATTTAGTTTAAAGAAACTAGAAAAAACATATATAGATTTGTCTTTCAAAACACTATAATAAAAGTAAACATGTATTTATTTATTGTATATATTATAATAGAAAATTAATTAAGGTTAAAGTTATATCTTGTAGAGCGTGTCATTGTCCAAAGCGTCAATTAAAATGAAACCGAAGGGAGTAAACATCTTTTTTATCTAATAAAATATACTGTCTCCTTATTAATAAATCGGAGCTACTCCAACAATCATTGTCCTTCCTAATTAATCACCCATGACCCATTCATCCGTAACCTAGCTACCAAAAATCAAGGAAGAACCAAACATTCTGAGTTTCCATATTCCAAATATCTAAGTGAAAACAGAGAAAAACTATATTGTTAGAACTAAATATAAATGTAAAAATAAGTTTTCTAAATTGGCAGTGTATTCTAAAGCCTCAAACTGAGGCTATGTGAAGCATAACCTGTATCTATTTTAAAGTTTTTGAACCTGTTTTTTAAAAAAACAACTGAAACTTTGTTTTTCAAATTATAATTTGGATACTCAAATTTCAATTTGAAATCGGAACATGTCTTTTATATTTAATATTATTTCGAATTTTATATTCAGTTAAATAAATATTAAGATATTCCTTATTAGGCTGTAATAATTATCTTTAATAAAATTTGCATGGCAATAAATTATGTCTCCTATGAGGTATAAGACCAATATTAGCCATGGGATCATGGAACAATGGACGATGCATAGTAAATTGGTGTAGGATAAAAAAGTCCGTTTGTTTTTTGTTGCACTCATGCGGTTGCTTATAAGCTTATTAACATCATATAATCCCAGGTGCTTTCGAGAAGAAAAAAACATCATATAAATCCCAGGTGAGGTAAGGTTACGTGTGTGGTGGTTTGTAATGTAGCGTTTTCACCTTGCGAGAGGTTGCAGTGTGATGCAACACAAATATATATTTTTAAAACATTTTCTGGCAAGTGTGCTGCTCAGGAAATCTTCTCTTTTCTCCATCCCGTGCTGCCGTGCAACGTATGTCAACGGACGGTGTCAAGACAAAGATTAATTAGATTATGACATGCCCATACCCGATACCAAGAGGCACTCGCTTGACCTCTTTAATCGACTTGTCTTTTCTCACTTGTCCTATACTGCAATTTACGCAAGATGGAAGGTCGTTGTAACGTCCATTGTACTTGATTTTCAGTGCTGTTTGCAGAAAGCCGGGTCGATAAAATGGCTGATTTCTCTCTTAAGGATAAAAAGAAGCTAGTAAATACTATATAATGGAAAGGAATCGATGTTAATTTTGTTACAGTATAAGAGGACGGTAAGCAAATGTTCTGAAGAGTCGAACGCGAGACTGCCATTTGCACCGTGCGCGGTCTCTTGATCTCTCTTTTTCATGTCGTTAATTTCGTCAATAGATTATGACACCCGTGCCATTTCAGCGTTGACAGCTGCCGACATGTGCCATTTGGTTGTACCAGTTTAATTTCGCAGCTGGTTGGCAGCTGTAAATTTTGCTGTCACCATAAAGTCCAACCGAATAACTGATCGAAACTACAATATGGAGACATCTCACATCCTCTTGTAGAGGGGTAGAAATGCACGGCCAACTCAGAACATCCGTGCAGCCTCAACGAGAGGCGCCGCTGCTGCACCGGAGAGAATTCAGTAGTGTGTGGTTTTGTTGCATTTAACTACTCCAAAGACTAATCCTCTCTTGCATGCAATTAGTACAATTAAGTCAATAGTGATTCAGGCAACAGCTAGCTAGCAGATATAAAGACGGTTCTCTGTTCTTGGCTGTTTTCTTCCAACCGTCTCATCCCGCTGTTATGCTAATCCAGGAATAGACCGAAATTAATTAAGGCAGTAATCACCCAGATGTGAAAAAGAAACCAACTGTTCCAACTTCCAAGTGGTCTGTTTTGGATCGAACAGTGATTGGATCATGAGCTATGACCCTTTGAAAACTTAATCATTAAAAATAATTAAAAAAGAAAAAAAACACAAGTGTCAAGGAATTCAGATTTGGCGCCTCTTTTCATCGCCATCTTTGACCGCGCAAACGCCGTCGTTCGCGAACTCCCCCCTCTTAAAGCCCCCAACCCCCTCGTCTCGCCACTCGCCACGACGCGACGCGACGCGACACGGGAGCAAGCAGCGCGCGCGCGCTACTCCGAACCGAAGGCCCACGCGGCGCCATGCTGCTGGGTGCCATGAGCGGCGGCGGCGTCGTCGTCGCCGTCGCCGTCGCCTACGCCGCCCTGGCCGTGGTGGCGCTGCGGATGGCGCTGTCGTACAAGTCGGCGCTGTACGCGGTGCGGCGGCTGTGGCGGTGGGCCGACGAGTGGGCGCAGGCGTACCAGTACCACGAGGTGCCACGCTTCGCGTGCGACGGCGGCGGCGCCGAGAACCCGCTGTTCCGCAAGGCGGCGCAGTACGTGGCGGTGCTGCCGTCGCTCGAGGACGCCGACGCCGCCTCCGTGCTGTCGTCCGCGTCGAGGACCAACGGCGGCTTCTCCCTGCAGCTTGGGCCAGGCCACACCGCGCGCGACGCCTTCCTCGGCGCGCGCCTCGCGTGGACAAACCGGGGCGACGTGCTGGTTCTGCGCGTGCGCCGCCATGACCGGACGCGCGTGCTGCGGCCCTACCTGCAGCACGTCGAGTCCGTTGCCGATGAGATGGAGCTCCGGCGACGCGAGCTGCGGCTGTTCGCCAACACCGGCGTGGACGGGAGCACCGGGACGCCGAGGTGGGCGTCGGCGCCGTTCACCCACCCGGCGACGCTTGACACGGTGGCCATGGACCCCGACCTCAAGGCTCGCGTCCGCGCCGACCTCGAGAACTTCCTCAAGGGCCGCGCCTACTACCACCGCCTCGGGCGGGTGTGGCGCCGGAGCTACCTCCTCTACGGCCCGCTGGGCACCGGCAAGTCGACCTTCGCGGCGGCCATGGCTCGGTTCTTGGGCTACGACATCTACGACGTCGATCTCTCCCGCGCCGGCAGCGACGACCTCCGCGCGCTGCTCCTGCACACCACCCCGCGGTCCCTCATCCTCGTGGAGGACCTCGACCGGTTCCTCCAGGGCGGCGGGGCCGGGGACGCGGAGGCGAGGGCGGCGAGGGTGCTGAGCTTCATGGACGGCGTCGCGTCGTGCTGTGGCGAGGAGCGGGTGATGGTGTTCACGATGCGCGGCGGCAAGGAGGGCGTGGACGCGGCGGTGGTGCGGCCGGGGAGGCTGGACGTGCACATCCACTTCACGCTCTGCGACTTCGAGGCGTTCAAGGCGCTGGCCAGCAACTACCTCGGCCTCAAGGACCACAAGCTGTACCCGCAGGTGGAGGAGAGCTTCCATGGCGGCGCGCGCCTCAGCCCCGCCGAGCTCGGCGAGATCATGCTCGCCAACCGCTCGTCGCCGAGCCGCGCGCTGCGCAACGTCATCACGAAGCTCCAGCACGTGTCCGGGGCGGCGGCGGCGCCGCGGCCGCCGCACAGGCGGAACACGAGCTGGTCCGGCGCGGGCGGGCCATGGGAGGAGCAGGCCGCGCGCGCCAGCGCGGACGCGGCGGACGGCGGCGAGGAGGCGATCACGGCGACGGCGGCGTGCGGGGTGTTCGCGAAGGACGCGCCGATGAGGGAGTTCAAGAAGCTGTACGGGCTGATCAAGATCAGGAGCCGGAAGGAGGGCTCCAGCGGGTTCATGCCCTTGCACGGCGGCGAAGCGCCGTCGCCGGCAAACGGGCGGGGCAGCGAGCACGACAAGGAGCGGTGATTAATTAGGCGATGGTAGTAGACCCCGTCAAACAAGAAAAATATTTTTGATTTTTTGTCCGTGCTTTTTTACTTCGTGTTAGGCTAGTAGGAGTACTACGTAGTTGTAGTTAGTTCACTTTTTAATTGTGGATGGAAGAAATCAAACACGAAATGGAGGATGATAATGGGATTGGGTGATGTACAATTGTACATGAGGATTGTTTGGTTTTAACAGGGTATAAAACAAAAGAGATGGGCAAGTTGAAATTCTTGAAAATTGCATGTGAAATATGTCTAGTTGGAATGCAAACTCCCAACTCCCAAAGTGCTCGCAATCGCGGCACCCGCGCGGCTCCGGCGTAGTCAGCTCTGTCCTGGCGCGCGGGAGACAGCGACTCGTCGTCGGCGTCCAGCCAGGGCGAGCGGCAGCAGCTATCATGGAGTGCGTGCCATTTGAAATTAGGCCCTCTTTATTTCCCAAAACAAAAATTTTCATGCTGTCATATCGAATATTTGGACACATATATGTAGTATTAAATATAGACGAAAAAAAATAATTACACAGATTATATGTAAATTGTGAGATGAATCTTTTAAACCTAATTACGTCATGATTTGATAATGTGGGACTATAGTAAACATTTGCTAATGACAGATTAATTAGGTTTAATAAATTCATTTTCCTGGCGGAATCTGTAATTTGCTTTGTTTTAATGCTTCAAATGTATATCCATATATCCGATGTGATAATTAAAACCAAAAATTTTCCTCAACCAAAAAATAGTGCGTCTCCAGCCAAGCCAACCAAGCCAGCGCCCTGCTGCTATAGCTTACAAGGTGATAGCTGCGGCTGCGGGCAACGCTATGTCGCTCGCCAACCAGGTCCAGGTCGGGGGATGATGGGTGGGCGTCCCACTACTGCACCTGCTAAACACTATTGTGCCAATCTTGGCCAGCTTGTTGCTTGTTAGGCACAGGCGCCGCCGTTTATATGATGAGACCTTTTATAGTGTTTGCATTTCTAAAATGGCATAGATCTAATGGCTCATAATAAAAGATACCTTATGAAAGGTATCAGAGATAGAAAGGTACTAAGGATTAAAAGGTAATTGATAATAGGGCAATTATGTTTAACAACGTATGGACGTACCGAAAGGTACGGTGTAAGTGGATTTGAAGGTACCACAAGGTACCGCGCAAGTAGTTTTTAAAGGCAACGTAAAATATGATTTATGTGGTGGGGACAAAAATTACATTCTCTTCTATTCGGTTTCCAATCTTCGGCGTTCTGTTTGCGTCGGTTTCCAAACTTTGGTCCGATTTACGTGGTACATATCATATTCGCATGATCTTGATAATTATTTCCAATTAGTCATTAATTTACATAGCAATTTGGTGATCCATCGTTTGATGAATGTAATCAAAGATCAAAAGGACAACAAAATGAGAAGATTTACGCACCTAACAAGAACAAAACAAGTTCAATGAGAAAGATTTGCGAAAAAAACTAAACCAATCGTCTGACAGATCGAGACCGTGCGGCCGCTTCTAGCTCCGGCGAACATAGGCAGTCCTGGACCACTTCCTCCGGGTCCTCTTCTTCCGCCGCCCCTCCCTCCAACCACCGCCTCCGGCCACACGTCCACCGCCGGCCCTCAATTCTCCACCTTTCAACTTATCAAAGAACACGTAAACCTTACATACGAACAGAACGTATCTAAGAACGATGCAACGCAACAGGCTACGAGCTAATTCCTTCGATACCTTCTCATACCTTTTCATATGTGTAAAAGACACATTTGTCATTCTAATATCATCATATTTACATTAATGCCACCTATTACAATATTTTCTTTCCATACCTTGCCCCTCGCAGATCAACGGCTCACGTCGCCCCACCTCCTTGTACCTCGCAAACATCGTAAAATCCCTCTTATATGATAGGGAAAGAAATTCACTTCCTATTGGCGGCGATTGAATTGTTTCTTAGGAGTACTAAATTCTTGAGAAATTTCTACTTACATTCAAAACGGCATTACTCTCTCTCTCTCTCTCTCTCTCTGAATAGGAGTATTAGGAGTAGGACAGTAGGAGTACTGATGAATGCGAATCATGCCTGGCTCGATGCTGGACTGATGATGATGAGTTTAGGTGTCGGGTTGAAAGACAATGATAGCCGCTAATTGCCGCTGGCCTGTACAATTCCCTGTTTTGATTACGAGATCTCTTTGTATTATTGTGCGGCTGACAGGAAGATCGATGCACGAGTGTATGGTCCTTCTGCCTTTGGGTTCTTGGCTACCATTTGTTTCGCTTCATTCTTCCTACGGAGATCACGCGTGTCAGCACAGCTGTTCCAGCTCGCGCTCGGGAGGTTTTCGTCTGGTGATCTGGAAAGCTCACTGCCTAATTGATGTACTCGCAGTTTTCCTTTTTCTTTTTCTAATGCATTTTAAGGGACATATCGCGTATGGTCCTTCGTAATGGATCAAATGCTAATGCTAGAAGTAGCAGGAGTACTGGAGTAGTAAATCACAGCAACATGAGGTATGCTACTACAGTAAAAAAACATTAAGAGAGTGCTCCAATATAATGATTTCTTAAAATAAATTTATTTTTGAATAAATGTGAGTTAAAACTGAACTTCAACAAGCGAACTCCAATGTTGGGCTTTGGGGAACCTTACCATGATGTGGAAACACTGAAACAGAGGTCCTGTCAGTGCAAACTGGACAATCGCAAGAGGCTTTTTCCCCGGTTATACCGGAGGAGCCACCCGGTGGCCATATGGATTTCCTGGCAGTAGTTACCATGCAGTCCTAGTAGCTACGGAGTACTGCATTTGATCTCAATCCGGATTTCCTTCGGACAAACCTGAAAAGCCGTGAGTGCAAGATTGCTTGTCAGGCACATACTGACCTGTCCTTCTCCGTTTTTTATCCTGAATTACACAGCATAGGCCCTAGGGTCAGACCACTCCAGGCCTACCTAGTTTTATCCCACCGTTACATTCTAAAGTGCAGATATGATTTTCCATGCACAATTTTAACCGTCTGTTTTATTTAAAATATTTTTTAAAAAATAAAATATAGGTTACGTATAAAACACTATTTATATTTTATCATCTCATAATAATAAAAATACTAATTATAAAAAAATTTAAATAAGACGAATAATTAAAGTTGGACACGTAAACTTATGGTTGTACTTAAAATGGGATAAAGGGAGTACTCCACTCCTAAGACTACGAATCTGGACAAACTTCTGTCCAAATTTATAGTCTTATGTCACATCTCTTAAAATCCCTTATATTATGGGACAGAGAGAGTATTACGAGTAGGTTTTCACTTGTTTGCATGTACTCCTGGGCACTTGGCCAGGAAGGCAGGAACTCAGGATGCAATGCAGTCACGGACATGATGAGCTGATGAATCTAATGCCTTGCTGCTGGGCTGGACAGTGTTAGGTGTTGACGGTGAGGCTTGACCGCTTCCCCCATTTATAGTTGGTTCACACGGCCATCCAGCTTTCATAAGGCATCGCATTCATACAGGTCAGCTGGGGGCGTATTTAGTTCCAAAATAATTTTTTAAACTTCTAACTTTTCTATCACATCAAAATTTTCCTACACATATAAACTTCTAACTTTTCCATCACATCGTTCTAATTTCAATCAAACTTCCAGTTTTAATGTGAACTAAACACAGCCTGGGTGCAAATGGCACTCCAGCAAACCACAATGGTGAACGCTCGGCAGGTATATGCCATGACAATACCAGATGATAAAACGGCAAAATCTTTTGAAGAAAGGGCAAATTTAGCTATAATACTGACACTGTACTAATTAACAACATATAAACAATATATTCTGGTGGTCTATAAATACAATAATCCAGTCTCGCAGCTCATTGGTTCTATACTATATTGGCCAAGATTGGCATCCATGGCCATCTCAATTCTTAATGATAAGTGCGGCCCGAAATACTATATGGATACCGCAGTCTCTCATAACCACCTTACACTAGTCCCCCGAATAAATAAATATAATCCCAAGTAATTAAGTAGATCGAACAAATATACACAAACATACATAAACCCAAGCTGGCCATCATCGAGCAGCCTTTGTTGCTATGCATCTCAAAGAGCTCTCATCTCCTCAACAGTTCGATGCAGATTCCCAAGTCGAATCCATGGCACCTCTCAGTTTTCCTCCCTTCCTAAAAGCGCACCTCAAACACCTTGTTGGAATCCGATTAGCCAAGCCTCCAGGCATGAGCCAGTGCAGGCAAAACTTTTAGTCGCCTGAATACTGCTTGTACTAATAAAAAGAATCTGGCTCAACCTTAACATGTCAAGCATTGTCCACCTCCCTAGTGTCGATTATTTCTTCGTGACAGTACAGTATTTTTAGCTCTTCTTGTAGCTGAAAGTGATGATAGAGATCCATCATATATAATGATTATCAAATGTACATGGTGTCCATGTTAGGATTAAAATTGACTAACTTCATGGGTGCCATGTTTAATGTTCACTATTGTCCTATATATTTATAAAATAGGTTTTGCCCCCTCCCCCACAATTTGGCATTTTTAGTAAAGTACCATATGGTCTAAATAGAATGATCCTTATTGTAGGTGACCTCAGGTGTCAATACAGTGAAGAAAACTAAACAGACATGACTTACTGACCTGGACATGTTGCAGTTTTGTTGTGATCAGTTCATCGGTTAATGAAATCATTCTGCAAGGTAGAAAGGTATGTTACTGCATTGATCATCAGGCAACCATTGGCATGAAAAATAGATGTTTTAATAACACGCGCCATTTTTTCTTTCGCCAGGCCAGCGGAATAAATGCCGATCAATTTTTATTAAGATGGAAGGAGAGCCATGTTACGAACAACAACAGAGTTGTTGAGGCAACTTGCCCTGGTCGGTCATCCTACAGACTAAGGACCTGCACATTTTACAGCTCGCCGCGATTTACACCGGCGGCGCTAAAGCGAGCATCACTATCTAGACTACTCCCACTGCCTTAAACGTGTCATGTTCAAGTCTTGATTTGAGCATAAAACAGAGCATAAACATAATACTATGGCAGCTATATCCAATAGTTTGAGGTTTGCCAGTTTGGTTGAGTTATGAATACAAGGCAATGTTTTGGTAGCTGGTAACATTGAATACCAGGTTGGAAATTCATCCAAAAGATTAAACTGATGGAGAACAATGAACTCTTCACAAATGCTTCAATCCATGCACCCCTCTCTAACGTGGAGGCTCCCTTTGGATTCACACATGTTGAGTTGCATATGACTTATGAGTTGCATGCACCAGCCAGCTTAATATAAAGCTTAAGTTGATGAGGAAAACTAAGAAATTCACTTGTACTTCAATGGTACAAGGTGGTGACCTGAGTCCGTGACGACTGGGAAAGCATGGTTACGGTAGAGGAATGGGCATAAGCACCACGGATGTAAGGATGCAATTACCACCCCTAAATATCAGTTGCAAGTAACAAACCTACCTAGATTGCAATTCAAATATTTTGACAAGTAATGACCGTTCTCCCTCGGAAATAGACGTTTCAACCTGCCAAATGATTGTGAGCAAACTTTGAGTTAATGAACATTTGGTAGCAGTATTGAGAATTCTTTGTACAGACTATGTACAGACTAATAGAAAAGAATGATATGTGGGAAAAATTTTGACACCAAGCTAATAAGCTTCTTACCTCTGTATCACCATCCATATTACCAAGTCTATACTGTGTTGCTGGAGAAAACAAACGATTTAATCGTAAATAAAGGCGAAAAAAACTTTCAGCAAATACAGAGGAAAGTATTTACCGTCAGCTTTCTCATTCTGTTGCAAGCTACTTAGGAGGTTTGTGATGAGATCCTAAGTGAAGGAAATGGAGAATGTTTAGTTTGCCAAAAACTCAAAATACTGCAATTAATTATACTGCCCATACTTAGAGGTCACTAGATTAAGCTACTCCCATACTTGCTGAAATGTGGTCTGCTGTACAAGATTCCGTAGATGGGGAATCAGAACGGACGCAGATACTGAACCATTGCAGAGTTCCTTCCGCTGATGACTATTCGACTGCAGCATCGATGGGGGAAAAATGTTATCTATTGTGAACAATCTTAAAGCATGGAGAAGGCACAAGGGCAGTGGAAACTGTATAAGAACAAGAAGGCCATTGCAATTGCATGAGCTGCACTAGCCAGAGATATATAGTTCTGTAGCAAGTGTCACTGAAAAGAAAATACTAAAATGATATGTTAAAAGGGTTGAACCTTGGTTGCCTTTCTAAATCATCTAGTGGCTCAAAAATCGGAGATAAGTGTCTTAAATGATATGAAGAATATACTACTAGTATTTTCAGAAAACATTAAGATCCAGACAATGACATGACAATAGAAACAGAAGTACAGAACAATGCCCTTAATCAAACCCTAGTATTCAAAACTTGTAAGGTTTTATTCAGATGCAGGAAACATTTCACTAAGAAATTCCCAACCAGCATTCTCTCCAAGAAAAAAAAAACAGTTTTTGTCTGAATATCAAATCACAGTAAGTAATTAGTTTCTACAAGTTGGTACATTATTGACATTGAAAAGCTTACCATTGGCTTAGCATCCACCGGCCAATGACCAACGCTGGCTGATTTTCTCAGTGAAGATCCCTGAGCAACTCAAGTCATGACACTTGATGGCTGGATGTGGGTTTTGAAGTAGTGTAGACTGTAGAGTACAACAGAGCTTTCAATAAAATGGATAGGGCACAAATTCTTACCTCCTGTAATTTGCGTGAAATGCCGCTTGTTGGAACTTCCTGAACCTGTCAAGTAAGATTTTAATTAGTATCCCTTGTAGTGATCTTGCTCAGTCTGGAGCACAACCTATTGAAGTGTATGCTCAGAACGAAACCTACCTTTGCAAGATCCACATTCTCAGATGTCACTGAAAAACGTCCTTTTATCTCCACCACACTACGCTTAGACTTATCTCCCAAGGAGCCCACATAGCCTGCAAATAACAGGCAGATAATCATATACTTTCCTTCAGTTCATAACCACAGTGAATTCAAATGATCTAATTTATGTTACAAAAGTCTGTAAACCTTAAATGTGGTCATTTGCTATGTTAATAATATTAACACGTGACTGCTGTTTATCATGTGCATCCAAAAAAGTACTGGCTGCTTCCTACCTCCAGAAGACCGAATAGGAGCAGACAGACTATTTGCAGAAGCACGAGTAGGGAGTGCAAGAGGACCACTGAGATTTGTGGTTCTTTTTGTACAACTCTTTTGTTTATCAGATGCCAACTTAACTGCCGCTTCCCTGCAGCAAGGAATAACAATAACCAAAAGTGCTTTTAAAATGCAAATGCCTTTTTGAGCAATTTGTTTCAGCAAAAAAATTATGAAACCTCCTAACTTCATAACAGTACTCACAGGAAACTCAGGTATGCAAATGCCTTTTTGAGCAATTTGTTTCAGCAAAAAAATTATGAAACCTCCTAACTTCATAACAGTACTCACAGGAAACTCAGGTATACAAATTCAAGAAGAATAACTACTAATTTGTTTCTATAAAATCAATTATTGCATGACCTAAGTCAAACATTTAAGAACTAACGACACTTGAAAGCTCAAATATTAGCCGATTTTAAGGGGGAAAAAAGCATCTTAAACTGTACCGTTTCATTTCTGAGGCATATTCATATGTAATATTTCAAACAGGAAAGTCCAAAAAAAACATGCATTAAATTATTGGTATGCACAACATTGTAGCAGCCAAGTAATATTAAAATTGGAATAGGAAAAAAAAACAGTGAAAGGCTTACCTATCAAAAATGCGACTGCTTTCAGTTATTGATTTATTATGTACACCAGAACACAGAATTGGGCCAGAGCAAGTCCTTTCTTTTTGTTTAACTTCACTACTACTGTTTTGTCCTTCAGAATCATGTTTTGATGTAGAGGGTAACGATTCGTTTTCTGACCCTTGTTTTCTATATCCATCAACTTTCCTTTCACTATCAGCATCACCAGGTTCAGAAACCAATCCTCTGCTTGTCTCATGCATATTCCCCCCTGGACTTACTGCAGTGACACAAGTTTGTTCACTGAAATGTAACAAAAGAGTGGAACATTATGAACACACTACCAGTAACACAGAAAAGCATGCATCAAGGCTCACTGAATCTTTCGCTTGTTTTAATTTATAAGACCAAAATTTCACCCTACACCACATAAAATAAAACTTGAATCCTATATACTTCGATTGGTGATGTTGAGAATCACAAGCTAGGGAACAATATAGAACATCTATATCTTTTAAAGAAAACATTGCCACAAAAAAATATTGCATACTGATTCAACCTGAAGTGCTTTCCACTCAAAATTTTTGGTTGTCCAAAATGATTGCCAGAAAACGGCTCCTGCAAACAGAGCAATCATAAATGACTTGAAACAGAATCATATTTGGTACATAATTTTGTCTTACTTACAAGAAATCAATAAGCTATGACAACATGGTGTGCAAATGTTTCTGCAGCACTCAGAATTAGCGAGAAACAATAACAGGATCAGAACATAAGCATCTTCCAGATTTAAACAGAAGCATTTGTGGCATTACAAATGACCCTGACTTTTCAAATTTGATAAACGGCAAGCTCTTTTCTGTGCTTTGAAGTTAAACATGTGTGATACTTCTTCTATTTGACACACTAGATAAAGTTTTCTCATGATCCCATCTAGCTACAGTTATTACCCTGTCTTACCAGAACGCAAGCCTACGTCTGAAACAAAATCAAGTCGAGAGCAGCTAACCTTATCAGCTTCATTTATTCTATCATTGTCAACATCTTCCTTTATTTCAGGTGGATCATCATCATGAATCTGCAAAAAGGTTGGAAATCTCACTTATAAGACTAAATTACAGTCATTTTACATCTTAGCAATGTAACAGAATGAATCAGAGAGCAATGTAGCATTTCGATATAGAACTAAAGAAACTGGTTGTTTTACCAATGATGCTTGAGCCTTTAAATCCTCAATATCGAAGTTCCATGCGCTTACGCCTCTTTGGTACTCACTCTATTAGATAATTCAGATGATAAGGAAACTATCATGTAAGTGAAATAAAAGTGCAAACATATCTATAATAAACCAAACTATGTTTATCATGAATATTAGTTTGTATGTGGAACAGAAGTGCAAAAATCATTAGGGTATTACGTCCATGGAGCTAACAAGTGAAAGAAAAATAGAAGTTAGCTACTGCCTGTAAGGTGGACTAGCTAAAGTGATCTCTCGTACAAATCATTGCGTTGGCTGAAATGTGTCTTAGACATCATATTCTTAGCATAAATATAGTGACACCATAGCATACAAGTGATAAAAAAATTTAACGTCATTTTAATTTTTAAATTAAAAAAGCATCAAACATAGTCTAATATGCTGGGATCTTAAATCATTCTGTGCTAGTCCTTGTTCAACCAATAACATATCCATGCATGAAAGTAATACCACAGTTCTAACTTCATTTTGCAAGGGCTGGGATTTGTGTTACTGCAAATTGACCCTGGCCCTCTACAAATTTGTTTTTAAGCTGCATCTACTGACCAAAATCATTAAGACTGGTATGGTCAGTGATAATAAATTAAAAACAAAGCAGAAGATTTGCCTGTAAAATGAATATATATAATACCACCATAAAGCCTATTTCAGAAGTTTGTGGGTAAAATAAACTAGCTAGCATATTTTCATGAACTCAAATGAAAGAACAGCACAAAACAAAGTGGAACTTAAAAGAAACATCAAAATCACAAACCATAGAAAGTGCCTCCTGTTCAGAAGAAGGCATTTTCTTCAAAGCTAATTGTGCTGCATCTTTTAGCTGCAAATGCACAGGATAACAGGAATTAATTAAGGCATAATGTTTCCATCATTAAGTAAAAACAAAAGGAAAGTAAACTAGCAAAACCTGGAGCGCTTTTACACGATCCCACAGAGGGGGCAAATCAGTTAAAATACTCTTAACAGTCAGCTCTGGAGGTTTTGCGTTCTTGAAAAATGAGTGCTTTAGTAACTTTTCAGCCGTTGGCCTCTTTGTTTGATCTTTGACCAGGCACATTGCAACCATTTCCTTGAAAGACTGATAACAACTGAAAAGCCTTCATTAGGAGGTAAACATTGAGGCTAAAACAAGCAGATACTGCCATAAAACATAGACTCGCTAGCCAAGAATTAGCTGAAAGGACTAGTACTACCTTTGAGAATCTTTTATCACGGTCATAGTCAAGGCCTGGTGGTGCATTTTGAAGGGTCATGAGAAGAACCTACAGACCACATAAACATCCTCAGATTCTGGCAAAACATAAACATCCTCAGTTCAGCAGAAAGTTTGTATTTGTAGGATCCTAAACCCAAGATTGTTTTCTATGAACAAGAATGTTCTACAGGCATATTGCTAACTGCATGGATAACGCTGTTCATCGGCAGTAACTTTAAAGTCCAAACAAGTAATTTCACGAGAAGAATGTATGTGCATGTAGTATATGGAATTGTATACAAATGACAGAACATGTATTGCAAGTGCAAAGTACATATGTTTTCTAGCCCAACATGACATACAAAAATCACAAAAACATCATCCCTGGCAGCAAACACTAACCATGTGAAAATTTGAATATAAGACACATAGATATTTGGCTGACCATGCACTTGTTAATTAGACTGTCACTCTTTTTCTTTTAATAAAAAGGTTTCAATTTGCAAAAGATAAAATAATTCATTGCCTTCATGGGAGGATACTTCGAGAAGGGAGCATGGCCATGTGCTAGCTCCAGTGCAGTTATTCCAAAAGACCATATGTCAGCTCTGTACAAGGACAAATAGTTGTGAGCGCACTGTGCACCTCAACAGTACAATAGCAACCAAGTAAAATATAAAGACATATATAGTAGAAAATACAGAATGTTTGAACACAAGCAGCACTGCAGTTACATGTTGAGTGCAACGACAGAAGAAAAAAAGAATGTTTTAGTTATCTGCCAATGGTTCACTGAAGCATTTGATACCAAAATATACCTTATTCCCAGTATTTTTATGGTAGTTAGAGTTCTTACCCTTAAGGAAATTTTAAATAACCAAATTAAGTTGGTAAACAAATGGTTTGAAACATATTTCCTGGTAAAATATTTTAAGAAACACAATTTTATCTAAATATTGAAATTAATATCTAAATATTGAAATTAACTTTTTCAAAATAACCAGGATACTGGTAGCTAACGGAACAAGGTTATGCTATTACCAACGTACTTGAAATTATATCCTGCTCCAGGCTGGAGAACTTCTGGAGCCATCCTAAAGACCAAATGACAGCAGAAAACACGTTTAAAGGTTTGCAGAACACTTATTGTACATACAACAGAGAAAACGTAAGAAAACTCCAGTTACCAGCATGGTGTTCCCACGAATGTATTCCTGGATCTTTGTCTATCACCTCTATCAAACATACAAGCAGAGACACCAAAGTCCCCAAGTTTCACTATACCAGGACTGTCCATAAGGATATTACCCGCCTGTATAATATTACGCTGAGCAAAGCAACTGACAAAGTTAGCTAAAATGAATACTACTGTAGAAGCTAACCTTGACATCCCTATGGATATGTCCTTGCCGATGGAGGTACTCTAGAGCCTTAAGTGTTTCCTTTAGGATAGAGGCGATAACAGGCTCCTCAAAACCATCAGGATATGCAACCTTCATCAGGTGTAAACATGAACCCTCTGACATGAATGGCATTATCACCCAGAGGTTATGATCCACAACAAATGAGCAGTAAGCCCTGATGACATTAGGGTGATCTATCAAGCTCATCGTTTGTGCCTCTTTTCTTATATCATCCTGGGTACAATATGTATATATACCACTATGAGATGCTAAATACATTATTGAACTTGGGGAGAGGATCATTAAGAGACCTCAAACATCAGCCTATAACAGTAAATGTATATAATTAATTTACTGCAGGTAATATTCATGAATCCTACTACTTAGCATTAAGATAGAAAGAAAAATAGACGCATTCATGATCCAATGCAACAAAGGTGAAAAGTACTACAAGCAAACAAGCTATACCACAACGTCCTATACATCTAATTTACTGGATCAGTAACCCAAGACAACTGCATGTCATCCTATAAGCCGCAAATGCACTGCCCGGAAGAATTAAATGTAGGCCTTTGTGAAGTTAACCATCCACTATCTATGAAGTTAGGCCGAGGATGAATTAAAGTGCCCATGGATAAGGAACCCCACGTTGTCTCGATATAGCCACAAAACCTAATAAAAAGTAACCGACAAAATGAACAATACGAACGATCGAACTAAAAATTTGCTAAAATGAATAGCATAAGTGAGTGGAGCTAAATCCCGACTCCGCAAAGCACAGTTACCACAACCTAATTCTTAAGTTGGTACCACGTCAATACTGATCAATAGAATAAACAACTTTAATTGGATCAAATTGTCCCAACTTGACACAACACACACAGCTCAACTGCATCGAATCCTCCCCTGCACGACCGCATATCCCCCGATCAAAACAGCGATCACCACCGGAATCCCTAGGACACGAACGAGTGAGGGAGTTTCGATCGAGAGAGAGAGAGGGGGAGAGAAAGCTCACGAGGTTACTGTTGACACGATCGAGATCCAGGCACTTGACGGCGACGGTCCGGTTGGATGGCAGGAACACCGCCCGGTACACGACGGCGTTCGCGCCGTAGCCGACCTCCTCCAGAAGGCGGTAGTCGCCGGGCGAGGCGGTGAAGGCCGTCGGCACCGCCGCCGCGGCGGGCGACGACGACGCGGCCGTCCGCCGCACACTCCCGCTCCTCACCATGGTGGCCCCACCCCCCACGCTGAGCAGAGACCCCCCGCCGTGCCGCCCCCCACCTCCGGCGATCGCCGTCGGTCGTTGACTCGTGTCGCGCGTACGAGACCGCGGGTGGACTGGTGACTGAAACGAGGAAGAGAAGAGAGAGAGACGATGGGGAGAAAAGGGTGGGTGGATTTTGGGAAAGGGAGGAAGTAATTATTTTGGCGTGACGTGGCGGGCATGGGGCCCGAGAGGCGGGGGCCGTATGAGTGGGCGTGATTGGTGGATAGGCTATGACATGTGGACCCGAAGGCGTGGGTCCCGTTTGGCAGTGGGAGTGAAGAGATGGTGGCTGTGGGGTAGCGGAGTGACATGGGGCGGCAGATGCCGCCGACTGTCTGAGAGATCTCCGCCTCCCGATGTTGGTCTGTGACTAGGATCGTCTGCAGGGGCTTCCCTGTGGCTGATAACGTTTGTTGAGACAAACATGGCATATCCGGATGCACATCCTCTGCAGTGGGTTCACACATCAGTGTCTGCTACTGTATCAGCAGTACTGCAGGCAATCCCCGCTAGACATATCTATATCATTGGGTCAATTAGGTTTTTAAGGAGTATACTTATTTTGTAATAGAGGTAGTAGTACAAGCTACATCCCTATCAAACCAGACTTGCTAACTATGTGGTGAAAGTTTCTCCTTTATGCATTCGTAGTAATATATTTTAAGGATATCTGTATCGTATAATTTATATCATTACGTTGTATCTTAGTATACTATTTTATCTCTGTGGTATGTTGGGAATAAGGTTCAAATAAAAGTTTATGTGTCTTTTCAAGTGTTAACCACCCCGTAGCATGTCTTCGTCATTTCTTTGTGTGGTTGTACTGCATACATATGTATCCCCACTGTTCATGACAAAAGGCATCTTGGTTTTTTTTCACAATTTTGCAGCCCAATGATTGTCTTAGTACCTGTGCTAAGGACGAATTATCAAGTAAATATAGTAGTTATCATATGACATTCAAATAAGAAAGATAATATATGCAATTGATAATTGTATTACATCTTGACTCTGAGACTAAGATAAAGAAAATCCCCTTGTAACCCATTTGTAACCCATTTACTTATGCCTCTCTATATACTCGTGTTGCACACCATCTTCACATGAAGGTCCTTATTGGTTGGCAATATCTCATTAATTATTAGCTCCTAACAAATAATTTGAAAGTAAAACTTTTATCTATATGTGAGTATGTCCTTAACGACCTTAAAACTAATGTTGAAAACGAACTACGCTGAAAGTATTCTAAAAACAACCTCAAAATCAAGTACTAAATTTTAAATTTTGGCAATGCTTTATTTTTTATAAGGGAAACAATAAGATCATAGAACTATTAAAAACACATACAACTCGACGGCCACATAAATAACAGACGCATCGTCTTCTCCGAATGCAAATGTTCTGCATTCAAGGCATTCAAGCCAACCAGACTTTCTCTGCATGCAACCAAACTTCCTCTGCATGCAATGTTTTGCACTAATTATTTATGAAATTTCTTCAAATCAATTATGCGCTTATCAATTATAAATTAGAGGAAATACATATTTTTAAAAAAGTAATTCGATAGGTGGCCAATATTCTTGGATCAACTAGTAAATTACTTATACACAGAAATATCCTTTTTAAGGTACACGGAAAATATTTGACACTGAAAAGAGAAAAGGGGTAGTAAGGCAACGAACCCACAAAGCCGATGGGCACAGAGGATCCGCGGTCGTCGGGAGCAGAGCAGGCTAGCGTGTGCCGCTGCGGCTACCAAGCCGGTACCACGGCCGAGGACGGCTCGTACAAAAACGGACGGACTCGCCGCTTCGCGGGCCCACCTTCAGCCACCGTACGATCCAAACCAGCCTCATTTACTACCACCCTCGCTGGGGTTGGTTTGCTGCCGACATACGTGGGCCTACGATCCTAGATGGGCCGGCCCCACTTTGACAGCTACTCCTACTCTCATGGGCCTAGTACCCAACCAGGCCACCAGCCCAACTTATATCAGAAGACAAGTCCACCCCATAGCATCATCGTCTCCGCGGAACCACGCCTCGTCGCCGCCGCCGCCGCCGCCGCCGCCGCGCGACGTCCTAGCTTCCCGGACCGCCTCCGCGTGGTTGGATCCGGCGAGAGGGGAGAACTGTTGTGTTCCTTGGAAGCGGGAGCTGGATGAAAGCTGGGAGGAAGAACCTACGGCGGGCGTGCAGCGAGGGCGCCGTCACGCTGGGGGAGGGCGAGAGCATCATGCAGGTCCTCGCGCTGCGCGGCTCCAACGTCATCGAGGTAGGACAAGCTCTCTCTCTCTCTCTCTCTCTCTCCCACCTCCAGGTCTCCCCTGATCGTGAATTCCCTTGCACTCCATTCGTATGTGTTCCTTATCGCCGTGGCTTGCTGGGTGTTAGGTGATGGACGCCAAGGGAGTGAAGTCTCTGGCCTTGTTCCCGGCCAAGTTCCAGAAGAGCTTTTGGATCAAGAATGGTGAGTGGTCGCCGGACTTTAGCATAGCTGGTCACTGCTCCCGTAGTGAACCGAGCTGTCTTTTGCCGCCGGTTTATGACGGTTTGGTTGTGGGTTATGTGAATTTGCAGGGAATTTTGTGGTTGTGGATGCTAGTGGCCGGGATCAGGCGCTCGAATCAGGGAGCAAGATAGCCTGTGTTGTGTCCCAAGTCCTCTTCCATGACCAAGTCCGGGCTATGGAGAAATCTGAGGAATGGTGAGTTGCTTGGTTCTTTGATCGCTGAGAGTTCCCTAGTAGTACTAACAATCAGGGTTCAGGGCTTCCGAGTGTATACAAGTTGTAGGAAAGGCTGGTACTGGATATCAATCTGTGACCAGGGGTAACTTTTGAAATTGTTTGCCAGTAGCTGCAGATTCTGCATTTAATATGCAAAATGGCAACAAGAAATTCTTGTGCAACTTTGGTTGAGGTATTTTGCCTCATGAGTCAAGAAATTGTCACCGATGTATTTGTTGGTGTAACCAGCATGAATAACCTCGGTTATGGTATTTTGACTCATGAGTCAAGAAATGTCACCAATGTATTTGTTGTTAACGGCATGAATAGTTTTCTTCAAGCTATGCTCTGTGTTGTGACCTTAGGTCACGAACAAGATCGGGTATAGGCCGGAAAGAAGTGTTTTCCCGCCTATCCTTAGAAATGAGCTCAAACAGCAAACACAACCTTTGAGGATTACTTTTGTATTAAAAATGTCTTGTTGTGCTACAGGGATTTGACCGGCTTTTATAGCCTACGGTCTTACATGTGATGTTACGTTTCTACCCTCATGGGCTTTAGTGAACTTCCTATAATGCCCTTGCCATGTCAGCAACCCTAGGGGTACTACAGTACATTCTCGGGGTCATTATAGTCTTTTGGCTCCAGCTGGCAAGGGTGGTTGAGAAGTGGCCCCCACAGAATCTTCCATTCGACTGGATCTTAACTCGAATAGGTTTTTCCTTCGAGTTCTCTTAGCCGAATGTCTTCTATGCTTGAGGGTTCGCACATCCTTCATCAACTTCCCGATCGCCAGATTCACCTGCCATGTACTTAGAATTCATCCCCAATCAAGATGAGTTACATATAAGTGATAAGAAGCCACTCGAGGGTGCTTTCCCACTCGAGAGTATTTTCCAACTCGAAAGTGTTTTCCCACTCGAGAGTGTTTTCCCACTCGAGAGTGTTTTCCTACTCGAGAGCGTTTTCCCACTGGAGAGTGTTTTCCTTGTTTTACACTTAGGAACTTTCCATAAACCATCTTAGGTGTTTCGACCGGATAAGAGGGAGGGCGTTGTCCCCCTGTTACAACACTCTGATGCTCATACAAAACAATCAGATTTAAGTGCAATATTTGCTCCTTGGTTTCAAAAGCATTTGTGTTGAGCTGCGAAATACAAAGTAACGTATACTGTTTTTATCCCTAGTTTCATCTAGGGTCCAGTGTTAGTGACATTGGTTTATAGATTGTCATGGAACTAAAATATCCTTGCTGTAGTAAATGCTTGTGAAGAGTTCTGCAGACCATTGTTTTAAATATTTGAATTCTCTGGCAACTTTGGATTAAAGTCAGTTGCCTGATGTCACCTTTGCATTTCAACAGCCTGAATAGTTTGCTCAGGTTTTTTCTTGATCAAATATCCATGAAAATGATGTGAGGAATCTATAACAATACCACAGCAAAACTAAGACTTCAACTTATTGAATTCATCAGTCCCCGTTTATCATGTAAACCGTCAGGTTCTCTAAGAACTGGAACTATAGGTTTAATTATATGTTAGTCAAAGGGTGGCTTTACTGACATCTTCAAACTGGCTCTCTGATGAATTCATTATTTTCGTACATACTAGGCCAGCTATCTTCAAGTCAACTTCTAAGGAAGGTTCAGAAGCTGGAACACAAGAAGGAACAAGGCCACAGATTGAGGAGGAACCGGATTCTGATGAAGATGATGATCTGCCACCGCTTGAGGCGAACACGAATAGACAAAGACCATTTGAACTGTATGCCGACTCAGAGAGTGATTCTGACTCTTAGACTAGTTTACATTTGAACACGCCATTGATGATGTTGTGGTTTGTGATGGAAAAATACACCCGGTGTACTTATGGTCAAGTCTTACATTCTGCCAAAAACTGCTGAGTGTCAAAATATTCTGAAGAAGTTCGATGTCATTCAGTAGCAGGCACAAGGCCTTTCACTTGAAACTATGATCAACTCCATATGTTGCTTTTTATTGTTCTCAATGATGGTGCATTAATTGTCTGGACACAGCCTGATCAACATACTGCATTTTCTATCACCGGTTCGGAATTATTCAAGCTTGTTGTGTGTCAGCTGTTTGGCTCCAAAGCTTGGCCTGTTTCTCAATTCTGCAGATACTGCTAGCTGTCGGAACTCCTAAGCTAGAGCTGACTGGCCAAATCGAATGAGGAGTTGAAGTATCAAAGTCATTAGTCATAAGCGTGGAAAATAATCCTTCTTGTGACGACCTTCTGGATGAAGCGACGGCGTGGTAAGATCCAGCTTCGAATTAAATTGTTGATTTGCTTATGCTGCAATTTATGTTCACGATCATGTCTGCTACTAGCAGGATAAGGCCCCAAAGAGAATTTGATTTTATTATGGGTTTATATATTCCATCAAGTCTAATTATTAGTCAGGGAGTGCGTCTGTATCGGATGAGTTGTGTCAATGTTGAGTTCTTAATAAAGAATAAAGGAGTTCTTTTTATTAATAAAGAACAATTGACACTGGCAACTTGGCAAGCACAGATGAGTTCTTTTTATTAAAAAAAAAAATTAGGACTGGAGCATTATTACTGGTAAGCATGTACTCCTGGGTGGTACCGTGGTAGTAGTCAATTACGAGAAAGTTTCAAAGAAGTGAAATTTGCAACCAGCAGTGTGGACCGGCTCCTTTTCTATTACGCGGATTTGGTTGAGATTTCGGGGCTTTTTGGACTTTTGTATTGCACTGCAGATTTCCCTACTTGCTTCACAGTGGTTTCCCAGATTTTGCAACCAAACCATCCCGATATTTTTGGATCACCCGTATAATATTCAGTCAATCTTTCGGCGAAATTTGCTTTGGCAACTTGGTCTCTGCTGTTGTTCACGATTCTATTATCTATGCAAAGATCAGTGTCACAAAATTCGTTGGAGAAGGCAATTTCGTTGATCGATCATATGTACACACTCTTTGAGAAGATGATGTGAAATCTTGAACTAAAAATCTACAAAATTTGGACATTTTACACTTGAAAGGTGAAAGAAAAAAAACGAAAGGGCGTCCTCTTGGTGGCCGTCGCGGCGAGCGGGTCACCAGAACGCCCGTTTCCGCCGGAATCGCCTCGCCGTGGCGAGAAGTCCGACTCCGACGCAGACAGCCCATGCTCCCATCTCCAGCGCCCACGTCAACGTCTCCGCCTCCATCTCCGGCGTGTCGAGCTCGCCGTCGTCTCCGACCACCTCCCACTCGTCATCCCCGCACGTCCCGCACTCGCAGTCGCACCCCCACCCTTCCTCCGGTATCCCCTCCAGCCTCGTGCCGCCGCACCCGAGCCCCCTCGCCGACGCCTTCGCCGTGGCCCTCATCAGCGCGCCGCCCTCCTCGAGCACCACAACCTCGGCCACCGCCGCCGCCGCAGCCGCACGGCGGCACTCGACGCGCCACCCTCCTCCCCCGCCGCGGCGGCGCGAGAAGACGCCGTCCGCCACCAGATCCTTCCCGGCGGCGTACACCTCGAAGCGCGCCCCCTCGGCGACGCAGACGCGGTCGGCGCTCGCGTACGCCGCCGCGTCGGTGCCGCCGGCGCCCACCCTCCGGAGCGGCACCTCGGCGGGCGCGGCCGGCGGGAGCGCCCGCCCGCCGAGCTCCAGCGCGGCGCCGCCGATGGCCGGGAGGTAGACGAGCGTGAGCTCGGCCGGCGCCGGGGACGAGAGGCGGAGGTAGAAGGCGCGGACACCGAGGCGCGCGCGCGCGCGGATGGAGGCCGCCATGGCGTGGCGGCCGTCGTCCACCGTGGCTAAGCACATTGCTGCTGCCGTGTGCTGGATGCGATTGATTCGCGGAATTCCGTGGGTGTGTCTGTGTGTTGTGTCGCGTGGGCGCGAGGTGGAGAGATAATAAAGCGAGGCGGGCGGGAGGAGGAGGCGGGAGATGGAGATGGGGATGCGGCGGATGCGGAGGGTGGATCGGTGGGCAGAGCGGCTCGCGGTTTTGGGCGGTGCGCACGGGGTTTTGTGGGGGAATCAGTGGTGTGCGCGTGCAGGAGCACACGGGTTTGGGACTTGGGGTGCTCAGGTGGGCGCGCGTGGGGAGATGTCCCTGGGTTGGCTTGGATTTGTCATTTTCCGGTTGCTACTAGTTGTGCTAGACTACAGTGTTTAGGAAGCGACCCGCCGACTTGGCTGTCAACCACGCCGAAGAATTGGTGGCTGTTAGCTGACGCAAATGGGGGGTCGGAAACGTGTCGCGATCTGCAATGGGTTCGTGCGTACATACGCGAGGGCGAGGCACCACGCATCAGTCCATGGGATCGCGCTCCTACGTGGGTTCTACGTGTACCCACGTCCCTCTGGCTTTACGTTAAGTCAGAGGAGACTCATCTCAGTACATGCGCATGACATTTTTTCTTGCAGTAACTCGGTAACTTTCTACCAGTTTCATGTGAACCGAGTTAACCGTGGTAGTACCATCTTTTTTAACTAGTCGTGCTGATTGTAATACACCCCCTTTTGAAACGCACTGTAGGAAACAGTAAGAGGAGCTCTCCAATTACTCCATCACATCAAAAATCTATTTATATTATTAAAGGAATAGAAAAAAAAGCCTCCACGTTCGCTCTCATGGTCTAGAAATTCTCACATTAATCAGAGAAAAAGAAAAAGCAGAGTTCATATAGAAATACAATTTAGAAATAGCTGAAATTCGGAATTAAAAAAAAGGAATATTAGAAGAGGAGACTAGAGTACACATAGAAATAATTTAGAAATAGTTGAAATTCGGAATTAAAAAATAATGAATATTAGAAGAGTAGACTAGAGTCCATATAGAAATACAATTAGGAAATAATAGAAATTCGGAATTAAAAATAAAGAATATTAGAAGTAGAGTATAGAGTCTATATAGAAATACAATTAAGAAAAAAAAATAAAAATTCGGAATTAAAAAATAAGGAATATTAGAAGTAGAGTATAGAGTCCATATAGAAATACAATTAAGAAAAAAAAATAGAAATTAGGAATTAAAAGATAAGGAATATTAGAAGTAGAGTATAGAGTCCATGTAGGAATTTAAAATTAACTAAAATTCGAAATAAATATAATAAAATTAAAAGTATAGTTTAGAGTCCGTATAAAAATACAATTTACAAATAACTAAAATTCGAGATTAAGAAAAATATGGGAAGAAGAGTTTAGAGAATATTGAAAGATGAGTTTAGAATCACATAGAAATACAATTTAAAATAATAAAAATTCAGAAATAAAAATAAATATTATTAAAAGAAGAGCATAAAGTCTATATAGAAATACAAGTTACAGAAAATTCGGAATTAAAAATATATATTAAAAGTCGAGTCTAGAGTTTATATAGGAATATATATAATTTACAAATAATTAAAATTTGATATTAAAAATAATTAATAACTAACACGTATATAAAATACATTATGAATATTACCCATTAGTAGTTCGTAAAGTTATTGCAAAATTTAAAATTATGTTGTCATTTTAATATATTTGAATAATATATTGAGAAAACATATATGCTATTATATGAGAGAAAATATAATGATTCGCCACCATGCTAGTTGAACTAAAGAAAAGTTCTCCAAAAGGTCTAACATCTTAATTACCTTTTGAATTAATCTAGAAATGCAATACTAGGAAAATTTTCATATCCTCTTATTACTACGTATAGAACGGTTCTACAGGTAAGAAGTCCTTAGCAAATCGAATCCTCCATTTGAATAGTACTCGTATCAATAATTTCGTGGTCAAGAACACGAAATGATACTCCTATAAATCATTTTAGGTCAGAAAAGAGCCTATGCAGTCAACAGTGCGATTCCTGTTGAATCTGCAAGATAGTATAGTAGTCAATAATAGATTACACAGGAGCGCAGCACTCCACGTTACAATGCGTGCTCTACTATCCACTGCGAAGGACGCAGCGCGACTCAGCTAAAAGTTTGAGCCTCTACCATACTACAAGCCATATTGGGTGCAATGGCAATGTCAGGTTCAGAAGCAGCTGCCTACCTGACCCAACCTCTCGTCTTGTTCACGGCTGGTTGCTGCCTTGTGGCTCTGGTAACAGGACCCGTCTTGTGTGTGGCAGCGGCCGTCTTTGAAGTTGCCGTCACCCGTCCTGGGTTCTTCAGCGGCTCGGTCGATTTTCTCTTCAGCCTTGGCTCACCTTGCAGGCTCCTCTTCCTTGAAGCATTCTGGCTTCCAACAGGCTGGTTCTCCAATTCCCCACCAATCGATGAATTCCTTGCATCTCCTTTCCTCTTCTTCTCATTGACAACTTCTGGAGCCCCAACAATGGAAGAATTGTTGGTGACTTTCTTGTTCATAGAATCTGAGCTTCTCAGAATGTGCTGCTCCTTCTCGCTCATTGCTTCCTCTCTTGTCAAGAGGTGCGCCTTTGCCTCTCCAGGAGTACTAGCAACTCTCATACAGTTGGTCGAGTCAAGTATCATGTTTGTGTCCTGAAGTGTTGTCCTTTCTTGCAAGTTATTCTCAAGATCTCTTGGCTGAAATGTGGAGAGGTTAAAGTCCACATTATTTTCACCCCTTTACTGTAAGAATGGGCACAATGTAGCAGTTCTGAGAAAAGAGCTTACCTTGATCTGAAGCATAGCCTCTGTTCTCTGTGTTTCCAGGAGCTCCTGTCCTATTTCCATTGCCTACAAAAAAAATTCAGGATGATACAAGTGTCAGGTAGGTTAGGAAATATGTATATTAGGGTCAGAGACACTAGCCACATGTTACAAATCACCTTAGATTCTGCAACTGATCGATGGTGTTCTTGTTCCTTCAACTTGAGCTCCAGCTCCTTTATCTGAAAATAATAATATAACAATAAAGCTATGTATATTAGGGTCAGAGACACTAGCCACATGTTACAAATCACCTTAGATTCTGCAACTGATCGATGGTGTTCTTGTTCCTTCAACTTGAGCTCCAGCTCCTTTATCTGAAAATAATAATATAACAATAAAGCCAATCCAAACCTGGACCTTTTCAATTAATAGCCACTAACAGTTTAATGTTAAATTTGAACTGCAACCTCAGATTCTGATTGCTGCTGGAGTCTAAGTTTATGCTCTGATTCCTCCGCTATCTGGAAAATAAAAAAAGAATGGGTATATGTCTAGAGTTTAGTACCCTGTGCACTACAGTAGCTACTAACAGGCAACAGTAATAACCACTTTTGATCAATACCTTCTGCTGAAGGGTAGTACACATTTCTTCTTTCTCCTTGAGTTTCCCAAAAAGCTCATTCTGCTGTTTCTCTGATGTAATTTGAGAATGCATCTTAGAATCCAGCTGGCTTTCAAGCTCTTTTACCTATATCGATTACAAAAATGTAGTCAAGTACATATGAAGAACAACGATTGAAGTGTTGCCCTGAACTATATGTACCTTTTCTTGTAAATTTTTGTAGAATTGTTCTTTCCCTTTGGCTTTGTTCTCTAGATTTTGGCAGTTATCTTCCAGCTTTCTCAAGGAATCATCCTTAAGTCTGATATCCTGTTTAGCCCTTTCAAGCTGGCATACATTCACAGAAGGAAAAGTGTGGAGGAGTTTATGTCATTGGCTCAGTTTCAAGGAGGTTCAGATAGCCAGCTTGAAAGGAAAGGCAGTATTATTGACACTTACCATCTGTTTGACCTTTTGAAGTTCTGCAGTGTCAACCTGCTTCTTTGCTGGACCCAATTCTATACGACGAACACGACTTGCAAAGTTCAATGAGCTCAAAGTTTCTGACACATCGTTGTTGGATGGGCTAATTTGCACAAACATTAAAGCTTTTGAGTCCCCTCCTATTATCAGTATGAAGAAGCACCAAAAGAGCAAATTAATGATGTAGCTAAGTGAAAGACACACACGATAATTGCTCAAAAAATACATAGAAGATTGGAAATATTGAAGTGATAAATTATGAAGATGGTTCTCTTCCAGAAGAACAGGTCAGGTTACCTAGAGAATCTTGCAGCAAGTGCGTCAACTTTGAATTCCTGCCCAGAAAAGGAATATAAACAGTGAGAAACATAAACTGATGGGTTAAACAATATTCCTTTATGAAGACCACAAACCTGTAGGGAATGTGGGAATTTTTCGTTGCAAGAGCTGAAATCACATCACCCAAAGCAGAAAGTGATCTGTTAATGTTTTGTGCTTCCTTAAGCCTTTCACCTTGCACATCGGTCTTAGCTAATCGTTCACTTCCAGCCAAATCTACAAGCCAAAGCTTACTTCTTGTACATTCTCCATTCATCAGGTTCTCCGCTCTCACCATGATGCAAAGCATACTGAGGTACAGATATAAAGGTCAAAACATTTTGACCAGAAGCAAGTACTCTAGAAAAGAAAAGAATAATAATAAAATTTTGACCAACCAGTGGGAGCGACTGCTGTGCTCATTCACATTGTTTGATCCTACAGCCCTTGCATTGCTTCCAGCTTGCAAGACATCCCAAACCTCCTTGATGTTCTCAACTTTGGCCTCCACAATGCCAGGGACATGATGGGACCCTTCACTTGCCTGTTTGATTTCCAACCTAAAATACCAAGATTACAAGTTATCACAGGATGGCAATATTATGGAACCCAGCACAGATCCTAAAAGAAACGGTCATACTTCTTAGACGAAGGGGATGATGCAAGCAGGTCTCTGATTTGCTCATTGTAGACCTCAAGCACGCTGACAGAAATGCTGTATGTGACAGTCTCTTTTCTCTCTTCTGCGATTTTGAACAACTCCTCCAGAGTTCTATAATTTACTCCCCTGTTCCTCTCAGTTCCTTCCATGGTAAAAGTCTTCCCTGTTCCTGTTTGTCCGTACGCAAATATGCACACATTGTAGCCATCCAAGACCGAAGTAACCAGTGGAGATGCATCGGCATACACATCAGCTGCACATTATTGGAAATTTACAGATTAGATGTTATAATGCACCATTGCTTTAATTACTAGCTGCACATTATAGAGCTACCATTTTGATCTTTCATGTCTAAAAAAACACAAGAACTGTAAAGGACAAAGAGGCCCAATAGAAACTCCAGCATAGTTAGAAATACCTTGATTGTCTGTCGGCATGTAGACTCTGTCAAACTTGAATGTCTTCTTAGCTGCTCCACCGTTCACAATAGCAATGTCTCCATCTTTTGCTCCATCAAAATCCACTGCACATTTGTAACCTGATGATGTCTCATCTTTACTTAATGGGCGGCAACGACAGAAAACCCTGATATTTCCTGGAATGGCATGTACAGCCAGTCAGTAGAAAGAAAATAATTATATATGGCAGACTAGAAAAAAAATGTGAAAGCACCATAATACAGAGGAGAAGATCAGAAGAGGCAGGCACCTTTGGTCTCCTCAACAATATTATGAAGTTTCTTTCTCTTGGCCATCTCTTCATAGTACTTCAGTTTAAGATCTTCACACTGTGCAACTGCAGCAGAAAAAAAATGCTTACAAACTTTTTCATTTTAAATGCTCTGAAACCTTTACAACAATGCAACTGATGGATATTACCTAATGTTTGAACAGCTCCTATCATCTTACTCAGATCAGGAACAGCGTTTGCACAGTCATGTGCTTCAAGAGATAACAGTGTTTGCTCTTGTTTCATAGCCTGAAAATTAATAAGTGATATAATCAGTAAAACTTGGCACGTATTGTATTTATCAATTCTTGTTGTAGCATTGCAGACAGTAAATCTGCTTTTACCTTGATTTTATTTTCCAAGTTAGATATGGCAGCTGCCCATAATTTCTTGGCATTTTCATACTTCTGGGAAACACTTCTCAGTTGATCAGCTTGTCTATCAACGACTTGTTCTGTCAGGAATGTAGAACAGCGGTGAGCATATATAAACATTTAGGAAACAAAGTTGATTATCCTGATAGCTTAGTTCATACCAATATTATCACTTTGCATGACCTTCTGATGAAGCTCTATCTTAAGTCTCTCAAGCTCCTGATTGGTAGATTCCACTGAAGACCACGCCATATAACATTCATCAGACTTCATGTTGCACTGGTTGGTTAGCTCCTCAATCTGTTTCTCATACTTTGAGATTAATTTACTTGTCCTGGTCTGCATTGTAGATTGATATGTATCAGTATTACACCAAATATGATTCTGTAACTGTTTGTGAAAATACTGACCTGTAAAGGTGAATTCCCTGTATGAGCTGAACATCTTTTGCATAAGACATTCCCTTCTGTAACCATGTCTGTCACTGCAAGTTCATGATTAAGGTTATCATGCTGAAAATTAGACCTTGAAGGAGCAAGTTGCATCTAATATCAATGTCTTACCTGCCATTGCTACCCTTTTTCGAATACAGATGCCACAAACCATGGGACTTCCCCTTACTCCTTTGAAGTTTATGACAATGGCACTGTCACTCTCAACTGTCACTCTAATATCACGCACCTGAAGGGGTCTGTTACCTCCAACCACCGCGTACACATCAAGTTCAGACAAAATCTGCACATCAATCAAAAGTCAAATTGTTTAGCTAGACATGAAAATAAATCGTGATACAAAACTAAGAGTCACATGAGTCAGTGTGTTTGCCTTTTCTTCTTGGACAAGGACATCAAATGCTCTAATTCCTTTTGGCCCATAAGTGTTCACTATCTCAGCAAAATGCAGATCTAAGAAATAGTCTCCAGGAGCAAGACCATCGATTTTGTAGCTGAAATTTCCATATCGAGCTGAGTGGTAAAGTGAAGGATAGTCACCACCTTCAACTATATCCTCAGATGTCTCTATTGCATCCCCTCCTTCAAAGAAAGAATCCTCAGAAAGCTTTGAAGAGGGTTCACAACCTTCAGTTGCACTGCCACCGGCATTAATGAACAGAACAGAGTCATCTGTTTCATCACAGGCACAAGAAGGATAATAAGAAGCACTGTGGAACTACGATGACATGACCAATTAACATTTCGACAAGGTACTTCCAATTTTCAATTTAGAATTCAAGATTATGAAATATCCATTTTGAAAGCACATGACTGATGATGGCTATCGAAGCCCCTTCTACTTGATATTACTACAGCACCACAGTCGATGCAACCTTGTACTCTGACATAGAAACAATCTTATTTTCTTCAACCAATCCAATGCCCATGACTTTAGTACTACATGATGTATTATTCATTCACTCTGAGAGTATCAAATGTGGCCAGCACACTGATCCACTTGAAAATAGGCTAACATGGCAGAGAATCAAGTCAATGAAGAACCCACAATTTTAAGCAGAGAAACAGTACTCTATCAAATATTCAAATATACTCCAAAGAGCCTAAATCGACGCACAAAAACTAGAGCATTATGTGAATGATTCCACACATAGCTGATTCCTGTTACATGGAGAACCTTATTAAGCTCCTAGCACAGCACAACACCTGAAGGCCTCAAAATTGGGATTGCAACTTTGATACCAACACAGGTAACACACCAGAAAATCCCAAATCTGGGCACATCCAGCCTCCTAAATTTCCTCCTCCACACGCACACGTGCACACACACAAGAAAAAATAAGAGCAAATTTGGAAGCATACTTTCTAGGGTTTTCTGCCCGAGCCAAATCGAGTACTCTAATTCGACCATCCTATACGCTCATATCCCAAGAACCCCCACGCGGAGTTGAGAGAAACCTAAGCACAAGATCTGCACCCTGGAAATCTAATCACAAACCAAAGGGGGAAAAAACCACCTGCACGGCAGTCGCCCCGCATCAGCCCGGACAGAACCACGCGTGGCCCGGGCACCAGGATCATGGACTCCGCCGCCTCCTGCGGCGAAGGGGCCGGCGGTGCGGGCGCGGGCGCCGACTCCGCCTCATCGTCGTCGGCGGCCGCCTTCTCCCAGCCCGTGGTCCACGAGAAGTCCATGGGGGTGGGCTCCCCCGGGCACCGCTCCTCCTCGCCTTCCATCGGATCCGCGAGTTGCTGCTGCTGCTGCTTCGGCTGCGGCGGCGGCGGCGAGCGAGCGAGCTAGGCTAGGGTGGCGATTTGGTTGGGGGAGAGATGGATGGAAATGGGGATCGATTTGGTGTGCTTCTTCTTCTTGTTGCCTCTTTGTGCCCCGCGGTCCGAATTCGAACTGCGGATAGCAACGGCGACCGTTGTGTGCTTTTGTTTGTGTGTGGGCATCCTACCGTTGCATACGGTGCGCTGCGCGGGCCGGCCTACCCGCACATATGAGGCCCAATTAATCTGCTTTTCACCGGATGTAATAAGTCTATTTTGTGCTCCTCGTTTTCTTGCTCGTGATTGAATCGTTTCCCTCACAACCGCAATACCAGGTATAACATCTTCATTTTCGAAAACTGGTGTAAATCGCCTCCTTTGATGATTTGAGAAGTGGTTTTTTTTCTGATGTAGCAAGTTGACTACACTTGACTCGTTTAGATGTGAGGAGAAAGATGAGATGAGGTGAAGGTCACTAACATGTGGGTCCCACCCAACTTGTCACGTCAACATAAACCATTTCCTAATCCATTGAAGGAGGTGATTTATGCCGGTTTATGAAGATGGAGGAGGGTGTTATACCGCGTTTGGTTGAGGAAGATGAATCAGTCAGGAGCAAGGCATGACGGACTCGAATAGACTTATACCTCGCCATATTGGATGGCCCAAGAGGCCAAGATTGCCCACGGGGCTCATCTTTTTGGCCCAACAAAATGTGCACATTTGCTCATCTCTCCTTAATAAGGCCACGTTCTTCGGCTTGGTTTGGAAGAAAATTTTTCATAATTAAATATTAACAAATATAAACTTGAAAAAGGGTTAAGTTGCTTTTTAAAACAACTTATATATAAATTTTTTTTTGCAAAAAACATCATTTAACAATTTAAAAAAACGTGCTAACAGGACCTTAGTAGCTGCATGTCTTTTTCTACTTGTAACATACAAATTGATGAATAACCACTCTACCTAAAATTCCAAAAGGTACATTTTTAAATAAAATTTTCTATATACGTTTTTTTATTAAAAACTATTTTAAATATATTTTTCTTAATTAATTCATTTGTACCAAAGGTTGTGGGTCTTATATATAGACAAGGCCAGGATGTAAAATATTTTCATTATTTAAAAAAACAATTTTTATTATTCAATGATTCATTCAGCTATTTAATCATTTATTTACATACGTAGACATGGATTTCTGCACACGACGCACGAACGGAACCACACCTCTGTTGCCATGTTGATTGCTCACGGCTATTGCAGTGTGTGTTCTCACGCTGCCTACTTTTATATTGGCAGATGAGTTTAGAGTTTACTCCAGACTTTAGAGTGATGCTGTACAGCCAGTACTTTATGCAGAATCCAATCATCAGAGAATGGACCAAATTTGATCAGAGGCAGCTATCCTTCGAAAGCATAAAGGGAAGGCTAGCTACAAATCACACTTGTCATTTGCCAAGTTGGTAGCTGTCACATACTTATAATGTAGGAGTACGTACTCCTAGGCCTAGGTAAGTGATCGATGCCGGCAGATGGAGTGAATGTGATTTTTTTTTTCTCTGAAAGAATAATTAGGGATTCTTTTGAAACGTAGCATTGAAAAAACGAAGAAATAAAACATACGAGATATCAATTAAAATGCAAGTGCAAATTACAGAATTGCATAACGCACGAAAAAAATATACAGGAGCAATAGTTTGAGTAGACCGCAGAAAAAATACAAGAATCACTTGAAAGAGATAGACTCAATGGATTTTTCCCAAGAGTTTGGAACTTTGACTAACTTCCTTCAAAATATGCATTATTCCATGAATTTTTGGAGGAAATGATAGGATTTACTCCTTTGTTTTAAATTCCTTCCTAGATTTTTTTGCTATAGGATTAGAATTCACCAAAATTCCTATGATTTTCATACAAATCAAAAGAGGTCCTTAATCTGCAAACCATTATACTACCTTTTATGTGAAAATTATCTACCTTTCTGTGAACAATTCCAATGATTTTTGGATTGTGTGCCTCACCACATAGGAGTAGAAAGTAGCTGACGATGACATCATGTTATCTATCAGGAAATGCAAGTTCCGTAAAGAAAGCTAAGCACATCGTTTTTGTTTTGTTCTCGTATGTGGAGGTGACCTCTTCTCTCCTTCGACGTAATTACCATTGTCTATGCGAGTGACGAACAATTACTTTGTAATGTCCTAGATAAGTAGAGTCACTGTCATGGCGCATGCAGTTGCAGTGTAGATTGCCATTGACGCCGTATAAAAATACAATCAACCACGCTTCCATCACTCGTGGCATCGACTCATCAGCCCCCAGAATCAAACCCAGTAAAAAAAAACTGGATTAAGCTCGATGGATTAGATGATTAACATGGCCATCAGTAAAAAAGTTAAAAAAAATAAAGATGAACACGACCGATAGGATAGGCATTAGGCAGAATGTATCCATCTATCCATCGTCCACTCGTGACAATGACAGCCCAAACTAAAAAAAGGCACAAAACTGAAGAAGAAGAAGAAGAAGAAGAAGAAGAGGAGGAGGAGGAGGAGATCAGAGACATGAGGCATCATCTTTTCGCTTATGTTTATACTTATTAGCAAAATTTGAATTTTTTAACTTTAAGTTTGAAGTTAATTTTAAATTTTTTTTCATCATAATTTATTTTTTGGGTTTTGCTTTTAGAACGTTAAACATGTATATAAAAGTTTTTTTTTCAGCAAATACGCCGTCGATGGGCTGCAGAGTTGCAAAAAAGGACTAGACACGGAAGCACACAGAAAAATACACTGCAAACTTGAGAGGAGGCTGAAATCGAGATGCAGACAAGCACAGCATTGGGATCTGAATTTCTGAACTTCTGACGAGAGCACACGAGCCGTCAATTGACACGCAACTTGTCGACAAAAAAAAATACTCCTCCTCCCTCCACTGATGCAATACGTACGTGCACCACCAACCCACCAATGCGTTTGCAACGGAGAGGAAAAGAAAGCTAGTAGAACTAGTAGAATGATTGGAATATACTCCTACCTGAGCTGAGCTGAGCTGAATGGCCTATTGGGTTCCATGTTACTGCCATGTTTAATTAAGATTTAAGAGTAGAGAAATGGAGAGAGATCAGGGAACTGAATCCTGATTGAATGAATAAGTACAAAAGTTAGCTGCATCATGCATGCAATGGCAAATGCAATGCTGGTGCTAAACAACCACCTAGCTACAGATGCTGCCAGATTATAGCTAAACAACCACCTAGCCCCATGTCAAGATCATAGCTTGTTTAGTGGCAATGAACCAAGTTTTATCATAGAGTATGAACACACTATGTTAGTATATTTATGACGTAACGACTTTACACTAAACTAGTAGAGAATATACGGCGCATTTTATTTTATTTTATTTTATCGGTATTGTTCGTGCGGTTGCTCTTGATCCCAATCATTCGGTTGTCGATAAAGAATTCGGAGATGTTTGATCTCTAATTCCCAGAGACCAATCAAATTGAATGAACTAATGAATTCAATTCAGGTGTTGAGACATTCATAAATGAAATGACAAAGTTTTTTTTTTTAGTCACACCGGAAAACTGATGATGAGAAATGGCTAATCAAGATATGATGATGGCGATGGGATGCTTTGGATTCTTCAGAGGTCGAGGAATCCGGTCTGCCGGAGCACGGCGTTGCGGACGCGGCGGAGGTCGCGCCCCTTGAGCGTCCTCCCGGCGCCCTCCAGCACCGACGACGACCGCGCGTGCCGCCGCGCCGCCACCACGTGCGGCGGCACCATCTCGTCGTCCTCGTTGTCGTCGGACTCCTCGCCGCCGACGACGTTGTTGGCGGCGGCGCCCTTGCCCGGCCACATCGGGACCCTCACCGGTGCCGACCGCCTCGGTGCCGCGGCGCCTCCACCCGGCGCCGCCGCGGCCCTCACGGGCACGGCCACTCCATCCTGACGCCCGTCGTCGCTGCCGCCGCCGCGCCCCCCGTTGGCGAGCAGCGACGACAGCCCGAAGCTCTGCGGCACCGTGTGGGCGCGGCGGGGCGCGCGCGGTGGGCCCTCCGGGTGTGGCGGCGCCGGGCAGCAGTAACCGTCGTCCCCGACACCGCCGGCCGGCCACACCACGTCGCTCTCGTCGAGCTCGAACGGCGGCGCCGCGCCGTCGGGCCCCGACTCCGGCTGCTTCAGGAGGCCAAGAAACCGGAGCGAGCCCGCGCCCGGCGACCGCGGCATCGCCATCGCCCCCCACGGAGCAGCCACGGATCAATCCTTTGGCTCTGATCTCCCCTTCGCCGTCGACGGCTGCGGCGGCGGCGGCGACCAGCGATTGCAACGAGGTGTTTGTGTTGGTTTCGGATGCCGCGAGGTGCGCGTTATATACAGGGGAGAGAGGAAGGGGAGGAGGAGGGGGCGATGATGAGTCACTGGAGGTGGGGCCCACACTGTGGGGGAATCTCCAGATAGATGCAGTGGGATTCCTGTGTGGTTTTGGAATGCTACAGCAAACACAAGAACTGATCCTTCCCGTGGTTAATTCGGGGGCGCTTTGCGCTTTGCTTTACTGTACTATTCCTAGTTCATACGCCCTCCGTTTCATTAAAAAAATACTCTAATTCTAGACAATATAATACAATGAATCTAGACAACACAATCTAACGCAATGAATCTGGACAATCTATCTAATTTTGTTGTAGATTATGTCAAATCCAATTGTAGATTGTTTTTATTTTTTAAAACGAAGAGAGTTGGGAGTAGTGTGACGAGCTAGCTGTTTCCCATGACGAAATGGCGTAAAATGCTTTATAGGATAGGTGTTCGTTTGCGGATTGATGTATCTGATTCCGCATCACCGTGATCCCGTGATACTATTCTTTTCAATCAGGATCACTCATAATGGTTACTAAGTACTACCTTTGCGAGTTTGGATCTGTTTTAAGGCATTTGTTGGGGAGTGTCTTATAAAGCGAAAATAGTTTTAGAACAAAACTTGTTTGTCCAGTTTTATTATACTAAAATGTGCCACATCCACTCATTATCTCTTGTATTATGGGACAGAGAGAGTATATAACAAGTAAAGATGAAGAATTAAGGAGTCTATCTAGACCATCCAATTACCAACCAATGTCTAGGATTCATTGAACCTTCCCTGCTAGCCTCATCAAGAACCAAACTCGATCAGCTGCGAGCTGTTAGTATATATGAACAATTGAGAGGACCTGCGAGACTGTGAGGTCGCCGTCGATGGCGGTCACTGGGAGTGACTCAGGTGGTGCTCTAAGAGATTGTCATTTAATTGATCTCTTTTGGATGATTTAGATGGGTCTACTGTTAAAATTGTTGAGCTATAGCGACTACACCATTTATTGTATCGTCCTCTCTACATTTTTCTCTAGTAACGAAGATATTTACTAGCCAGTGGAAGTTTCAGTGTGAATAGCTAGGCGAATTGTTTAAAATGAAATCCACATGATGTTTACTTTAAGACTGTGATTAATGCTCAAAGAGCCAACGTACAGTGAAGTATACTGTTTTACTGAGAAAAAAAAATATTGGGTGCAACGTACTAGCAGTAGCTTGACGATGATGGATGCATGGTGACACCGGCCGGGTCAATTCAGAGGTTTTCTTGCCTGCGGTTAAGACGAGAGTAATTGGGGGAGTAGAAGACAAGATGTGGTGGCTAACAAGTAACCAGGGGCTACTGTTTCAGTTCGATGGTGATAGTGGCCTATATGGAACGTTCCAAACCATCTTTCGACCGTGCAGTGTACCTGGCATATATGTTTATTCTTTGTAATCAAGAGATAGTCATATAGCGCGTATCTTGTACAATTGCGAGCCGGAAATTAATTACTTATTTGGTCGAAGAGATAAATACGAGCTTACGAGGTGACACTCAAACGTACTACACCTTTTATGCGTGGTTGATGTGCAGCACACGAGAAAACTGCGTTCTCGTGGTGAATTAGACGCGGAAAGCTAGCTAGGGCAGTTAATTGGTTGTATACACCATCCGTTTCAAAAAAAAATTAATATAATACTCTCTCCGTGATAAAATATAAAATATAGTACTCCCTCCGTTTCTAAATATTTGGTAACGTTGACTTTTTAAGTACATGTTTAACCGTTTGTCTTATTCAAAAATTTTTGTGAAATATGTAAAACTATATGTATACATATATATTTAACAATAAATCAAATGATAGGAAAAGAATTAATAATTACTTAATTTTTTTTAATAAGAGAAATGATCAAACATATTTTAAAAAAATTAACGGCGTTAAATATTTAGAAACGGAGGGAGTAAGAGATTTTAGGGAAATGTAACTTATCATAGTCTATCCAGATTCATATATCATATCCATCTAAAATCCCTTATATTAAACATGACACGTTCTAATCGTGGTTATTATGCTAAATATTGCTTTATGTTACCCGCGCGTGTGTGCGCGAGGCGTGAATGAATGATTGGTGGCGCGCGGGTGGTGGCCGGCGCCGATCATTGGGCGCTGGGCGACACGTACGACAGATTGATGATTTTACAACGTGACCCCGGCCGCCTGCCTGCGGGATGTGCGGCCCACCCCCGCACGTACGTACGGTTAATTTGCGCGATCGAGCGGCGGGGGCACACACGACCAGACACGCACGCCGTGTGCTCGGCGATCCCAAGCGCGCACCGATCGATCCGCGCACGTCGCGCGGCCGCGGAGATTCACTGTGCCGATCGATCCACCGCGGGTGGCGGGGTCCGGGGCCATGGCCAGCGCCTCACACGAACCCAGCACAGTACCAATCCTTGCATGATTGCGCGTGCATGAACGCCACAGTTGTAACAGATGAAAGGACAGCAGATGAGAGAACCTTTTTTTTCCTGGGAACTAATACATTCGTTCCAAAATATAGCAACGTATAATATAATAAGACTCATCATAATATTATGATATTACGAATCTAGATATATATCCATCTATCGATTCTAGAACTATAAATTTAAATATAAGACATGTTTCTATGAGTAAATTGTTACATTTTGAGAGGGGAGTTAGCATACGGTCCTCGCTCACTCTCCTCTCCGCCGTGTTTGTAGCAGTAGCACTACACTGCGGCCACTCCGTGCAAAGCTTGTCCGACGTGAAAAGATGGGAGAAACTACCCTACAAAGGCTGACGCGAGAGGGCCTTTCGGGCGGCAGCTAGCATTGCCGGTTTTGTGCACGCACGGCCACGGTCATACACATTGCTGCCAACCTGGATGGATTTTCTCTCACTGTGCACAGCACAGCAAACACCACACTGGCTCTCAGTCTCAGCAGCCTTGTAGTACTACTGTCACAGATCTCACAAGCACAGCTTCTTTGTCGTTGTCGACCAGAAGCATCCACACGAAGAAATTTTCAAATTAGTAGTAACTGAGCCATGTCCGGCGGCATTTTACGTTATAGTAAGACCTAGTATTACTACCGGTGATAGGACTAATTAAAGATTGTTCTTAGATTACCCTGAGAATGAGAGAGGCTTGGAGATGGAACCTGCCTAGCCAATGGCCCATGCTAGTGCTACCTACACCAAGTCACCAACAAAGATGGAAGAGATCCGTGACTAGAAACGACCCCACGTTAACCTACGCATCACTGTGCCATCCCCTGAATCGGGAAAGATGCACTGCACTGCCACTAACTACGGCACCACTATACGCGAGTCATCAGCGAGTGAGAGTGACAGTGTACTACTGGTAGGGCAGGGACCTCCTCCAATTAGGCGACTAATAGAAACAAAAGTGCTAATGCTACTACTAGTACGAGTTTTGTTGTGTGATGAGTAGTACTGATGTGGCCAACACGTCGGTCCCGCCTCCCCCTGCACTGCATGGGAACATATACTATCGTGTGGTGTGGTGTGGCTGGAGATGGAGGTGTCGCGTCATGTCAGCTTCGCCTTCACACACGCGCCGCAAGACGCCAGTCGGGCGCGTTGCATCACTTGTCATCGCCGGCTCACAGGCTTTCCTGCCTGGATGCAGCTTTGGCTCGGCTGTGTATGCAAAGGCGATTTTACATCGATCGATCTTCACGGGAAAAGCCATGTTAGTAGCAGTACAGTACGTCACGGCGTCAGATGCATCACCGGGGGATTGAGATCTTGAGATCGATGTAAAACTGCCCAGTTGCGGAGGTCAGATATCAGGAATGAAACTACTCCTATTTTGATTCGGCGGCTATCTGGAAAAAACATACTCCAACATCGCAGGTGTCGTTAGGAACCATTATTCAGCACCAGTCCTCCGAAACGATGTAAATAATGAGTTTATGGAAGAAGGGACAACTGTTTTACTTGGGCTTACGACCTCGATGCCCGCATGGTTCACTCGATAAACTTGAGATACAGTGCAAGGAATTCAATCATTTGAACTAGATGACAATCGATACTCATCTCATCTAGTATAATGTAGTCGTACTTCAATGACATTGACATGTTTTACACATACAAAGATACAAAAAATGTGTCGGACGTAGCCTATGATTGGTACTTTGGTAGGGACCTACAGATCAACTTGTACTCTACAGATGCGAGATAAGGAAGAAAACACTCGGAGCAATCAAGCTGATTAAAAGAATATGGGTGGTTAAAATGGACATATCTGTTGCTCGACGCACTCGTACATACAACAATAGATCAACCAGTAATGATACCTGCCAATACATCACTTTTTCCTCGTGCAAATATGGTGTACACTAAGCGTATAGCATCTAACCAACCATCAAGAGACTCCCAGGTATCAGCAACCTGAAAAACGAGTTAAAAATCACAGGCTGAGAATTGAGGTGATAATGACAGAGGGAGGGCCTAGGGAGGAGCAACAAGAATAAACAGTGCCCTGAAATGTCAAGAAGGCGGTACAGTACATGTAAACTTAACTCCTGAACAACAAGCATCAAATGAGTATGTACTTACCAAGAACAAAGGCCCGTGAATTGTTTCTATACAAAGGCCAGCACCAGGTGGCAGTGTTAGATCGGAGCATGCAGACACTGAAACGATATCTTCAACAGCTACTTTAATATATTTTTTGCTTCTCCCCATATGTCCAAGGGGTTTGCTAGAAGGGCTTTCAGAGGCATCGACCTAACATTTGCAACAAAAATAATGAGACTCAAATCCTGGTGAAATGCACATGGGTAGAAACATCTCCGGCTAAAAGAAACCGTCTGAAAACTCCAGGTACTCTAGAAGTATGCTCATGTTAAAGTAGAAGAACTTACCTGCTGGAGTCCCTCATGGTTTAAGACAAATTCTGACCTTTCCCAATGTTTATGTGGTGCAATGGTGTTGTCTGCTGGAGGAGCAGTTAGATACCCAGCTTTTAGATATGGTAAAGGTAGCTGCAAAGCATAGCATAACAATAAGTATGCCAACCACAGAATAATTTAAGACATGCAGATTACCTGGTGTATGAATAATTGAATAGTTGCTGAAAATTCAAAACGAGATAAAATAAAAATGATAAAAAACCAAGCTAGTGATAAAACTAGGACATATATACATATCACTTAAACACTGAGGACACACAAGTTCACAATCTTTACCCTAATTTTCTCGATCATATTAATTGTTCCGGTGCATTTCAATATACGATTTTGTTTCCTTGTGAATCATCATTTGTACTCAATAAAAAAACCAATTACATTTAAAAAACGAAGTCCAATACAGGAGATGAATTGCTTAAAGACAAACTTCAAACAAAGAAATACTGAAAGCATAGAGCATGCTAACATACCATTGATCGAACCAGACGTAGAGCACTGCGATAAACCTGCATTATCCACAACAACATTTCAGTACATCTACATAACGCCTAAAGATTCATGAAATGTCCTATGGAATTTCAAGCTTATAACCACATCATGATGCGAGGCATAAAATGCTAACTCTGCCAAAATAGTCAGTTCACTCATCCAAGTAACATGGAAATGCTACTATAAGATAATATCAAAACCCACAAACTGCTGAAAGCTAGCAGAATATACATACAGGAAAGAGAAAAATATTGCTGAATTAACAAACGTTTCTACAATACTGAATCGTATTTGTTGAATTAAAATATCACTTCAGTGACTTCAGTTAAGCAGGAAGAATACAATGACTGACTGACTATGAAACTCTTCTTGCTTTGTTTTCACATCTCTACCTTCCAGGGCATCCCAATAAGGAAATTTAAAGGCAGAGTAGTCAAAGAGAGGAAAAACACATACTGAATAATTTGGCTTCAATGCATGAGCAGCTGCGACATAAATGGCGGACTGACTGTACAAGTCATTTGGAGAGACATCTGGACCTGCAGACCTCATTGTATCCTCTGCTAACCCATACTGTGACATCAAATATATGAAAGTTGGTGAATTGTTGTTAGCAAAAAATGCAGTCAGCTAGCATGTACGAATATTGACAAAGTGCTGTAAAAAAACATACCAGGACAGTTCCAAGATTGTAAATAGCCCGGTGGAAATCAAATTGCAACTGGATTGCAGATCGAAACTGCAACAGAAAAAAAATACAGGTTTTGAGTTTCAGAATTTTCTTGTAGATACATTTGCTCAGAAGTAATTTCCCTGACACTTAATTAGGAGGTACCATATAACTACCTTGCTTATAGCTGTTTTTATGATTGTTTGTTTATCTCGGGCTGGAACAATTGCGCTCAGCTCCTACATTATAAGATAATAATATTGACAATGAATGAAAATCAGTGTGATTACGAAGATATGTTAAGTCAGACATAAGTAACAAAGTCACAAAGTCGTGTACCTGTAGTCCCAAACCCCAGTTGTTGAGGGCCTGCAGTAGAATAGTGACAAATGAAATCAATCAAAATGATGATTGATGAAAAATAAAAGGCAAGCACACAAGATAATGGGATTTGGATGCAAAGGTCTAACAAACGTTCAATTGAGTATTAGTTATATTGCCCATTAAATCAGCCAATTGAGACCATCCTAACCTGGGGGCTGTTCCAATTTAACTGGACTGCCTTGTCATAATTCATTATAGCCTGTAGAAGAAATAGACAGAAACGATCAATTAGTAAGACATGATCTCCAACAAGTTGAAAACAATATAATAAAAGTATTATCCATAAAATTCAAGTAAATAACTTCAAGGCATTTTTTCCAAAGTAAATGTAAGTCAGGCTAACCAAATTATAATAAATCCTTACTCTCAATAAAATATACTATCTAACCAAAAGGAACAATGATAGAAAAAGAAATCAGATATTATGTTTGGTTCAGTGCTGCTAGAGTGCTAAGAATTGCACGCCCACTATTTACCGTGGACAGTATTACTAGTTTACATGTCAATGACAGCAAAAGAAGACAACCATTTTACAAACCGTACTTGAACCAAAACACTTCAACAAATGCAGGCATATTCCTATTTCATCAGCTCACATTTGGGTTTGCAATTCAAATTGTTCAATTTTCACAAGCTTAACAATGTAACTATTGCATATTGGGAATTGAATCACTTTATGAGAAATTAAATTCTAGAAGTGCAGAAAAGATTAGAAAGCAATTTTCCTTTGGATACTAGCAAAAGAAAGAAAGATTAGTCTTTGTGAAATACATGCGCAACTATTAACATTGTTTATGACCTGCTTCCAGAGTTCTTCAGCCTCTTTGGTACGTCCACGCATTTTGGCTCGATCAGCAATAGCAATAGCCCAGTTGTAATATGCCTAAAATGATTAAAGAGAGGAATGAGGTGTAAGTTTGGTCAAACAAATTATTCTGAAGCAGAAAATTATTCACAAATGACAGCTTAGTCAAAATTAAGAATTCTCAGAGTGCCCATAGAGTACCAATTTGGGCCATTTGGCACAGTGCTTTAAGGAAAAACAAAATACAATCTCTAATCCAGTCTAGCAACTCATAGTAGTGAAATTACAATAAACAAACCTACATCATATAGCGTTGGGCAGAGTCGTGTAGCTTCAGCGTACTTTTTGCAAGCCTCCTCGAGTAATGAATCTTTTGAAGAACTAGAATCAGGATCCACATTATCTGCACTTTCCTGAAATTATAACTAGTGATTAGAATTACAAGATATTAGTATTGCAGAACCCTTCTACATTCTTTTTATCAGCAATTCTGTTTTGTCTACATGGTTTAAGGAACAGAATGAAGTAATGCAGCGTTCTATTCAATCAACACAACAGCTGTTACATACTTCTATAAGGAACACAGTTCTACCTGGAGGACTAGGGCCCAATTATAGTATGCATCTGGATCTTCCGGATTTCTTTCGATGGCACTAACATATCTGCAGAACATATGTTTAAAGCACAATCGTGAACTAATTATAAGTTCATAACGTCAGCACAGGATTAAGTTAATCAAGTCAGACAAACAATAACCTTTTGGCAGCAAAGGAAAGAATGCGTTGACGAGAACGACCTTCCTCGTCAACTCCAGTGACACTATTTATCAAGTCCATGGCAACATCATGATGGGATGAGAACTGTAGGCTGTCCTGGCTGAAATGGAGCAAAGAAAGTGCTGCGATTCGTAACATGGTAGCTAGTTTCGAGATAATTTGGAGAATTGAGGATTAAAAAATCTATCTACGATCTCATCAGTGGTAATAGAAAAAACAATTCTAACAAATAAAATAGTGTTGATATAATCATATAAATAATAATATTGATAATGAAAACCCACGAAACTGCATGGTGGTGACTTGTTGAAATGAAACATTTATTGACTAGATAACTGCAAGTGTTTACATTTAAGTACAAACCAGGCTCTTAGGATATAGTTGGTAGGAATATTTGTCATGTACAGGTCAGGGGGAAATCCAGATGGTTTTTCCAGAGTTTAGCACTGTCGCGACAGCCAATGTTAAACAGGACAAGACAGCCTTTAGTGCTCAAGCCCTGAATCCAATTGGGAAGCTAAGCACGGTACAATTTACTAGTTTTTTCCCCCTTCCTGCATACCAGACACAACTATTGCACTATGCAAGCATCCACGATATGTTAGGTTTGCTAAAAAAAATCAGAGTGCCGAATGACTAATAATAACAGTCATCTGATTCAGCATGTTATTTTAGCCACATCCTAAAAAATGGATCCGCACGTAGCAACTTGAAAACTTCACACGATCAGTAAGCTAGTTCATCGGTACAGGGTGAAGTAGGAATACGGCATTACAACCCCTGGAAGAGACTACGTGGGACTTGAATTGGCTCGAAAAATAATATAACTGACGCAATCTCAGACATATCTAGAAGCCATTAGGACGAGCAAAGCCACTAACCAATCAGATCACCAGCGCCTTCCTACGAAATGTCAAGCACTAAACAATTCGACGAAAAAAACTATCGAAATGTACCACCACGCAGTTCACGCAAATGGCAGATCTGAGGGAAGGTGTACAGCTGAGCAAGCAGCGAAAGCTGAGACGCAGCTGCACAGCTCCAATGGCTTCTTCCCCCCCCCCCCCCCCCCCCCCCGAGTCCCGAGATCCGAATAGCTTCGTAGAAACCCAAAGCGAGAGCATAGAAACTGACCTGGCGCGCTCCGCACCGGCAGATCCGATCCCATTGCCCTCCGAAAGCGTGGATCTCCCCGACGAGGGCTCCCCGCTGTCCTTGAGCTCCCCAAGCAGCTCCCGCATGGTGAGCGCCCGCGAGGGCTCGCCCTCTGCGCCCAGAGCCGCGTTCGTCTCCGAATCGTTCGCAATTCCCGATTCCTCCCCCTCCTCCGGAGCCTCCCCCGCGTCGGGCGCCACCACCGCATCCTCCGCCATCCCCGCGCCGTTGGGGAGCTCCCCGGAGTCAGCGGGCGTCGGCCGCGCAGAATCCTCCATGACTCGAGTCTCTCCTCGGATTAGGATCTAACTCGGCGGGAGATCTGGGCGATGCGATGCGATGCGATGCGAGGAGGAAGAGGACGCGAGCCGAGCCGAGCCACTAGTGGTCGCTCCCGCTGTGAAGCGGATCGTTCACTGGAAAGAAAAGAAAAAAAAGGGTTTACGTGTGCGACCACTGGGGCCCACCCGTCAGAGTCTCATTGGTGTAGTTGGGCCGGGCCGTGGCAAACCTGGGCCGGCCCAAAAGTGGAAGGGGTCCGTACCTTCCAGAGGCTTCTTCGCCACCAAATCCCAGAGTCCAGACTCCAGAGCATTCCACGGCCTCCCTACAAGTCGCGGCCGCGCCGCCGTCGTCCGCCGCTCATCGAATCCAGCGGAAGCGGAAGCCTCGCAAACCCTCGTGCTGTCTCCGGCCAGGCCAGCCATGGCGGCGTCGCTGCTTCTCCGCGCCGTGCGCCGGCGAGACCTCGCGTCTCCTCTCGGGACCGTACGCTCCTTCCCCTCATTTCATCACTTCCATAGTTGCTGCCCTCCTTGGCGTAATAATCATCTGCGTAGCGTAGCGGTGCGCGCGTTTTTTTTCCTTTTTTTTTACCCTTTTATGCTCCGATCCGTGCCAGCGTGATGTATATTGCTACCCGATTCTGTGTTAGGTTGGTTGAATCGAGGTTGATTGTGTGTGCTTATGCGGAATTTGTTTGATCCACGGCTGCTTTAGTGTCCCGGATGGCTTGTGTTAGTGACGGAATTATGCAAACGTCGCGGTTCCTTCTCTAGCGGCCTGAAATCTGACGATTTAGAGTCCGATTTTCTATGTCTGTTCTATGATCGGATTGGTGCCTCACTACTGACTGCTGTAGTGGTGGCTGGACTAAGCTCTCCACTTGTACTGTTTACATCATGATTTGGTTCCTGCTGATGTTGTTCGTAGTATGCTTTGTTTCTTGCTTCAATTTTTAGTAATATTTCTTGAAAACAATCTGTAACCTGCTGGAGCTGGGAAATGATATGTGCACTACCATTCTTAGGCATCTGTGGAACAGATCAGCATCGAGGAGCAGTAGAGATAATGGTGGAGTGTTTTTTTTTCCCATCTGCTCTTATCCTTTGTCAAAGATCTAAAACACATGCATAAATGTGCGGTAGTACTGACTGTAGAGGTGTAGGATCTTTTGAGTTAGCATTAGATGCATTGAAGTACTGATAGGCTTGGATTCTTTGCAATCATGCCCATGGTTGCATGGAAAGAAAAAAAAAAGAACTGAACAAATGGAATATTGAATAACTTCTTTTGTTTGAAATTTTGGATTGTAATGAGCTTCTGCTACTTGTTATGGCCGGAGCTACCTGACTTTATGTGATTATGTTTGCTGGCTCTTTGGTGATCATGCTTTTGATGCTTGTGCTTATATCTTCCCTCCCTGGCAATCTGCCCTTCTGGTGATGCTCTCATTCGAACAGATGATTTCCTTTTTTCACTATTTTTGATAATGTCTTCTTTTATGAACCCATACAATGGTTTGTGTCATGTTGACTCATCTCCCTCTTCATTAAACTCATTCCTGTTTCAGTTGACCGCGAACGTCCAGTCAAAGTGTGCTGCAAATGTGTGTTCAAGATGGGCTGGTTTTGCAAGAACTTTCAGGTAATTATTATTATACACTCGCATTGTTTATTCTTCAGCTTATAAGCCGCAGCCAAAATTTGAATTTTAAAACTTAACTTTGGAGTTGTTTTGGTTTTTTTTTTCATCATAGTTTATTTTCTAGCATTTCCTTTTAAATTGCCAAAAACACATATGTAAAAGTTTTACTCCCAAATTATTTTTTGGTTGTTGATAAGCTGTTACAGCTTATAATCAGCACAAGCGAAACGATGACAGTATATCTTCCTTCAGACATTTGACTGAGGTTATTTTGGTGTGCATTTAACCATTTATGTTTATATTTTGCAGTGCAAAAGCAACTGGAAATGAGGTTATTGGAATTGATTTAGGAACAACTAACTCATGTGTTTCAGTTATGGAAGGAAAGGTTAGTTGCGTGCTAGATTCTGCGTGCTGTGTTAGTATGTTCGCTGTCTTGTTTAATGGATCTTTTTACTGACTGCAGAACCCAAAAGTAATAGAGAATTCAGAAGGAACCAGGACAACACCGTCAGTAGTTGCTTTCAATCAGAAGGGAGAGCTACTTGTTGGAACACCAGCCAAGCGTCAAGCAGTGACCAACCCACAGAACACTTTCTTTGGTACAAAGCGTCTGATAGGGCGGCGCTTTGATGACCCGCAAACTCAGAAAGAGATGAAAATGGTACCATATAAAATTGTGAAGGCTCTGAATGGTGATGCTTGGCTAGAGACAACAGATGGCAAGCAGTACTCACCGAGCCAGATTGGTGCCTTTGTTTTGACCAAGATGAAGGAGACAGCTGAATCTTACCTTGGAAAATCTGTTTCCAAGGCTGTGATTACTGTTCCAGCTTATTTCAATGATGCTCAGCGTCAGGCTACCAAGGATGCTGGTCGCATCGCTGGACTTGATGTCCAAAGAATCATCAATGAACCCACTGCTGCTGCTCTGTCTTATGGAACAAACAACAAGGAGGGTTTGATCGCTGTGTTTGACCTTGGAGGAGGAACATTTGATGTGTCCATTCTAGAAATATCCAATGGAGTTTTTGAGGTATGTTGTTGTATAACTTAGAATTCCTTGTTGTTACTTCCAGTTGTTTTTAAAATTGCTATAAAATACTTATTTTCTTTCCTGATGAGTGATTATGCTGTTGTCTCAGGTCAAAGCAACAAATGGTGACACTTTTCTGGGTGGAGAAGACTTTGATAATACTCTTTTGGAGTTTTTAGTAAGTGAGTTCAAAAGAACTGAAGGTATTGATCTGTCAAAAGACAGACTGGCTCTGCAGAGGCTACGCGAAGCAGCTGAGAAAGCAAAAATTGAACTCTCATCAACAGCCCAGACCGAGATTAATCTTCCATTCATCACAGCTGATTCCTCTGGAGCAAAGCATCTAAATATCACATTGACAAGATCGAAGTTTGAAAGTTTGGTGAATAGTCTGATTGAGAGGACTAGAGACCCATGCAAGAGCTGCTTGAAGGATGCTGGTATAACTACTAAAGATGTTGATGAGGTCCTTCTTGTTGGTGGCATGACAAGGGTTCCAAAAGTGCAGGAAGTTGTTTCTGAAATCTTTGGTAAGGCCCCTAGCAAAGGAGTAAACCCAGATGAAGCTGTGGCCATGGGTGCTGCTATTCAGGGCGGCATTCTCCGTGGAGATGTAAAGGATCTTCTCCTCCTTGATGTAACCCCTCTATCGCTTGGTATCGAGACTCTTGGTGGTATCTTCACCAGACTAATCAACAGGAACACTACAGTCCCCACGAAGAAAAGTCAGGTCAGTATGGTTTTACTCCTGGAACTAGTACAGCAGTTCTTCTGTATTATACTCTCTGCATTATACGCTAGAAATTTGAAAGTTATAACCCTTAATTTTGTGGAACCTATTGTAATGATCTGGATCTGTTAGTTTTCTTGGTGATATAGTACTGGTAGATATTAGTATTCCGTTGGCATCTGGTTGCATTATGCCTATGTATTTTCATATTTGCACAGCTATAGCATAGCCACACTTTGTTTTGTGTCGTACCTTTCTGTGATGATCTTACGGTGGCTTCATGTTTGTTGTCTCATGCAGTGCATGGCACAGCTTACTCCTCTGTTCTAGTTATTGTTCTTTGTACAATAGGACCTTAATTTACCTGTCAAGTCAATACAGAATTCTATGGTTTGTTTGCATGATCTAACACTGGCTGTGCCCATCTTCTACAGGTGTTCTCAACTGCTGCTGACAACCAGACGCAAGTGGGTATTAAGGTGTTGCAAGGTGAGCGTGAGATGGCAGCAGACAACAAACTTCTTGGTGAGTTTGACCTTGTTGGCATTCCACCAGCGCCAAGAGGTATGCCACAGATTGAGGTCACATTCGACATCGATGCCAATGGAATCGTGACGGTCTCAGCAAAGGATAAGGCAACTGGAAAGGAGCAGCAGATCACAATTCGATCCTCTGGTGGGCTTTCTGAGGCTGAGATCCAGAAGATGGTCCATGAGGCTGAGCTGCACTCCCAGAAGGATCAAGAACGGAAAGCCCTCATCGACATCAGAAACACCGCAGACACAACCATCTACAGCATAGAGAAAAGTCTGGGTGAGTACAGGGACAAGATACCTGCAGAGGTTGCCTCCGAGATCGAGACGGCGATTGCCGATCTCCGCAATGAGATGGCCTCGGATGACATTGAGAAGATAAAGAGCAAGATCGAAGCGGCCAACAAGGCTGTCTCAAAGATTGGGCAACACATGTCTGGTGGTGGGTCTGGTGGCTCGCAAGCAGGATCACAGGGCGGAGGTGACCAGGCTCCTGAGGCTGAGTATGAGGAGGTCAAGAAGTGAAATTGACCGTTGCCCTGCATTTAGGAGTAGTAGTAGCTAATTTTGTAAGAACTTCGAGATGCTAGAGCTGTGCACGGTGTAATAATGTTCTGGGGATTTTGTTCTCCTATGACACGTCTTCAATTCCCAAGGGCGTCCAATAGTGATGTACTCCTATAACTTTGGTTGCATGTGTTCCCTTGCTCGAGAGGAACATGGGCAACACAAGCTGGGCGTGATCCTCTACTCCTGTTAACTTGGATATCTTGTTCCTCTAATTCTGTATGTAAATTGCACTATCGACCTGGGTTTCAATGAAGCGGCGGGGTCGTTAGTTCTGTGTTTCCATGATGTTTACGGTTTACTGCGTCGATCATTTAATCTCCAGGTCTACTGCTTATCAGCAAGATCTTTTTGTGCTCCACATCCACAGAAAGTAATCATAAGCTCGCTACATCAGAATGTCCTAATTTTCTTCTGATATAACTATATTGTCGATCATAAGTTCCTAATTTTCTTCTGATTGACTATTTTGTCGTCAAAAGTAATGTAAATCTGAATCAGCCGGCCCTCGATTGAATAGGTGAATCAAGATCAAACATAAGAGGCATGGGATTTGCATCTATATCGATGGGAATGAGCACAATGGCTGTGTAATGTTAGGATACAGCCTCGTTGTGGGGATCGGAGATTTCTCCACCGAACCCCTTCGCCGAAAATGGACGTCGCACGCTACAGATGGTGGTTTAGAAGAAGCACCTCAAATTAAGAGGTACCATCCGAACGAAATGGACGAGAACCAGATGCCATGGAACCAACATTCATGGCCAGATCGAGAGAGAATGTTTGGATATGCATGCGAAAGCAGGAAAGCAATTGGAGATATGCAGTTCAGGTCAGTTCAGAAAACCTTGGACTTGGCCAGGTTACTATGCAGAAACCAATGCAGCCATTTGCTAGCCTCCTTCCCAAAGAGAGAAAGAGAGAGATGAAAGAGCCAATGACAAGGCAATGATGAAAACCTTTTCGCCTGTCAGACCAGCCAGAGAGAGCAGCCAAAGCTCTTCATGATTGCACACCGATCTTCCACAGTTTACGCCAACTCATCACCCATCAGGAGGAACACAAAGGATTTACATACCTTGATTTATATACCCCTGCATTGAATCTCCCCTTCTTCCAATAGACGAGACCACTACAAAAATAAAACTAAAAAAATGCTGATAAAACGAAAGACTCATGGAAAAGCTATCTCTGAGGGGAATGAAGCCTGGTTCGAGAACCCAAAGATCCGAGATAGATGTTCGCATCAAGATGAATGCATAAACCATCAAAAATCACACATCCTAAGGGGCCTTGAACCAGACAACATTCCACCCAGAAACAATAGCTTCCTTCAATCCCCTCTATCACTAGCATTGTGTCATTTGTTTCCCTTCCCGTCTATGCCAAAGAAGCAGAGAGGCAATGGAGCTATGTATAGATTAAGGCTGCGTTCGTTCGGGTAACATTGAGGGAGATAATACCTCGTTTTCCGCGCGCACTCTTTCCAAACGACTAAACGGTGTGTTTTTTATAAAAATTTTCTATAGAAAAGTTGCTTTAAAAATCATATTAATCCAATTTTAAAATTTAAAATAATTAATACTCAATTAATCATGAGCTAATGACTCACCTCGTTTGGCATATATTCCCAATCTCCTCAATCACCTTCTCCTCAAACTCACACCTAAGAGAGGCACACACAAGGAGTAGGGGAGACACACCCTGTACACTCTGGTGCTGAAGTGATGATGGTTTAAATGATTAGTACTCCTGTACATCGTAGGAGTATGCAAGATTAAACAGTGATGAACCATGAGCCACATTTTGACCTCGCTGTAGTACATAGCCACTGACAAAACAGGCCATATAGTACTTACCGGGCCCACTAGCCAGTTGCAGTAAGGTAGATATAGCCCTGTACACCCAGTGGCTGACAGTTGGGGTCCTAGCACAGTAGAAATATTACATGGCGAGGAGAAGGCATTGAAGAGCTATGAATAGAGGGATTCAATGGAGAAATACAAGGCAGCTAGTGCTTGTCCAGGGAGCCGTAAATGGTGGCCAGGTGAGATGCCATCCGACTATCCGAGCCGTCTGTTTTGATCTGGAAAACCCTAGGCGATCGAAAGAGGGCGGCGGGGTTGTTGCGGTTGGATGCGTGCCTCGAGATTCTCGATTTCTGCGCTTGGCTGCTTGCTCTTGTTCTGTTCCTCGCTCTCCCTACACAACAACGAGAAGGTGTGTTAGATCGATTTGGTGTTTACTGTTTAATTACGCAGATTATCATACTTGATCACTCAAGTACTCCTATAAGATATAATCAATCGACGTATGTACCGCGCTAAGTCACCAACACGTACATTTTGCTTACTGCCTCCTGTTCATAAAATACTGCTCCAGCTTTAATCTAAAAATTTGTCATATGAAAACTATATTTTCAAGTAGACCCTGCTAGCTAAATATTTTTATAGCAGTACTTTATTATTTTTCTTCTCATTTTAGTCATCAAACCAGTACTACTCTCATCTACTGCTCATTTTTCTCACCCTTATAGTTTTCTCTCCGTATTAATAAAGTACATAGTAAAATTTTAGTTTACTGTCTAATTTGTCTTTGATTACATGTCTTTTAGGAACGAAGAAGAGAGCTAGTACGTTTGAATTTGGAAAGGATTAGTGGCATTGGGCCATGGATTTTATCGTCCATGTTAACTGGAAGACAGAGCCAAATATTGTAGCTTTAAGAAATTTATTGTTGCATATCGATTTGTCGTTACTCGTTTCATTATTGATTTAGCGAATCGGGGCAACGCGATTATAGTACACGATAAATCTTGATCTTTCAAGGGAATTAATTCGGCCAAATCTATATCCTATCCGAAACAGAATGTAACTGAAGCTGTTAAACAGGGGAAAGCTCTCGATTTGCAAATATGCATTGGGAGACATAGACCAGAAAATAGTAGTGCACAGAGTGTTCAGACAACTGGCTAGTCCATTAGTGCCACTTATATGTTCCTTGTTCTTCATATATAGCGATATATATAGTTAAGCTGGGAATCAGTATAAAAGTGAGGGCAACATGCGGCGAAAAGATTGGCATAGAAGAAAAAAAAGGAGGTAAAAGAATATATGATAGTAATTATATTTTCCAACTCCCAATTATAAATGAAGGCCAGAAAATATGTAGAGCAAGCATGCATGCACAGTAGTACAGTGACTTTCTTATTTAAGGATCATTTATATTATTCCCTTTGTCTTTAAATATTTACACCACCATTAATTTTTAAACATATATTTAATTATTTATGTATAATAACTTTTTTAAGCATAAAGAAATATCTTTATTAGTGATAAAATAGGAATTACATTCATGCTTTAACAAGTCCATGCATGGTATACGCAGGGACACACAATCTCCCCTCTGCGCGCGACCTTGAACTCATCATGCCCAATTGACCAAGAATACATGAGCTACCCTTTCGCTTCTCTATCTTATGTACTTGTAGGCATGTGAATATATTCCACCGCCGCACGGAGATAAATAATAAAATATGTGTTTAATAGGTTGAAAAGATTTACTGGTATTGTTTTTTATTGTGCTTATAGAGGTATGATGTCCATGTGTACGTTTATAGAAGTCTGCATATGTTTATATGAGCATATGGATGTGTGTACTGTGTTTAAATTTTCTTTTACACAGAGACAAGTAAAAATTTGCGATCGGAAAAGGAAAAGGCAAAGCTAAAACAAGAAGTACGCTGCTTATCACCAGCGGCATCAATTAGTGCAATATGTACATGCCAATTTTACACCATGACACCGTGAAATATGGAGTACTGTAGTCAAGCGTTAAATGGTAAGAAACAGAGATGAGATCGATATATATATGTCAATTTTCCATGATAGTATATTATTATATCAATCAATTAATTCGCACCACATTAAAGAGTAGACATACATATCACAACCTCTCGTTCCTATAAATACTGAGCACTACACACCTGCCTGTACTATATGAGCTGATCACCTTGGATTGAAACACACCGAAAATGGGCAGGAGATACACCAAGAAATCGTCTCTGATGATACCTCTCCTGCTTATCATCCTTGTCGTCGCCGCTGCATCCACTACTGTTGCGAGTAAGCAAAATTAAGCCTGAGATGTATTGTACATGCGTTTTATTTGGTCGTTGTTCCTTGGGGTTTTGTCAGTAATATATTTGGATTTGGGTGATACGTACGTACGTAGGGTCGGCGTGGGTGGGGGACTACGCGTCGAACCACGGGTGCGGGGAGACGGCGGCGGCGGAGCTGTGCGATCCCCGCGACCCGGCGGCGAACCGCGCGTGCGACGACGCCTGCCACTACAACGGCTGCAGGGGCGGCCGCTGCATACTACTCTACCGAGGGCACCTGGACGGCGGCGACGGCGGCGGCGGCGGCCGCCGAGGCATCGGCCGGGGTTGCCACTGCCGTTGAGGGTGTGAGATCGATGCGATGACCGATCATGATGAGGAACAACTTGAATTGACAGCCGATGGATGAATCAATCGATCGATCGAAGTTGAGACGACATCGATGCGTGATTTGTTGCATGCATAATTTGGTAATGTGGAATTACTACATTTATTTCATACCTTGTTCGTAATCGTATACTATTAATTTGGACTTGAAAAGGGCAAGTAGGAAACTATTTCCATAGTTCAATTTCTCATGTCCATGGATGTGAAAATGCTCAAAATCGTGGATAAGTAAGAGAGATAAAACGGCAGGAATTAAACCGGTCGGGGCGTATGCACGCGTGAAATACGCGAGAACGTTGCGCGCGTGTCTCTGGGCCGTCCGTCGAAAAGGCTTCAAGGCCGGCCTCATGGGAGAAACGCGAGACACCACCGAGATGGGCTGAACTGGATCGGATATTGGGCTTTACGTTTTTTGGCCCGCGTAGCGTGCGTCTTGTCTTTCTCCAGATGTTGGGCCACAGCGCGAGGAGGCAGATGTGTGTAGGGCGCTGTGCGGCCCGACCGGATGCGGCCCAGCACTAGGGTCTTTTTTTTTAATCTTTGCATCACTAATTACATACTACTCCTCCGTCCAAAAAAATAATAAATTTCTACATGTGTCCAGATTCGTAGTTAGAATTGGTCTTTTTTTTTTGACGGAGGGGTACTTCTTCCATCTCATAAAAAAGAGACATTTAACTATTTGCCCCTTTTTAATATATGGCAATTAAGATTTTTTATGATATATATTATGATATATAGGCTCTCATATGTCTATGACACGTGAGTTCAGTGATAAATTCTTTAGAACTACCTGTAAGAGTGGCAAATAGTTAGTTATTCACATAAAATTGAATATAGTATAGGATGTAATGTATCATATTACTACGAATCTAAACCATTTTTAGATTCGTATTATTAGGACGTGTCACATTTAATACTAGATTTATTTTTTATTGGACGGAGGGAGTAATAGTTTTGCAAACAAAAGTTTTCACGACGAAAAAAAGAAGGGTGCGTTGGGTAGTAAACCCCAGCGCGGTGCAGTGCAGGGTGGGGGCAACCAACTTGGCAGCGCGGCGTAAAGGCAAACAGTTGCAATGCAAATGCAACGCCACGTTTGTAATGTACGCCCGCGCGGCGCGCCGCCGATGGTTGAAACCTGTCCTGCTCCTGCTCTTCTCCTGCCCGTGCTCTCACAACCTGTCAAGCTTAACTAATAGTACTTCATATAAGAGCTTGTTTAGCAGCTTGATTAAGCGGCTAGTTATTACTATGATTAGGCACCTCTCATGCATTATCGATGAACCCATGATTGGATCCGATATACACACACACACACACACTCCTATCTGGGTTAGATTTAATTTGGACTGCACAAGCAATCAGCAATCAGCAGTGCAAGCAGTAACTCGATCAGATCAGTTTCAATTCCTGGCACGCACACGCATTCAGGGAGGGATAGGAGGACCACACGGTTAGCATACGAGATCCAACTCCACCTGCCACTGCTCTCTCTGCACATCTCGTACTTGCTCTGATCAAACTGTCTCTCCATGGATGGGTATATGATATAATCCCCCTTTTTTATCACGCACGCATGGATTAATTTCGCACGATCCAGTTAATTTCAGCCCAAAGCTAGGCCCACACAATATTGCAAGCAGCTGGCATTGGCCATTACCTACCGGAGGCGCACGTACGTACAACATGCCTGCCTTTACGTTTTCTGCCGTATGAAAACGGTAACGTACTCTCTATCTAATTAACAACCTAGCTACTCCTGAATACTCTCAGAGAGAGAGAGAGAGAGAGAGAGAGAGATTGTTCTAAAAAAGAAAAAGAAAGAGAAATATATACAAGGAAGCTAGAAAATTAATAATTTAGCGAAGACTGCAGTCTGTACGTACATACGTACACATCCTAGCTAGCATAAGTAGCAAAGGTACACTGCATACATTGTCTTCGATCAGCAATGTACACTGTGCACAGTTTTCAGCCACCCAACTGTTCCGTGTAATTACAAATACAACGACGCATGAACGGTCAGTACATTAGTACTCCTCCTAAATGTGTATACTTACTTACAACAAGTTGCAACTGACCAGAGCTGTGGGTGATAATAATAATAATAGTGAGTACTTAGCTACTTCGTCCGTTTTATATTATAAGTTATTTTAACCTTTTTCCGAATTAAACTTCTTTAGTTCTGACTAATAAGTTTACAGAAAAATTTAGCAACATCAATAAAACCAAATTAGTTTTATTAAATATAAATTCAATATATTTGATAATATATTTGTTTTGTATTGAAAATGTTGTTATATTTTTCTACAAACTTGATCAAATTTTTAAAAAAGTTAGCTAAAAAAGTTAAAAAAACGATTTATAATATGAAACGGAGGTACTAGCAGGCTATCAAATATATATATCAGTAATAACGGCACTTAATTCATGCCACTAGCTATGCGAGGGTGAAGAAATAATTTAGGCAGTTGGAACTAACTTCTCTAGCTGCCAGGAAGATCGATGCATGGATAGGTAGATGGAGATATATTGGATGTGTGGGCGACAGCAAAAAAAGCTTCTTTCTATCACCTATTCTTTCGGATCAAAAGGATAGATAGATCAGTACCTTTAATTACATCATTTAGCTGTGGGCATTCAAAGCCGTATGTATAATATCCAGCTATAACACGCTGCCTGTATACTCCTGTTGGTTGTCAATTAAAAATACGATGTTTTAGAAAACGCAGTCATCAAACACAAAATCTTATAAATCATTAATATGAAAAGAGTATACGTTAAGATATTTTATGTAAAATGTCATGAAAAAGACTTATTATTTACTTAGTAGATTTTAAATGACTCATAGTATTACTAACAATGTCGGTGCTGTAATAACGTTAAGTAATTAAACAAACGAAGTATATACGTACCGGCCTTGTGTTTGTGTGAGCAGAGAACATTAATTTGATCCAGTTTGACCGACCGGCACATCTTATCGCAGTTAATCCTTTCTGGTATTAGTTCAGTACCCTTCTATTTCATATAAATCAACGTACCTCGTATTAGAATGTAACATACTCCCTCCATTTTTTAATATATGACGCCGTTGATTTTTTCTCACATGTTTAATCATTCGTCTTATTCAAAAAATTTACGTAATTATAATTTATTTCGTTATGAGTTGTTTTATCACTCATAGTACTTTAAGTGTGATTTATATCTTATACATTTATATAAAATTTTTGAATAAGACGAATGGTCAAACATGTGAGAAAAAGTCAACGGCGTTATCTATTAAAAAACGGAGGTAGTATATTATTATTGTGAATCTGACTATATATACTGCTCAGATTTATAGTAATATGATGTGCGATGTTGGTTTATTTTATTACTAATTAGCACCTGCACCAACAGCAGTGAAATGATATGATCGATCAATCCCGATCATTAACCGCATGCATGCCACTGTTTTACCAACCTACGTAGGAGTACGAGCTAGGCTCGAAATGTACGTGTCCAGTACTAAAAGGAACATTCACACACATGAGTGCACAGTTACACAGGAGTCTATAACTACATGCTCTGATAAAATGGTAAAAAATATAAGGGAGAGAAAAAAAATGCAGTAAACAACACAGTTTTTGACAGTTTGGACATACTACGGTACATACGTACCACAATAATTTTGAGAGTTCTAGCACGCAACAGATCACTGTTGCCTTCACCTGGAAAACTTAAATAAACATATATATATATATATATATAAATATAATTTCAGTTAACTAATTTGATGCCAGTAGCCTTTGAGGATCTTCTGATTTGTATTGATTCCTTATGTTTCAGACGTCTGTACATTCTCAAATAATTTAGTAGTTCACTACTGAGGACTTAATTAACAAATATACAACTTGATAATAGTATACTGTTTTAGAGAGGGGTTAATTAATTTAATTGGATCTCAGCTTGTAGCTAGGAGTTGTCCATACCCTATTAGAGATCAAGAAGTACCATATGCAGCAGCTAGCTGAGATGCTTGTTTTTCTTGTTGGATGTTCATGCACAAAACTTTGTGTAGTACCAATTCATTCTTTCACCCTAGCTTTTCCCCTTTGTTTTTCTTCTTTTTAAAAAGCATGTTCATGCATGCAAGCGTGAAGCTAGCTAGCGTTAGCATAAAGGAAAAGTCAATCAACAGGAGAACATGTAAAAAAGTACATGGTTTTTGTTGCTAGATACTCTGGCTATGTGGACAAGTGCATGTGCATTTCATTTCATTGCCGTAAACTTTACTATTTTTCTCAAGATGACATGATGGTTCCATCGTATAAATTAGCTAGTTGTCGCTCTCTTTTTTTTATTATGGAGATGAACAACATTCCGGCTAGCTAATTAAGGGGGTATCTTTAACAACAACATGCAGCTTAATTAAGGATGTTAGTTCCATTGTTTAATACTGAACTACCTTATTTTGGACCAGCTGCTATATATATGAATTCATCATCCCCACGCAGCTGTGTTCACTAATGTTTGCATTATTGCATTTTATATATATCAACCATACGTACACAAAGCATTCATTTTTCTTTTGTTTAGATATTTTTTAAGAGTAAATTGCATATTGTACTGGGTAAAGCACACCTTGTTTATTCACTTTACACCAGGGTATATTGAAATAAGTTTCACTTTACATTAATTAGGTGTTGTATCATATACTCACTCCGTTTCATATTATAAGATTATCCAGTATTATATTGCCCACATTTATATATGTGCTAATGAATCTAGACATATAACTTGCAAAATATAATTAAAAAATATAAAATATTTTTGAATTTAGACCATGTTGGATGAAAATTTATCAAAAAATGATGAAATGTCATGAAAATTCTATATATCTGATGATGTATCGATCCTAGTGTTAAGTAAAACTTAAATTGTTAAACCCTAGTATAAAGCGAAAGCGTGTGCTAAAAACCTGATACCGAGCAAAACAAGATGCACTTTACCTGATGCAATGTACAATACTCCCTTCATCCCAAAAATAAATGCAACCCTGTAGTTTAAATTTGGATGCACTTATTTTGGAAGGAAGTATTATCTATTTCTAAGCACATAGAGAGAGAGAGAGAGAGAGTTTCTTTTATTCTTGATGAAGGACTAGTACTTAATTATCTATGCCATGCTTGTCACAACTTTTCTACTACTATACCATTTGATTAATTAGCAGTAAAAATGAATAAGTTCAGGAATCAAAAACATGTGGATGCATGCATGCATGTTACTAGCAACTAGCACTAGTACCTAATCAAGCTTAGCTGAGCTAGAATGGGAGTGACCTGTGTGGTACGCAACGTGGGGCGTGTGGGGTTAGCGAGAGGGGGTCCGCGTTCGCGTTTATACTCACTCACATCCCTCTCTGGATGCACGTTGCGCGCCACCACCACCATCTCTCTCTCTCTACCCCTGCCCTGCCGGGCCCACCACACAGGCTGTTACAGTGTGGCCTTGTCTGGCCACTCTCGTCCACCCTCCTACCGCTTAATTCTCCTCTATCTCTCTCTCTCTCTCTCTCTCTCTTTTTTGTTTTCTTTTGTCTTTCTTATAATTAATTGATCTCTCTCTCTCTCTATCAATAATTCATTGTGATCATCTAGCTACAGTGCTGTGTTTGATGTGTTGCATTGCAATGCCTCCCCCTTGTGATTTTACAGTGAATTTGTGAAAAAACAAAGAGGGGCAACAACGTACAGCAAGGACGGCCTGTTGTTGTGCAGGAATCAGAGCATCGTGGGATCCAAAATGTAGGGTCCAGATTCCCCGGCCACTCTGCACCATCAAACCTGAAAATCACACATGAGCTTAGCTAGCTTACCAGTACTAGTATAGCTACAAAGTGACATACAGTTAATAGTATAGTAAAACATTGAGTTAATTAGGTAGTTTTAGTGACTTGATTAAATTAACCCTGGAAGGAGTACTATTACAGGGCAGGAGGGGGGAGGGTGGCCGTACGTAGCCATCCTGACAGCGCATGCAGCATCTGGTTTGTTCTGTCCATCTATCTATCACCTCCTTCATCTCTCACATCATCATCGTCATCTTCACCTTCGATCCGCAGAAGCATTTCTTTCCTCGCCTTCTTCTTCTTCTTCACAGCACAGTGCCTTTCTTTCTTTCTTTCTTCTCCACCGCCCTAGTATTATATTTAGTACAGCCCTATCGCTGCTGCTGCTACAGTAGTGACCAGTACTAGTACTACTAGTATACTGCTCTCTCTTGCTAGCTTTGCCTCCTCTTCTTCTTCCTCCTCGCCTTCTCCCTGGCCTTGCAGTTGCAGCAACCACCATATCTCTGCCAGCCTAGTACTATCTCACTCTTCTCTTCTCTCTCTTTCTGCTTAGCTAGCTCGAGGGTTAGCTAAGCTTAGCTTCTCCTCTCTTTTTCTTTCCTCTTTTCCTCACTGGCTTCTTTCCAGTTAGTACTACTACTGGTAGCTGGTAAAGCTTATTAGGTCGTCGTTGTGGATGGATATGGATGCCATGGCTCCGTCTCTCTCATAGTCCACACTACGAGCTAGTTAGCCACTCAGCAAGAGAGAGGAGACCGATCGAGCTCTCCATCTCCTTCAAGCTCATGCATGCACTAGTGTTGCTGCTGCTGCTCGTCGCATCGCAATCTCATCATCATCCCCACCTCAACACCTCAATTCCACCACTGTCACGCCGGGTCTAAGCTAGCAATCGATCGATCGATCGACAGCGAAAGATTAGTCCGTCTTTTTCTTTTTGTTAATTTGTTGGCATGCAGCAGCCGGGGATGCCGCCATTCTCGGCAGCCGGCGGCGAGGGGGCGCCGTCGCCGATCAGCAGCCGGCCGCCGCCGCCGGAGCAGGCGGCGGCGGCGGCGGCGGAGGAGCAGCTCAACGGGAGCTCACTGGAGCACGACGGGGTGCTGGGCGGCGAGGAGGGCGACCGGGGCGGGTCGTCGGCGGGCAACCGGTGGCCGCGGCAGGAGACGCTGGCGCTGCTCAAGATCCGGTCGGAGATGGACGCCGCCTTCCGGGAAGCCGCCCTCAAGGGCCCCCTCTGGGAGGAAGTCTCCAGGTTAGCTAGCTACCTAATTAACTTCTTCTTAATCCCAAGAATTAATTACTCATAATCCATCTGATGAGCATGAGCATGGCCAGCATGGTCAAAATTCGAGCTCAATTTTGGTTAGATTTGCATGATATATCGGAGAATTAAGCTTGCTCGGCGCGCGGCAATAAGGTACTAGCAGCTTAATTGCGGCGACGACGAGACGAGCACAGTGAATTTCCCAATTAAAAATGACACACATATCGCTCTCCCTCCTCCGCTTTTCGGTTCCCTTTTGCCCTTTGCGTCACTTCATGTATCCAGCGCCACACTGCTGATGATGCTGTTCGTATCAGTAATTACCCTTTAGCATTATATAAATATATACATGCTTCTTCAGATCCGATGTAATTAAGCATGCAGCATCAATCCCAAGTCCAACAATTCCAAAGGGGTAAATTATCTTTCGCTCTCTACCACCCACATGCAGTAAAAAAATTCTGTGCAAATGGATATGATATAGGGTAATTAAGTGCTAGATAAATAGATTGTTCTTTTCAGTGAGAGCAACATGCATGTAGATGTAGCTAGGTAGTAGTAGAATGTTACTAGCTTAGATGCATGCATGTGTCGTCGTTGCTGCGAACAAGTTGTGATGGCAACATGAAGGGGAGATGATGAGTTGATGACGAGGTTTAATTTGTGGCTGCCATGGCGTGGCGTGCAGGAAGCTCGCGGAGATGGGGTACAAGAGGAGCGCCAAGAAGTGCCGCGAGAAGTTCGAGAACGTCGACAAGTACTACAAGCGCACCAAGGACGGCCGCGCCGGCCGCGGCGACGGCAAGACCTACCGCTTCTTCACCGAGCTCGAGGCCCTCCACGGCGCCGCCGCCGCCACCGCGCGCCCGCCGCCGGTGTCCCTCGCGCCGGCGCCCGTGGCCGTGGCGCCGCCGGCCACCCCTGCGGGTCTCTCGGCGTTGCGCGTCCACGCCTCGCCGCCGCCGCCGCCTGTCAAGCAGCACGCCGCTCCGCCGCCGCCTGTCATGGATGTGGCGGCGTGCGTGATGACGATGGACGACGTGAGCTTCTCGTCGGGGTCGGACACGGAGGAGACGGCGGAGGAGGGCGGGAAGCGGAAGCGGAGGGGCGGCGGAGGCATCGGCGGCGGCGGCGGCGGCGGGAAGGCGATGAGGATGTTCGAGGGGCTGATGCGGCAGGTGATGGAGCGGCAGGAGGCGATGCAGCAGAGGCTTCTGGAGGCGATCGAGCGGCGCGACCAGGAGAGGATGATCCGCGAGGAGGCGTGGCGGCGGCAGGAGGTGGCGCGCCTCGCCCGCGAGCAGGACGCCCTCGCCCAGGAGCGCGCCATTGCCGCCTCCCGCGACGCCGCCGTCATCTCCTTCATACAGAGGGTCACCGGCCAGTCCATCGCCGCCGTGCCACCGCCGCCGCTGCAGCCCACGCCGGTGGCTTCCGCTGCACCACCACCACCACCGCAGCATCATCATCAGCAAACACCACCACCGATTCAGGTTCAGCCGCACCACATAATGCCGATGACGCCGCAGCCCCAGCTGCAACCACCGCAGCCGCAGAGCAAGGAGGCCAACACCGTCGTCCGGGCGGCGCCGCCGCCGCAAGAGCAGCACGACACGGCGGCGTCCGGCGGCGGCGGCGGCGCGTCGTCGTCGAGGTGGCCGAAGGCGGAGGTGCACGCGCTGATCCAGCTGCGCACAGAGCTGGAGACGAGGTACCAGGACTCGGGGCCCAAGGGGCCTCTCTGGGAGGACATCTCGGCGGGGATGCGGCGGCTGGGGTACAGCCGGAGCTCCAAGAGATGCAAGGAGAAGTGGGAGAACATCAACAAGTACTTCAAGAAGGTGAAGGAGAGCAACAAGAAGCGCCCCGAGGACTCCAAGACATGCCCCTACTACCACCAGCTCGACGCGCTCTACCGCACCAAGGCGGCCAACGCCGCCGCCGCCGCCTCAGCCTCGCCGGCTCCGGCGACCACCACCGTGCTTGCCCCGGTGCCGCTCTCCCAGACGCCGCCGCACGTCGACCACGGCGGCAGCAACGGCAATGGGAATGGGTGGGCGAGTGCCAACAACGGCGGCGGCGGCAGCAGCTCCGGGGGCATGCAAACGAAGGCTAGCAACAATGGCACGGCGACGGCCGGCGGGCTGCCCGTCGTTTCGGTCGCCGGCGGCAACGGCAACGGCAACGGCGTGGCGGCGACGACGGATAACAAGGTAATTAGTTAAAAACGCATTGCATTTAACTCGTGCAGTGTACTTGTGCGTGCACAGGCACATGCATGTACGCATCGTTGCCTGTACGATTCGTTCTGATCGATCGATGTCACGTATCAAATCTGTAAATTTAGGGATCGAAGCAGGTGCCCGTCGCGAAGGAGACGGCGGGGCAGAGGCAGCCACAGCCGTTGGCCATGAACCACAACTACGGCAACGACAGAATGGCCGACGACATGGACAGCGACAGCATGGACGACGACGACGACGACGACGAATTTGACGACGACGAAAACGACGACGACATCGGCGGTGGCAAGATGCAGGTGCAGTACGAGACGTCGTCCCATTTCCAACGGCCGCAGCTGCAGAACCAGAACGTCGTCGTCGGCCGGCCAAACGCGAGCGGCGGCGGCGGCGGTGGCGCTCCGACGACACCGGCGGGCCCTCCGCCGCCTGCGGCAACAAGTGGGACGTCATTCTTGGCCTGCGTCCAGTGACGACGACGACGACGACACGACGACATATATACACCAAGAGAAATATGCTCAGGTGGTGGCGATCTCGATCTCGATCTACTATCTCCTGTACCATATGGACCTAGCTAGCTAGCCATCCACTTGCATTCTTTAACTCCTACAACTACACTATATCGATCCCTAGTTAGCATAAGCTCGTTAAAACCTGAAGGCCAAAATTTACTGTTCCTTGCCTAGATTCCAAGTTCCAACAACCTGATCTTTTCCGTATATTTCTTCTCCTTTCCTGCACATAACATTATTTATCGTCGTATACACCTTGTACATGTCACACACTCACCATGTCCATACAAACATAAATGGTATTGGGGGACCTCCTGGAGGGAGAGATCTAGCTAGAGAGAAGATAAAAAGGAGGTGAGATATCTTTGTACATGTGAAGGGTTTTGCGTACGTAGGTACATGTCTGTTTTTCTCTTTAGTGCTGTATTAACAGTCCAGTGCTCAAGTACTACAAGCTACGGCAACCGAGAGAAAGGCATGCATGATCATGCTTCTTTTTTTTGGGTATACTTTCGGATGTTCTTTTTTTTTTCTTTTTAGAAATTTTACTGTCTGTTATGTGTTATGCAAGTTTTCTTTGTCATACTGTTGGTGAATTGTACACTTGGTAATTGTAAAATCATTGAGGTTAATATATATGCGGGCATATTACATCCTTAGTGTGTAGCAGCTGCTCGATCCATTATTACCTGATACACGGCATGGCCATATATCTATGTATGTAGTATTGTAGGCGTCAGATCGAGATGCCCGGTACTTGCAGTAAAATATGTCAAGTTCTGGTTATTCTCTAGGATCCAAAGTTTTGTTTATTATTCTGAACTGTTTTAGTTTAGATCTACTCCAGTATGCTGAGTTACGTTGTGCTAGCTACCTGTTGTGCAACCTCTCTCAATCCAGTACAGAAACCACATGAAAATAATTAAACATGGAACATGCATACAGGGAACATGCTAAGTTCCGCTTAGATCTAGTAGCTAGTGGATCTAATTAACATAGCAAATGTAAATGTTTTCATGGCAACAAATTAAATCGGTAATACTGTACATAATTTCTCCAATCTTAAACACATATAGGGTTGCAGTTTCCAGATTCTTTCAAATATCAGTTTTTACAGTCTTCGAAGGGTATTTAGAGGTATTTCTTCCATGTTAAATCTGTGTACTACCTAGATTGATAACTCTTCTTAGCTCAAGTTTAAACACGATAATATATATCACGATATATATACCTCTTATCTTCTATTAATTGTGCGTACGCCCACGATCTAATTAAGCAAAACTTTTAGCACTCACTTAAGTGCTTCCTTTGGTAGCCACTAGCCAGCAGGAATTGTCCGACGACGTACGTGAGTTGAACCGTGCCATGTATTACTAGTTGATTTAGAAATACCCATGAAATCCCGGTGTTCGAGACAGGTCATTTAGAACACTAAATTTTACAGTGTTTTTTTTCCTTTTTGCAAGACTAATCTATAGAAAATTTCACACCAAACCAACCAGAACTTACAAACTAAAATCCAAAAAATACCGAGTAAGAAATTTCATGCATGCGAGTCACCTGACTGGAGCGATGACGTGCAATATATATGTATGTACGTAGCCGCAGGAGGAAATGGTGCGGATAGAGAGGCGGAAGCTTGGAGTTTAGAGCCAGGAGTAGCAACCCTACAAAATTAGTTTGGACATCAGTGGCGGATCCAGCCGCATAAACGGTTGCAGGGCATTCAGCGTATAGCGAGGTGAGGTCAGTACTAAAGTAGCGTGTCACAGACAGATATATATACTTAGAAAGATTAATTTTCATTTCTTATACGGAAGAAAAAGGGAGCTTGCTGCAAACATCTACTACGGATCTAAGTTTGCTGTACTAACTTTCATGCGAGCGAGGTATATGTAGTACGTACGGAGTATACATCTTCTTTTTTTTTTTTGCAGGCATCAGCACGTGTAGAAACTCCACTCTGCACGAGCTAGTCACTGTTTTTTTTTTACCCCACTCCATCTACCTACTCGTACCAACATCTTGTTCTGTAGAAGCACTACTTATGCACAGTTGCACACACCATAGGCCGGTAGCTTAATTAATTGTTGGAATAGAAAAACTGAACAGCTGGGAATTAATTCTACAGAAATATGTAAAGTTAACACCATTTGAACATATTCTATGGAGCTGCAAAATTAAAGTAGCAGATTAATTATGTTCTCAAACTGACTGATTAATTGATATACAATTATACAATACAAGCATTGGCACTGGGGTTGCATACAAGACCACATGGGGCCAATTTGTCTTGAATGCCTTATGTCGGGTTGCCATTTTGTTAGCTTGGCACTGTTGCCATTGCTGATGGCTTAATTAGGTGGGGAAGATGAATTAAACGGGGCAGACGCTGCGTGCGTGCGAGTTTAAGTGCCCACTCGCTCGGGCACCCTCACGCTTATACGCTCACACAGCTCTCATCTCATCCACACGTGCGTGTGACTGCTGATGTTGTGACTGTGGCAGTAGCTACCTAGTAGCAACTCTGCAGCTAAATTAAATTAGCTTCCTTAAAATTTTGGTTTGTCTGATCACCTTGTGTAAAACTGTTTCGTTAAATGGCATTCAGTTAAGTGAAAACGACTTCCATTAATAGCATTAATTAGCCTAAGTTGGCACATAAAACTACCCCATCGGGCTAGACTATTCCCTCAATTAATTGTCACAAACAGTAGCGGGAGCAGTTCTATTTCCCATCAAATTTTGCACACGTATATATATACTGTATTAGCCAGGAGGGTAAAAGAAATATGCGCGCATCTACAGTTAAATTCTGGAGTACGTTACATGTATATATATGTCAGCAAGCAGACAGCACACAAAATTAACAACTCGGAGAGAAAAGATGTATATATCGGCGTGAAAATCATCAAACAAAGGGATAAATATTATCTAAAAGACAAGATACATAAATGGTTAGAGAGGAGCATCTTGCATACCTAAGGCGACAAACTGGTAAAGGGGAAAAGCCATCCATCCCTCCATCCACCACAGGCGCGAGAAAAGGTGATGCCAAAATGATGGGGTCACAGCGCAAATGATAAGAGGAACGAGGGGGAAGCCCTCGCGTTGATTCGGCAGCGTGTAAAATTGTACGAACCTGACTAGTGGATTAATATGCCGCCTGACAACGACACCATTATGCATGCATGAGCTGGTTTCTTTTGATCTGTTTCAGGATTCAGATTGTTACTGGATTGTACTGTACTTGCCCATGAAAGATCAAATTAAGAATTAAGGTGATTGCTTCTTTACTACAGCGATTCAGTCAAGAAGCTATGCTGAGCAATATACATGTTGCCTGTAGAGAAGTTAAAAGAGAGGGGAAAAAACATGGCGCTAATATATAGAAAAACAAAGTATAGTGCTATACAGTAGCAAAGAGGGGCACAATACATATGAAGATGCTATACAATTGCAACACATGTGGTACATTAAGATCAGGCGGTTATACATCTAATGGAGTGAAAAGGGACTGTACCTGATTGCAATGTGCCCATACTGTAGATAAGCCATGGCGACCATTCACTTCCAAACATTTGTGGTCCATTTGGGTGCTCATTGACACAATACAGCCTAACAAGTGAATCATCAGTATGGTCCCATCATGCTGGAAGGAGAGCTGAATTATAAGGGACGATCTAAGCATATCTTTCTTTTCTTGTCTTGTATCAGTGAGGAAGTAAATTCACATTCTCACAATAAAAATCTAGCAAGTTTTTGATGGACCACTTCAGAAAAAAAAAAGAATCTTGTATCCATGAGATTTTCACATATATATGTACACGCTTCTGAGATTAAAAGAATTCTATCATCTCTAACTCTAGACTTGATGATGCTAGGGTAATCTTTAAGTATGTACTCCCTCCGTCCCAAAATAAGTGCAGTTTTACACTATTCACGTTCAACGTTTGACCGTCCGTCTTATTTGAAAATTTTTTATGATTAGTATTTTTATTGCTATTAGATGATAAAACATGAATAGTACTTTATGTGTGACTAAATGTTTTTAATTTTTTCACAAATTTTTCAAATAAGACGGACGGTCAAACGTTGAACGTGAATAGTGCAAAACTGCACTTATTTTGGGACGGAGGTAGTAGAATACTACAACCATAAAAGCTTGCCTATAAGAGAACTTTAATGACAACTATTGACACCAGTAAATTTCCTTTCTTTCTTTTTTTTCCACCTTTACAAAGTGTTAGGTGCCAGCGCCACTCTGTTACCTTTTCAAGTTTCAACACTAAAAGCTTAACAAAATAACAAGTGAAGTTAGGACCAATTGTTGACAGGGATGCTTCATCAACAAGTATGACTACAACTAGTCCTGGGCTCATGGCAGCCTGGCCAGCATATGTAGTTTTCTTGAATATAATTAAACTGCTGCTATAGTGAAAATATATATCGAAAAATGTATTGTTGTATCTAATAAATATACTTGAAAATATTCATGTTACTGTCTCACAATGTACACACTTGTGAATGCGCCATTTACATGCACCACGCAATTTAAGTGGTAAAAGCATATTTTCAAGGGCATCTTTTACCACTCAGTGGCCCAAAAGGGTGGGGTTCCAATCCAATCCGTGTGGATCTTAGTGCTCTATATGGATGGGCTGGTTCTACTCTTTCGAATGAGGCCTCAGTGAAAAGATAAAAGTAAAGCTTCCGAGGAAAATTATGCGCACCTCGGTATTTCATTTGATACCACATCTGGATACTCCCATGTTTTATTGGGCATTGACAGGCATGGCCATGGATATCAACCATTGACCTGTATAGAGAGCATCCAAATCTTTATGCAAGTGGCCCACTATACACCTGCAAGAAATCATTGATGCATTTTGCTAAGTTATTTATCAATAATATAACTGTAATAAGGTTCTGCCTGAACAATTTTCTTCAAAAGTAATTTCCACAAGGAAAAGAGAGCCACATAACCTCACCAGCTTAAATATATTTTTATTGGCTACATAACCTTAAGTGCAGAAATTACTGGTTTCAAAAAGAAACAACAAAAACTGCAAGTATACTGCAGAATATTAAATACTGCTACTTTACGAAAGAGTAATATAATGCAATAAGAAAATAGGAAATCCAACCCTGAGCATTCCTGATCTTCTATGAAGATACCTAAGACGCACAAACCTTGATCGTTTAAGCTTAACAATGAGCTGTTCCGTGGTTGTCTACAACAATTAAGTCCTTCCAAGGTGACAGGAGTTGTCCATGCCACAACAATTGCCTAATCATGTGGATAGCCACAAACACTTCCATTTCTGAAGGTCAAAGTGCAAAAATGTTGATCCATTTTATCTTCATCGTATTGTGACCCATCCCTTACAGCACACACACTAGCATTGTCATGCCATATGTATCACAAAACCACAGAAAGTGGCCCATCCATATCATTACCTAAAAGGCTAGGTCATCTTATTCTTTTGCAGGAGTTATAGTTAACAGTGATTCAAAACTATTAAGGGCTTGGCTGCTGGTTGCTCATTTGAATTCCATCCAATATTGTTTGAATACCCACTTGATACTTGTTCTCTTTGCTACAAAATAGTTTTATTGAATAAGGGAATGAAAAATGAAAAGGACTACTGAATGTTTAAAGCCACAATGTTATCTTAAAATGCTGACCTGGTGCAATGGTAAAGAGATGTAAACTAGAAACGGGAAAATTAAGACCTTGGTGGTTATTCCTCTGCCAGAGAAGTCCAGCCAAGACCAAAAGTTATACAGAATATACACCAGGTAATATGGAGAGACATTGTTCGCATCCCATGTTACCTCATCCAACTGTTGTTCCCCACTGGTGCGGTTGTGCTCTCCCTTTACACATGGCCTCATAACTAACCCATTCCCTCTTCTGCCTTTGTTAACATAGCATGGGCCATCCTGCCTCTACAGATTAATCATCATTATTGTTCTCCCCCCTCAATTGTACCCTGCATGTCCACAATAGAACACTATTCTATAAGGCCTGCGTAGTACACCAATACAGTAAATATAATACAACAAATTGTTTGAAAGTGCATCCACCACACATATAGTGAATTATTGTGTGCACTAACTGGTTAGTCTGTATGGGAACAGGAGCTAACTACAGGATGAGAATTATCTTTGAGAAGATTTATGCAAACATAGTTCCATCTGCAAAAGTTAACCTATATCACAAACCCATACTCAAAAAAATTGGTAATTGAAAGCTGACGGAGATGCAAGATATTCCATATGGGTGGAAGTTCCCATTCTCATCAAAGTGCCATGATTTATCACTTCACATTGATGCCCAACTGCACTAACCTTCGTTTTCAGGGCAATCTCTGAGAAGTTGTCATCATGTCACCCGTTAAGATGTGACATAAGTATTTGAGCAAGTGGGTCAGTACTTTAGATAGATAACTACGAAAATAGGTTTTAAGAGCGGATCACACGCCACAGCTGTAACTAGGAAAAGAATCCTGCAGCCTTAAAATATGGTAACCTTACTGTTGAACAATAAAAACATATGAACAAAAGTTCAGACACTTTTCCAAAGATGTGAGTGGATTATACTTTTTTGAGGTTATTTCAATAGATAGGCCAACAATTCTCATAGCTTCAATGGAGAAAATGAAAACTATATTAGCCAAAAAGGAAAAAATTGTACGGGACCTCATCAGTTAGCATCGTACCCGAAATAGAAATATTATCACCAAGCCATCTTGAAATCTCCAGATTTGCAATGCATACAACTTATTAATCATTTAGCACATCCCATCTTAGGTTTTACACCTGCAATGAATTCTCAGAAAATCAAATCACCAAACGAAGTATGAATCTAGTTCATGACAGCAGAGATGTACTAACAAAATTGGTCCAGAGTACAAACTGCTAATCACGTGTTAGATTTTTTTTTTTAAAAAAAACTTGCATTTGCTAGATGTTTTATAAAACTTGGTGCATCATTTAGCACATCTCCAAACTGTATCACCTTTGTATGAGACTATGACACTATGAAGTAAGGAAGATTAAAGCGTTGTACAAATTTTATACCTCTAAAACTTAAATCAGGCCATCAGAAGAGAACTCAACTTCAGAGACTCAATGGTATGCGATGGCTACTGAACCAATGATGTCACTAACGCATACTGATATTTATACACTAATAGCTTGAAACTGTTGTGGAGGAGTGGTACTCAATCTATAAAATAATGTGAGCATCATGGGGAGGATACAGTGAGAACATAGTGGCACAAGCAAACACAGCATAAACAGGCTAGTGACGTGCTTCAGCCTCACTTGGAATTCGACCACTGATGGTGGCGCAAATGTCAAGCAGCATTGCTCCGTAGTCTAAACCATATCCTACATAGTGCATGTACTTCACCGATGCTTAACTGGACATGCCGATGTAGCAATCATTAGCACTTTACACATATCTGGTTCAGGTTCAGACAGTAGCAGCAATTGTACCCCAAAAAAAAAACCATCAAGCGACGGGGAAATCCGCATCAAAAACCTTGCTCATACAAGCTAATCATGGTGAGAATACAAATTCAGCGCGCAAAAGCATCATGGATCAGTGGATTACCGTTACTTCCCCGCAGGCAGCCGTTGCGACCTAGTGGGGAGACCCCTCCTCTGCCCCCTCCAACCGCGACGCACTTCGTACCGGATGGAGTTAGAGGGGATCGCGAGGGGGATGAATGCACGGAGCCGCCTCACGAGCAGCCGCGATACCTAGCCCCGGCTGAAACCCTAGACCTCGCGGCGGCCTCCATCTCCATGGGCACCGCGAGGGAGAAAATTGCATATCTACCATCCCATAAGAATGGCTTCGCTAGAATACCATTATGAAAACGGGCTTCGCTGGAATACCATCCTCAACCAGAGTGTCTTCGCCAAAATGCCATCCTGGACGGAAATGCCCCTGGCTCTTCTTCTTCCTCCATCCCGCGCGTGAAGAGCTCGCCGGCGGCCATGGCCATCTCCACCGCCGCGCCGATGCTGCCTTGCCGACGGCGATTGGGGCGCTGCCCTCCCCTGCCATCCCCACCTGCGCCTGTGCAGCTGAGGTCGTCGCGGAAGGACTCCGGCGACGACGCGTGGATCCCGCCGACGCGCGTGAGCCGGTGGCGCAGCTCCTGGCCATCGCCGCCTCCTCGTTGCCACCACGTAGCCAGCCGCCGTCGACCGCGCCAGTCGCCACCGCACCACCCTCCGCCGGAGCCCACGGCCGCCGTCGTCGACCGTGCCAGCCGCCACCGCGCCGCCCTACGCCGGAGCCCGCATCTGCCGCCGTCGACCGCGCTAGCCGCCACCACGCCGCCCTCCGCCGGAGCCCGTGGCCGCCGCCGTCGACCGCGCCTGCCGCCACCGCGCAGCCCTCCGCCGGAGCCCGTGGCGAGCTAGCCATGGCAGGGAGGGAGCTAGCCATGGCCGCCGGCGAGCTCTTCACGCGCGAGATGGAGGAAGAAGAAGAGCCAGGGGCATTTCTGTCCGGGATGGCATTTTGGCGAAGACACTCTGGTTGAGGAAGGTATTCCAGCGAAGCCCGTTTTCATAATGGTATTCTAGCGAAGCCATTCTTATGGGATGGTAGATATGCAATTTTCTCACCGCGAGGCGGCGATGTCGCCGGCGAGCAGAGGCGACGAGGCGTTCGGAAGAAGCCACTCTTGTGACATGGCAATTAACGATTTGCCACACCCTGTCAATGACATGTGGGCCCTCATGTGTCTATGACATGTGGGCCTAGTGGCAAATCATTAAGCAACATCCGTAAGAGTGGCAAATAGTTAAAAGCCCCCTTCAGGTTGACGTTGGGCCTCTCGAGGGAAGAGACGGACGATGCAGCTCAGGCCCATAACTAGTCCTGGGCCTCTGAGATTTTCGACGTGAAACGCGTAGATATTGGGTCGGCCCATTGAAAGGCCTGTCAGTTGCGGCCCAATCAAGCCCCCAGCAGGGGTTTTTTTTTTTCTAATTTGAATTTTGAAATTTCTGCATTTGAAAATTCAAACGGATTGTATTGTACGCTCGAAAGGGGAACAGGCGAGGAGGAAGCAGTGCCATGCATCGGGACACATTTCAAATCCCACTAGAAGCCTCCATTTTTTTTTTTTAGATAAAGCCTCCAATTTTTTAGCTTCCCATCTATCCCTCATCCAGGAACCAAACACTATAAAAGCCCTAGCAGTCATCTCCCATCCAATCTCATCCACCTAACAAAACACCCTATTACTCAATGTACTACTACCATCTTAACTAACAAAAAGCCACATTTACCAATAAAATTAAGTAAATTACGCATCGATATCTCGTGAAAAAAAGAGAGAAGCAATTACTCCATTTTAAAACACAGAAGTAAAGGTATGACCGTACAAGTCAGTATTCATATAGATTGCTGGCACTCTGAAGATATAGAATGAGCGAAATTCGCCAGGTGTTCCAGAATAAAGAGATGGCATTTCAAGAGCAGGTTCGTAAAATCATTGAGGGGATGAAACTCTGGACTTAATTTGCGTGGTGCAAAATCTTTAGCAAGCATACATATCCCCTTAAATAGCATCCAGGCTGTAGAGTGCTTCTCTTTCCTGTTCTAAACTGACGACACATTGTACATATGTGTCCTTAATACAGCACCAGCTGTGCTGGCTAGGTTTCAAAAGAACAATGTTGTTCGAACATGAAAAGGTTGCCTAACAAACATACTCCTGGAGTACATAGGAGTAATAATTTAAAAGTGCAGGAAAGCATCTCTGTCATAGCGACAGAGCAAGGATAACAAGATGGATAGAGCTGTAGAGGAAGGAAAACCAGGCACCACCTACGTACTCCACCATGGTACATGACCCGTTTACGCCTAGCATGATACAAGTAGAAAAGCAGGCGTCAGGTCAGTGATCGTAACAACTGAACCAATCTGATCAAATATATATAATAGTAGAAAACACATCCACAAGCGGTTTAAAAACATGCACAATGAGAGACAGAATCTGTGAAATCCTAAATGTGCAGAAAACGAAAGGAAAATGAGTGAAATCAGCATAACTATTTTGGCTTGCTTTGGTGGACAAACTAGCATCTCCAATGAACATACTAACACTATCCTCTTATTACAACTTCTGGATGCAAAATGTCAGCAGTGTGTGTTTGACCTCCCCTCCCCCACAACAATTCAATAACCTCCAACAATCCATGTAGTAGATCCTAGCAAAAATACCTTTCCTTTCTCTTTGCTAGTTCAGTGCTATCGGACCAAAATATAGACAAATTAACTTTGCAATCACAAATGACGACCGTAACTAAATTTTAACTGGCTCTAATTGTGGTTTCGATGCTTGGAGAAGATAGAGCGTTAGATGCTCTCTATGCTCAAGTCCTTTTGTAGCTCTGTACTACTACTACCAGCTGTGAGATCATTTCAATCCTGCATCCACAGATGGGTGCAATAGTCCATATGTTCGGATAAGCGCAAATGCAAAGCTAAACCAGGTAAATTTTATTTTCCTCATGGGATATGTTTCTTTTCTAGCCCAAAAAACACTACATGTAAATAATGTAACCTAATAATACATCTTGTGGCATTAAACCAATACTTGTAACTAATAAACACAAAACTTTTTTAAGTATTTCCTGAGAAAATAGCCAATCACCACTAATAGCCACCCTGTTAATTTGGGATTGCGAACAGTTTCACTTCACTTTAATACTAGAAAAACATCCCAAGAAATTGATCAATCAGCTGTGATGAGCCTTGGGTGAATAAGTCGAGAGGCCAAAAAATGCATACACTGAAACAGAAACATTGCACAGGAGGGAAGACTTACCCCAGATCTCCATTTTCGCTTCACCCGCCAGTTAATCGTTAATAACCCCTGAAACCTTATATGTCCCTTGTTCCTACAGGCAGAGGGGAAAACAATGAGCTTAAGCAACAGTTATTATCAGGGAGAACAATGATGAAAAACAACAAAAGAACAGGTCACCGACCATTGTTCACGAAAGCAACATGTGTAGATATGGTAAATGATGCAAGTAGGGCTTGGTATAGCATATTCTGCAATCGTTCCATCTGATGCTGGCTCCAATGTGCCGCTGCGGAGGTGGTATTGAGCAAGATAACCTTGCTGGTAATGGTGAAAGACAATGGTGTCACCCACAACGGTAGGGAACGCCTTGGAGCTGACACACAGATTCCTCTGGCCAATGAAGAGAGCATTGCCACCGATGCATGTCACCCGGAGAGTCCTTCTTCCCAGCATAAAGTCAGCTAGTCTGTAAACTGAGATTTTCCTATGAATGCCAGCGCTTAAGGCGATCACCAGAACCTCCGAGTCGCATTCTACCAGATGGTAGAACCGGCTGTCGGATGTGTTTACTGTGTTTGCTGGACATTTGGCAATCAACGTTGGTGGTGGCAGCCAGGGTTCCATCCCTTCCAGCTCAGGTGGATCGAGCTGTAGAATCTCTGGTTCACCATAAGTTAGTTCATGCCGCACCATGTATAGCTTGCCTTGGAATGCCAATGGACTGAAAATTTGGTTGAAGTACCAGCTAGAAGCCCTCCATTGCTGTTCCCCGGAGGTCGCAAATGCTACCTGGACCATACCGGGTGACCACATCATGAGCGACACGACTTGATCGGCGCTCACGTTGATGGATGCAGCACCGATGCGTCTGAGATAGTTCCACTTGTCTCCCACCAGCTTGGAGCTCACGTACCTGAGGAGGGTCTCCAATGGCGGCAAGTCCAGGATGTCGCCGGTGAAGGGGTGGAGGAGGCGGATGGCGGTGTCGTGGTCGCGCTGGAGGAGGAGGATGCCGTCGACGGAGTCGAGGACGCAGTGGTCCCTGAAGAGCGGGAGGTGGACGCGGACGAAGGCGCCGGTGGAGAGGTTGAAGAAGCGGACGAAACCGCGCAGCTTGCCGTGGCCCGGGTAGAGGCCGTGGCCCTCGGGGAGCAGCATCCACCGCCGCGGGTGGAATCGCCGGTCTACGATGCCGCGGCCGCGCGGGCAGGACGTGCTGGACCGCCAGTGGGGGCAGACGGCGCGGAAGCGGACGTAGTCCAGCAGGTCGCCGTCGCCGGCCAGCACCCGCCACGCGATCAGCTCCAGTAGATCCTCGTGCAGAGACTCCCACGGTGATGGATCATCGCGGGTGGCGGCAGAGGCGTCAGCGGGCGTCCGCCGCCGGCGCTTGCTGCTGCGCACTGGCCGATTCTGAGACCTCGACGAAGACATGGCGGTGTACCGGATGGTAGATCGATCCGGAGGGGAAGGTGAGGAGGAGTTGGATTGGTTTGGTTTGGTTTAGTGTCAATTTGGAATCCTTCCTTTGATAATTGAGCCGGCCCATTGAAAGTCTGATACGACGTTTGGAAATCCTTCTTTTGATAATTGGGCCGGCCCATTGAAAGTCTGTCATTGCAGCGATGCCAACCAAGCCGGCCTAAAACGCAGGTTTTCTTTTCTGGTAATATATACTGTAATTTCTCTGAGAAAATTCCGTGAGCACCATGAAATTTCCGCATTTCAAAATTCAAATGGACCATTTTGTATGATTGGGCCAGCCCATCGAAAGGAAAGTTTCTTGCAACTGCATTTCAAAATTCAAATGGACCGTTCTGTATGATTGGGCCCGCCCATCGAAAGGCAAGTTTCTTGCCGCCCGAGCAAGCTTTGTTACTACTCCCACTGTCCCAAAATAAGAAAAAATTTTAGATGCATACTAGTATGACTCATAGGACCATGAATCTGAATCTGGACAAGGAGGACAGAGGGAGTATACTAGTGCTACAATATTTGTGATGGTGTAATTATGTACTTCCTCCGATGACCTTATTAACAACATTTGATGTCGATGTAATTCCTCCATCCACAAACCAAGATAAAATTCATTCCCAACAGAATCTGGACTGATACATATTTACAATCGTTTAATGGAGAGTCTCTGAATATTGTGGTCTTTCCATCATCTTCTACGATAACTAGATGGATTGCATGGTTGATGATGATAGTGTTACACATGGTAAGCCTTGCAAGTAAAAAGGATACAATGAGCTATTCACTCACTTGAAAGCATGGATAACCTTGGATTTTTCAAGATCCAGCACAATCCTTGTGGCCTCAATGACAATCTGACCATCCAGGTAGTGTTGCCTACATACAGGCATGTACACATCAGCTCCTCCAATGAGCTCGGTCTTAGTTTCCCGTGTCTTCCTCAGCGTGAAGAATGCACGGCGACCGCACAACTCACAGCGTGCGGTGAGCTTGGTGACCGAGTCAGCCAAGGGTATAATGTCCAGAACTGACCCAAATTTGTTCCTGCCAGTATCACAATCATCAAATGCTAGCACAATATTCACTGGAAAATGTTGGGTTTTGCATCCAAATATCCTATTTACCACGAGTTTAGTGCTAATATTCAGATAAAGAACATGCCTAGTCCTAGCTTATTGTTTGATGCTGTACCAAACTTTGCTAGTGCTTGGGTAATTTTGATAGGTTGTAAATGGAAAGGATGTGTTATTTTGTGCCAAAATTGCAATACGGTGACATGAACAGGTGTGTATATTACCAAAATTTTGGTAATGTGGAATTTTTGATACAGTTATTGTCTACCATATTTTGGTATGGTAGAGATCTAAACTCACCCTCGGTTTAGATTTGAAATAAATCATCCAGTAAGTACCTTTTGTAGTCACCATCTAGCCCTGCGACTACAACAATTTTTCCATCACGGTCAGCAGCTTTGCAGCAGAAATCATGAAGATCGTCAAAAAACTGTGCTTCATCAATACCTATGACATCAACCTGCAAGAGTTATTTCAGTGACTACCATATTTTCATCTTTATGTTGGCTCTAACACTACCTTGTTACACCATGTAAGATGACATCCAACTGTACTGTAAATAAAATACCTATCACTGGCCCCTAATGGGAGAATTCCCCACCAGGTATCAGGGGTCAGGGCCCCATTGCAATCCCTACTTCCAACAAACTAGCAAGATGATTGGTTTGAGAAACAAGATAGTCAAGGACAATCCTACCCTAACTCCTCATTTGGTTTGAGCATTAGAACGGATTGTGCTACCACTCCTCATTTATTTCCCCGAATAGCACATGCGTGGTAGAAAATTGAGGAATGAGGCATTGTAATGACTGACTCATCGTATAATAGTTTGATCCTCATACCAAATACTAGCATATATGTGTCCACTGAATCATTTAAAAAGATGGCAATTTGCATAAAAGACAGACCTAGATGAAGGCTGAGAAAAGAGGTGAAGATTATCAGGATTTTTATCTTTCTAGCTTCTAAAATGATATTAAGCCTGCCATCAACAATACCATGGTGAAAAAGGGCTACCAAATAGGGATTGAACAAGAGTATCTAGCAAAATCATCTAATTAAGGGAGACAGCTTGCTCCTAAAATGCAGCCAAAATAGCTTGTGTGCTGGGCATGTGGGGCATGGCAACTGCCAAGTGCCAGCAGCTGTACATGCAACCCACATGACAAAACCTTTTGCCAAGTTCTCAAAATGTTCTCGTATAATGTTAGGCACACATGGAAAATGAAACAGATAATCATCTATTTTCTACTTAGAGGGCAAGCTAAATCTAAGATATATCCAAGTATAGTCAACTTGTGATGGTGTCCTTGCTTTGATTCAGATGGACAGATTGTGCAAACATTTCTTCTGAAGGCCAGGGATATCAAGCATGAGTCAAATCTCATTACATGATATTTCAATATACTGCTACAGTACCTGACTTACCATGTGCAACATTAAACACTCAAGTCTCTATAGCATTCATAATTCTTATCAGCATATGCTTTCTAATTCTTTATACTAACGGTTTGGTGAAAGAAAAAAATATAAAATATTGATTACCTTATCGTAAGCCTCTGTTCCTAATTTATCTTGGAAACTTGAAAGCTCAGGTAGAGCCCAGCATGGCATCTTTGTGCCATCATGAGTTACGACAGAATCCAATCCATACCTATTGTCCTTGTCAGACTTGATGAGTGCCACGTTCCTGCTTTTCAAGGGATGAAAAATGTCAAAATGTGCATAACCCACTCAAGAAACAAAGTTCCTTAGGCATTCAAGGGGCTGTTTGGTTTGGTGCCACACATTGCCACACCACATGTTAGGCATGCCACAGATTGTTAGCTTAGCGTTTGGTTGCTTGTTTCAGTTGTGGCAAGCCACACTTTCTTGTTTCATGGGCCTACATGTCATATACTCATTTTCTAGCTAAACATTGCCACACTTGTGACCAACAAATTGTTGGCCACACTTTGTTTGCCATGCCACATCTATGGCAAATTGAGTTATGGCAATGTTAGGCAACAACCAAACAGACCCTCAATTCTTCACGCATGCCGTGTTAGAGCTCCATTTAACATAAAACTTTGTACCACAAAGCAGACACCCTAATCAAAATTCAAAGCACATCCATCTGCAACAAGGCATCAAAACATTCACAGAGACTCTTGTTTATGAGCCTGTTCAGATTGATGTCATTTTAAATCATACCATTATTTAGTTTAGTAAAATTGGCAATCATGTGGCTGCATTTAGTTTGTTACCAAATATTGGTAATGTCTATGGAATTTTAGCAACATTATATTGAGTCTATTCTACCAAAACTTGACAGTGTTGTCAATTTACCAAAATTTTGGCATCAATCTGAACAGACCCTATATGTTAAAGTATTTTCTGTACTCTTTACATTGATACCATGGATCAGGACATCACTAGATAACGAGCACCTTTAACATAAGAACATGTAATAGAGTTGTTAGATGTAAGATTTTGGGTGAGGGATGTCACTAGCCAGTAAGTAGCCCTACCATTTGTGAGGAAACAGCGAAGAAGGAATACCTGCCAGTGCCGGCCTCGACCTGCACGCGTCGGAGAAGGGCAGTGGTCTTCCCGGCGAACATGGGGCCCACGATGACGTGAATCTCACCGGGATACGACGGCTGGGCCTCCATCGCGGAGCCGCCTCCGCCTCGAGACTTGTCCGCCGCCGCCGCCGCCGCAGAGACCGGCCTCACCGGACCGAATCGGGAAAGATTCAGGCGGGAAGGGAGAGGACGGGAAAGGGGCCGCAGCAGAGGGGAAGCGCCGGAGCGGAGGAAGGTGGAGGCGGCGAGGAGGGATCTCATGGCGCAAATGGAGCTCATGCGGGAGGTATTTGTAGAGCTAGCTGATTGTGGGGAGGCGCCGGGAATATCTTTTTCAACCTAAATTTGAGGAGGAGGAGACAATTGGGTAGGTGAGAATGAGATGGCGGGAATAAAGCGTGGCAGATTTCGAATCGAGTTTTGAAATTTGGGGAGGGAAAGGTGGAGCGCCGCCGCTGCTCGCAGGATGGAGATCGGCGGGTGCGGCGGCGGCGGCGGCGGGAGAGGAGAAGAGAGGAGAGGAGACTGGACTGGACGGGGCGGCGATTTCTTCCAGGTTGCGAGTTGGGCCTCTCGATTGGGCTTCTGATGGGCCTCCGTGTTTTCCGTCGTGAGATGTGTAGCCTTTCCCATTGGCCGGCCCATCAAAGGTCAGCTTCCTACAGCCCAAGACAGCTCAGCCCGGAAAAATGAACTTTTTTTTTTTGTTTCCTGGGAAAATTCTGTGAGCCCTATTAAATTTCTGCATTTCAAAATTCAAATGGATCGTACGATACTCTTCGAAAAGAAGAAGGAGAGGGCGAAACAGTTGAGTGCAAATGTGCAATGGATCGGGTCACATTTCCAAATCCCACTGGATGCTCCATTTTTCCTAGCGCTATCCACTTGCAATTGCCAGGCCTCCTAACATTTTTGTCAGATCGTGCTTTCGTTATAATAAAGTAGTGGACTAACAACTAAACCTGATCACCCCTCTCCTTTTGTTTCTTTAATTAATTAATTAATCTGCATGCTAATCAATGGTCAAGCAGCCGCTCGCTCTCGTGATTGGAAACCGACATGAATTCAGAGTGGATACGTGACGCGATTGCAAACTAGAAATCGTGATATTCCCTTCACTTTGGATAGTATCATTTTCTTGAAAAAAAAAGTTTATTGATTTGTGTATTAGAGTGGACGAAACGGCTGCAATTAAAACTTGGTCATCTCATTTCGTTAAGACGTCCTCGTCTCCCTTTCTATCTCACGCTTGTACCGGGATGGGCCAGTGTCTGAATAGCACGGGCTTGGCCTTCCCCTGATGCTGATTAGTGGAGTTTAATTTGTACACGTTGGATGGCGACGTATGGCCCGAACCACACCGATCAATCAGGTCATGGCCCTCATCGATGGCTTAGCTTTATCCCTTTCCTTAATATTAATTAGACGTAGCAACGGCCAGCAGCAGCAGAAGCACTCTCGTCTGAAAAATATTTGGCATGATCCCCACATTCTCAAAGATGATACCCACTAGTTCAGTTAAGTTTAAGCTTAAGTTCAGTTCAGTTCAGACTTTGTTTATACACGCACTAGCAGCTTTTCTTCAGAGTCTAGCAGACTTGTTAATGGCGGTTGTGTGTACCTAACAGAGATTTGCAAGATGCTGTCTTGTGACGGCTAGTGAAGCTGATTAATACAAGACGGAATCGGAACAATTCAGAATGCCAAAAGTTTATGTCGTCTGAAACGCACTGTCTGCTCGATCGCTGGCTAGTATGTGCAAACAGGATACAGTCGATGGAAGGCAGCGACCAACCAGCATCAGAGTGGAATTATTCTGCACAGCATACTAGACAGTGGCAAACATCTGAAAACATGTGATCCAGAACATATATATATATATTTAGCAGCTGTAAACACGGCCTTTCCAATGTTCAGACTGCATGGGTTAATTCTGTGCAAAACTTGGGATTATAGTAATATTGCCTGATACTCCAGCTAGCTAGTTCTTCAGGATCATGCATGCAAGAATGTCATTATTGAGCTAAGAAAGCAAGCTTACTTCTGCAATGCAGGTATAGTTATATACTCCAGTACAGAGATGAATCCTTTTGCTGATTCCCGTTGTCAGAAGGATCCAAACCTTTATGATCCAACTGACGACGACGTGGTTTCTAACTGATTCGATGGAGCTCGCTGGCAAAAATGCTAATTAAGCGAATCTGCTGGTGAGTGCTGCAGTAGTCGTCGTGTGAGTACGTCACCCACAGTTATGTTATGCCTGCTCTTCTCCAGAACGAGGAATTTATATTGTCAATCATATACAAGATTAATAATAAGAAAAGGGGAAAAAAATAAACATGTCACTCACGATGAAATTATGTACACTAAAATCGCCTTTGTTTATTCAAAACATGCATGTTTTGTTTTGTTTTTTTTAATAGCTGCTACTGCTAAATCTGAAATTAATTTGGTGCACCTGAACTTGAAGCGGCTATATATACGAACACCAGACGATGCGGCCCAAAAAAGCAACACGCGTCTCGCGGAGGGAAACCCGCTTTTGCCGGGAACAAACGAAACCAAGCGAAGCGAGGAGAAGATGTTGCTGCACCGGCACCGGCACAGGCTGCTCTGCTGCGGCGGCGGCGTCGCCACCGCCCCCGGCCGGTTCGCCGGCGATGCCATCGCGGACCATCAGCAGGCAGCCGCCGGCGCCAAGAACGCGGCGGCCACGTCGTCCGCGAGGCAGCTGTCGTGGGCGCAGGTGGAGGCCATGACGCGTGGGTTCACGTCGGCCGTCGTCGGCGAGGGCGGCTTCAGCACCGTCTACCTCGGCCGCGTCGCCGGCTCCCTCGCGGCCGTCAAGGTCCACCGCAGCAGCGAGCGCCTCCAGCGCGCCTTCCGCCAGGAGCTCGACGCCCTCCTCCGCGTCCGCCACCCCCACATCGTCCGCCTCCTCGCGTTCTGCGACCAGCGAGGTATAGCACTCGCTCGCTCTGTAAGCTAGGCGTCCGTACGTCGCCGGCGACCATGTCGACCTCACTGACAATCTGTGACGTCGACGCATGCAGACGAGGGCGTGCTGGTGCTGGAGTTCGCGCCGAACGGGAACCTGCACGAACAGCTCCACGGCGGCGGCGGCGGCGGCGCGATGCCGTGGGCGCGGCGGGTGGCGGTGGCGCTGCAGGTGGCGCGGGCGCTCGAGTACCTGCACGACCGGTGCGAGCCGCAGGTGGTGCACGGCGACGTCAAGTCGTCCAACGTCCTGCTCGACGCCGCCATGGGCGCGAGGCTCTGCGACTTCGGCTCGGCGCGCGCGGGGTTCTCGGCGGCCGTCCACTGCCCGCGCCCGCGTCCGTCGGCGCTCGCCGTGCTCGGCTCGCCGGGCTACGTCGACCCGCACTACCTCCGCTCCGGCGTGGTCACCAAGAAGAGCGATGTCTACAGCTTCGGCGTGCTGCTGCTCGAGCTGCTCACCGGCACGCAGGCGTTCCGCGACGGCATGCTGCTGACGGCGGCCGTCGCGCCCAAGCTCAAGGGCGCCGCCGCCGGCGACGTGGAGAAGCTCGTCGACGAGAGGCTAGGGTGCCAGTACAACGCCGCCGAGGCGGCGACCGTGGCGGCGCTGGCGGCGGCGTGCATCGGCGACAACCCGAGCCTCCGCCCGTCGATGGCCGACGTTGTACGGACCCTGGAGAAGCCCGCGCAAAAGGCCGGACGGTGACGTGCAATGTTGTGCGCCGTAGGATGGTTAGATATGACGTGGCAAGTATCAGGACCGTAGGATTGGATGCTGCTCCCGCGCGTGGAACCCCTTGCCGCGATTGGGTTGGTGAGGAGCAAGAAAGCAATAGAGACGAAGCGTATCAAAATTCAAAAGCAACCAAGCAAGCAACGATCGAGGGTTTGGTTCGGACAAGGACTTTTTGGAGGATGTTTGTGCAGTTTTTTCATAGTATTTTGGTGGCCGATCCCGATCATTGTTGTTCATCTTCTACTAGGTCGTTGGCACACAAGTGCATGCAGCAACTGTAAGAGAGGATTCAATCCACATCCACTGCATGCATATTAAATTTTTAGATGTTTTTTGCACGCCTTCTTCCTGCTTCAGCAAGCACCAGCACGTAAAATAAACGTGCACAAAATCTGTAAATACATTTGTTCAGAGAATCATATGTTTCCAATTCTCTCATTTTCTTTTATTTCTTGATGATTGTACTATATATGTTGCCAACTCATTAATTGCTTACATAGCACTCCACAATTGAGTAGTAGTATCATCATTCAGTACCATGTCTGTCAATGGCGTTATCACTCTGAAATAACTGGACTTTTTTCTGACGGAAAGCTGTGCTTGGCCAACGCCAACGACTCATCGAATGCTAGGCACTAGCTATAGCTCCACCAATCCAGTGGCGTATTCTTCATCACCCACAAACCGCCGTACTGTCATCTTCCTCCAGAAAGAGACCGGGCTTATATTAACTTGTTCCTGAACAAAATCTCATAATCCATCACAATTCACATAGACAATGATGTCCTCTGGCCATGCCCGTCTGGCCGGTTGCATCATGCAACTAAACTCTGCCATCTTCTAATATACTAAATGTGTAACCCGTTTACGCATTCGCGAAAAATTCACATTGACAATGAACAGTAAGCTTGTACATCCAAGGACGAACTGTTCTGGGCGCCGAAGGCCGACGGGACGGATGGACGGCGGGGAAGAGGAGAGGAGAATAGAGGAGGTAAGTATGTGTAGCTCTCGGCGAGGCAGGGCGCCGGTGAGGCGTCCCGGTCGTTGATTGCACAGCCAAACCACCAGAAAATTGCCGCCACATCTCTTTCAGCAGCGACCTCTCTCGCGGTCAGGCCATGGCACATAGAACTTTAGCTAGCTAGAATCCAATGTATAAATACCGTCTATAATATCATCCAATCCTGCTTAATTAATCACATGATGGGAGATGTTTGAAAATAAGCAGATGCTGTAGGCCAGTGCTGCTTTGCTTTGTCTCTTGGGCGGCGTCCGTATCCTGTCATGACGTTGGCACATCGAATCTTCAAGTATTTATACTAGTATAAAACTAGTACTTGAATTGCATTTCTGAATGTTTGTGGCATTGAAACAATTTGTGCTTATGTGCTTGGGTGTGAGGACCGCATGAGCATGACAGGGGAGTATGACAAAAATATAGAACTTGGCTAGATTTCGCTTACTTACGTCTCAACCACTCTGCTCTCTCTGATGAATGGATTATGGATGAATTGGCGCACAACGACCAAATTGGCTTTCTCTCTGAATGGAGGAGGGACTGCTTCTTCGTTGCAAATCTTTATTCATGCCAACAAGGCAAAACACACTCTTTCTATATTGTATTTGTACTTTGGTCCAAAACCTCAAATCTTCAGTGCAGCAATAATTTGATCTTGGGGGGGAATGGCTTTAGAGTTTAGACTTATCTTTAATCAGATGGTTGCGGCTAGCCTCTTTCATTAGTGCAATTGCGCTGTTTGCTTTTGGTAATGCTAACAGCTTTCTGCTTTAACTATCTCCTCGGCTTTTTCTGAAGCAAGTGCGTGCCATTTTCTGAACTACAACTTGTAGAACAGAGAAGTGCAAGTTGCCTCTCTCTCTAAGATCTCTGCCATTTTTTACACATGCATGGTCATGGAGGAGAAGAGCATGCATAGGGATGCACATGTGAGAGGAAATCGATCGCTCCGTGGTTGTGCGTAGCCAGAGAGAATGTTGGTGTTCGAATCAATCAGCTGCTAGGAAGTTAGAACAGGATAATGCCAACTTGTCCATCCATGTACATGATCCATTCCAATCTGGCACTGCTTCCGTGGCCAAACGGGTGTGCACGATGTGTCGTTGGGATCTCTGTGCTGTGATGAAATGATCGCACCATGTGGCGGTGATTGGGTGAATCAGCATGGCCATTCGTATGCAGCAGCACATGCGTTGATTGATTCATGGCGCTAAGCTTAGCTTAGCTTAGCTTGACAGTTTGCAATTTGCCAAAAAAAAAATAATGCCAATCAGCAACCAGTCCATTCAGCCCAGCACGCATGCAGCACACAGCGGTTGGTCTCTCTCTCTCTCTCTCTCTCTCTCTCTCCGGTGGCAATGGATATCCAGTTCGATCGAGAAAGCACGCAAGCTCCACCTCGCGAGAGAACATCTCTCGAGTCTCAATTCGATTCCTCAGCATCGTGCGCTGGCTTACGGGCCGCCACGAAGCCCTGTTCTTTTCGTTTGGGCCCGTAAGTTCGTTCGAACCAATCAGTTGGCCCATGTCCTAACTCATTCAGATAGGCACCCCTTCTTTCTTGGGCCGAAATTGATTAACCAGTTGGCTTAGGTTGGTTTGTGATTGAAGGGAGTTGTGGTCTGCGGTTTGCTATCTGGGGAGGTGGCTATGTCTATGTCTATGTGGTTAGATATTGACATGGGCACAAAGCAAACTAAACCTTATGCCAAGTACATCTGATCCACATCATTGAACAGGTCAAAATACAGTATGTGTCTAAACGGATATAGTTTCTACCATTTATAAATTGATAGTTATTCATTCATTACAATATGTAATGAGTAGAAAACCACTAGATATCGTAACAAACTAATCCTACATGCACATGTACAATTTCGACTCAAAACAACCTAGTGAACCAAACCCGGTACACTTTTGACCTAAAACGTGCGGTTTACGTGTTGTTAGGTCACATACCACATGGTATTACATGGCACGTCAATTATAATTTAGGCATTTCGAGATGAACATGACGTACACACTTGTAAGATGAAGATGTTCTCTCCACACAACCATAACCAGCCCATTACCCCTCACTATATATACTACCAACTTCTTCATCGGTCGTGCATTGTTGTATTCTTTCGCCAACTCGTTTCTTGTTTTCAAAGTTGTGTTTGAGTCTGTTCAAGACGAAGATGAAGTGCAGGTATGTAAAACCAGAAAGTCGTTAGCGTATGATTAATTGGGTTATAATTATTACAAACTTGGAAAACATATTTATTTGATATTTCTAAAAACAACTTCCATATAAAAATTTCCGCATAAAATGTACCGTTTATCAGTTTAAAAAACGTGCTAACAAAAACCAAGATAAATTTTGTATCTTAATCAAGTTAGAACGTATACCCACCAATGTTTGATCCGTCAATTTCATATTGTATTGCTGATTAAGTTTGGTATAATTTGCCATTCTATTTGCTCTTAAGGCTATGGTAACCACTGTACATCTCTTTGCATGTTTAATCACTAAATTCATGATTTTATTTGCTGATCTTGCGCATATTACTGTGTTGTAGTTGATATTTTATTTGTATTCATTTGCTCTGTTTTGGATCCAAGAGAATTTAATGTGTATGTACTTTCTGTTTAGTTTCAGGTAGGATAATTGAAGTTGGATGATCCTACACCTCCCTTTAAGTATTTCATTCACTCCCACAACAACTGAATTATTTGTTTGGTGGCTGGGTGTCCTTCTTCAACCGTGCATATTTTCATTGTGCTAAAAATGTTATATTTCCTCTTGAGTTAAAGTGGTCTCAAATATGAAATACCTAATAATGTTTTCCCTTTCTAATCCTAAATAAATTAAATTCCTGAATATTTCTTTGAAAATGTTTTTTTAGTACATATGAAGTATACTGTATACCACATATGCTTCAGTATGTATATGTGTAAAGCGGCATATTAATTGGATATGAAGTGTATGGCGTAAAATCGGGTTAGATTATAATTGTAAATTTCAGTTCAATTTGCAGGTTTAAGCTGGTTATCCTTAGATTGAGAGTTTTTAATCAGTTCCATGAATATAGAAATTATTGCTGTTTTTTCCCGGTTGTAATAAATCCACAGACAAGGTTATCTGAACCTTGCATGAACATACTCTTTAATACTATCTCCATTTTAAATACATAGTATTGTTTACTTTTAAACATATATGTCCATTCGTCTTATTTAAAACAAATATGCTAATATGCAAAAATATAAACTGTATTTAAAGTAACTTTAATAATAAAATAAATGATGTTAGCATATTTTCTAAATAACATGAATGATCAAATATATGTCTAAAAATCAACGGCATTATATACTAAAGAAAATGGAGGGAGTAGGAATCAGCGTATCTGCTAAAATTAAGTCGGATACAACCTTATAATCTCAATATAACCTCGTAACCATTTTTCCTCTTTGAGTGCCAGGCTATCTAACAACACTAGCTCCAAAAGTTCTTGATGTGGCATGGTGGACATGAATTTGTAACTGCATGCAGGATTCCAGCTCAGAGAATTGCAGGCTGTTGATATCTCATCCCTGATTTCTGGTGCCCGTTATTGTATCATCTAGCACATTTAGAGCTGATGCTTTTGATAATTAAATTAAGGAGAAAAAAAAGAGAGGAACTGATGTTTTTTATCCTAATCTGAGGAGAAAAATAAATAACAGTTGCTTTTAAGTCACTAATCTAAGGAGAAAATAAAGAACTGATCTAACCACTAATCCAAGGATGAAAAAAATAACAGAGATGAACTGATCCTTTTGCCAAGAAACCCGGAAGAAATGATCCAGGAATGAAATAATCTTCCCCAAACTTTCGTTGAGCAATTTATACTACGAAATTTCTACCTATATAAATAGGCGCATTGCCCCTCTCCCATTTCTCACCAGCTTCGATCACATTCCGATCAAGCTGCAACAATGGCGAACGGCGTGGCAGAGTACTTGCTGATGGACCCGTGGCTTGTTCTATGGCTCGTCCTGGCCTCCATGGCGTTCGCATTGCTGCACCTGCGGCGGCGCGCACGCCGTGGGGCGCCGCCGCTGCCGCCGGGTCCGCGGCCGCTGCCGATCATCGGAAACATGCTCATGATGGACCAGCTGACGCACCGCGGGCTGGCGGCCATGGCGGCCAGGTACGGCGGGTTGCTGCACCTCCGCCTCGGCCGCGTCCACATGGTGGTGGTGTCGAGCCCGGAGCACGCGCGCGAGGTGCTCCAGGTCCAGGACGGCGACTTCTCCAACCGGCCGGCGAGCATCGCCATCGCCTACCTCACCTACGGCCGCGCCGACATGGCCTTCTCCCACTACGGCCACTTCTGGCGACAGGTGCGCAAGCTCAGCGCCGTGCGGCTCTTCAGCCGGCGGCGCGCCCAGTCGTGGCGCGCCGTCCGCGACGAGTCGGCCAAGCTGGTCGGCGCCATTGCCAGGAGAGCCGGCGAGGCCGTCGACCTCGGTGAGCTCATCTTCGGGCTCACCAAGGACGTCATCTTTCGCGCCGCCTTCGGCACGCGCGACGGCGGCGGCCACGGCGAGCTGGAGGTTCTCCTGCAGGAGTTCTCCAAGCTGTTCGGCGCGTTCAACGTCGGGGACTTCATCCCCTGGCTCGCGTGGCTCGACCCGCACGGCATCAACCGACGGCTCCGCGCGGCGCGCGCCGCCCTCGACAGCGTCATCGACAGGATCATCGACGAGCACGTCAGCAACCCCGCCGGCGACGAGGACGCCGACATGGTGGACGACATGCTCGCGTTCCTCGACGAGGCCGGACGAGACCAAACCGGCGGCGGCGGCGAGCTGCAGGGCACGCTCCGGCTGACGCGCGACAACATCAAGGCCATCATAATGGTACGTGCCATTCTGACACCACTGCCATGGCATGCACGTCGCGTTGCTTGATGGAGTTGGCGACGACAAGTGCAGGACTTCGTCTTCGGCGGGACGGAGACGGTGGCGTCGGCGATCGAGTGGGCGATGGCGGAGTTGCTGCACAGCCCCGGCGATCTCCGGCGGCTGCAGGCGGAGCTCGCCGACGTGGTGGGGCTCGGGCGCGGCGTGGAGGAGGGCGACCTGGAGAAGCTCCCCTTCCTCAGGTGCGTCGCCATGGAGACGCTGCGTCTCCACCCGCCGATCCCGCTGCTCCTCCACGAGGCGGCGGCGGACTGCGTCGTCGGCGGGTACTCCGTGCCGAGGGGCGCCCGCGTGGTGGTCAACGTGTGGAGCGTCGGCCGCGACGCCGGCGCGTGGAAGGGCGACGCCGGCGCGTTCCGGCCGGCGAGGTTCATGGCGGGCGGCGAGGCGGCGGGGATGGACCTCAGGGGCGGATGCTTCGAGCTCCTGCCGTTCGGGTCGGGGCGGAGGGCGTGCCCCGCCATCGTGCTCGGGATGTACGAGCTGGAGCTCGTCGTCGCGCGCCTCGTCCACGCGTTCGGGTGGGCGCCGCCGGGCGGCGTGGCGCCGGAGGAGCTCGACATGGCGGACGGCTTCGGCCTCACCGCGCCGCGCGCCGCGAGGCTCCGCGCCGTGCCGACGCCCCGGCTCACCTGCCCGATGTGACGCGCGTTCTCGATTTGGCGCGAGAGATGCGCAACGCAGCTCGAAGTGTGACTGTGACAGTGTGAGCGTGTAATCTGGTGTGGACATCGTATGCATCATGTGTGCTTATGGATAATTAAATATATAAATAATATTTGGATGTGGATTTCGGCTGAAATTTTCTGTCATTTCGAAAAAAATTCGTCCTAGAATTCAAATAGAATATTTTTTTTCTCATTATTTTTTATAGTTGCACATTGGCTACATTATCTGTAGAAGCTTCTTGATTCACGAGATCTAGCGGGCGTGACAATATGGTCAAAGAATTCTTTACCCTAGACATGGGCGTCGATATGGTCGTAAAGCTGCTCTTCAGCTTAGTAGCCACATCCATAATTTAATCTTAGGATTATTTTTACAGTTGATTCCGATATTTTTTCATCGTAAACATGGGGTTTTACATCATTAAAAACCCACATATAAAATCCTTTCCCTTAAAAGAATGATGGTCTTTGAAGCCCTTATTTCTTTTTTTAATCTTCGAGTATGTATGAATAGTTTGATTACGTGCATTTTAATTATGTAGAGATTTGGAATGCTATTCGACAATTATATTATCTTAATGTTACATTAAGTGAGATGCTTTTATTATTTAAAAATCGATTATATTTTAAAACAAAATCTGAAGCACTCCGTGGACCGTGGTTACACGTGCCAGGTCGACGTGTTCTTCTGGAAGAAATCTATGTCTACTTTTGAAATGGAATATACTACCTCCGTTAAAAATAAGTACAAACGTAAATAAATAAGTACAAACGTAAATATCCGTATGAACGTTCGTCTTATTCCAAAAATTTATAAAAATAAATTATAAAAAAACAGTCACATATAAAATATTATTTATGTTTTATAATCTAATAGTAACAAAAAAATATTAATCATAAAAGATAAAGAAAAATTTAAATAAGATAAACGCTGAATATAAATAATATTTTATAAAGCTGTACTTATTTTAAGACGGAAAGAGTAAAAAATTTTGGAAAAATTTCTAGTGCAGCATGCTGCTCATTTGGGAGGTGTGTGCTGCTGCTCTCCAGTCTCCCCCAACCAAAATTTGACCGAGTTTGGCACGAAAGAAACCGCCTCGACGCCGTCCAACGGAAGCCAGCCGAGGCGACCAACCCAAGGGTAGGCCTAGGCGTAAACCCTGCACCTGAATCGATCGCCGGCGATGGCCACGACGCTGACGCCGACGCAGCGCTACGCGGCGGGGGCGCTGCTGGCGCTCGCGCTCCGCCAGGCCCAGATCCACCAGTCCGTCCTCCTCGGCGCCCACCACCACCACGACGACGACGACGAGGAACAGGGGCGCACCAGCACCAGCAGCGGCGGCGGCGGCGGCAGCTCCTCCTCCTCCTCCAACTCCGGCGCCGGCGCCGACGCCGACCTCTGGACACACGACTCCCACGGCCTCCTCCGCCCCGTCTTCAGGTGTTTTCTCGCTCCTCTCCGCTTGTAAATTTGGGGGGTTTGAGATGAATGCTTCCGCTTTACTTGGCGATCGGGGGGCTCTGCTAGGTTCCTGGAGATCGATCCCAAGGCGTGGTCGGGGCTGGAGGAGACGGCGGCGTCGTCCGAGGCCAAGCATCACATCGGCGCGGTACGGCACTCACTGCATTTTCTGCCCTCGTATTGTAATTGGCCGTGCGTTTTGGTCAGTGTTGCAGTGATGGTTTGGGGCTTAGGTGTTTGATTATATGCCTACAAGACTGTTCAACTTCAATTTCCGCGTGTGCTTGACCAGTGAAATTTGTGTTTTCGTAGCATCTCATATCACTCTCATTTTGTAGTTTCTAAGGATAATATTCGAAGAAGATGGCGAAAGCTCCTCAGACAGATCCGTTCAGGAGCTTGCCTTGGCAAAAGGAGTTGATGTGATGGTAATGAGTTTGGGCAATGACAGTGAAGTGGGTAACACAATTAAAGGTGGGGATCAAGATGCTTTGCCTAGCAGCTCTGGAACAGATAAATCCCCAGGGGAAAGCTCTCATGATGACCAGTTAGGAATCAATAAATTGACCTTAGATGATATTCCTGCTAACAATCACCGGAAGATGGCATTGCTGTTTGCTCTTCTCTCGGCTTGTGTTGCTGATAAACCTGTATCACAAGAGGAAGAGGACAGAAAATCAACCCGCTTCAGAAAGGGTTATGATGCTCGGCATCGTGTTGCTCTTCGGCTGCTATCTACATGGCTTGATGTGAAGTGGATCAAAATGGTTTGTACAGACTAAACTTTTTTGGATTCAGCAGAGTAATCACTATGGGTACCAAACAATATCCTAAGGCAATTAAAGAAAAAAGAACCCCCAATGTTTTTCATGTTTCACCAAATTTGTCACCAACCATGCTTTTTCGCTGCAGGAAGCAATTGAGGTTATGGTTGCATGCTCTGCCATGGCAGCAGCGAAAGAACAAGAACAATCACAAGAAAGCGCATCACCCAAAAGTAAATGGGAAAAATGGAAGCGTGGAGGAATAATTGGTGCAGCTGCTTTGACTGGAGGAGCACTGTTGGCTATTACTGGGGGTATGAAAAAACTTCAGAAATTCTGCTGGACGCTGAACATCTGAACTAGTTTCTGTCGCTCATATTACTCTAAACGGTTGATATTCTCTTCCAACTTGACAGGTTTAGCTGCTCCAGCAATTGCTGCAGGGTTTGGTGCTCTTGCTCCAACCCTGGGCACACTTGTCCCTGTTATAGGAGCTAGCGGATTTGCTGCTATGGCTACCGCTGCAGGATCTGTTGCTGGCTCTGTGGCAGTTGCTGCATCATTTGGAGGTGTGTCTACATGTTCTTCAAAACCCTTCTGGTGATGTTGTTTTGAGCTTTCGTTTCGTCATGCTACATTACTATCAGCTGCAGTCTCCCTTTCCTTTTGTCATGAGGGTTGCAATATTGTTTAGTGAACTTACCCAAGAATATGCACACAACACTTTTAGGGGTGCATTTTACAATTAGATAATAGTTCGATGGATTACCAGAAGAAGGATAAGACTTATACAATGTATGACCCAAAATTGTGAGAAACATATGGATGAAAGCGTAATGAGAATAGTTGTGGTGTGGAAATTTTCTATTTATTCATGCTTATCCTTTGAAATGATATTTTTCAATTAGCTGCTGGAGCTGGCTTGACGGGGAGCAAAATGGCCAGAAGAATTGGGAGCGTGAAAGAATTTGAGTTCAAACCTATTGGTGAAAACCATAATCAGGGTGTGAGTTCCTTTTCTCTTTCTGATGTCACAACAAATTTCATTCTACTAGATTTTTGTTCACCCTTTTAGTAGTCAAACTGATCTGGTCTGGTTAAATGTTCTCAACACTTTCAGCGGCTTGCAGTTGGCATCTTAATTTCCGGATTTGCTTTTGATGAGGATGACTTTTGTAGACCTTGGGAAGGATGGCAGGATAACCTAGAGAGGTATAGAGTGGTTTTTTTGACATGTTCTTTTTGCTGATCACTATTCTAGTACTTTGTCATGTGTTACCAGCTAAGAGCATCCTTAAAAATATAATTTCAAGAGTTGAATAATGTCTGGCAGGTACATCCTTCAATGGGAGTCTAAGCATATAATTGCAGTGAGTACAGCAATACAGGATTGGCTGACATCAAGTAATATTTGTAGTTTTGCCCATTTACACTATCAGCAAAAACTTCTAATTTACACTGTTATTTATGATTCAGGACTTGCTATGGAATTGATGAAGCAAGGTGCAATGAGAACCGTATTAAGTGGTCTTCTTGCAGCATTTGCATGGCCAGCTACACTGCTTGCGGCTACAGACTTTATTGATAGTAAATGGTCTGTTGCTATTGACAGGTAATTGCAAACTCTCCCATTTCTCTTATGTTGCTTGCAGAGTTGCAGTGCACACTGACTATCTACAGTATTGGTATTCTTCTGTTGATCGACACATAAGTTTGTGTATTCAAATTTATGAAGATTATGACGTAACATTTAGACAAACTTTTAATGTATATATCCCACAGTACATATATTGCAGTTAAAGACATCCTAGCAATTTGTTAACTTAGCCAATCAAAATCAACTGTATCTTCTCAGATCAGATAAGGCAGGAAAAATGCTTGCTGAAGTGCTTCTCAAGGGATTGCAAGGAAATAGGTAACTCCATATGCATTTATTTCATTAGCGATGTTGGCCGCTCAGAAATATGCCCCCCTAATGCCAATTTTTTCCCAGGCCTGTGACTCTCATTGGGTTTTCACTAGGTGCACGTGTTATATTTAAGTGTTTACAGGAACTTGCTTTATCGAGTGATAATGGTACCTGTTCTGTAACCATCTCCTTCATCCATAAGATTTTCCTTTCTTGGTGGCAAATTATCAGTTTTAACCATCTCCATCTCTTGTTTGCAACCAGAGGGACTTGTTGAGAGGGTGGTTCTTCTTGGTGCTCCAGTTTCTGTGAAAGGCGAGCGGTGGGAGGCTGCAAGGAAGGTAATGGCGATGAAATCATTTTTTTCTCTATTATCTCTGTAGGAATGGTGCAACGTAACAACAAGAAACAGTGAAGTTGCTGTTCATTTTATCCCAGCTTCTTCCCTCGGCGCTTAATTCACTCACTTGTCCTCATGGCAGATGGTTGCTGGAAGATTTGTGAATGTGTACTCCACAGATGACTGGATTCTTGGTGTTACTTTTCGTGCGAGGTAAACAGATTTATGATTTCAGAGCTCCTAGAAAGCTCATATCACCATTCCCCCATGTGAGCTATGACTTAAGTAATCTTCTCGTGCAGTCTGCTAACACAAGGGTTGGCTGGCATCCAGGCCATTGATGTCCCTGGTGTTGAAAATGTAAGCATCTGGGGTGCCATTCTTGTGTTCTTACGTGATTTTCATCTATCTTTTACACGTCTTTGTGTACAATGCAATTTACAGGTCGATGTTACGGAGCTTGTCGATGGCCATTCGTCTTACCTGTCGGCAGCACAACAGATACTGGAGCATCTTGAACTAAATACCTACTATCCGGTTTTTGTTCCCCTGAGCGCAGCCAACGAAGAAACAGATGGAACAGTTGCACAGTAACGTGTGGGCAGGATTCGATGAAAATCGTATGTAGACAACCAAATGTAACAGACTATATATACAACCAAATGTAACAGACTAACTCGTTCAAACTGTAAACCAGTCTCAGCCTGAGGCGAATGTGTCTGGTTGGTGAGGCTTGCTGTTTCTGGCCGTGTCAAACAATCTGTGTTCGTGAATCGCGATTCCGTTCCTTGGCTTGAAGAGAGATGCTTATGGTTAAACTTAGACCCAACTGTATCTGGGCCAAATCAGGAATTTAGACCAGAAAAGGCCCAAAGAGAACGCTACCTTATTGCAAATACATTTAGTACGGCAGTGATTTCGCTCAAAAAAGAAAACAAAATAGTACAGCAGTGGTACGTTGCCGCACAACTGTCCATTGAGAATGGAAATGGATACAGGAGAGACACAAAATGGATCTGGCTACAAGAGAGCCACGAAATGGACACTGGATACAGGAGTAATGACGACAACCGATAAACTATTCCACAAGTCCCTTAATACAAATTCAGTAATCAGCTGCCTAACTTGTACTGTTGTATATCTGACCTTCGACAAGCCATCCTCTACCAAATTTCGGTGCACAGTATCAGCATGTTAATATCACAATCACATCATGTATACTGTTAAGTAGTAGTATCATTTATAACTAGTCAAAATGCTAAATAACTATCCTAACCCAGTGTACTAATACCGAATACATTCTGTCAACATAAGACAAATCAGAAACTAAACCGATGGGTTACATATCGCTATTTTCCGATACATCTGGCGGATGCGGGTCAGGCCTCAGGCCTCGAAGAAACAAAAGCGGGGAACAATAGGGATAGGGATACACAGATGCAGTTCAATTGAACCAAGCAAAACGAAAATAGGCCGTGTCCCCAAAAGAGTGGAATCTGCTTGGGCAGTACATTCAGTCATCCTCCTATGCTAGAGCTAGACATATACTCCGTCCTTGCTACGGTTGAATGAAACCAAGAAAAGGTTGTGTAGGCTCTATGTTGACTACCACTGTAATTAGGCTATACAAAAAAGTCAAAAGATATGGGCAAAGAATGCAAACCCTCGTTATCTATTGCAGAGATCAGGGGTGCAGGTAGTTACAAGATGCACCCTTCCTGCAGTAGCCATTCTCATGAAATTTACATATCCCCCTCTGAGTTTGTCCCCTTGGGGTTGATCTCGACGATCCACCAGTGCCAAATCCATCAGACCTACTCCTAGAGTAGTTTGAGCTAAGAAGCCAAGATTCGCTTATTTGAGAGTACCTGTCACGGTGATGATTCCGCTGGCTGCCCCGATTAGCATTACCAGCATATGGATTCCAGTTCTTGGTGTTCCCTAACGCCTCCTCTGAAGTAGCAACATTCAAGTCAGTAATAAATCCGTGTTTTCTTGATGCTTCTCCAGAACTTCTACTCAAGGGTACCGCTGTTTCATGGTTGAGGGACAAGTTAGTATTATGGTTAGTGTTCCGTGCAGTACCCACATCTGAGCCATCATTTGCTGATGGTTGAGAATCTACTAATCCTGAGTTCTTGTCTATCATTGATACCGATGCATCATTTGTTTCTGGATTCACCTATTGTAGTGAGAACCCAATGTCAAATGGAATGTCATACACAAAGCAAATGTCAAAGGCTGACATGATGTTGGAATATCATTACCTGCTCAACCAATCCCCAATCTGTGCAAACACCTGAGTTTGGTAAACCCACCTCCTCCCCTGGCGTGCTACTTAGAACAACTCCATTATTTCCATGGGTGACAGTTGCTTCATCAATAAAATGAGCAGTGCTACCTGCTGGAGAGAGAATTTTACAATGCAAAATTAGTAGGTGTAAGCTAAACACCACAAACTGTTTAGGACTAATGGATGCATGCTAAACATCAACAGACTAACCAGATGAATACTGGAGAGCCGGTGCTTGTGAGGATAATGGCCAAATATTACCGATTGGATCATCGTCCTGGACACCCCATAAAGAAGAACCAACAGAATCTCCTTGATAGTAGCCATGTTCACCCCAAGGGGATAATGCAATGGGGCTAGAGCATGTGGATAAAGCAATGGGGCTAGAACATTGCGGTTCTTCCTTCGTTGAACCAGACAGAAAACCTTCTAAGGCTGTTGTACCATCCATGTAAAAAGTTCCACAACTTTGCTCCATCAAAGATTCCAAGAGATTTTCAGACATGTCTATGGACTCAACTCCAGAGGCAGGATTAACAACCATGTCATCTCTTATAACAACAGTTGATTCAACATACAGTTCTTCTTTAACCTTTGAATCTTCACATTCTAAATGCGCCTTTGCCATATCAAATACTGATTTCAAAGCATCATCCCCAGCCAGAGTAGATTTTGGAAAAATAAAAGCAAGTGAAGAGTTTTCACCTACATCAGTAGAAGCTGTTTTTTCAGGTGCTAATGATATTGATCCAGGGAGGTCCACAGCAAGCTCTTTACTCTCAGTTATCAGAATGGAACTAGGACACTCACGTTCAACATCTTGGTTATCAAGATAAGATTCAGAGAGAATCTTAGATTGCGGAGACACCTCTTTACTCTTAGATATCGGAGTTGGGCTAGGATCTTCACACTTAATATCTTGGTTATCAGAAGAAGATTCAGGGAGAATCTTAGACTGCAGAGATAGCTCTTTACTCTCGGGTATCGGAGTTGGACTGGAATATTCACATTTAATATCGTGGTTATCAGGAGAGGATTCAGGGAGAATCTTAGACTGCTGAGATAGCTCTTTACTCTCAGGTATTTGCGGTGGACTAGGGCATTCAGGTTCAATATCTTGGTTACCAGGAGATGATTCAGGGAGAATCTTAGACTGCCGAGATAGCTCTTTACTCTCGGGTATTTGAGGTGGACTAGGGCATTCAGGTTCAATATCTTGGTTATCAGGAGAAGATTCAGGGAGAGCCTTAGAATGCGGAGATAGCTCTATACTCTCCGGTATCGGAGGTGGACTAGGATATTCATGTCCATTATCTTGGTTATCAGGAGAAGATTCAAGGATAGTCCTTGACTGTGGGGATATCTCTTTACTCCCAGATATTGGAGGCGGGCTAGGATATTCACGTTCAGTATCTTGGTTATCAGGAGAAGATCCAGGGGTAGTCCTTGACTGTGGGGATAACTCTTTACTCTCAGATATTGGAGGTGGACTACGATATTCATGTTCAGCATCTTGGTTATCAGGAGAAGATTCAGGGAGAATCTTAGACTGTGGAGACTGATTAACTGACGTGTTTGATATATCAGCTTCAAGTGTTTTTTGTTGATTCATGTTCTCCTCCATCTTGCATGTATCAGAAGCAGACGCAGAAGGAGCTGACTGTGGACTGCAGATTGGTGCTCTTTCCGAGAGACTCAGCATACCAGAGGGTGAGCTTGAACCTCTGTCTTCAACAGGAGTTGCTGGAGCAAAGCTTTTAGCCTTTGCAGAAGCAATTGAAGAATGAAGTTCATCATGAGTGCATAGATTGGTTGTTGAACTCAAGCAAGAACCTTCATGTTGACTGGAAGCAGTCCTGGACTCAGATGGACTCCAGGCAAATACAGGGCTGGGAACATCTCTCGTGATCCGTTGACTAGGAAGTTTCTGCGCAATATCATACCTCGAATTCAGATCCTTCCCAGAACCTGCTTGTAAACTATTTTTAGGATCATGTTGAACCTGTGACCACGAAGGATAATGATCGTGATGAGATTCCACGTTACTGTGTGCACTAGAACTTGTCTGCGGCATGGATGGACTCCACAGTTCACTGTTGTGTTGATTGTTCCATTCACCAGAGCGTCCTCCCTGTACTTCATCATGGTGCAAGTCTGATCGTTGATGTGGACTTCCAGGAGATGGAAGAGAGCCTGAATGCTTGATCTGACACATTGCTTGACTATTTGAAGCGTTAGCGTCCTTTGGTGGAACTGAGTCAGTCGAGTGTGATAACCTGTCATCTAAAGAGTTCACGCTTTCCCTTTCTGGAGCAGAATGCTTAGTAGACTGAACAGTGGTTTCAAAAGAATTAAGCATACTATAACCAACAGGAGAAGGAGCTTTGTTGAGATCAACAATTTCAGTGTTTCTGTTTTGTCCAGTGTCTGCTACTGTCGACTTACTACTTGTAGTAACAGATGCAGGTTGACCAAAATCTTTTGGTTGCTTTGAGAGCACTTCAGTCAACAGCAATGATCTCTCTTCACTCTCAAATGTAAGCCATACTCTCATATCACGTGGGAAGTAACTTGTCCATTTGGATAGCTGCACAAGAGTAAATGGGCCCTGAACATTTCCAGAAGGATCCTTGTAGTGCCAGACTTTTTCTGGTTCCATGTCACTTGATACAACCCCATGAGATGAAGGTGACGTAGTTTCACACCTGGTACTCTTTACATTAGTGCCAGATTTTGGAATATCCATACCAACTGGTGAATGGGAATTCTCAAAGTTTCTTGCTGCTCCTGATTTACGCTCTGTATTTTGTTTAGACAGGTTTTTGAGATGGCGGGTAGCATCACCATTCTTTTGTGAACTGTTCGAATATTTAACTTTAACGGGTGAAACGAACGGATCTGATCTTGCCCAATTTACACTACGTTCAACTGCACATAGCAAATAACCAATGTTACCAAACGTTAAATGTGTTTAATGCTAAAAACTGCAATAAATATAAACTAGTGCAAGAAGTTACTATCCTACAGATGCCAGATGACTAACTGCAGCATAATATTCAAAATTTTAGAGCATTAACATCTCAAGGATAAAAGTACCAGCTTTCTTGTTGCCAAATTCATCATCAGATTCATAATCAGGATCCATATGCGAGTCAACATGCACGTCAAGAACTTCATTAATTCTGCGTGCTCTTTCCTCAGGAGTGTTGAGAAGCTGAAGCTTTTCCACACATTCTCTAAGCGTAAGATGCAGTTAAGGATAAAAAACAAGCAAACTCAAGCTGCTTGGCTCAAATAGTGTCCTAACATGGGCAGAACGAAGAGGTCTCTCTGCCTTCTCCATAACAAACAGAAAAACAACAAAATAAAAGGCCAGCCGGCCCAAGATTTTCGTAACAGATTATGAATGATCTGTGTATGTTAAAAGAGTTCCTCAACACTAAAAACTTTTTAAGAATCTTCAATTATATGGTTTGGACTCTTCGAAGAGAAACACCACGCCTAGCCAGCCAAAGAAAAAAACCCAGACGAAGTAAGAAATGCAAAAGTAGCAGATGATAATAAAGGTCAAAAAGGATATTCCTTTCTACGCCCAGTTTCACTTGCACGGTCACGAAGATGGCACAGCTTCTGCTTTTCGTTTTCAAACCACTGTAAGAATTTAAACAGTAGCAGATAAATATATCTTTTGAAGAAAACAAATATTAATGGAAAAGCTAGAAACATAATTTTCCTTTAGTAGGATTGTGCTCACATCATTCACTCTTACAAATTGGAAGATCTTGGCTTTCTCTTGGATATCACCCTGAATTAACAAGACAGAATATAACACAGATCAAACCTATACATATCTTGTTAACATGAAAATCAATTAGATCATTGGGTGTTTAATTTCATCTAGCAGTACCACTTTCAGTCGGCTAATTAGATCATACTTCATGCTCTGCCTTAGGCGCTTGCATTCCTCCTACACAAATAAATATGAACAATCCATTGAGCCAGAAGGAGATGACAAGGAAATCCAATGGTAGCTCAGCTAGATGCACATTTAGAACACACAAAACCAAATATTATACCCCACAGACCGAAAGAGAATTTCTGATATGCAAGAAACGATGAGGCACATATAACACAAATCCTTTTCTTCAAAGGCTGAGAGAGGGAAAGTCCCATATTTCCAATAATCTTAGCATTTGTAATAAATAAATCAATATGCGCCATCAAAATATATATGTTATTATTATAAAAAAAGTAGAAGTTAGCTTAATTATCTTCACTGCAAACAACACAAAATTGTAAAATAAGGAATGAAATTGCATATCAATTCATGTTCCAACATAGACACCAGAAGTGCTATATGACATTCATTGAGAGAAGAGAACAAAATAAAAGACTTGACCTCTGTAAAATCCTGATTTGATACTGTGTCCATCGTGATAATCTCCTTTTTGTTTAAGTTCATTATCTCAAGTGCAAAATTTGTCATCTTCTTCCCGATGCTGTATTTTTCTGAAACCTTATGTGTCCCTGCACAAAAAACTTATATTCAATTAAATGAATAACTGTATAGATAGATGTTAGAGGTTAAATATCTTACCGACAACTTTCACCAGACGATACATATCTTGCTTCTGACCAAGTCCCGAAATTCTTATCCTGACAAAAGCACCAGAAATTTTGTCTGACAATGTGGGATCATCAATAAGATCCTCCATCAAGCTACGGCGCAGGTAAATTAGGTTAATATTATGCATATCAATTGCTGCGTAATCTTCAGGATTAGCCTGTGGTTCTCTTTCCATCTTTCTATGCATCCTTCGTCTCCTATCAGGAGAGAACTTTGCTGCCATGTCATTATATCCACTGGCATGATCTATTTGAGCTGAATCAGGATTGATAATCCCTTGGCTACCATCATTTACTGCAGAAGGCTCACTTACAATAAAGTGCATCTCCAAAAGCTTCAACATCTCAAAATGAGCGACGCGTGTTTTCCTGAATAAACGGTGAAGCCTTGAGTCACAGATAATTTGACTCTTTCTTTGAGGGTCACGGAGGTTGTTCTGTTTTATATAGTCAAGCAAAAGAGCCTGAACATCAAACTGGGAAATAAAAGATTGATCGCCATCTCTCATGTGCCCTACAAACTCCAGTAGCTCTGGCGAAGCCCATTTGGTGTCTACCGGCAAGGACGCCTCTTCAGTTGGTACCTTGTTGGGCAGGGTTCCATCATCTCTAGTAACAGTCTCAACCTTTTTTGTGGCAATGCTACAATCAGAATTTGGTTTCCGACGTTTTCGACCCTTTTTTCTCGAAGAATTTCTCTTTCGCTTTCCTGAGGAGCAGTCAGAACCAGCATCATCGTCATTATTAGCATCATAAAGGTCATCAGATGACTCATCCTTTTCTTTCCTAGTGTAAGTAGTAGGTGCATTCCATCGAGCCTTGGCGCTAGTTAGTTCTTCCAATGTTAATGAAAGCTTCCCTTTCAGATCCACCCAATATAGCTTGAACAGGTATTCCCAACTATTTTGATCATCAAAATCAACAACAATCTGCAATGAACTCAACACACACATGAAAAGGCGTGAAACTTTTAGAATTTGAAGCGCAAAGCTATAAACTGTGAAAAAGCTGAGATGCAAGAACATGAAATCGAAGGAAACATATAGCAGAGCTTGAGCAAAGATGCAACTTGAACAGGACCTGATATCAAAATCACTTTCAAATAGTGCAACCGCACAAATCATGTAGTGTGCTAACATGTTGCTGTTGTTATTTTGTGTGTGTAATTATTTCCTCTTTTTTTAAGGGGAGGGGAGGAGGAGGGGGGTTACGATTAAAGGAGGCCGCGCAATATACATGCCGCATACAATTTCTTCCGAAGAAGGAATGACCAAAAACAGATGTTTTGAGAAAAAAAAAGCAGAATATTTTTGTGGTTGGTAATAGGCATACCTTTGTATCACCTTCATCTTTGGATTCTATCAACAGTATAGTTGAATAACAGGTATCGCAGAAGCCCTTGGTCCCCCTGACACTGAAAAATTTACCTTGCTTGATGCATACTTTGCAAAGGGAGTATGTACACGTATAGCACATGTAGTGCACTGCCTTTTCACAGCTGCTGCATATGTGCCAACCTGGCGCAAAATGTCAGAAGTGCAATTTTAGTATGTTTTCGTCAATTGCGGAGTCTATAATTTTCCCTATGCGAAATTGTAGATACTACCAAAACTTTACTGCAAAACTATGGAAGCCATTAAAAGAACCATCATGAGCAAAAGTTTGGAAATAATAATAAGATCATTTTTCCCCTTTTGCTCTCGGATTTGGATTTATGTGAAATATCAGTCCATGATTTCTCGGATGAGGAAGAACCTTGTTCATTCAATCATGAAAAGGTAGTGTTTCTTCTAGCATCCCACAATAAGACAGCAACAGCAGTGTAGCATGCAAAGCTAGCTAGAGCAGTTCTCAAGGCGCGCATCTGACAGCTCTAATCGATTCTAACACTGATTGGGCGGCGAATCATCTCCCCCAAGCTACACGGCAAACACGCGTGCGAGTTATCTATTATTATCCACCTTCATTTTTCCATCTGGTGCCTTTGGCTATTATTGGTAACAACGAGCCAATAAATATGTTAGCACATTTATGCTCAGCTTGCTAGTTAGCAGTGAGCAGCAGGAGAGCAAAACAATGGCGAGCAGGATGAGCTCACCGCAATTCCACTTGCTGCGAGATTGGAAGAATGCCTCATCGCGCTTGATGCAGGCCGGATGGTAGACCTTAGGGCATCCCCTACATGGAGGCAAAAACACAGGCGCGCGTCTCAGTTGAATTTTTCCGAGGTATCCAAAAAAACGCAAGCAGCAATCCACCCACCCAACCCACCCACCCACCTCCGATCGCACACGACGAGGTTGCCCCCGTCGAAGCAGATGAAGCAGACGACCTCCTCCTCGTCCTCCCTCCTCCTCGCAGGCCTCGCCGCGGGAACAACCGCCGTCGCCGCCGCCGCCCCGTCCCTCTTCTTCGGCGGCCTCCCTCTCCTCCTCTTGACCCCGACCACCGCGAGCGCCTCGGCCGTGGCCTGCGGCGGCTGGGCGGGCAAGCCGATGATCGATCCGAGGAACTGCGAGTCATCCATCCCCACCGCGGCCCGCGCGGGCGGCGGCTCCCCCTCCGATGCGGCGGAGGGCGGGGGCGGCGGTGGGAGCCGCAGCTCGGGAGGCCAGTCCGCCTCACCTGGGGATAGCATCTCCCCGCCGCCGGCGGCGGCGGCTGCTCCCTCCATGGATCGGCGATGGGTTCAGCGGCGGTCGTCGCGGAGGCGGTCCAATCCGGCGGTCGGTCGCCACCTCCTCCTCCTCCTCCTCCCCCCCTTCCTATGGGCCGCGTCAAGCGTGTGAGAGGGGAACAAGAGAGAGAGCGACGGGGGAGAGGAGGAGGAGACCAGAAGAGAGAGAGAGAGTGGAATACTACTACTAGTCTAGTGGGAATCACATAAAATACAATAAATGAATACTAGTAGTAGTAATTCCGGGTTTTGCGAGGGGGTTTTGGGGAAAAAGGAAGGCAGCCACGCCTGCCTCTCCTCTGCAGGAGGTGCAGGTCGCACACGCAAGGGGAGGTGACAACACATGCGGCGGTCAGGTCAGGTTAGTCAGTGGCTGCTCCTGTACTCGTAGTACTTGATGGGGAGGGGGGGGGGGTAATTTGGCGGTTTGGCCCCTGCACTTGTGTTGTCTTGTGTTGTGTTGTGTTGGTGCGGTTGGAGAGGTGGACTGGGACGGCGTTGGCTGGTTGGTTAGGTGCGCTTCATAAAGACGCACGCACGCTCCAACGCTACGCTGCGGGGCGGCGCTTTTGCGCTTGTGTTTGCGTACTACTGGGCCGCAACGAAACGCGAGCCCACACTGTTCCCTCTCCCTCGTATTCATATATGCGCCTTTTGACCCACCCAAGCGGCTTTGGCTTGGAAACACAGAGCACTACACAAGATGAGATGCTTGAGGGCATCCACAATGGTTATCTATAGGCTCTCTATAAGAGATCCATGTCAGCATATTTTCCTATTTAGAAGAGATTAAATGAAGAGAGAAAGCAAAGCTATCTACTAACCTGAAGATAGTCTATAGAGAAAAACGAGACAATGGATTAGAGAGCTATAGATACCCATGTAGACATACCATTGAAGTGATTTACTATTAATCTAGTCTATTGCTGAGATGTATATGTTTTGTAGATGGCACGTTACTTTATCATTGCGGATGCTCTGATGCCCATATTCTGCCTGGGTTTCACGTGTGGTTTCGAGGGAGCGAGGCCAGCCAGAACTCTTCTTTCCGGCGCTGGCTGTCCCTTCGTTTTCAGTTTAACGCGCGTGCGACAAGCACAATACGTACTCCGTTTCATTTGTTCCATTTGAAGCGTAGTTGTATGTTTCTAAGTCTAACATTTGATCATCCGTTTCATAATGTAAAACTTTACAGCACTGTCTATATTCATATCAAATTTATATAAATGCGGACAGTGCTATAAAGTATTACATAATAAAATGGAGGAAATAATAACAATAAAAATATTAATCATATTTTTTTAAAATAAAACGAATGGTCAAACACTGGATATAAATAGTGCAAAACCACGGTCTCTCTGTACCTCCGTCCTACCCCCTCCCTCCGTCAAAAAAACAAAGTAGTAGAATGCAAAAAATTTTAGACAGATAAGATACATCATAGTATTACGAATTTTTCATGTCTAGATTCGTAGTAGCAGGATATTTCGTATCCATCGAAAATCTCTTATATTTTTATAAGGCAGGAATAGTAGGCTGCTACAGTTGATAGATTTTATTTTTTGCGCCGTCGTATCGGATGGAAGTGAGAATCACTGCTCATCCCTCTCAAAGCTGTCCTTATCTGACGGTGGCCTCACGTACGTACACTCGTACAGTACGTAGCATGTATTGTGAGCATGACGTATAGGTAGAGGTGCGTCGGCTTTGCGGGGTGTGGCTACGCCAACGCACGCAGCAGCAGCAGGAAGCCAAGTAGTACATGGGTCGCGTCAAGATCGTGCGTCGCCACGTAAGACGCGGCACGTTGAGCACGACATAAAACCCACATGTTCCGTTCCCACCACGCGAGCGAGAGTGATATTACGATACGATTGGAGTGTTTTCTCTCCTTTTTCTTTCTCCCCGTACGTCGTCGTGTGACTAACTCACCCTTACCGCTTCGCTTTGATTCAGCACGCTATGCCTCGGAACGGAGAAAGCGTGAACACTGACATAGGCCCTGTTATTTTCTCCAACGAAAAATGAATAAACTTTTGATAAAAATGACACATTTTTCAAATTGTTAAACGGTGTATTTCGTACGAAAATATTCTAAATATGAGATTAATTCATTTTTTAAGTTTGTAATAATTAAAACTCAATTAATCACACGTTATTATTGTCTCGTTTTACGTGAAACACTTAAACACTTAATCTTTATCTTTATTTTTAGGAGATCCAAACAACACCATAGTATAGCGTTGCAATCTTTGAGACAGACTGTTCATGGGATTCTTGTTGTGATTATTTACATTTTGTTATAAAGGTAAATTAAATATTTTAAGAAAAAAACCTAACAAATATATTTAACACATGCTGTGTAAGCAATACCACAGTACAAGAAAAATAGTAGTAGTTTTCAAAGAAAGTACTATTTTTTTACCCCCTCCGTCCCAAAATAAGTGCAGTTTTACACTGTTCATATCTAATGTTTGACCATTCGTCTTATTTGAAATTTTTTTACGATTAATATTTTTATTGTTACTAGATGATAAAACATGAATAGTACTTTATGTGTGACTAACTTTTTTTAATTTTCTCATAAATTTTTCAAATAAGACGGACGGTTAAATGTTGAACACAGATTTCCACGGCTGCACTTATTTTGGGCGGAGGTAGTAGATTGGAGGCGTTGAATAATCTGATGGACTGACCAAAAAGAACAAGAGTGCATGTCTATTCCGCCGCCTTGTGGTCAGTAATTCACAGTATGTCAGGACACAACTTACAGTGACGCACTGTGATTTTCAGGGAGTACGAGAGCTGCCTTAGCGGTACACATCTCCCCTTCTACAATCTCGACTCTGTAACTAAGAGCAGGCTAGCAGGGTATAAGCTGGCTGCAAACATATTTTAAGAAGATAAATGATGAGAGAGAAAAATAACGGGTTATAATCTGATGGACTGACCAAAAAGAACAAGAGTGCATGTCTATTCCGCCGCCTTGTGGTCAGTAATTCACAGTATGTCAGGACACAACTTACAGTGACGCACTGTGATTTTCAGGGAGTACGAGAGCTGCCTTAGCGGTACACATTTCCCCTTCTACAATCTCGACTCTGTAACTAAGAGCAGGCTAGCAGGGTATAAGCTGGCTGCAAACATATTTTAAGAAGATAAATGATGAGAGAGAAAAATAGCGGGTTATAGATTTATAGCTAGCTGTAGCATGGACTCCAAGACGCAGTGTGTATAACACGTGGGACCAGACATTAATAGTGTAATATGTAACTATTATATAAATGAGCTATTAGATTAGCTATAGATGAATTAGAGCTAATAGTTCGCTAATACTATTAAACTTGCTCTAATACATGCCGACCAGGGACAGGCGGACAGCTCGCATTTGACCATTCCACGCAGCCCTGCTGCCTTCTCGGATCGCTATTAGAATCTTTAAGAGCGTACGAACGCAATCCGGGATTACAAATGAAGCCTAGCCCAACCACACATCGCACGATTAGGAACAAAAGGAAGAGAGAAACAACACGTAACAACGTGCAAAAAATCATTACAATGATGAACTAATTAACCAATCAATCAATCAAGCCACCCAAGACGACAACGGATGGAGAATGCTGCCCGGTCACACGATATTCCATGCGATTAACAAAAACCTATATGAATTTCTTTTGCCTATTCCAACATTATTGGTACAGTAGTACAAATCGTAGTAATGCAATGCGCATACATGGCAACTTTACAATCGGTTTGGTGGAAAAACCTAGCAACTTATATAAACACACAAAAACTACTCAATGTTCACCACCACACCTAGGGCAACGCGGGTATACAAGATGGCAGGGTGGTGGAAATGACGGAGCAAAACGAACCTTACACACTATGGCGATGAAGGGGCCTTACAAGGGCCCAAAAAATCTAGTGCTTTCCCGGAGAAGAATCTGAGCTGAGGGGACTACTCCGCCAGCCCTCTCTTCATTGACCTTCATCCACACGTCGTCTTGGCAGCAGCAAGATGCTTGTGGTGATGTTAGATCCTCACATTAAACAACTGTCATGTACACCAAGATGCTATTTGTTTCAACTTTTTATAGCAACCCAGCTAGCATTGCACCAGGGTCATTGTATGTGGCAGGTACTGCCGCCGGAGGCAACTGTGGCTGCACCGGAACGGGAGGTGAGGCTGTTTGTACCCTTGGGATATCAATTAAATGTTCCTTGATGTACTCTTTCAACCTGTTTGGTAAAATCCCGAGATCAACTTTGGTTTTCCTAATAGCCATTAACCACAAGATACAATAAATATAATGGAACGATATTTACTCGAATGTCAAATACTGATCTCCTGATGCCACTGTGAGCCGGAGTTGCGTTCTATCTTGTGGATCAGTTTCGATTCTGACCTGCAAATGGTCAAATGAAGTTGGCAAATGCTGTCAGGCCAATTCTTACATGATCAGAATTCAGAAACCTACAGTACATCTAAAAGGAATACCATAATTTATGAAAAGATCACACATACAACAGAAATATGCAATGATATATGACACAAGTACTGAATTGGAAATAGATAAGCAAGATATTTCACATTTAGAGATTGATTGGTTGTTCTAGAGTTTTGCTACACTAAGTGCTCTCCAAAGAGCAACTCTTCTCGAAATCTCAAAACAAAAGGTGCTGAGTTGGAATCCCATTCTAAGGATTCTTGTGGTTCCGGGGAATCCAGCTACAGGAGAATAAGGAACTGGGAGCTCTCCCCTTTTTCCGCCCGATTCTTTGATCTTAAACTTAAGAATGCTGGTTTTAAGAACGAGTGATTGTAGATGGTATGACCAGTTGAAACTGTTGGCAAGGAGGAACAGGTGTTCTGGTAAGGAATGCCCTAACTGGACTTTGCAACATTCCATTTATCTTAACGCTACTGCTTGTTATATCCATCATGCTAGAGACAATACAAGCAGAGATACACTGAATCATGAGTAACACGAAAACACTAGGAAAACCACTGAGTACTGATTTATTTACTTTTTAGTGAAATGAAGACATGTTGCTGGGGCCCACTATCCAACCAAAGAAATAATATTCTCATGGCTGCCATTTGGCAGGTGCAAATGACCTTTCAGAAAAAAAAACAATGGTTCGGGTGTGCTACTTTGTGTAAAGAAATGGGGTTAGGTTTGAATCTGACCCAAGTGACAAGTCAAGTAGAAAATGGGTCCAACACAAAGAACAGAGTGTTCTGAATCATTAGACATTAACCTGTAAGAGTCAACAATTTACATTTGTATATGATGTTATGTTGGGCTTCCCTTGGGTTTCAATTAGTATTCTGTATTACTCCCTCCGTTTCACAATGTAAGACTTTCTAGCATTGCCCACATTCATATAAATGTTAATGAATCTACATACTTATATGTGTCTAGATTCATTAGCATCTATGTGAATGTGAGCAATACTAGAAAGTCTTACATTATGAAACGGATGAAGTAGAAGGGATTAAGACAGAAGAGCCCAGAACAAGGACATAATACGAACAAGTTGAATTCAGCATCATGATTCTTAGAGTGTGTGTTCTCATGCAACTAAACGAACAAATTAAAGGAAAGTTCACCGATATACTTACCAGACAAAGCATGGCACGGGTTGTTTCAGAAAAGAATGTAGTGCATGCAACCAGATTGTTCGGGTTATTATCCTAAAAAGGAACAAGAAGTTCAAAAGTGAAAAGGCTTGGAATTTGAACTGAAAGCTGAAAACTGAGACAAAAATCACACAACATACAAGTCCAGGAGCAACCGCCAAGTGAAGGCTCATGAAAAGACTAGCTATCTCAGGAAGAGGTAATGGTTTCACACCTTTAACCTGTTAAGCTCAATTAACAAGAAGTCCTTTAGAAAGACTGATACAACAGCTACTTCACTCAGTAATGCTAATGAACATATTTCTTTGTACTTGCATAGAAGATTTATTAACTGTTCACTGACCATCAACAACAAAAGTGAAATCTTACCACTTCTTGAACTTTTAGATTTTGAACATTCAATGCTTTCCACTGAGGGAAAAACTCTTCAGGGGAAAGAGTTATAGGTTGCAAAAATTTATTCAATACAACAGGGAGCCGGAGTTTGACATTCACCTGGATACAAGGCAGAGGCACTATTGTTACCTTGTGACAAAAAAATGCGAATGCCTGGACACTCAGGAAAAATGAAAAGATAGTGCACTTACCAGTGAAGTTCCAAATGTATATGAAAAATCAAGAACAGCGACATCTCTACTTGCACGAAGATTCACAACCTCAAGTGGAATTTGGACCTACAGAACGGAAGAAAATGAGGATTGAGCGGTAGGAAAAAACATTAAAACTGCACTGCATCACTTAGTACCTGTGCTCTTGGAGGAATAGTATCAGGAACTGATGAGAGTTCCGTTTTTAAATGGCTAGGAGGCAAAATCAGAGCCTGAACTGATAAAAGTGGTGCCGTATTTTTGTTTCCCAGGAAAAGTACGAGACGACCATGATGAGCACGCCACTCTGCTTTTAAACCAATCTAGAAACGAGGCCCAGTAAAAAAATGAATCCGTGCAGAAGGTTAAGGCATGAATACATATTTGGTTATGCAAAAAATTTGACTTATGCAAACCTGAATGTGAGGATCCTCATAAAGTACCCCACTATCTTTTGAGCATAATATATGAAACTTCTCCTCAACATTTACAATAGGCTGTACAAGGTAGGGTAGTCAGAATATATCATTCCATTGTATAAAATAAAATAAAATTAGAAGGGGGAACAAATGCTATGAGAAAGTACACATGTACCTGAACTGAGTTTGACTGATCTTCAAGGGTTGCTAGTGCCAAATCACCAACTGGACTTTGATTAGTCTCCAGTCCTTGAACAGGGTTTTGTTCTACAGCAGCAGGAGGACCCTCTATTGCAAGAGGACCCAAAAGATCTGCAAGGAGGTCTGCTTGAGAAGCAGGATGCGCTGCAGGAGGCTCAACCTTGCTCTCAATGTTGGTCTCTGGGATATTTTCGACTTTACTCTCAACTTCAACAGGAGCACCATTTTCTTTCGGAATTTCTACTGGAGGTTCTTCGTAAGCAACATTGCTCTCCTGAATATCACAAATATTAACTTTGTTAGATTCATGAATTATATCCAGTGTATGTCACAATTGAGAGGAAGATAGTACTTCAGTGATATTTTGACTTGGCATCTTCACAAGAGTGAGATGATTAGATGCTGGTACTGATCCATTTACAGGTGGCTGATCAGCTATGACAATAGCACTCGATGTTTGTTGCTGACTTCGTAATTTTATAGCACTTTGCTCTGCTGTGTCAACCTCAGCATCTTCAGCCTTCTTCAACAGAGCAGACTAAGATTCGACAAGTAAATCCATAGTAAGAAAAACAAATCATTGTTAATGGAACGAATGCAAGATAAGTTATATAGTAAATTGAGAGTACACATGTAAGATGCAGATTTCATACACTAAAGTGTGAGAATATATGTGGCTAGAAGAAGATTTAATACCGTAAACTGTGAGTATACATGCAACAGGATGAAAATTTACCTCACGTTCAGGAAATTTCGGCATTTCTGCTAACACGTCTGCCAAAGCAGCACCTTTCCTGCTTAGTTCAAAATATTCGACTGCTCTCTGCTGTATTTCAACATCAATATAACTCTCGTACCTGAAATAACGTACGCACATGTAAATAAATGATTTGACCATAGAAAAGGTTCTGCACAATCAATAGATGTAGGATAAATTAGTACTTCTTGAATATTGTCAGGATTTGTTGCTGCAGTCCCACATCAGGGGGTTGTGTGTGCATCAGTATCTTGGCATAAGTCGACAGAAGAATAGCGACAGTACTCGTCCTGATGAAAATTTCATGGTACATATATCACGCAAGGATAGAAGAAGATAGCATTAGTAAATTAAGGAGGCTTTTAAAACTTACGATACTGTTGGAAGCTTGTCATTTATTATAGCAAACAACTCCTTAGGACTGCAACCAGGTCTTCGGGCCAATAGGTGGCCATACTCCCCAAGAAGGTATGCACTCACCTGTAAAAGTACAGTGTGACATGAACAAATAAAGCATGATAAAAACAATAGAGAATAGTTGCTAGGAAAATGGATTCAATTACAAACAAACAAATACAGAAAAAGGTCCCCGTTTAATCAAAGTCATTGAATAGTGTTTATCATAACTAGGCACATTCTTTATTTTTCATTGCAAGGCTAGCACACAGCACTGCCTGGTGAAAGTGTTTGTTAGGTGTAGAGCAGAATTCATAAAATCAAAGTCACTTAGAAATACTGAAAAATTAGACCTCACAGAATCATGATACAACTGTATGAGTTCAGGTGGTGAAAATACCTTAACCATTGTTTCATGCAAAGCAGGCTTGTCGAGGTATTCTCTAGCCTTTGCTGCAGCATATGGCTGATAAAATTACAAGTCAAACTTCAAGTTCAACAAACAAAATTGAGATAGCTATCGGCAATCAGAAATATGCAAGAACCTGCAGATCTTCATTGTTGGTGACAAATTGTACCACTCGATACCATATATCATCACTTACAAAATCTCCTGCTTTGTCTATCAGCTGCAGAATAACATCGACATACCTATAGAAAAAAAAAGTTAGATATTGGTGGAAATCATCAATTTCACATAAAACTAGTCCAATGCTAGCTAGAGTTACTATCCTACAGGTAGTTCAGAACTTCTATAAAGCAACACCAGGTTGATCAAATGATCACTGCTTCTCAAGTTATTAACTAATTATTATTCTATATAAGTGCAATGTTTGCTACTGCTTTCATCCTGCGCACCAATCAATAAAACCGGATGACAAGCTGATCTATATCAAATCATCTATGACATCCATTTTAGAGCTGCACCGGATGAGATTTGGGGTTTCTCAATTTTACTATACCTGAGAAGCAAAACATCTATAAATGCTAAGATTTCAAGTCCAATACCACAAAGGCACGGTGACTCGGTGAGAACTGACAAGTAGACAAGGTATATATAGCCTAATAGATGAGTATTTTTTTTATCTATTATAGTTTCAAAATAGGTAAGGTAAGCACTATGCAAATATGTTAAGAGGTTAAATTTGTTCATTTATAAATACATCACACACTAATCATCTAAAAAATAGCTCACATTTCACAACAAAGTAACTGGAAAAATTGGCTGTATCGCAAAAAATACTTTACCATGAAAGATCTGGAGCGAATTTCTCAGCAAGGATAGCTGCCTTCAGGGACAGCTCTTCGCGCATTGCAAATTCAGCTGTGTTAAGATACTGAGAAACAAGATAATAACTAGTCTTAGGATTCACATAACAAGACCAACAGATGACATCGACAAATAACATGCCTCAATATTTTTCGAAGTTTATTTTTCATTTGAGAGACCACTATTTCAATATTATATACCTGCAATAACTCCTCGACAATTTCCTTTGCATTCGTAACATCACACATACCATATAACAGATCAAGAGCCCGCCTTCTAATACTGCAAGGTGTGATATACATATAATTATGCAGCTTAACCAAAATAATGGATGTAAAACATTTCAAAAAACAAACTGAATTACTGAAATATGGTACAGTATATAATCCAATTTTCATCCTCTATTAGTGCAGTACTAGCTATCACACTTGACCCTTTTATCACTAAGCTCCTCTTCTGGCAACAAATAGTTTGATACGAACAATAGCAGTTATTAAGTCATGCGTGGAGCACCTTGTATGAACCATGTATCAGGTGTTCAGGATTCAGGAAGTGGTTGTGAGTACAAAAAAAGGAGATTAGTCTAAATTGTGTTTTTTTGCTCAAATAATACCAAGTCCATTTGTGGCTAGTGTAATGTCTATGCAGTCACAGAAAATGTAAGGCCTCAGGTACCTGATATCTGGATCTTTCAAAGAGGTAATAATCTGGGCCTGGTGCCTTTTAATGATATCCTGTACATCTGTTACTAACAGCATCCTAGACATGTTTTCCTGTGAAGACAGATGAAATACCATCACATTATGGCAAAGTTTTCACTCACGGGGATTTAATGCGAATGAAGCATTTATAGACTATCAGGAATGTGAACGAAACATTACCAAAGTACCAAAAAAACATATATAGAATCAAACAGTATTACTGTTGCAAAGTACAACTTACCAGACCAAGATACCTAATATTTGGTTCCCGAACTGCAATAAACTTCCCAAGAAGAGCCACGCACTGGGACATCATCTCCTTTTCAGCATCAAGATGCATAACCTATAATCGGGAGAACTTAGAGAAGCATTCTAAATGCGTGATAAGCTTTATTTTACTCCAGTGGTGAAACACTGGAGACCATGAAGATAATTGTATGAATATAAAAGTAGGGAAGGTGAGGAACTGGTTGAGAAACAAATTGCTAGAAATTAAAATATATAGTAGTAGAAGTTTTCGTTTGAACTCACAAGAGCAAGAGCTTCAAAGAGAACAGCATGTGAGGCATTATTCTTGTTGACGTTTTTAACAACATCAGTACCCATTAAAATGCGCTGTAAAACCTGAAGAATGAAAGAAGTATCATTACATTCAAGAACTGTGTTGTATATGTGAAGACCAGATGTGAAATAGTCAAAATAGTTGTACCTCAAATAAAGCTCGTCTTGCGCCAGGATCTTCAATTGTAGGGAAGTACTGAAGAGCCCTCATTGTCTTAACCTGTATATAGAAAATTTAAGCTTGAAAAACAGTTGGAGACATATAGAAAATACAAATCCAATGGCCACAACAGACGCATATATTTCTTTGAACAAACCAGCAAATAATAGCTGATGTATAAAAACAATACAAGGTTCAGAAGCAAGTTCTCATGATGTCTACTGCCAAGACCATATTCATTGCTTAAAACTAGCACTGGGAAGAAAGATTTTGTTTCATCACCTAAATAACAGAAAAAACTAAACTTCCAATTATAGGAATTCTGCCAATAGTCAATAGATTTACATGCTTCTTATGCACAGCACAGAATGTATATTTGATTATATCTACTAGTAGTAAACCTATGAAACCAGCCTCAATTATTACTTGCCTTAATGGCTTAGTTGCAGTACACAAGTAATGGTGAACAACACATCAAGACCGAGGCCACACAATAATATCGACAAAGATATATGTAGCCCCAACTTTAATGATGAATCAAACATTAAAGCTAGATGATACGAAGGAAAGAAAAGCACCTGAAGCCATGGAGATGGAATTCCATAATAAGTGTATTCTTGTGGGATATCTTGGTTTCTTGCCATCCTCTCCAATATCCTTACACATTTTGGAAGGCAATTCCAATATGCTTCAGCATTATTAGATACCAGTGAAACAAAAAGGCTCATGACAGATGTCAGTACGCCCAGATCCCGCTCATCTAGAAGCTGTGCCATCCGATCAGACCTGATATATGTAATACAATTAGCAAATTGATTTAGTGGAATGAAGAATAGAACATCTTATTCTGCTAGTACCAGCCATCGATATTCACAACATCAGGGTTCTTCCTATAAAGCCGCAGAAGGCATAGTGCTGCCTTCTTTCTGACCACGGGACGGCAGCTACTAGAAATCTGACAACAGCAGGATGCTTGATCAATCCAACCACTCACATGATAATGAAACGACATGATGACTAGATACCATTCACTTACAAGAAGTTTCTGGACATCTGGGGCCAGTGACTCGGAAAATTCTTTCCCACCAATATTACCTACCTGAAACAGATTTTAGTTACAGATTAATCCATAACAATAGTTTTTCCATCTTGGAAAATAGCCATTAAGTAGTCTTTTATCTCTAGTTGCCTGGAGACCCGTATGTTCAATATCTAAAAACACTGCAAATTAATATATGTTCAGGTATATCGAATGGCTACATAAAAATAAGTCATGAACTATAACTCCTTTTATTTCAGTAGTATGTTATGATTATGAACCATAGGGAAAGTAGCACGCAGAAGACTGTAAAGAGTGAAGAAGATTTATATTTGTGGACAGAGGAAATATTAGATTCAGAATAGAAGATACTAAATAGCAGGTAAAGGTCTAAATTAAAATTTTAAAAAACCTTGATAGCTTGCCGAGGAATTTCATAATTGCTCTCAGGCTTCTTTAGTTGCTAATTTTTCCTAAGGGTAACTTAATGCATGTTGAAGGTGTGACTATCTAATAGGTTCTTTCTCACAGTAAAACAAGAGGTACTTTCCATCATAATGTATTTTATGGTTGGAGAAAGGAAGCTTATTAATATAGTGGATAAGTCATCAGAAAAAACATGCATAAGATTAAAAAAGAAAATTAAAAAGGTAAAGCAGAATTCCATACCATTGTCAATGCTAAGCACTGATAAGTCTCATTCCGTCCTATTATGTCATTGCGTACTGTATTTATAACCATCCGTAGGAAATCATTATTTTCATTCAATAAGCAAGATGTCACAATGTACCCAACCTGCAGCATGGGTGATACAGTACCAATTAGGAAACAAACATGTGCCGTCTTCATAATTTTACACCAATGTGCATACCATTATTGGAAAAGGATGTGGCAATTAGGATTAAAGCTGCAGTTTTCACCTGTTTCTCAGGATACTTCGGAGCAGATATCAAAGAAACAGTTTCCATGTGCCCAAAGTCAACATCATAACCCAGCATATATATGTAAAGCATTTTCCATACGTACTTTTTCTTCTCATAAGGCGATAGTCCCTGCAAGACGGTAGATCATGGTGATTTTCAGTAAGGTTTAAATTTCCTGTCAGTGGTTTGAGCCTCTGGAACGCAGGAATTTTCTCCGTTTCCTGAGGGCATTGCACTGATTCCTTCAAAAAATCCCATAGAATTCCTATGTTCCAAAGGATGGCTTGAGGATTTCAGTCACTTTCAGGGTTGTAAATAATGCTTAACACCATTAATACAAGGGAAATACATGGCCCTTGATTGACATTATATATTGACTTGTGGAAAGGGAAACGGCTATCTTCGGTACTCTAACTAAATTAGTATGAACTTTTCACTAGGGTCGATATAACTGTTGAGGTATAGTGGTTATAATATGCAGATAATGCCTTATAAAACAAAAACAAATATGGAATTTGTGCTAATAAGATCAATATCTCTTGTTTTCCTGACGAGTTAAGTTTGTATTTTTCTTAATACACAAGTAAAGCACCTGACATAATGTAAGGCAGTAGGCCAAACTGGAGTATCAAGGTAAGATAAATTTCTATTTAATCTGACTCCACTGAGCTCCTCTATGCACATGGAGGCATATAGGCATATGATCAACATTACACAGATGCAGCAGGCTCACGTGCCAAACATCAAGCCATTGGCACGGCACATTTAACTCATACTATCTTGTGGATAATTAATTTGGGAGTAGACTTTTAGTATTGTGTCCCAGTTATATATTGTTCACCATCCATTATTAATGTCGTTTTTTATAGTGATAATTAATTTGGGATGCTTGGCGTCATGAAGGTTTCTGCTAGTGGATTCGTAATAAGGAAACTAAATATTTGAAGGAGTTAATTACGTCCATTTTGCAATTACGACTCAGCATTTTGCAATTACGGCTCATTACACCGGATATAGCTGAGAGCTCAACTGAAACACTAACTATAAGCACCAGGCATCATCAAACAGCTTGCGAGTTGCAACTACAGGTTGGACGAAATTCGCAGGCCAAGCCAACATCGCTACAGAGCTCCTCCCTGACACGAGCTTGCTACAGGATAGCCGCCCCTAGGCCTCGCCAAGCGGGTCAATTCGACCAAAAATCCCGAACACCTGAATTCGGCAAATGCGCTCGCGCACATCTCTACGGCGAGGGGAGGGAGGGAGACGGGGGAGAGCGTGTGTGACCTTCTCGTTTTTGAAGCGCGTGCGGATGTTGCCGAGCTCCTTGTCGACGCGGAGGCGCTCCTGCTCCTTGTTGTGGCAGTTGCGGATGTCGCTGATGAAGACGGAGAGCCCCCGCATCCCGGAGAGCGCCATCTCGTCGAGAAGCCCAGATCCGCGCGCCGCCCCGCGAGATCTGGCCGCGGAGCAGCGGCCCCCGCGATCGTAGCGGGAGGAGCCAAAAACCCTACGCGGCGGCGGGGGGTGGATGGATCGGCGAGCGAGGTGGGTGGGCGCGCGCGGCGGCGGCGGCGGCGGCGAGGAGGAGGAGGAGGAGGGGTCTTGATTTGATTCAGTCTTCGCCTCGTCTTCTTCCTTGGTTTCGTAGGGGGGTGGTGGTGGTGGTGGGGAAGAGGAGGAAGGGAAGGGAGGGAGCTCTCTGATCTGTCTCGCTCGCTCGGCTCGGCTCGGGCTCGCCTGCTGGAATGAGCCGCTTTTTCGCTGGTTTCTCGAAGGTTTCTCTCGTCTACGCATGGGAAAAGAAAAAAAAAGGGGGAAATGGGTGGTTGGTCGGGTTGAAGTTTAAACTGCTTCCCAGGGGTGACGTGTCTCTTGGCTGCACGAGATTTGGAGTTGACCTTCAATTTCTGTTTAGCATCAGCACTGGGGGGAATTTTTTTGAGAATTAATATTATTTTTATGGAAAATCGCAAAAGTAGTGGCCAACCGGGGAAAATCGCGAAAGTAGGTCCCTGTCGAACGGGTGCAATTCGATAGGGCACCTATCGAACGACGGGCAGTCGACAAAACCCTATCGAACGGCTGGCGTTCGACACGCCACCTGTCGAACGGAGGGAGTTCGACAGGGCCCACCACCCGGCGCCGCGAGGCCTGTCGAACCGGGGGCGTTCGACAGGGCCCTCCACCGACCCTGTCGAACAATGGGCGTTCGACAGGCCGGTTTAAAGCCCCGTCCACCCAGCCGCGAGTTCGATTTGTTTTGAGGACCACATCGCCAGCCGCCGCCGAGAGTCGCCAGATCGTCGCCGTGAGCGCCGGATGGAGCAAGGGGAGGGGATAGCAGGCCGGAGAGGAGGCCGAGGAGGCGCCGGCCGGGAGGAAAGGGTTGGCGACGCCCTCCAGCAGTGAAGTTAAGGTATACATTAGTAATCCCTAAGTACAATGCATATGAAAGTTTAATAAAAAATTGGTTTAAGAGTTGTTAATTGTTTCGCATTGTTCGATGTTAGTATGTATGGTTAGCACATATTTGTTATTGCTAAATGTTGGTAGAGGTATTTAAGTAATTGTACGGTTAAATTAGTTCTTAGTTAGTACATATTATTGATATGTTGTGTGTTAAAATAGGTACAAAGGTGTTATATTTTATTTGGATTATTAAACTAGTTGTTTGTTACTAATAGTTGTAAATTAGTACACGGCAATATAGTATAAGTTGTACTAGGGTAATTATCGAATGATTAAATGATTAAACGTGAGACTATTTGTCATGTTTTATCAGGATGTCAGGTGATATGCCTATTCGTCTGTATTATGGCGATGCTCCTATACAAATATGTGATAGCGGGGTGGATTTGACTGTATATGCCTTCCATGATACTAGTCTGAATGCACCGGAGCATATGGGTTTGAACGACGTGTTAGGGTGGTTGTATAATATGTTTGGGGTAGATCCAGTGCACGATAAATTTGTCATAAATGCCGTGTGGCCAGTGAGGGGTCAACATGGATGGCAGTGGAGAGTAGTGGAGGTTGCGTCAACTAGGAGTTGGAGGAAGTTTGTTAGTAAAGTAAGGGAGAAAGGCTATAGCCTGGCAATAGTGGTGCAGAAGACAACATGTGTTGATCGATCGGGGGAATCAAGTCATGCCGTGGTGGAAGAAACTCCGTTGGAAGGTGGACAAGCTGAAAATGTTTGGCAGACTGAGCAAGGTCGAGGGGAAGAAGTAGTAGAGGGTAATACACAAGGAGAGGTCATTGTTCGTGGTACTAATCGTGAGGCTAACGACTCGGACGATGAAGAACCGGATTCGCCTATGCGTGTTGATGCAGCGGAGGAGAATGAGGCGGTAGTGGATCAGATGGAAGTGGAAAACGAGGAATACCTTGCGCTTGTAGTGGAAGGAGAAGATACAACACTGTGGGACAACGAAACTAACATACCCGATGATTGGACGACCATATCAATGAGTCGTATGAAGGTAAACGATGGTTTAGATGCCCACTGGTGTTATGATAGTAAGCAGGTGAAAGTTGGACAGATGTTTCATGACAAAGGTCACTTACAAGATGCGGTGAAGAGGTGGGCATTTGTCCAGAAGCGTGAGTTCAGGGTGAAGGTTTCAAATAGTACGACGTATGACGTGAAGTGCATACAGGGTGGATGTCCTTGGAGAGTGCATGGTTACAAGCCACAACATGACACTTTATGGGTAGCTTCGAGGGTTGAGCAACATACGTGTTTGTTGGAGAATACCCGTCTGGTGCACAGAAACCTGACAGCGGCATTTGTGGCACAAATGGTATATTCAAAGGTGGTTAGAAAAACATCTTTGTCCCCTTTCACCATAATGCATGACGTTGAGAAAGAGTACGGATATGAGATATCGTACGACAAGGCTTGGAGGGCAAAACAGAAAGCATTGGAGATGAGGTTTGGAACTTATGAGGATTCTTATCACAATCTTCCCCCACTATTGGAGGTGATGCAGGCAAGAAACCCGGGCACACACATGGCTATTCTCGATGAGGTGAATGAATATGGGGAGAATGTTCTTCGTCGGGCTTTCTGGTCATTTGGGTGCATGATAGAGGCCTTTAGAAATTGCATTCCTTTGCTCTGTGTTGATGGCACTTTCATGACAGGCAAGTACAGAGGAACAATTCTAACCGCGATCGGAGTCGACGCGGATAGCCATGTCGTTCCTGTTGCTTTTGCATTTGTTGAAAGCGAGAACACATCAAGCTGGCTATGGTTTTTGCGGCACATTAAAATGTGTGTTGTTGAAAACAGACCAAATGTGTGTGTTCTGCATAACCGACACGCCGGTTTGCTATCAGCGATACAGAAGCTTCAAGAAGATATCACACAGTCCGTGCCATGGCAAGATTTACATAGCAGATGGTGCATGCGACATTTTGGGGCTAATTTTTATAGACAATTCAGGAGTAAGAGATTAATGGACCTGTTCAAGAAGTTATGCAAGCAGAATCAACAAAGAAAGTTTGATGCCATATGGGATCAACTGGATCGTTTGACCACTACACACATGGAAGAGGTTAGGAAAAAACCTATAGTTGCCAGACAGGAGGAGCCGGAGGGACTTGAACCCATTCCTAATGAAGCACCAAGTATTACTCGGCGCAGGAAGCGTGGAAGGGCCACGAAGTGCTTCACGGAGTGGGTAGAATTTGAGCCAAGGGAGAAATGGTCGTTGTTGTACGATACAGACGGATCGAGGTATGGTGTGATGACAACAAATCTTGCTGAAGTGTATAACTGGGTTATGAAGAATACACGACCTCTACCACTTGTTGCTATCCTGGAGGGCATCACGAGGGGTACACAGAAGTATCTCTGTAAAAGGTATTCCATGGCTAGTCTGAACCTCAGCAAACCCAGTGTTAAGTATAGCCCCGCTATTACACAGTACATGGATGAGAAAAGTAAGAAGGGAGGAATCCACAGAGTGTGGCCTGCTGGGAATAGAGAGTTGTTATTTGAGATACGACTTCGTGACAAGAGTGGTGTCGGCATTGGGACTACTGACATCACATTGGAATGCACGTTGTGGCCAGAGTATCCACAGTACAGTTGGGGGTCGGCGGTACTTGCGGCGACATATGCCGGACTGTGTGATGCTTGCGTGAGGAACAACAAGCAAAGTTCACTCCCTGGATGCCCGTTGCTACTTATGTTGTGGGCGCACGAGCGCTTCGACATTGGGAGGCCTCAGCTTGACTCGTACGCAAACTACGGTTTGCGAGAGATGTACAGGTCTGGTGTTGATGACATCGACGATCGTCCCACTATGGGATCCTTGTGGACACACCGTGAGGTATTTTTTGTTAAATTCGTTTATGTTATCATTATGAATACTAGTTCACAAACTTTCCTTATATGACTAATGAAAACTACTACTTGTTACAGCCGCAGTGGGTTAGCGGGACAACACGTCGTGTCTACACTCAGTTTGTAGCTGACTTTGATCAGCTTACGCCTGACCGTGTTCGGTGGACTCCCTACACTCAGCACGATGTCAATGATCGTGCACCGCACGGTCTCGCGGATCTTTGCACGCGAGATATGCAACTCTGGATGACGACTTGTCACCTCGTGGTGGACGTGCACGTCGAGCCACACAATGTCCACAGGGTTCTCAAACAGTTGGGCATGTATCAGGATTTCCCTCCGAGAGATGGTCGTCCTTTGGCTGATAGTCTTCATAGGTTAGTTCACATCACAGTTGTCTAATCCTACATTTTTAAAAATAAATCACTGCACAACATTTTTTCTGATGTGTGAATTTGTTGTTGTGCAGGTACTCCAGAAAGGGGCTCGGGCTTTCCTACGAGCTAGTTATTGTGACCACGGTTCAGCCGACGGTACAAGAGTGGGAGCACGCAGCTGATAACTTGGCACTTCAGACACCTCCAGACGATGGGAGTTATTATGGAGCTTACCTTCGTTGGTACCGCAGTGTTACACGATGGAGGTGTTTTCCTCCACAAGGAGATAGCACCGTCCCCCACCAGGCAGCGATTACTGACACGTTTGCCCCTCAGCCTAGATCAGCTTACAACTCAATGGTACGTGTTTATTTGTGGAATTTGAGCAACTAGTTCAATATTTTTAAAAAGTTAGCAAGTAGTTCAGTATGTCTAATAAATGTGCAATTGGTTCAACTAGTTCCTTTTCTTACATAAATGTGGAACTAGTTCAGTATTTATAAATGATGTGCAACTAGTTCATTATTTCTAACAAATGTGCATCTTGTTAAATACTCTTAATAAATGTGCAACTGGTTAAATAATTTTAATTGCCTTGATTATTTGTGGAACAGGCGGAATTTGTTGAGCACGTTCACGTGGAGTCCGACACCATGCTGCAAAGACTAGAGGCGAGACCTCCAGTCGTCAGGCCTGACGACGTGGCGAGCATCCTTCGCAACTTCCGTGCACGTGCTGCCGCACTACTACGTCGTGTCTCCTGTCGGAGCGCGTGTCACGCCCAGAAATTCTCAAACCAGAATTTCTAAGCTGAATGTGCATTAAATCCCTGTCCAGGACCAGCCAGGGTACACAAACGACAATTGTTGACATACAGATCCACGTCTTACAAAAATAGAAAAGATTATAAATGCAGCGGAAAAGATAAAAGCGAGCTAAACCGGGAAGCTTGACTTCAGCAGCGAGCGGCTCCACTCCACAGGCAATCCTTGACGGCAGCGACGAAACCAACTTTGACAAAACAGCTCCAACTAGGAAGATCTTCAGCTCTGGTGTGGGGGAAAAGAGAGCAAGACTGAGTACTACCCACTGTACTCAGCAAGTCATACCGGAAGAGGAGGTATGATGCAGGATATAACCAAAGGAGGCTAGAGGTTCTTTTGCATAAAGCTAGCATTTAAAAACAGTAGTTGAAGGCAGTAAAGCAGTTGTAGTAATTAATCAATATTAACCAAACACTGTCCAACGCTACACCACGTTGCAACAAGCCCAACCAACCACCTGAACTACACCAGTTCATTAAGCTAAACTAGGGATGAGACTAATCACGGTGAATCTGGTTGATCGCCCATAACCGCGGGCACGGCTATTCGAATAGTTTTACTCTGGCCAGAGGTGTACAACTGTACCCACAAGACACGATTCCACACATGTCGCCATGCCCCGAAGTATCACCATGATACTGCAAAGGGGGAAATCGTGACAAGACCCTCCACATAACCCTCCCCTAACCATCCACACCACGCTAAGGTTTCACCCCCACCCCTCAAAAGGCAGTGGGCGGTCCCCTCTTGCGCCGCGGTGAATCCGGCAGCTGGACAACCGGACACCCCGGCCGACCCAACTCCATCACGCCCACCCTCGCCACCGGTGCCTAGGAAAGGGTCGAGCTATACTTCAGATCAAGCAGTTACCCACTCCCGCTTGTGGTAAGCACGGTAAGTCTCCCAGGGTTTCCCGTGAACCGGTCCTTAATTGCCATGGGTGCGACCAGCAAAACCATGCACCCACAGCCCACCATTCAGTGTATTTTAATTAACTCACACCACTGCGGTGGCACCAACCTAAAGCTATGCCAATAGACAAAGTCTAAGTAATAATGTGATCCCTTTTTGTGTACTAGTTGAACTAAGCATGGCTAAGCATTTCCTAAACCAACATCTAATCATTTTGATACCCAGGTTATCAATGGCATATGGTAAACAATAAATGGCTGAGTAAAAGGACCCATCCCACATGATATTGTAAAAGAATGCAACATTTAATAGAAATGCGGGATATTTGTAAATTGGGCACAATATGATCAAACGTATTGCATGACTTGCCTTGCTCTCGCACTGATGGGACCTCAGCAACGTCTTCGAGAAACCGCGGATCGACGAAACGGCCGAAATCTACGCGACAAACAAAGCACACAAGCAAAACATGCTATAAGACTACAGAAACAGGAAACAAAACCATTTTTAATGGATTCTTTGCATTTTTCTTGATTTACTGAGACTTGAATGGACTTAAACGAAGCTCGGATGAATTACTTATGAATTTTAGAAGATAAACTGTGTTTTTACTAATAAAGAAAAGTCCTTAATTAATTATTGCGCAATATTGCCCCAGGGCTGACGTCAGCGAAGGGGAGGGGGTGGCGCCGACAGGCGGGCCCCACTGGTCAGCGGCACTAAGAGAGGGAGAGGGGGCGGCTGGCAAGCGGGCCCCACTGGCAGTGGCTCAAGGGGGAAAGGAGAGGGAGGCGCCGGCATGTGGGCCCCACCAGGCGGTGGCTCAAAGGGGAGGCGAGGGAGGCGCCGGCCGGGCTCGGCTCGGCCTCAAAGCCGACCGGCGGCCATGGCGACCGACGGCGACACGCGCGGTCACCGGCGGTGACCGGCGGCGCGGGAGACGGCGGCGGCCAGTGCGAAGGCGGCGGCGGCGGCCGAAGATGACGGCACACGCGCGGAGGGCGGCGACGCTCATGGGAGAGAGGGAAGGAAGGAGGAGAGGGGATTCCTCACCGGCGAACACGGCGGCCGGCGCGAAGGAAGAAAACGGCGGCGACGACCGGTGATGCCGAGGCGCGAACGGGCGGCGGCGACACCCTAGGAGAAGATGGAGAGGCGTTAGGAGAGGAGACGACGACCACGGCGGCTTGAATTGCCGGCCGGAGATGGAGGGGAGGGAAAAACTCACCGGCTCGCGAGGGGAGAGGTGCTCCGGTGGGATTCCGGCGACGCGAGGCGGCGGCCGGGAAAACTCTTGCAGCGGCGAAGCTAACGGCGGCGGCGGTTTGGCGCGGCGGCGACTCTAGCGGCGGCGGCTCGCGGCCGAAGGCGGCGGCAAGCGGCGGAGCTCGGGTGCGCGGCGCGAGGGCGGTAGACGGCACGGGAGAGCGCGGCGAGTGCGAAAAACGAGAGAGGAAGACGCGGGGAACGATTTATAGGCGGAGGGGGAGGCGGACGTGGCCGGGGAGGTGGCCGATTTGGCCGGCGATGTGGGGGAGTGGGGAGGAAGAGAGAGAGAGAGAGGGGGATTCAAATCCCCCACCACTTGCGGGCGCGCGCGCGCGCGGGAGATGTGGGGGAAGGGGCGGCGACGTGGGCGCGAGGTGCGGGAGCGGCGCGGCGTGGGCGCGGGAAGAGCGGAGGAGGCGGCGTCGTGGCGGATTCGGCGGCGGTTGCCGTCGGAGGCGGGTGGCTGGAGGAAGGGGACGACCTGACAGGTGGGCCCCACCTGTCAGCGTCCCGGAGAGAGGAGGAAGGAGAACGGGCCGGCCCACAAGGGGAGGCCGAGCGCGGGCGACGGGTGGAGTGGACTGGGCCGACGGCCCAATAGAGAAAAAGGAAGGAAAAGAAAAGGAAAAAGAAGAAAGGATTTTTCCTGGGATTAAAAATTGCACTTTGGTGATTTTTAATTGGTTAAAATTATTTCCAAGGCTCTGAAAATTCCACTAAAAATCCTGTTAATATATTGTGACATGTAGAATCCAAGAAAAATTCCACATGCCGATTCCGATTATTATTTGCATTTATTAATTAGGGAATTAGCTCTAGGTTAATTAAGATAATTTCTTCGGACGATTTATTTAGCCAATTTTTTTAAAGCAAGCAAAAGGGGGAAAACTTCAGGGCGTGACAGCGCGGCAGATGTGGTGCAGACGTCAGGCCGACGGCCATCACCACCACTACCCCGACAATCCAGCGTGGATCGGAGTGGTCCATCCTCTTCATGTCGCGGGTACGAAGCGGCCCACACATCTCACGGTCGTCCTTCCTTTCAGCACACCCCAGCACCGGAGTACACCAGGGGGTCAGCCGGATCAGGGGTACCCACGTCGAGCACGGCACCACCACGTCCGCAGGTATTCCAAACTCCGCCTTATGTTTACCCCTCGCAGGGAGCATCTGGGTCGGCACACTTCCCTTACATGCCAACGGGGGACAACGTGTTGAACACACCAGCATGGGGACTTCATATCACTCCGCGTGCGCCAGAGCAGGGCCACACACAGCACACATGTAAGTCATTTTAAACAATAACACGCTTTAGTTTCTAATTATATGTATCGTTACTAACTACGCCATATTTTTTGGTTCCTCCCTCTTGTGCAAACAGACGATGAGTACGGTTCGGCGTCGACGCATCACGGAATGCCTGCTTACTCCCCTCGCACAGCATTCATTGAGGACTTCTTTTCCACTGATCCTCCCCAGGGGGAAGTAGGGATGGATTACTGGCACGCAGCACCTCAGGTCACACAGCCGACGCAGGAGACGGAGGCCGGTCAGGGGCCAGACGTGACACCACAGCAGGCAGCTAGAGATAGGCACCCCCCTGATAATTTGACATATCTCACTGAGCAGATTAGGCGTAGGAAGAAGGGAGGACCTAGCAAGCGTGCGAAGGGCACTAATCGTCCTTGACTTATCTATTTGTATTAAACTTTTAGTCATTTCTGTTCTGTCCGTACTATTTGAGAAACACTTTACGATTAACTTAGTACTATCAGTACTATTTCATAAACTTCTTCGGATAATTACTCAGTAGCATACCCTTCGAATGAATCATGACAAATTATCATTCAAATATACAAATAATGAAACTAAATAATTCAAATATTTTAACCAACAAATAAATACTACAATTTCTGACCAAACATTATCAAAACCCTAAATCATATACATATAACATTACAAAAATATTTTCCTTTCTTACACACTAAAATAAATTACATATTATTAAAAAAATAACTTATTACAAATAAATGGAGAACGCGACCCTGTCGAACTGCGCCAGTTCGACGGATATCCTGTCGAACAGGGGCAGTTCGACAGCCCCCTGTCGAACAGGGGCAGTTCAACAGCCCTGCCTGTCGAACGGGGGATGTTCGACAGGTCCTGTTGAACGGCAGCCTTCCGATCTCCTCGCCAGTCGCGCTCTGGCCGTTCGATAGGCGCCCTATCGAACTGCACCCGTTCGACAGGGACCTATTTTCGCGATTTTCCCCGGTTGACCACTACTTTTGCGATTTTCCATAAAAATAATATTAATTCTCAAAAAAATGGGGGCCTTTCTCCAAACAGATTTGTGGAGGTTCACCGAAGGGTTTTCCTTTGTTACATTTTTTTTCTTTCGAAGATAATAAAAGCTTTACATCAAAGTAATACGGTTCTATCTTTCTTTTTGGCAATTGTATCGGGAGTGACGATATACCAAAATTTTGATCATATTTTTGAATTTTTTTTAACAAATTTTGGTCAAATTAAAAAAAAATATTACTAAATTCACAAAAAAAAAGAAAAAAATTAAAAATTTCGGCCGAAATAATATCATATCGAGTAAGTCCAATAGAACCGAATTTTCCAAAATTTTGGGAATTTCGTTCGGGAATCTTGAACCCTGCTGAATACAGCCTAAGAATACTCACAACCATAGATACACACAGGCAACTCACATGCACACTAGACAGACACTCATATTATTGGTATAAAAAAACTCCTTCACCATCCTCTCCATTTTATAAACATAAGTACGAGCTTTTAACACGCACTTAAATAAACGGGGATGTTCACTAAAGAATTTCAGCGGGTTACATAGAGAGAATGCTTTTCGTTCGCATACATCCACAAGCATAAGCATCCATCCTCTCCGTTTCGTTTTGTTTGTCGTTTCCGACAGCTTCGGCGAGATTAAGGTTGACGTGAATTTACCCTTTTGCCCTTCCTCTTCACTGATTCATTCCCCTTCCCTTCTACGCGTGACGGCGGCGGTGCCCCATCCCGATCCCGAGCGTCGTGGCAGGGCCGACGGCGGGGACGGCGGTGCTCTTCCCCACCACCCCTGTCGCGGCTTCCCCTTCCCACGGGCAGCGGCGCCGGCATCCTGCTTCCCCCCGCCGGTGAGCACACCCTTCTCTTTCCCCTCTTCCCACACCTTCTCTCACCTCCCTCCCGTCTCTTCGCGAGCCTGCGCCCACCGCCGCCGGCGAAGTCGCCGGCCACCGCATCCCGCCGCCGCTCTCCGGCTACTAGGGGTATCTGGCCGACGCATCCTCTCCTCCGAAGCTGTAGAGTAGTGTAGTGGCGGGTGGCGTTCTTTGCGATTTGCCACCACCGGGCAGCGCCGCTGGCTCGCCATCGCCGGAGCCCAGCAAGAAGCTGGCGTACTGAGATTTTGGTCAGGGTAGTACTCACACTGCGGCACTGCCAAGTCCGGCGGCTCGTTGGAGGTTTAGCATATTGGGTTTAGATGATGCTGATCACGTTCAAGATGATGATGATGATGATGATGATGATGATGATGATGATGATAATGAATTGATGTTGGTTTAATAAGGTTTTAGTGGGTGGTGATTAAGGTTTGATCTTGAATTGTTCATGTGGCATTAGCTTTTGATCTTTTGATTATTCGCAATATTACTTGTAGATTTGCTCTGAATTTTTGCAAGGTGTGTTGCAGATAATTCTTCATTTTGCAGGAACGATTTGCTTCTAATAAAATGCTTAGTGTGACAATGACCATCATGGCACCAATATTTCACTTGTAATTAGCAGTTTTACCTAGGTAATCTGTGACTAATGCAATGCTGACACTACAGTTGAGCTAGATCAGTGGATAAAGTAGATATTATCTGAACATTATTTGTGCCTAATGTAATGCTGACACTATAGTTGAGCTACACCAGCAGAACTAAATTAAAATGATAAATTCTATCTGATTCCTGGACAACAGTGTATGGTTTACGGAGTAGTTTCTTTGAATTGATCGGTTGTTGTTTACCATGTGTTTCTTGTCTTCTGGTATTTTTTACCATGTTTATTTGGTTGTTCATTTCTTGTCCGTTCTTGATTTTGTATGGAAGATACTGGGTGTTCTTCCTGGACGCCGTTGGTCATGACGAAGGAGGAGGGCAGGGTAGGTAGACGTCGCAAATTTGTCACACCATGGAAGAAAGCGGCTCAGGAGGTCGGCGACGGCGGTGCAGAGGATCGTGTCGAGCGCCTCGCCGCCGCGGCTTCGTCCTCAACTGCTCTCTCTCCAAGGTTCGTATTCGATTTTTTTTCGATGATGTATTTTGTGTTCCTAAAATGTGTTATTTTCAGGAAAACTCTATAGATGCTCACTATTGCGAGGTTAAATGAATTTTCACATCTAACCTCACATAGTTCAGTTCATGGCTACTGCTTGTGCAAAATTCGATTAATTAGAGCAAGGAAATAGCACTGTATTTCTATTTACAGGGAGCTGTTGCTGGTTGTTCTAGTTTATGCAAACATTTAGCATAAGTCTTTTCCTTATCTTATTGCTTCATAAATTGGAGTTCTTGTTATTGTATAATTTCTTGTTAGATCACATGGTTGTCTGTCCAGTTATGCTATACAACCAGTACTAGATGTCTTACAAAATGGATGCTTTTACCTTTTCTCAGAACCTTACTATGCTTTTCACTCTTAACATTTGATGCAACTTATAATCCAAAATGTGCATTCATGACAACTTCGTTGCAACACCTTTTGCAGGGTTACACTAGATGGGTCCAATGTTGGAGGGAAAAGAGGCAAAAAAAGGAAGTCTCCCTGCGTGGCAATGCCATTCTTTAGAACCCCGTTGAGCAGAATGTTACTGTCCCCTAGCATACGGATAAGGTCTCCTTCTATACAACAACGAACATCACCTTCTGCTACAACCCATGGAATTTGTCAAGGTCGAGAGCAAAGAACAATGGATATTGATTTAAATTTGGAACCGGGAGATACATATGCTGCCATAGATCCCGGAGAGGCTGGATTTGATCACAGTGCTGCCACAGATGCTCAAGGCAATGGAGAGGCTGGATTCGATCACAGTGCTGCCACAGATGCTCAAGGCAATGGAGAGGCTGGATTTGATCCCTTCGATTCAAATGCTGATGATGATGTCCTAGTCACTCTAGAGGAGATAGGTGTTGACCCTGGCCAGGAGAATGTACAGCCTCAGTTTGATCCTTTCTTCGATTCTGATGTTGATGATGCTATCCTAGTTCCTCAGGAGAATACACACAAGAATGTCGTGCTTGATAATGACAAACAGAGAGCAATCTTTGACGCCATGCTTGTAAAGGCAAGAAAAGGATATTTGAAGGGCCATGAGAGCAAGGAGGTTTCAGCTAAATTCTCGGTGCCTATCAGGACAGTACAGCGGATATGGAAAAAAGGCAAAAGCTGTTTGGATCAAGGTATTTCAGTTGATGTTGCGAGTGGAAGATCTAGGTGTGGCAGAAAGAAGAAGGTGGTGGATGTGTCCTGTCTCGAAGATATTTCAATATTGAGCCGCACCACAATACAGGATGTAGCTACTCAACTTGGTGTTAGCACGAGTAAGGTCTACAGAATGAAAAAAGAGGGTGCTATAAAGCGTGTATCTAGCTCATTGGATCCCCACTTGACAGACCAACACAAAATTGATCGGCTGAAGTGGTGTATTGAAATGCTTGACCCAAGGAGTGTGCCTCACAATCTTGTCTTCAAACCACTGTTTGATTTCATTTTCATAGATGAGAAGTGGTTCAACATTACGAGGAAGACTGTGCGATATTACGTAGCTCCAACTGCCTCGCGTCGCATCAGGACAATTCAAAACAAAAACTTCATCCCAAAAATAATGATCTTAACAGCTCTCGCCAGACCAAGGTTTGACTCAAATGGAAAATGCATCTTTGATGGAAAAATTGGATGTTTTCCTTTTGTGACATACACAGCTGCAAAGAGGTCAAGTGTGAACCGTCCTGCAGGGACAATCGAGATGAAGCCCATTGAGTCAATCACAAAGGAGGTAATCCGAAGCTTCATGATAGAAAAGGTATTGCCAGCTGTTCGGGCTAAGTGGCCTCGTGAAGACGCTGGCAAACCTATATACATCCAGCAGGATAATGCTCGGCCTCATATTGCACCGGACGACAGAATGTTTTGTGAGGCCGCGAAGCAAGACGGCTTTAACATCAAACTTGTTTGCCAGCCGACAAATTCCCCAGATTTGAATGTCTTGGATCTGGGTTTCTTCAACTCCATTCAGTCCATCCAGTACAAATCAGTCTCAACAACAACAGAAGAACTTGTAGCCGCCATCGATCGAGCATTTGAAGATTATCCAGTGAGGCTATCAAACAGGATTTTCTTGTCTCTTCACGCATGCATGAGGGAAGTCATAGAAGTACTCGGTGACAACTCCTATGATCTTCCACACATAAAAAAAGGAGTGCTTGAAAGGCAAGGTCGCCTTCCTTTGCAACTAAGGTGTGATGCTAAGTCAGTAAATAATGCTAACAATTATCTCAGGTAAACTACTTTGGTTATATTTTATTTTCATGAAAATCGCTTCATGTGCCTAACTAGTTTGATGTGTGCTAATTAGTGGGATTCTTTTTACTCCTTTTCAGGACCATGGCAGATACCTGATATGAATTTGTTTGTTGCTGCAGCAGGGTGCGGATATGAAATTGCTGCTAAGCTAATCTGAAATTTTTGGTGTTGCTGCTGTTGCTGTTGCTGCTGTTGTTGATATCTGAAATTGTTGGTGTTACTGCTGTTGCTGATATCTGAAATTGTTGGTGCTGTTGTTGATCTGAACAGAATGAATTGGAGGCTTTCTTTTTTTTCTCTCTTTTTCTAGAAAGTAGCCCATGTGTGCAGTCATTCTGTGCAGAACATGTCCTTTGATTTTTGAGAAAGCAGGAGGATATATGGACCTGAATATGTCCTTTGATTTTTTTTATTAGTATTTTTATTTCACATGAACACATTAGCTAAGCTTATCTAAGATCAATGGTGTGAACTGTCAATGGTCCTTTGATATAATTACAGACTAGCTATCTCAATTTACAAGAAACAGCAACTGGGATGGCAGCAGCCACTTTACAAGCTCTGTGTCTGAATACTCTGTTTACAGACTAGCTATCTCAATTTACAAGAAACATCAGCTGGGATGGCAGCAGCCACTTTACAAGCTTGGTGTGCATCTCTGAATCTGTATCTCAAGTTCCAATTTTTGTTTCCAATTTCTCATTATAACATCCAAAATTCCCACGCATATTACATCACTGACAGTACTAAGCACTAATCATCTGATCAAATACACAACAATCAGTCCCCAATGAACACGACCAGAATTTCCCAGAAACAGAAAAATTTCCCCTTCGATGAACATCAAATAGCCAAGCAAATGCAATGTGCATTCTCTAAAAAACGAACATCAACAATCAACATACGGCTAACCAAATCAGACAATCTGCAGGCCGTTCAGTAGCTTAATTTGCAATCAAGTGCACAGCTATCTTAACCGGATGAAATAATCAGGTAAATTCTGGACATCCAGCTGAAGAAAGAAAAAAGAAAGGAGGAGACTTGTGGCAATGGAGCTTTTCGAAGCCCGGCGATCTCCTGCACCAACGAGACGTGCACCAGCACCGTCCTCCACGCCATGTATCAGCCTGCGAACCCGCCGCCGCCGCGAGCAGCGAACGAAAGAATCAGGGAAAAGCCCTCGAGCCAAAGCCGAATCGAGAGGAGGAGAGGGCAGCCGTACTGAGGGCGATGATGGAGAGGACGAAGGCAAAGGCGAGGAGCGGCCGGAGGACGGAAGACGACGGCGATCTCCCACGCTGCCGCCGCCAGCGTGGCTCCTCCTCCGGCCATGGTGCCGCGGCGGCGCTTCGTCGGCGGAAGGGGACTATGCGCGTGGGAGGCGGCGCCGGACTTGAGCGCCATGCGTGGAGGGCCTCGCCGTGGCAGGGGCAGGAGGACCGCCGGCGGAGGAGCTCCTCCTGCTTCTCCGCGCCGCCGACTGAGGGGTAAAGATGGAAACGGTATCGGCCGGTGTACTACGACGTCAAACATTTTGACTCTTTTTGAAATGAGCTACAGCGACAAACAAAACGAAACGGAGGGAGTAGTACGTAAGAAAACGCTCACTTGCAAGCTGGAGTACAGTGTAGTAGGGAATTTTTGTGGGGTTGGTAAAATGCACCTCAATAGGAAAGGCATTCTGTCATCTAACGGCCTAACGATGAGAGATGAAAGCTAGGAGAAACAAGGTCCACTAAACTTCCTCCAAACTCCCAACTTTCCATCACATCATATCACATCCAAAACTTTCTTACTTAAATAAACTCCTAACTTTTTTTTCAAACTACCAACTTTCTCTAAACTTCTCTCCGATTTCAAGAACTAAACACAGCCCAAGTGAGATTAGAGATTGAGTTATAACGACTCGTATTGTTATGGCTAACATTTGAAGCGGTTTCCACAATAATGAGGCTCAAGGAATTGATGAGGAGACATACAAGTGGTGGAGCACATGGTTTAATTCATGCAAAGTAATTAACTTTTTTGGGACTTGACACGTGTGAACGAGTTTATATGTAGGTGATTTTAACAATGAGATGCTGCATTTTAAGCTGGACTTAATTTCAGTAGCCTCTTTTTTTTTTTCCAGAAAGTCAGACAGACAGACACCATGCGACAAGATTTTGTAATAATAGGTTTCACCTAACATGGGGCTAATCAGACATGGGCTCCATCCATTGTAGGTGCACGGGTATCCTGCTTAAATAATGCTAATGACGACGCTGGTCTCAAATAAACAAAATTAGCTATCGACTAAACGTAAAATGTCAAAAAAAGGCGACAACATAGCACCATTCTTCGGAAATTTACAATTGAAAAACCATAGATTTGACCCAACAAAGTCCATGAAAAAGGGGTTGTTTTAAGTTTTATCATCACCAATCAAAATTTGGGCATTGACCGGTCAAGACAGATATATAACTCCAGTCAACATAGGATTCTAGACAGAGGCACACCAGTTTAAATGAAGTCTCTGAACTTCTGAAGTCTGAAAGCCTGACTGACGGAATAAATGGACCAGGAAGGACCAAAGCAAAGCACACCATCTTGTGCAGCATCTGCCACCACAATTGAGAAACGTTTGCCACAGCATCAGCAAAAAGAAAGAAAGGGACCTTAGATGAAGCTCAAAGCCCTTTACAATACTAAAAATAATGTTTTTGAATCTGATCACTTATCACCAGTTAACATCACGGCCTCATGGCTGGTTCAAGAATCTACAGAATCACTCTTGAATCTGGTCATCTTTCACCAGTTAACATCATGGGTTCATGGTCGGTTAGAGATTGCAGAATCACTCCTACCAACAAACATGTCACGTTAGTCATTAGTTGCATACTTCCTAGTTGTCATGACACGCCGCCACTGCTCGTCCAGCCAGGAAAATCCACTAGGTGACAAGCTCTCATCAACTTGGACGGACAGACGGACAGTTCCACTTGCCATTGTCACCGTCCACCATGAGTGAAATCAGTACAGCACTACAGCTTAAACTTCGCACAATCCACTGCTCGATCAGCGCGATGAGGTTGTTCAAGCAGACCCGCACCAACCTGGTCGGCATGCTGTGTACGTTCTGCCTGACATATTTCAAAGTTTTGATCAAGTTGCAGAAGTCCACATAAAATTCCAGTTCTCTGGTGGGCATCCTGTTTCACACCAAATGAACTAACATCTCATCTAAAAAAAAGAGTCATTTTGATATTTCTTCCTCGTCATTTTCTGCTGACAAGAACTCAACCATTTGCATTCCCCTTCCAGCAACAGCAACCCAGTATTTCCTCTCTGCACTGAAAATACAACAATCGTGAGAGTTCAGAAGACAATTGATCATAAGGAAATCATATGCACACAGAAAAGCCTCACCGGTCATGTACAACATCCAAAGTTTCTGGCTCAGGTACGCTGATGATAGCATGGGAATACTCAGTGAATTTGCCAGATGACTCCATCTTCCAACATCTTACTCTTTGATCAAGGCCAGTAGAGAAAGCCCATATGCCATCCGTCCAGATGCCTACGACAAGCATGCAAATGCATAAGTTACTTCATCAAAGCAGGATTAAAGTGAAAGGGATAAGTTACTAAATTGGAACTAACAGTGACAGACCTTTAACTGCTGAACTGTGGGCAGAAGGAACCCTATGTTGACAAATAATTTTAACTGCACCATTGTCAGGTGAGTCTAGGCTTGTATTTATTGCGCAATCCTGAAGAGATCCTAATGTAAAACTGAAACAGTGAACAGCTTGATCATCCCCACCGCTTATGACACAGTAAGACATGCCAGGTGTCGAGTACGAGCAAGCCCTCATCTCTGAGACATGGAGGCAGTTGACGCCTGACTGGTGAACACCGGAGAATCTGTGCATTGGTGTCACTTCAGGTATATTACACGATTGCAAATTTGAGAATGCATAGTTCTGGTTTGTGGCATCAGTTTCTTCCACATTAGAAGTTTCAGATGTATTTTCAGTGGCATTTGGAGTATTCGGGATGCTCCCATCAGGGATCGATGTCTCTTTATTTATCTTTTTCAAAGAACGGCCCGGCAGTGTTCTCCACCTGCGCCGACCGCCTTGACTTCCTCTTCCTGTTCTGGGCCGCTTTTGGCAATCAATAACCATGTGTGGTTGAGTCTCTGATACTAGTTGCATAAATCCATGAATAGTATCTGTAAGGTCCCAGAAAGTAATGCTACCATCTGTAGATCCACTCACAACAATGTATGTATCTCCATGGTCTGCGGTGTCTGAAAACCAGAGTTAGAACTTCATTATACTGAAAATCATTATCAGACACCTTTCCCTCAAAACCTCCACCCCACACACCCACACAAAGAAAAAGTAAAAGCAAAACAAAAACAGAACTGGCCTTTGCAGTTGACACTAGCTGCAGCAATAATATGCTTGAGCACCAGAACTGGTGATCCCTGTGGAGCCAACAAGGCAACATCAAACCTGTACACAAAAGGAACAGCTGGTTATACAGCCAATAATACTACAAAATAGAAACTTCAGTTTACAAATTTATAGTGCATACCATAGCCTAGAAGGCAAAAGAAGAGCACGGAGCACGACTGTAGCGTCAGAGCAAGCAGCAACAACAAAACACACTGTCGAACTGACAAAAAAGGAAGCGGTTAAGATTATCCTTGTTATTTCAAGAGGATACAAAAGGATACGCTAGACCCTATGTTGTCAGCAGTGCACTAGTGTAGATTATCAAGTCTTACTTGGTGGAAGGATGTTCCAAAAGAAATGCTGTAACCGAAAGATAACGCCAGTCATTTTCCAGCTGATCCACAATAAACTGGTTGGGTTGCATCATAGAGGAATCCCCTTCCTCATTATTATTTTTTACATTGCCAGTTTTCAACCTATTGGTAAGCTTTGGAGGCATGTGGGTAGAAAGCCATTGAAATGTCATGGCTGAATCACCTTTCAAGCTTTGCTTGGAGTCTACATCTAAGCCACTAGAACAGATATGTCTATTTTCTGCAACCTTAGGCTGTAAAACCCAAGTAGTCAGGACTTGCTTTGATCCAACGGATATTAATAAGGAAATGTTATCCTTGTTTTTGACTAAAGTGTCATCAGAGTTGCCATTGGGGATGATGTTACATGATTTATCTAACGATGTGTAGCCCTTCTGCACGAAGCATGTCGCTCTCACAGCTGATCCACCAACATGCTCCCCCAGCAGCTTGGAGGAACACCATTTTCCAGCACTATTAATTGAGTTCCTGTAACAAACATCGAGACCAAAAGGTATCATTTAAATCCTTTCAAAAAATTATACCGTTTACAGAACACCTGAAATGAACAGCTATGCTTTTTCAACACTGCATAGAATAGAGAACCAGAAAGTTACATCGAGCCGTGCTAGATGCTTGTGTATCAAAGACAAATCATTACCCTGTAAGTCGCATGGTTCCATCTTCACATCCTGTTGCAATATACAGATTTGAGCTCTTCTCAGGATTTGAATAGCCTGCTGGATCTATGAAGCACAAAGAGTGCACTTCTCTTCCATGGAACTGCATATGGAAAACTTGAGGAAGCAATTTCTTGTCTTGACATGGTGCCCAGTGCCTATGAATGTGAATGTTATGATCCTGCTTGAAAACCAACAGGATCAATTTAACTATGTGAGCAAAAATATATAGCACCTCAGGTGACTCACTTTTATAATTTAATAATCCACACACAGTAAGGAGTATAGAGTGGTCAGCACACTAAGAGCCATATAAATGCAATCTAAACTTGCAAATACAGCACGACAAAGAGAGAACGAACCACAAGCAGGGGAAACACAAACCTTAACAAAGGCAAAACAATTCTGATACTCAGGGACCATGCCAAGATAATATGAATAAGGACGGCGCCACCCTCCACAGGATATTTGAAGCAGCTACAGAAGACGAAAATTCAGAATAACAGATTAAGTGAACTATTGGTTCTATGTTCTAATGTCCCAATTCATACAGCATGTACCTACTTACCTTTGTTTCATTTTCAAGGTCCCAAATGATAAAATCGGCAGAAGTGAAACCTATTGCATAGGTGCTAAGCAATTGCTTTTCTGAGGCATGAGGAGGAAAGATGGATTGAACGGTGCCCAACTCTTTTACTTGTCTCATTCCAAAAAATTCAATCTTTTGCACATTTCTGTCATACTTGAAAAAGCAAATGCAACCGTCTCCCCCTGTCTATAAAATGTTCAAGGATCAGTAGTGAATGCCAAGCTAAGTTCATGAACTCAATCAAAGGAATAACAAAAGCACTCTAAACGTACGGTGTGAATTTGAAGATGATCAGAAGTTGAGGTAATTATACGAACACTTGTGACACTAGAAATTCCATGAGCTCCTTTAAAACGATCACATGAAGGCATATTCTGTTGCGTCCCACAGCTCTCATGTTCTACCAGTACTTTAGGGAAATGAAAGGCAGTTATGTTACCCTTCTTATCACCAGCTACAAGGACCTGCATGGAATAAGAGAAACGTCACATGTCACAGTTGCATATGTTTTGTCCATGAAAACTATGTTCAAGTTATTTCATTCTTTCTGGCAGGGTCATAGCATTCTCTTCTACCAAACAGGCTACCAAATAATTTTTTTCCTTATTTGGCTCTTCTTTCTGCTTGGTATGAATCAGGCACTAGCATTCTAGCTACATAACACTATACAATCAACATTCCTACAACCATAACATTACCATCTGCTGCTCACACAATATTACATCAGTCAGCAATTCAGCATGTTTGACTTTTCCTTCAAAGAGAAGGTGGAAAGTTCTAAAATAGTTACCTCGTCCTGAGGAAACGCATCTAAGCACATGATTCTTGCCCCAAAGGAAGATTCAAACACAGCAATAAGAGGAACCTTCTGAGATGTAGTGATATCAAGGGTATTTGAAAAAAGGGCATTCCTTATGTCCCATAACTTAAGCACACCTCTAGGATCAGCTGTGAAAATGTGTCTGCAAAGGAGAAGGGAAATTGGCGAGAACAATGAATGCCTGCCGACTGAAGTGTTTAAGTTAAAAAAAAAAAGATCAGCCATTCCACAGACCTACATTCAAGAGATTTGCACCAGTATACTCCTAGTAGCTGCCTATCTTTTTCTGCTGGCCAGGTAAAAGATGAATTCACTTTAGGTCCAAGATCACAGGCAGTTAAATGGACAACAGTAACATTTCCACGTCCATCTCCAAGGGCAATGATATCATCCCTATTCAGTGAAATATCTGAGTGCATTACCATAACATCCATGCAAATAATCGGTGCCACCTCAGCAACTTGAGTAACCTTGGTCCATCTTACATTGTTGGAATTAGAGAGCTCAGCATGATGCAGATATCCATTGTTTGTGGCAACATAGAGATCATTTTCTTTTACAAAGTGTAGGTATCGTACATACTCACTTTTGCTGTGATGAACCAAACAAATAATTACTTTCACTGGCACGCTACAAAACTACAGAAAATAGAGATAACATGTAGATTATGACAAATCACAGAAACACCATACCTGTCCATGGGCCCATACTGTCCTGACACTGTAGGGGATGATATTGAAAAGACCTCAGAATCATAATTGACATCGTCTGAGACCACCTTGTCTTCCATTTTGTCATGACAAGATGAGTTATAAAGATGGTGCACTTTGATGGCTGAATCAAACCCAGCAGTGGCAAGCAGTAGTGTGCTTGGATCATATAAACACCGCCATATTCCTCGGCCGCTGTAACATGGAAGCAGCACCGCAAATTTAAGTCATCCTAACGGAGACATTTCTTCCCGTCCAAATTGTTAAACTCCAGCTAACAATCTAACTAAGTGCTCTACCCAACTTACATGTGTTCCCTGAACTTCTTGATTAGCTTTCCGTCCATAGCCCAGATGCAACAAGAACAATCCTCGCCGACTGTAATAACTAACTAAAAGGCCGGTTCAGTTGGAAACATCAAGATAAGCTCAGCTAGAAACTTAAACTATATTCAAGTTACAAAAAAAAAAGTTTGGTCAACTTACAGAATTAGATACATAGCAATCCCATATTCTAGCACTATGCCCAAAAAGTGTGAGTTTCGGTATAATCTGAACATCATTTTGTCCATCTGCCTTATTGACAAAGTTCTGTGACTGAGAACTCAACATCCAGATGCGAGCACTGCCATAACAACGAAGCTAGGTAGATGATACAAGTAATACGGAAGACAGAAGCGTCGAAACAAAAAAATGTTCCAGAAGCCCGATAAGTAAGCAAAGAAAATCCAGTGTAAAGAATGCAGAGGGAAGTGAGGGAAAATGAACCAACCTACGGTCATCGGAAACAGACATGAACTTTGATCCATCAGAGGACCAAGCTATTCTAAATATTGAACCTTCATGTTCCTTTAACCTTCCAAGATGAATTGTTATATATTGCTTATCACTAATATGCATATTCTCATAGTCCTCTACACCGAGAGTGTTGCTCTTATATGAGCATAACAAGGATTTTTCCAGAGCTCGGGGTACAATTTTCCAAATAAGAATCTGCGAAATAAAGTTACTACTCAGAGCGAATTTCTATATAATAAAACTCTCCCTAAACCAAAGAGTTCTTTTTATCTCAAGCTTTACTTGGCGTAGAGTGGAGCTGAAAGAGAAACAGCTCAGAGCCTGCAAAAACATACCTCATTTAAAATTGTTCCAGAAGCCACGAGAAGAGATTCAAGAGAGTTTCCCCACATTCTCATCGAATACAGTAGGCACTTCTCTGCATCCGGAAAACAATACCAGAATCAAATGTCAACCGAGCTTTGAGCACACAGAAGATACCATATCTAGTAAGGACAAACGGAACACCGAGATGCTCAATTGCTCATCTAACCTGGCGATTTCACTCGGGCATGCAACACACGCTGGCTCAAATCCCATAATGCCACTGAATTGTCACTCAAACCGATCGCGAGCAGCCCATCAGCCTGCTCCCAGATCAAATTAACCACCATTAAGTAAATAGTGGTTTTCATCACAGAGGCAAGTAGCTAAGAGCCTTGGAGAGAGAGAGCTAAGCTTGATACCTCCAGGAAGCAGGCGTCCAGCACCCAGTGATCAAATCCGGGGAGCCTCTGCTCCAACTCCAACCGCACGCCGCACGCTTCGCCATCCTCGAAGTCGGCGCGAATCCTGAAAATCTTCACCCTCCTCTCACCGAACACCAACACGGTGACATCGCCAGGAGACGGGCCGTCCGGGCAGCGGGGCTGGATGCCGTGGACGCGGACGCCGTCGAACACTTGGAAGGAGGCGACAAGCCTGGCGGCGTCGACGTCGTAGACGAGCAGCTCCGATCCGGTGCCTGCAGCAGCAACGCGAGCAGCACATCACCCACCCATTCAGTGATGGAAACACGCACGGAGAAAGGAGGTGGAGGTGATACCGGCGAGGAGAAGAGGGCGGGGGGAGGAGGGGAGGAAGGAGAGCGCGGAGACGTCGCCGAGGTAGGAGCCCGGCCGCAGGTGGTCGCCGGCGGCCATGGGGAGGAGGAGGAGGAGCCGAGCTTGGAGTAGGGTTTTTTTTGGGGGTTTAGGCCATGGCCCGCTTGGGCTTTGGGCTTTGATCGAGAGAAGAGATTCCGGTTGGGTTCTGTGAAACGGTGAGCTTCTACAGTTGCATTTGCATAGCAGATGTTTCTCTTCATTCTCTCTTATCTATACTACTATATCTGTTTAAATCGTTTTTTTATTTTTCTTTAAATCAAACTTCTATAGTTTTTGATCAAGTTTATATAACAATATAACAATATTTTAAACATAAAACAAAGAAACTATTAAAATATATTCGATATTAGATTTAATAAAACTAATTTGGTACTATAATTGTTGCTATTTTATTTTATAAACTTGGTCAAACTTTCAAGTTTGATTTTTAAAAAATCAAAGCGGGTAGTATGCTTCGTTGCTTGCAAGTTATTTTGCTCTTGCCAGATTTCTTCCTGAAAATCCCAAGGAATTTACAATTTTTCCAGAGGCGAGATTGAATCTAAACTGGTGGGGTTCCAGAAATCTTCATCAAACTTCAAAGCCGGTTCAAAAATGCCACCGAAAAACGCACCCTTTGATGTTGTACTCGAGCCTTGAGATTGTGAAAGCAAGCGGTGCAGCCGTGCAGTGTAGGTAAGAAAAATCAATATCACTATAATGCTGTGTAGGTAAGAATATTTTCAAATGCAATGTCGTACAACCAAAACTATAATGCTGTGGATATATCTTCAAGCTGCAAAATCACAAATCTGGCTATCTGATCATTCTAGTATATGACTAAGGCAACAGTACAAAATTTTAGATGAAACTTCCACAAAGAGAAGGTATCTTCAAAATCACAACAGGGATTTCTGACTCAGTTTTTGCCAGTTTTTGCATCTAGCTTCTTTTCAGCTTCACTGATAATCTCTAGTTGTTCCAAAAAACTGGTCAGTTTTCTCATGTCCTCCTGGACATTATGTGGAGCCTTCTCTTTATAACCGGAAGCTTCCATTTTCTGTGATAGGGCATGTTGCAGCCTGCGTGCATGAGTAATTGAAAGTGTTACTGCTAGCGCAGGGTACCAGTGAAACATAGGCAAAACGTCCTTAAAGATATTTTGAGCTAACATAAGCACGCTTACTTTTGAATTTCTTCTCTCTTTTTCCTTAGCTTTTCAAGCTCAACTTCTGCATTGAGAGCTCCTTGGAGTTGGAGGTATACAGATAAACTTTGTTCACAACAGCTGTTGCACAGTCAGGTGGTGTTTCATCACTCTCTATCAGGATCTGAATAAAATTTGAAATATCAGGTCAACACTCCATTCCAGGTTTCAGTATGAATTTTGATCCAGATAATTTTGCTAATACAAAGAAAAAAAGGAATGCACACATAATTGTACAGAAATTTAAGGCAGCACCTTTAGAGATGATATAGAAGAAAGAGTCACAACTAGAGACTGATAACATTGAACAATGGCAGCAATCTCTTGGCCTCGGCAAAGCGCAAAAGCAGGCCGTCTGGTCATGGAAAAATCAGCAAAAGAAAAAAGTTAACTATCAAACAAAATGAATCAATCAATCAATCAAGTAACCAGACATCATGGACATTACAGGAATAACATAAGTTAAGATAGATGATTATACACGCACCTCTCGTTTGTATCAGTTGGTGGCTTCAGAGATCTTAGTTTGTTGACAGTATCCAAGGCAATATCTATTTGATTTTCAAGTTTATCATCTGCCCATTCCTGTCATAACGGAAGATTATGTTTCATTGGTAAAAGTGTGCTATTATATATTGGCTCAATTATATTTCTAAATACAAATTATGTCTTCTTTTTAAGATAAATTTACTACCTTAACAAGGGATGGGTACTCTGATACCATAATGGAATCTTTCTGACAAGAATCTTTAGGCTGAGGAAGACGCTGCCAGAGCTCTTCAGTTACACAAGGCATGAATGGGTGGAGCAAGCGCAAGCCGGTATCTAAGCAAACCCATAAGGCATCTCTAGAGGCAGCTCTTGCTGATTCGAGCTCTTGAGAGTCATTGAAGAAGTAAGGCTTTATAGCTTCTATAAATACATCACACAGTTGGTACTGCCACCATGAATATATAGCAGAAGTAGCATCAGAAAATTTATATGCTTCTAACGAGGTGACAGATTTGCCAATAGCCTTGTTAAGCACTGACAATATCCATTTGCATATTGGTGGCATTATAGTTACAGAAATAGTTGCAGGGGGAGTGTAATGATCGCCAAGCTTGCCCATTGCAAAACGAATGGCGTTCCATAATTTGTTGCACCATTGCCGATATCCAACAACTCGTTTGATATCCAGGTTTATCTTGTCAGACTGTGGACAAGAGATATCATTAGAAGATGAATTGCAAGCATAACATGACAGAAACACAAATGGATGTGACTACAACCTGAGAAGTGTAAGAAACCAGTGCAAAACGGAGGGCATCAGTACCACATTCAGCAATGCCATCAGGAAAATCTTTCTTCTTCCCATCGCTTGCAATGTTCAATTCATTTGGATCCAGATTGCCTTCTTCCAAACGTTTGAGGAGACCTTCCAGTGGAATACCATTTATCACATCAACGGGATCAATGACATTACCAAGCGACTTAGACATTTTGCATCCATGAGCATCCCGGATCATAGGGTGCAAATAAACCTGAGCAACAGAGCAGAGCCACAGTTTAAGCATATGTGTTCAACAAGAATCCATGACTTACCAATGTAAGTTATACTTCTAATTGCAGCTAAACATGTCTTAGGTTACTAAATAATTCAAAATATAAATGTTAAAGACGGGGACAAAAGGTAATGTGTTCATCTATTAGGATAGTTCCCAGTCAACAATGTATCATGCCCAGTCGAAGTAGGATGCAGACAAAAGTGTAAAAAATGTTCAAAATTAACAAGCTAGAGTCCATTCAGATGAAATTAGTGTGACCTATTGAAACAAATGGTAGAACAGAAAATAATGACGTTTACTACTACTCCATTTTAACATCCACAGCTAGCAAAATTGAAGATAGATTTCTTCATGTCTGAATTTTGATCAGAGTTACACTGTAGTATTAAAGCATAGTTTCAAACGGCTATAAAAGATAATGATATCAATTGGTTAATGTGTGCAAAAAATGGATGAAATGTATAGGTTGCACTACTAAAATGGTATAATACAGTTTTAATGGCATAGAAAGCACAGTTGTGCTAATCGTCATTACCTTCTGAAATGGCACATCACCACCAAGTTGCATCCCCATCATCACCATCCGCGCTACCCAAAAGAAGAGAATATCATGTCCAGTTTCCAGCACTGAACCAGGGTAGAAAGCTTTAACATCAGCTGTATCATCTGGCCAACCAAGTACGGTTAATGGGAAAAGACCAGATGAAAACCATGTGTCCAACACATCAGGATCTTGATGTAACTCGAATTTCTTCCCAGGATACTTTTGATGTGCCTCCAGGTTTGCTTCGCTTTCGTTTCTAGCAACAACCCAACGGTCATTATCAGAACCCAGAATGTTCTCTTGATCATCTTCTAGTACAACATACCAAGCAGGCACACGATGTCCCCACCAAAGCTGCCTTGAAACACACCAATCACGTATATTTGCAAGCCATCTGTAAGGACATAACAATGAATGGATCATTTTCTTCTGATTTCATTACTTTGACATGATGTCATTTGCAATAGATGGCATAATTCTCAAGAGACAAACGAGAAGGTGATAGACATACCTATACCAGTCCTGCTCATACTGTTGTGGAATAATTTCAATTCTTTTGGACCTTACAGCATCAATACCTGCTTTTGCCATGGTATTGCAATTAACAAACCATTGGGGTTTTATCATAGGCTCCACCACGTCGTTAGTTCTTGAACAAACACCCAAACACATTTCGTTCTTTTTTGTCTCCTTGTACAAGCCCTTATATTACAGACAAAAAGGGGGTAAGTATAAAGCTCCAACAGTACTTGAACAAAATCCATATCAAACCAAATGAAAAAAAGAAGGCACAAACAGAAAATAAATTGGTGAAAGTACCAGATTACATCAATAATTGAATGCTACTTTCCACGTCATTATTACCCAACCATAAATGCATTAACCAAATGCGGGCTCCGAGATTTAATAGAACCAGTGATGTCGACAGAAGCCAATACATCATATTTCTCAGAAAAGTAATGCTATGCTAAGAAGCTCATTAATAGAAAATGAGAGAGGAGGGATAGAAGAATGTCGAGGGTAGGAATCCTTCATGCTATATTGCACTACCTCCTTATCGCCTACACTAACCTTCATGGTATGTTCACAATTTTGTATTTTTCACTCTGATACAATTTTGCAATGATGCATAAATCCATAACAAACCAGCAGTAATCCAGAAACAACGTTTAGAGACTATGGATCACAAGACGGTGTGATAGGATGATTAAGCAAATCTAGAAGTACCTTTGCCTTCAGTGCCTCAATAACAGCAACTCGAGCAGTGAATCTTGGCATTCCTTCAAATTGTGCACCTCCATAGTTGTTTATTTTTCCATCATCTGTGAAGATATTGATGAACTCAAGGCTGCGTCGCTTTCCAACCTCAAAATCATTTGGATCATGGGCAGGTGTAATCTGCATAAAAGACCAGCAAACGATAATTGAAGTCTATGCAGAAGATCCAAGTAGATGAAATCAAATAGAGATAGTCAAGTACTCAGAATCAGCTCCTACCTTGACAGCCCCAGTACCGAAAGTGGGATCCACTAACTCAGCATCGCAGATTATTTTGAGCTTTCGGCCATTGAAGGGATGAATTGCATACCTACCATGCAGATGCTTGTATCTATTATCCTCAGGGTGAACAGAAATTGTTGTATCACCAAGCATTGTTTCGATTCTTGTTGTTGCGACAATGATCTCACCCAATCCTTCCTCAAGTGGATATGCAAAAGAGATCAACACGCCGAATTGTACAGTTGTATTATAACCAGGAACCTTTAACATGGTTTCTTCTTTAATATCTAGATAATCAACCTGAAAAAAATAGAAATTTCAAACAGACATCGATTTTAGTTATATGTGCAACCAAATCCGCATAACAGACAATTAAAAGTCTCAATAACCTCTACGTCAGAAATTGCTGTTCGAAGAGTGCAGTCCCAATTCACGAGGCGATAATCCCTCTAGTGTATAGAAGCATATCATCCATAACAGGGGAAAAAAACTAAGATGGCAATCAAAAACCAAAATCAACTGTACAGAAGCAAACAGGTAAAACATAACTGTACAATCAATAAAAGGAACAAATGTTCAACTCTAAAAACAAAATAAGGCGATGAAACTGACCTATATATCAGGCCTTGTTTGTACAACCTCACAAAAGCTTCAGTTACAGCTTTCGATCTTGGTTTATCCATTGTAAAACACTGTTGCGAAGGTAGAGAGGAAGTTGCTATTCAGAACTAAACTATACAAATAATACATTGCTCATACTATCTCCTAACGACAGAAAATAAGATATGTACCTCGCGGGACCAATCAAGTGAGGCCCCAAGCCTACGTAGTTGATTCAATATGGTACCCCCATATTCATCTTTCCATTTGAGAACCTGTCCAGAAGATGATAGATAAAACAGAATAAACAAGAGAAAGGATAAATGGGGAATGAAGCTAATCAAATAAAACACACAAGACTTTCAATGCATCATATATGACAATGTGCTCGCCAAAATTTTCATAACAACATAGAACATTATATCCATTTGTATATTCATATGCTAATGGTGATAAATTGTTCGTTTATAATAAAAAGAATATAGGGAGTTAACAGGCATAAACTTTTGTTCAGGAAAAAATAGTGCTTACTTCAGATACCAATTCTTCACGCCCTATGTCATGCCTCGTCAATTTCTTTTCACGCATAAGCTTCTTCTCCACTACAACCTGATACAGGACAGATTATTAATTGGCATTTACTGTTTCAAAACAAAGGAAAGGAAAAAAAATGGAGTTAAGCAATCCAGCAACGTGAGATTAAATAGAATAAATTTAATAGGTAAAAAAGATTATTGGTTTAGAGGCAAAAAAAAAGACAGGGTGAATAAAATTGAGCAACATATGTTGACAATTTATTTTGAAAAACAAAAAAAAAATCTTACAAAAAGGTCAGCATTTCCTATGGATCTTTTGAAGCATTTGCCCATTGGTGACTGAACGATTGGGTAGTAAGCATGACAGAATAATACCAACGAAGATATATCAACTAAACTATATTATCTGCAGATGAGTGTTTCATAAGATAAATTCAGATGATGGTGAACCATTGAACCAAATCCAAGATGCAGACCTGTGTAGCAATGCCGGCATGGTCGACTCCTGGAACCCACAGAGCATTATAACCTGACATCCTTCGCCAGCGTATAATGGCATCCTGCATTGATTAAATGCATGGCAGTTATAATCATTATCTTATGTCTAGCCAACATCTACAACGTTACAATGGATATATGCTTCCGCAAGAATAATGATGACTACCTCTATAGCCACTGTAAGTGCATGGCCTATATGAAGTGCTCCGGTGACATTTGGAGGTGGCAAAACCTGAAAGGAAATAATTTAGCCGCTTGGCAGCACATCAACGCATCTGGAATAATCTGTTGTATGTAGAAAAGACTATATTGATTCCATGAAAAGCAGCTCACTAAATCAACTCACGTAATATCTAGTGCAAACTTCAAAGTATGAGCCACAGGATCTGCCCCAAAATATCCTGACGATTCCCACCAGGCATACCATCTGCATTAAAATGGGGAAATACAAACGCTTGCAATTCAATTAGGCCTTTCTTACTCTTTGAGTTATAAGATAGAGAAAGACAATGTAGCATCTCACGATTTCTCAACAGCAGCTGGGCTATACTGCTTGGCCATTTGAGATGCAAGAAATTTCTTCTGCCCATGAGGAGTGTCTGGATCAATGAAATCCTCAGGATTCTCATCCTCAACAGCTTTCTTCCTTTGCTTCTTCTCACTTTTTTTAGGACCATCTGAAGCTGCTTGTGCCTACAGAAAAGCCAATCAGAATGAAAATAGAAAAAATCCATGTCCACCGAGCATCTCACTAAGTACCTATCTGGTTTACATTCAGTAACATAGAAAATCAATAATTATGTTTCAACCTGGAGCCTAGCTGCCTCCTTTGCCTTTGCCTTTGCCTTGAGCTTTTTTTCCTCTTTCTCTTTTGCCTGTGTGAAGAACAGTTCACAGATCAGTGACTTTCGACATGTGCAATAGTAAACATTTTGTGTTTTGTCATTGTGAAAATCAATGACATTTTGACCATCTGAAGCCAGCTGGTGGTAGAGTAGTAATCTAGGCAACATGCAGAACAATCATCTAGCTCTCAACTCTGAATAAAGCATTATGAACAAACTCTGAATAATGTTATGAGCAATTCTGCCAATTCACCGTTGGTCAGATACAGATACAGGTCGACAAGAAGGACAAGGCCGGGCACCATTTGATCGATGGTCGTCGGTCGAGGTGCTGTGTTACACGCGAGGCCGAGGTCCCAGACCATGGCAGTCCTCCCCGTCCCCGATGCGCGCATAAACGCGTCCCAGCGGCGAACGAGCGAGACGGCGGCGCGGGATCAGGCAGGAGGTGGATGGGACCGCGGAGGGGAACACGTCGGGAGGCGACGCCTTTGGGTTTGCGGCGGAGGTGGCGCCGGCCGCCGGTAAGATGAGAGAAGAGGATCTGAGCCGAATGAGTCGATACCTATGAGCGAGACTCCTCCATCCTCACCATATCGCGCTGCATTGGAGCCGAGCGGAGATAGCCGTCCGATCCCCACGTCGTCCATCTGGAGCGGGTCTGCACAGGAGTAGCCGGTATGCAACAAATTTTTTTCCCTTCCCAGGCCGCTTGCGTGTACGAAAACCCCCAAATTTTCTTCCCAGAAAGAAACCCGATGGCGTCGCCGCCGGCGGCCGCGCCGCCTGAGTGGGTTGTATTGGACCGCTTACCGCTCACCTCCATCGACCTCCCTAAGGACGGCATCTCCCTCTCGCTCGTCGCAACCCCGCGCATCTCGCAGCTCCTCGTGTCCCCTTCGCTCGGCCTCGCCTCAGGCAGCGTCCTCGCCGCTGACCCCTCCGGCATCCTTCTCCTTTCCAGCTCCGATCCGTTTCTTGCCGACAGCAAGTCCTACGTTCTCTGGGACGCAGTCTACAAGATTTCCTTTCCCGTCCCCGCCACCCCCACCGAGACAGGCGCCGCCACTGGCCTCGTCGTGGTTCCCGGAGGATCCGACCACATCTACATCATGGTCGCGGAGCTCTCGATCCGTGGCAGCGACGTCATCCTGCGCTGCTTCTCCACAGACCCTGCCAAGTGGATCCACAAGATTCTACAACAACCCCCTCAGTATAAGCTCCTGTGGTGTTGGTGTAGTGACTATGCTCTCTCTCACCAGGGGAGGCTCTGGTGGGTAGATCTCCTGCAGGGCCTCGTTGCTTGCGATCCCTTCTCTGACAATCCAGAGCTTCACTTCGTGCCGCTCCCAAGCTGTTGCCGCAACCCCAATGTGCAGCAGAGCTGTCGCATGGGTCTGAGTGACAATCGCCGTGTGGGTCTCAGCCGTGGGAAGCTGCGGTTGGTGGTGCTAAGCCACGCCTCTAACTCTAAGTCCAGGATCAGATTATGGACATTGGCTGATTCTGAGGCTGGCCATTGGACTTTGGACTTCGATTTGTCCAGTCCTGTATTTGATGACATCTGGACTGACTTGTGTGATTGGAAGATTGCCTTCTTCCACCCCAGCAAACCACACGTGGTCTACTTCTCCCAGAAGCAGCATCTAGTTGCCGTGGACCTGCAGATGGTTAAGGTTTCAGAGGAAGATGGTGTTGAGCCTTGCAGCAGCAGCCATGTTCTTGCTTGGGAGCTCTCACCGTCCCTAAGAACCACTTTGTTAGGTTTGCATTTCGTTTAATTCTAATTAAGTACATATTGTATGTACCGAGGTTTAATTCTAATTAAGTACATAGGATACCTGACAGGATCACTGGGTTTCGTGAAATCTGACAAAATTCGATAAATACCAGATGAATCTGGAAAACCAAGTTTTGAATTCAAATGCTCGGTTTGAGTACTACAAACCGAGCGGTTTAATCAATTTTTCAATCAAAATTCCCGAAACTCCAACGATAAAAGACTTGTGTGGAATGAATGAAATCTCGATTGGATTTTGTTAGTCTTGGACAGAACAGGGCAGCTCTAGATATTGTACTAAGTTGCAGTGCAAGCTGTTTTTCTTTGTTTGCCTTTAGATATATTTATAGTACAAGTTCAGTTGGTTTCTAAACTAACCTTGCTGCTGCTGTTGTCTAGACCTTACTGATAAAGAAAAGAACTGATTACTACTTCTAGCAGGTCTATAGCTTACTGAGTAAGGGAAAAAAGGACTTGACTTACTAGCATCACCCTTATTGAAGAAGGGAAAGTTGTACTGACCTATACTATGCTTACTATGCTTACTAGCTAAAGAAGAACTAGACCGTGTTTAGTTCCATGCCAAATTTTTTTTTGACGTATACGGACATACATTTGAAGTATTAAACGTAGTCTAATAACAAAACAAATTACATAATCCGCCTGACAAATTTATTAAGCCTAATTAATTCGTCATTAGCAAATGTTTACTGTAGCACCACATTGTCAAATCATGGCGTAATTAGGCTCAAAAGATTCGTCTCGCAATTTATATGCAAACTGTGCAATTGGTTTTTTTTTCGTCCACATTTAATGCTACATGCATGTGTCCAAACATTTGATGTGATGGAATTTTTGGAAGTTTGAAGGGAACTAAACACAGCCCTACTACTACTTTACAGTACTTATTGAGAGATTATATGTTACAGTTTTACTGGGAAACCGATCCATGTGAGTGAGAAACTTAATTTTAAATTTCCTTTGGCTAATTGTTTTACAATTGATGTTGTTCATATGCTGCAACAAGATGCGTGAGACATTAGGAATGACTTTCCCATTGACATCTTTATGTTTGTTTTAAGTGGCAGGTCCATCGCCAGCACAAGATACAAATTCCACCTCCCATTTTGATAGTGTTGCCAATTCTTTCCTTGAGGCATACAGCTCTGCACTAGTTGACATGGAGTTTCACCAGTTAGCAACAACTGCACTTGCATCGCTTAACAAAGAAAAGAAGAGAACGGAGGTAATTGCACCCTATCTATATATTATTTGAAAGTTGATATGTTGAACCTGCAACGTGATTCTATAGTTTTTGTTAATACCAAACATTTTGGCAGGAAAACAAGTTCAAGCTATCTGAACGCCTTCTTCTGCAAACCTTTCTGGACCAAACTGAAACAAGCTTGAAGAAATATGCCCATCTGAACTTCTATGCTGGCACTGGCTCTGAAAAAGTTCTAGTATTTGCTGAGTTTCACACAGACGCCGTGGGTGACAATGAGCCCGATGAGTGGGGCTTATCTTCATGCAAACTGTTAAGAAAGAATTATCAAGGTAATACTTTTATCTTCAAAAATTGTTTTACAGGTCTGAGCGTTTCTTCCATAAAAGAGAAAACCTTATTTTCCATTAATGGTGGGTTGTGCCATGACTAGGGGGAGATATTGGGGAAATGTGAGGCGGTTATACATCCTGTGTTGGTAACTTGGTATGGCCGTAGAAGAATCAGAGACTATTTGATTGCATGTGTTTTTTTGTCCACCGTTACTTAGTCCCTGTTTCATAAAGAAACTCTGGACAATATTAGAACTCAGCATTGCCTAAGCTCATGGAATTACTCTTTGGATTGTACCCTGGGCCTCAAATGTTTAGTTTGGCTATCAGATTTGTGCTGGGTCTGACTTCCATTGGACATTGGTCAATGTTAAGATATGAGAAGTAAATGACAAAGTAATTATGTATATACTGTATTAGGTACTGATAGCTGCAAAATCGTGTTCTAATTACTGAATAACATTCTATGTTTCATCCAATATTTTAGCCACAATTTGGAAGATAGTTTGCACTTTAATTATCAGAGAACTGTCCAAATTATGGATCACGCTGAAGACATTGTTTGAATGAGTGCAATAATGTTACCTATTGTTTCATGCTGCACCTTTTTTGCCCTTTTGCTGCCAACCAAACACCTTCAATTGCTTTGAATGGTAGCCATCATGTTCAACATGATGTGCTGAAATTGTTAAGTGTAGGTCGGTGATAAGTTATCATTCAATTTGGTTATGTTTCTTTCACATATCGGTAAGAAACCCTTCGCCACAACCCAAACAACCTTCAGTTGCCTTGAATCTGGGCTAGAGTATATTGACATGACCTGCTGAAATTGTTAGGCGCATGGAAAATATTTTGTGATAAAACTTGTCATTTATACTTTGGTTATGTTTCTTTCACATGTTGGTATCTGTCCACATGCTGTGGCTAGAACTGAATCAAGCATTGCCAAATTCAATTGTTAAGGGTTAGCTTACTGTTCTGGTCTGACTTTTGTCATTACTCATGACAGACCTGAGTTTGCTTCTATTTTTTCACATCATTTCCTTCAAAGGATTTTTTTTTTATTTGAGATTTTGAGATTAGATGCCCCAGCTGATGGGTTTCTGCCCTGATTCAACTTTTGCTCTTGTTTGAGATCTCATTTTGTGGGAGGTTATTATTAAAAAGGCATGTTTTGTTTCTTTTTCAGTGAATTCTGATGTTACACAAAGAGCTAACGAATGACTTTTTTATTTAAAGTTGGGCATGCTGGTAGGCTTGGAGCATTGCATAGGTTTAATTTCTGGATGTATATTTTTGGGGGGTTAGTAGTGGATTCATCTTTTATATTTTTGTAGGTGGCCTATATGGTGAAGATGCTGATCGGCGACTAAGCATGAGGGCAAATAAGAGGAAGAAATCTATTTATTGTTTTGCATGTGCTGCTGAAATGTTGCATCCCATCAATGGCTTTGATGGTGGTTATGCTGGTATGAGCGTAACCAGGGGCGTGGGTGCTGGGGACTCTCAAGCAGGAGGAGGAGAGAGGAGGAGAAGTGAGAGGAGAGAAGTGAGGGGGAAGAGTGTAACACCTGCGCACCCACTGACTGAACCAGAGGAGTTGAAGCAGAGTAAAACAGAGCAAGGCGGCAAGAAGAAATACGCTTTCAGCTTTAGAAAACATAATATGTTTAGATGAATGACTTGTGGGGCTAGAGGCCAGCTGTATGGCGAGGGAGGTTAAAAACCCCGTGATACTATATCTGTTCGACAATTACTTCTCTGTTTCATATTATTAATCGTTTGAATTTTTGAGATTGAAAGTTTCATTAAATTTGAGATTGAATATATTTTGATACAATGTTTGTTTTGCATTGAAAGTATTACTATATTTTTTCTATAAATTTAGTCAAACTTTAACAACCATGACTAAGAAATTTATAATATGAACGGAGGGGAGTACAATGTATAATCTCTTCTTAACCTTAAAGGTGGGATCCACTGAACAAACACATATTTACTCAAGATTGAAAGTGTGCATGCATGTTGTAAAACCATGATTTTTTTTATTCTTATGATCTAGACTAAAACTTAAGGTTGCCCATAGCACTATTTTCTACATAACTTATCTCTCAGTGTATAAAGGTATAACAAAAATTAGTGCTTTATTACTTAAGGTTAGTTTTCATTAGTACATTCTGCCCTAACCTCCGATCGCATGTGAGAGCCGCCCATGCTCAATTTTTTTCTTTTTTTTTTAATTTTTTCACCGTGGGTAACTTCTTATTCATATGTGATTCACCGCATGATTAGATGGAACATGACGTATTGTAACAAAATTACCGTCCTAGCTATTATTATTTCTTTTGGCTTTTCAAAGTTTCAAACTGAGTATATTTTACAGCACCTAAACACACTTGGCAGATCACTGTTGCTCGTATTTTAGGTGAGGACCATCTAGCATTACAAATTTAGAGGGACGGTATTGTCAAATTTGATATTTTGGGACGGAGCTAGCATATAGCAACTGAGCTCTAACATAAATTCATCTGAACCTCCACTTTTCCGCGAGCATGGAAGAAAAAGGATTTTAGATTTACTTCAAGCAAAACAGCAAATGAAACACTACATCAATATAGCTCGTGGGCTCATGCCAACTATCCGCTCTAGTCTCTAGATCTGGCTGTCAAGTGTATAATTTGTAAAAAAAAATCCATTTATATTTAATAAATAACAATAAAACAACAAAATGGCATCAACATCACGCCAAAGACAATATTGGGTCCACAAGTAGCATATACGAGGGGCCTTGCATAATTTTCAGAGCATGTATAGTGGTAGGATGCTTTACTAGTTCATACAGCTCCCAAACCATCAAAATGATGTACTAATAGATTACATGAAAACATAAATATCTGTGATTCATAAGATTCCCTGTACTAAATAGTCTTCGGCATAATGACCTCCTTTGTAGGTACTTCCTGTGGGGTGCTTAATCTTTTCATCACATGCGTAGCAATTTTTTTCATCATAACGCTCCTCTCGCAAAAAACATCCATTGAGCAGCACATTCCTCAAACCACCTACGATACAAACTTTATAAGCATCTCAAAGGTAAACTACAAAATGTTTATACACCAGTATTCAACAAGACAACTAATAGAAAGCAAGCACAACCATTCATATTGAGCACTCCACAAAAACTTGTTACCAGTGATATTGCCATCCTGAGAGAGAAAACAGTAAAGTACATATGCTACCTTTACTGGTACATCGGTGACACCACCTATGTGCATGAATGTTGGGACCCAATCTGCTATTCTACTCCTGCTTTTGTCCATTGTTTCATGTTAACCTAACTACCCCACCAATCTCTTCTACTTATTGTCAGAACATTGACATAGCCTCCAAAACACACATTTGAACATTAAGTATAAATAATTTTCTAGAACATAGTGAATCAACTAGTAACATTTTCATGTGACAGAGGAAAACACTTTGCACATAACATTTGAAGAGTTTCCTTAAAAATTCCAAACACATTTATGGGATTATACATTTCATTGAAGAGTGTAACTTCACCATGTGCTGAGTGAATATGGAACCATCATAATTTGCCTAAATCAACAATAAAAGATGTGCAAACACAGGTTTACTTTTTCACATATACACGCACAAGGGAAACTAGTAAAAGAAACAATGCGCCTTTTATGATTTCTGCTCAACCAATCATGAAAGAAGAGAAACACATGTGTTTGTGTGTATAAATATATATAAGAGAGGAGCATACCAAGACAGTTGCCATCAATAATACAGCAGGCAGTGGTCGTATATCCACTATATTGATCGAAAACATTGTTGATTAAAGCCAATTCAGCGAAGAAGAGCTCCTCTGAATTTGTTGTCACATTCCTTGCCTTAAAATTAATGTGCACATGGCAAACACCTCCATCACAAAAATTGCATACATCATGCAAGAGCACACTCGTAAATTCATAGCAATCTTCCTGTGGATGCAGAGGATAAAAAAACTTGGATCAAGAGTGGAGAATGCATAAAGAGTGTTTGTGTTTTGGGCAGGAGGAGGGCATTTACAGTAGTAGAAAAGCTTACCGGGTTGTTTTCATTGTACCAAGCCAAGGCCATGTTAGCTCTTTTCTTGTTCAACCGGTTATAGTATGGAACCCTCTCTTCTTCTGTGAAATTCCATAGTTTTAAAACAATGGACTCTATTTCAGCATCGTTTATAGTACCTTCCACTGTTTTTTTAACAGATATCCTGCACAATAGCATTCATTTCTGAGCTACGCCCATCTTATTTCAACGGAAGGCAGCTAATGCTAGAAATATAGGCAACATCCTAGTTGGGTGTGCATTATTTGCAAACTCAGCCTATGAAGATCGTTCTTTTTCTTAGAAAGTAGTAAACCCTATCTTAGTAGGAAGAATGAAGGTAGCAACCGGAAGGCATTATCACCATTATATACCCCTAGTGGGAGTCAGGTAGAACATACTGTGGTATGAGTGATACAGTGATGAGAAATTCTCTATAACGTTTACATGTTCCCTTTTGCCATTGATGAAACACCCCAAGTTTTTGTACAAGCTGGTTTGGTTCAAAACCCAAAGAGAATAACAAAAAATTGTACATGAAGATGCAGACAGGCCGTATGTTTTAAATTTCCTGTTTACCCATATAAAACTCACAACGTTTTTTGAAGGGCAGTGGAGGTTGTGAGGCCTATTCTATCTAGTGGAGTAATGGCGTAAAATTTCCGACCTCGTTTTGTGGGGTGGATAATGAAATAAGAGTAAATTCAGAAAACTACAATTACTTTCACCAAACTATCACAAAACTACAAATTTAAGGCGGTGTATCATAACACTACATATTTAGAACCAAATTTATCAAAGAACTACGGATTTAAGATAGAAGATCACCAAACTACATATTTAACAACATTTATAACTCTTAAAATAATAGTAGTGGCAGGCACTGTAAAATTTGTAGTTTTGTGATAACTCTAGTACTAAAACTGTAGTTTTGTGATACTTGGTCTTAATAAATCTGTAGTTTTGTGATAATTTAGTCAAAGTAGATGTAATTTTGTAAAATTTACTCATGAAATAAATTTGGAAGTAGTGGGGGCGGGGAAAGTAAACCCTAGCCTAGCCGCTCGGCATAAGATGAAAATTGAATCGATCTTGCAAGAGCAAGAGCAGAGGCGGAAAATTGTAGGGGGGCAGAGGAGGAGGGAAACGAGGCAACAAGAAGCTTACTCCGGCGCGCAGAGAACCTTCCCGGCCTGCCGATGTCGAGCGGGAGCGGGAGCGGGAGGGAGCGAAGCATCGCGGGACCGCTTCTTCTTGGCTGCTTGCTGCAGTCGCGCGCTCCTGCGCGGAGTCTCCGTGGACACCTCTCCTCCTCCCGCAACGGCAGATTTCGCGGCGGCCGACGTCGGCGTCGGCGTCGGCGTCGGCTTCACCTTCACCATGGCGTGGGAGCACCGCCACCCAGAGATGGGGAACGAGGAAGTTAATGGACCTTGGGCTGGGCCGTGGGTGGCAAAAAATCTAGTGGGCTAATGGGCCTCCACGGGCCAAACCAAACTTCAAAACCAAATTGCATTAGCAAATGATGATATGTCAAAGAACAAACTCCAAAGTGCGTGATGGATAGAACTGAGTTTATGGAAATAATTTGAGGGTACAAATAAATATATTAAATATTATAAATTTGATATATTGATTTTTTTAAAAAAAATAAAAAATAAAATATACTAATGAAGTATCATTTAGAAGTTTGGAAAGCATGCATGTTTACCATAATTCGGTGGTCATGTTTAGAACGGGCCTAGATATCATCGATTTTTAGTCTCATACCGTGGAAAAATACCTATAACGTAAGCTCTAGTCATTTTTGCCACCGAAAGTCCGATTCGTGAGTCACAGATGTTGACTCGCCGAAAACCTGACAAGCTGAAATTCTTTGAAACCAGCGTGTTCTGTGATGAGGCTAAAGAGGATTAGCCACCGCACATGTGGATGTTAACCCATAAGCACATCGTGCAGCTCACCAATCCTTATCGTTCACGACAAAAAGCATGCAAGCTTTAGCTTGCCAAAGAGAGTCAGAGGGAGATTAGAGAACGCAACATTAGTCAAGGAGGATTCCTGAACCGAAGCCGCTATGCGTGGAAACGCCTAGGAAGTTTTGTTGACAACTACACATAATCATGATAATGACATGCTAATGATCATTCATGTGAATATGACATTTCACCCGGAAAGCCTTTATAAGAGACCCCCAGGGCAAGCATCCAACACTCTTAGTTCCCATTGCTCACATTTCTATCTGTCTCCCTGATCCAACCTTCCCTCTGCTGATATATCCACAGTTTCAACACTTCTTCAGATGGCTCAGGTATGCTGCAATCGATGGCTTCTTCCTCCTCCTCCTCCTCCTTGATTTCTGAACCTTGCACCATGTTGCTTTTGGTGGTTTTTTCTGCTACTGAAATTCAAGATCTTCAAGCTGAAAGAACTTATGGATGTGTTCATCATTTGTAGCAGAAGGTGGTGCTCAAGGTTCCAACCATGACTGACGAAAAGACGAAGCAGAAAGCGATCGAAGCCGTCGCAGATATCTACGGTAAACGATTAGCGCAACCTTTCTTGATTGTTCTTTGCAGTTTGGATTACACATGCGAGTACTGAGACTGAAATAAGTATGCTTCTGTCCCGAATCTATGAAAAACAATTAATCTAAGAGAGACTGAAATGGTTTATTTCAGAGACTGCGACCATCTTGTTTGATTCCATTTTAGTTTCAATCGCCATTCATCGTTCAACATCTCATATAATTATTCAGTAAGATAGCTTTACAACCAATCAATAACTGGATTCTTGTGAGAAAGAAACATCGTTAGGTGGAGTTCGATTGTGATACCTGATCAGACTCGGTGACATGAGTCAAGCAGTAGGTCGTCCACATGGAATATTATTATAGATTTATAGGTGAAGAGAATCAAAATCCAAATGGTTCGTCCTTGTGTTTCATGCAGAGAGTTGGTGCAGATCGGCACCTCTGAATAAGTGGATTGGTTATGACTTATGCTGACATGAATAGCATGATTAATTGGAAAAAGTAGTCCAAATCGAACCACTGAAGTGACTGAAACTTATTTTTAAAAATGAATCAGCTCTGATCAGATAGAATGGAGCATCATCCATCATTTCTTCTGGGTTGCAGGTATTGATTCGATAGCTGCAGACCTCAAGGACAACAAGATGACCATCATAGGCGACATGGACACCGTCGAGATAGCGAAGAAGCTGAGGAAGATCGGCAAGATCGACATCGTTTCTGTTGGACCTGCCAAGGAAGAGAAGAAGCCAGAGAAGAAGGAAGAGAAGAAAGAAGAGAAGAAAGAGGAGAAGAAAGAGGAGAAGAAGGAAGAGAAGAAAGGCAAGAAATGAAGCAACTCATCTCGAAGCCAATATCATCACGCGAACGGCAAAAGAAAAAGCTTGATTCCCCTCCTGAGTGCTGTCCCTGTTTCGAAATGATCATTTTGTACACTGTATACACCACAGCTACAGAAATCAAACCTTTTTGCACATCACGTCGAACGTTGTTTTCTCATCGTGTTAGCTATAGCTAGCTGCCATGCACAATTTACCACAATTTACAAGAAAGAGAAAATACGGAGAATGTGGTGGGCAACTTGCAAGTCATCTCATCAGATATTCAGATCCATGATTAGCTGCAGATAATTTACTTAAGAGAATCACCATCACAGCTAGCTGACTGATGGAATGATAATTTGAGCAATGGAAAACTGACAAAGACCCTGCACCGTTCTCTGATTATGGCGATAAGGAGATGGGTAACCTATGTCGCCATGTAACAAACACAGGACATTTGGCACACAGAAGTATGATCTCTGTTTTTTTTCCTTCCTTCCTGTGAAGAGAGTTAAGTGTGAACTAGCAATGCATGAACCTTGACAACAAAACCAATCCCGGCTACGAATGGATGTCAGTATTTCACTAAAAATGCATAAAGCTTACCTTTCTTGACAGTGGCAATTGAACATGACCATCGATTAGGATTTATGGAAAGAAACAACGTGAGAGCAACATCACTGTCAGGATCAATTGAGCCAAACACATGCGGAGAAAATTGCTTCTGATGTATTCTGCACAGCGTGGTGGACTGGTGGTGTGCATTGAAGTGTGAACAAGAATGAAAAATGGCATTGACGATCAGAAGAAATTCAGAATTTCAGGTGAGAGCAACATGTATCAGATGAGAACAAATTCAGATGGAGTTTTCTCTTCAGAAATTGCAGAACATTCTGGAAAAGGAAAAGCACATATCGTGCTTTTTTATCGGAGAAAGCAAGGCGACGAGGGGCGGCGGCGACCGGGGAATCGAGAGATGACGGGGCAGAGTCTACCCGCGGAGCGGATACAACGCAGTCGTCGCCGTCGCCCATCGGCAGGAGCCATGGCGATTCCGGCGGTCCAAAACAAGAGGGGGTGCTATTTGAAAATTTTCGGATCGCTACCCGAGTGAAGAGATTTTTCGTAAAACAGCAGTAAACCGTCTGAAGTAGCTCTCTAGTTGCGTTTGGCCGCCGCATTAGTTTTTCTCTTTTTTTTCATTCCCACAGTTTTTTTTCCTTTTCTCCCTCCCTTGGTATAGGCCTATCTATCTAATTGCGTTGTGTAAAAAAAAACTCTTCTACCTTCTAATACATTCACATGCAATCATTTTGTGCGTTCACGAAAACAGTTTGAAGTAGCCGTTGGATAGGAGACACATCGTAGAAGCCCTCACATTATCGTGTTTTATATTAGAGAAATTTTATGGTCCCTAAGAAAATACCTCAAGGCACATAAATCTTATCCTAAACTTTTTTTAATACCTCAAGATACTTAATACTTGTAGGTACCAAAATTTAAGAATGATAAAATTATCCTTCATATTAATCTTTCACCCACCCTGCTGGCAGCGAACTCCATCGAACCAAGCCACGAGGGAGGGAAGGCCCGGGCGTTCTCCAATGCGTGGCCATGAATCGCGCATAGACATGGGGGAAGAGGGTCCCTGCCCTCGCGGAGCTTCTGGTGTTCGGACTTCAGAACGGTGTTGAAGAGGAGAGGGTGACAAACACCGCGGTTGGTGCAGCGCGGTTGGAGGACGGCACACCAACCTCTACTCTGCAGTCTGCACTTGTTAGCGGCAGCGTCGACCACAAGGATGGTGACAAACAAGGACGGTTGAAGCCTCCTCGTTGGTTAGGGGTGCGCGTTCGGTCAGACATAAAAATTTGATCTCGGCTTTCAGCCTTTTATAATTTTTTATCATCTAAGACATAAGATGGAACGGTTTTGAAAAATAATGAAGAATAAGAAAATCTCGGTCATGACCAAAATTTCAGAATATCCTAAATAATAAGGCAAAATCCCTAATAATTTATAGAAAAAATCATACGCATAAAAAACACACAAAAAATATCAGATTGACTCTTTTCACTGCCATGGATCATAGATCGAAGCATAGGAGGTTAAAATTCAGTTTAATTGGGTTGCTGAACCTTAATAGGTATATTGTGCCAAAATTCAGTTTGTTCTATTTATTTGGTTAATCAAATGTACTAACTGAATTGACCGAATAAAATTTGGTCATTTAACACCTGAGATCGAACTAGTGACCGAATTTCTCAATCTTAGTCAAGTTTTTTTTTTCAGTTCAGTCTTTTTCTGCTCACCTTTAGGTTTGTAGTGCAGTAGCGCTAACCATGTTGAATGCAGAAACCGTTTGCTTGTTGAAATTATTCAGCTGTGCCACCTGACATAGTGAATAACTCGACTCAACTGCATATACAGCGCATAGACTGTTATTTGATTTGTTCCCAATATCGGTGAGTGGAATGGTGATGTTCTTCAATACTGTATTTGTCCCCTAAAACCAAACTAGAATCAGATGTGACACATGGTAATAATACGAATCTGAACATACTTCTATTCATACTTCTGTTCATATTCATAGGACTAAGATGTATCGTATCCGGTTCTATGTTGTTTTTTATGGAATAGAGAGAGTAGGATTTTAAATATCGCTATGTACCACCCAAGTCTGTTTGGGTTGATTAGCTATGAGTATGAACATACACTTACAGGGATTTCTGTAATTAATCACCCATTTTGGTCCTTGGCTGATCCAGGCCAACGAGCTCTACACTGTACTACAGCATGGCCAAAAATTACTATCCGATGTCGGTCGTGAAAGATCTTTATAATCGGTATAACTTTCCAACAAACTATCGGTCAACAATTCCTATTTCAGGGACACACTATCGGTCGGTAGTTATGTAAAGATTTTCTGATGAACCATGGGTCAGTAATTCCTCTATTGGAGATTTTGTATCATGGTGTAGTGACTAGTGACTCCATAGCAGCTTCCAACGAACCCCGAAGATTTTCTGAGTAATATATAAATTATACCTCAATTTTCATTTCGAATTGCTATACGGTATATTTCTCTCTCTATATATAGAAATTGCTTTCTTTCTTGGTAAAATATATAACTTGCTTTCAAAGATCATATATATATATATATCTATTTTTAAGTTTAAAATAATCATAATAAAAAATCATAAATATTAGGGAATAATCTAATATCAACTAAATCACGCGGTATGTTTTCTTTTTTTTTTTAAGAAAAAACAATCATGCGGTATGTTCTCTTACATGCATGCACCTAATCTGAAACGGGTTCGAATGGGTCTGAAACATACTCCACTGCAAGACCACTTACATCGGCCGGGCTCTGCATCAATTAATGATTCCATTTGTCTTCAGCGAGCGATGGCCTAACGAGCACCTACCATCGGACCAACAATCTCAATTAACCACCTGAACGATCGAATGCAGCCCATATACATGCCCATCGCCGCCGGCCGGATAAACTGATGACCATCTCGACCGATTATGGGTATCTCGGTATAATTGTCAATCGGTCAATCCTCAGTGTCAAGTGTTTATATTCTTTAACTTCCGGACAGGCCTGCTACGGTACAAAGATCGATCGATCCAGTAGTAACGGTGACGTTTCGCACTCTTAGCTCAAGCTCGACGAGAAATTAACGCGAAACAGCTGAGAATTCATCGCACGTACGTACATTACTGCCATTTAATCGGAGTACAGATCAGGCGAGTGAGTCGACCTCGTACACGGTTGCCAGTGGAGTAACTCGTTCTGACGCGTGGCGTCGTACGTGTCGGAAACAGCCGGGCCACGTGTGCAGCGGGAGCGCCTATAAATACGCGGCGAACAAGCAGATAGCTTCTGTACCTCGCAGCACCAAGCTAGCTAGCTTCGATCAGTAGCTGGAGGATGATGAGGAAGTTGGCGGTGTTGGTGTTGGCGGTGGCGATGGTGGCGGCGTGCGGCGGCGGCGTCGTGGGTGTAGCGGGGGCCGGTTGCAACGCTGGGCAGCTGACGGTGTGCACGGGGGCGATCGCGGGCGGGGCGCGGCCGACGGCGGCGTGCTGCTCCAGCCTGCGGGCGCAGCAGGGCTGCTTCTGCCAGTTCGCCAAGGACCCGCGCTACGGGCGCTACGTCAACAGCCCCAACGCCCGCAAGGCCGTCTCCTCCTGCGGCATCGCCCTCCCCACCTGCCACTGATCCATCCATCCATCGTCTCCTACTCTTTTATTTTGTGATGTGGTGTACGTGTTCGTAGTATTGTCTTGGCGTCATCTCGTCACGACGCGTATATGCATGCGCAGTGCGGCTTTTGAATAAAAGGGGATCGACCGATGTTATGTGCTTGGGTGGTCAGTTCGCGGTTGGCTGCAGCCTGCAGCTGACTTGCCTATGTATACATGTCGTCGTGTTATACAGATATAAACTCGATCGATCGATCCGATTCCGATCGATATTCTCAAGATCTGCGTGTCACTGTCAACATGCATGTTGCTCGATCGGCTAGCTCATCTGCTCATGGGTACATATGTGCGCCCTGTCCTTCTCTTATTCGTAAGGATGTAAGCAGTGCCGGTCACGGATCTATTTGCTTGCACTCTTAGTGCTGGTTTGGTTTAGGCCCTGTACGTTTCCAGAAGGATTGGATAAAGTTTTGGATATTCATGTTACGTTTTTCAAACTACTCTATATATGAAAGTTGAAATAAAATATTATATTAATTTATTTTTTAAGTTTATAATAATTAAAACTCAATTAATCACCTGTTATTAAAAACAAATTTTAAAAATTTATTCTATCCTATCGAAGTTACCAAAATTTTGAATTAGCAAAAAAAAAAAACATCAAACCAAGCAAAGCCTTTACTTCCAGGCCACCGCCGAGCGTCCCAATCTCCCAGACATGTGCAGACTTGTAGGCGTACGTACGCCAACGCCACCGAGCACAAGAGCTCGCTGTCGCGCACAGCGGCACAGGCGCGGCGCAACGCAACGCCACATACTAATTGGGCCGGAGAACGGTACTGCCAGCCACGTGTGGCCTATACCATTTGGGCTGGAACTGTACTTCCAGTTACTTGCGGCCCATACCAAACTAGGCCGGAATCACGGATGTCGAGCCCATAATAGTTGGGCCGGAACCGTACTTCCAGGAAGGAACGTGCGGATGGGCCGGAACGAGATACTGATATCTGTGTGGGCCATTGGGGAAGGCCGCGTACAGGTTGTGGCCCGCCTGTCAGTGGGCTGGTTGGGCTACCACTTGACTGCTTCTTTTTGTAGGCAAAAGTAGAAATGGCTTATCAAATTTACTACTTTAGCAACTTGACCATATTTGACCAAAGTTTGGTTTGTTACAAAAAAAATACAAAGGTCTTGTATTTTTGTAATATAGTTTGAGTATGTGTGTTCAATCGAGTAGGTGTACTGTGAAGAATGTGAGTTAATTTGGGCTTGGTACCTTTATATGTGATGAGGCAAAAGTATGCTTACAAAAAAAACTTCTCTCTTACCGTACCAGCTGGCCCCAAATAGCGTGACAAAGTGCAGCAAGTAAACAAAGTACTTCACAGTTCACATTACTTTCAACACCCTGCGTCCTTTTTTAGAGAGAGAGAGAGAGAGAGATTCTATACCTGTGTATGACGAGGTATCTGATGGGTCAGCATATATACTACTCAAGTACTGCTAGCTAGGGATCAAGCTGCGGTACCAACCGCATCATGCTAATCAAATAAGTACTGTGTTGGCGACAGATTAAATCGTAATTATGTGCTAATCCTACATCAGGTGGGCTCGATTGAGGAGACATCCTAACTGTTAGGTGGTGGTGATCGATATAGGATCAGAGCTGGCAACCAACACCAACACTATGATATGATATCACAAAAAAGCCATATATACACATCGATCGTCAATTCGTCATCCATCACACACACAGCCCCAATTCGCTGTCCATCGTCCCTGTCGTTGGCCATGCACAAAGCCTATTGCTACCTCTGCTTCATATATATATTGCTTCGTTTCTAAGGTTAGATCAACAAATGCATCCACATTTAGTGATATTCTTTGCAGTTTGAGTATCTTAATCATGCACCAACATTAATATTATTAACGTACAGAATCAGCGATCGAACTGCAGGTTAATTAGCTTATTAGATATTGCAGCAGTTTCTTCAGAAAGTTGATCGTACTGATCGATGATACCGGTTTGCTGATCTTATTTTAAGTTTAGTTGCACGTACTATTGTGTTGAGTTGAGCTGTTGTCGTCCTGGAGGAGCATCAACGTACGGAAAACAAAATGATTTGTTACATTCTTTTCTTCTGAAAATAAAAGGTAAGAACAGCTAACAAGGCACTACTAGCTAGCTACAGGTTCGTAATATTGTAGTTGTATGCGAAGTAGATTGAATATATAAAGGGGACAGATTGTCAAACAAAAGTAGGTAATTATCGTTCCACCATACTAAGTACTAGAGTACCTAACTTCAGTATCTTCTTGGAGTACAAATGATTAATTGATGATTCTCACAAGATTAAACTAAAGGTCTCAGAAGATTAAAGGCAACCTGGCAAATTAGAGTACTCTATACTGATACAGTTAATTAATCAGGTGCTTGCCAGCCATGAATGGACCATGCATGGTTACTCTATAGTACTACTGAACTGAACTAAGCTCAGTCAATCCCATGCATGTTGCACAGTTGCAGTCTCCATGGGGCTACCTCACTTTAATTACTATTCCAGGAGTATGAGGATGTGAAGGTTGTATTAGACGACCTAAATCAAGCGGCAAATATGCGAGAGAGCTGTGTGCTAGCTATGCATGGATCGATGATCGCCGGGCCATGGCAACGACTAACAACCTGGAACATCAAAGATGGCGGCTGTCATTGGACCCAGGCTCGTAAAGCGGCTTAATTGGTTGGCTCTAGCCTCTGCCCTCTAGAGATGCATGCCAAGACGACATGACGCGCACCCAGCACCAAATTATTAATACCATGATTAATTAATATTTAATAATAATATATGTTCTTCTTCTTTAGCTACTAATTAATCAATCACACAATTAAATTAACGTATAAACGTACAACCCCTGGCTCGATCGAATGAACGAATGTATCTCTAATCCTGGTGTGTTGAATAGCGATGCGGCCTTTATATTACGTACCAGCTCACCGCCTGCCTGGAACAGTACGTTGTCCATCACAATTGCTAATTAACTAAGACACCCTTCCTTGATTGTGACACTAGCACGACGCACTTTCCTCTATATACATATACATATATCCTCCTTCTGTCCAGCTAACGGTTTATATGCTTAGCTAGCTGTTTGTTTTGGCGATACCATTTGCATTGCTTGCCCAGCATCGTCGTCGTCGTCGTCGGGAGCAAGGAGGAGGAGAGACCATCGATCTTGATTGATTTGAAGCTAGATGGCGGAGGAGGCGAAGAAGGTGGAGGTGACCAAGGACATCGCCGAAGAGAAGGCAGTGGTGCCGCTGCCGACGCCGCCGGCCACCGAGCACGACGACTCCAAGGCCATCGTCCTCGTCAAGGGTACGTAGACCAACCTCTAGATCTAGTGATCATCTCCGTGCATGGCCACTCGCAGTTTCAGCTGCTTTCATCTCAGCTAGTTTAAGTTCTAGTGATTTTCTTTTAAAATGAATTTTTAAGTTCTAGTACTTGCCAAATATTATCCGTGGTGAAATGTGTATGATATGATGCGCGTGTTCTGCTAAAAAAAAGACACGAATATTAGAGAATGATCTATTATCAAATAATTAGAAGAGGTGAGACTTCGAACTCAGATCGTCTAACCCACTAACTTGTGGAGCTAGCCGAAACATCATGGGTGTTTCCTGCTCCATATATACCAGCAGGACACACTGATTATTGTTCATATGGTTTCAGTTAATTTCGCTCGTTCGATTATATGTGACTTGATTTGGTCTTTCATACAGTAGAAATTGCTTATACTTGAGTTTGGATATCGTTTGATTTGATCGTGCTCATGTTTTTATCTAGATGGGATTTTCAAGAGTTCTCCTTTATCCGGTACTGATTTAAACCTGATTTCAGAAGAAGAAAAAAACGAGTTCAAACATTGAACTAGTAACACTTAGGCTTCACAAGTTAAAACAAACTGCTACTGCACAATTCAAATATAAATGGCAAATCAACGATCAAGTACCAAACTATCATTCCGAGAAACACCAAGGGTTTTCTGGCTAGCTACATAAGATGGTCGGCTACTATACCCCCGGTGTTCCCTCTTAAAAAAAAAGGTGGTTGGCTAGACGACCTGGGTTCGAAGCCTAACCCTTTAATTTTTAATTATTAGATATTAGGTCATTCCCTAATATTTGCGTTTTTTTTTTCCAAACTATCATTTTACTTGCTTATACTAGTACTGAGTAAACCTGAATGAATTCATTCTGAATGCTGACATGTCCTTTCTTCTGTCCCACCAGAAGCTGAGGCTACAGGAGGTTCAGCTGAAAGAGGTACTAACAAAGAATTGATCATCTGAACTCTCATTTTAGCCAGCAAAAAACACTTCAGGCTCATGCTTACTTATGTGCTCATCATTTAATTTGCCCATTCTTCAGATGCTTATCTCGCAAAAATTGTGTCGGAGAAGAGATTGGTACTGATCAATGCCTGGGAGGAAAGCGAGAAAGCTAGAGCAGAGAACAGGTAGTATATCAAAACATTATCTTAAAAAAGGTACCATATCAAAATGCTAGCATTTAATTGGTGGTTGCTTAAAAGCAAAAAAAGAATTAATCAGGGTACTGTAGTACGTTATTACTGACATGGCACATCACCTCTTTCACTGGTTAGCCAAATTCGATGGAGATCTATTCTTACGGTGCACTCAAAGTACTACCTTTCATATCTAACGTTGCATTCACAACAACCAACCAAGAACCAACCTGAAATGCTGATGAAACTTCTTTCTGTCTCTGTCATTTTCCCTTTTTCTGAAACAATTACAGGGCGGCCAAGAAGCTGTCATACATCACTTCATGGGAGAATGCAAAGAAAGCAGAGATGGAGGCTGAGCTGAAAAGGATCGAGGTAGACAGATCGATCACCACTCCTAATTATATTTGGTGTGAGTTTTTAACAGTTATTAATAACTAGCTGTTCAGTAACAATAACAATTTGGGTTACTCCGTGGCTGCAGCAAGAACTGGAGAAGAAGAAGGCGGCGTACGAAGAGAAGCTGAAGAACAAGCTGGCATTGCTGCACAAGACGGCGGAGGAGAAGAGGGCGCTCACCACGGCGAAGCGTGGCGAGGAGCTGATCATGGCGGAGGAGATGGCCGCCAAGTACCGTGCAAAGGGCGAGGCTCCGACGAAGCTGTTCGGGCTCTTGAAAGCCTGAGAGAAATCATGAGGAGTTCATCATACATATATGCTGGGATTTGGTGTTGTTGATTAGTCTGTGAACTTACAGAAATTTGTATATGTGCAATGCATGGCATCCGTGTTTGCGTCGTGTGTATGTCGTCTAATTGAAGGGCCATTTGGTTTGTATTTTGTCAGTTGGGTGGTTTGATTTCTGGTGCGTTTTGTAAAGGAATTGTGTATATGCATAGGGGAGTGCAGGCAGGGGATGATGGATTATGAATACGCTTATTCTTTCATGAAGATTTGTTAGTAATTAAACATTCGTTAATTGTTGTATTTTTTTCAAAATAACTGCTTAGGTTGCTCCTTTTTCTCTGTTGAAATATAGCACTTTCTTATGCCTAACCCTTCGGCCATCGCTCATGAACGGACCAACTACTAGAGACACGTATATTCTTGTAGTCTGATGGATAATGAATAAGTTTATTCGTTCATGAAGATATGTTACTAATTAAACATTCGTTAATTGCCGCGTATTTTTCAAAAGAGGAGTTTTATGTTGCTCCTTTCTTTGTTGAAACAGCAAATGAAACTTTTGATGTATAACGCTTTGGTCCATCTTGTACTGCAAAAACAACGATCCAAGGGAGTTGGGGAGTAAAACTCCGAACCCCCCAATTCATCATCATTGTTTTTTTCAGGCCTGTCAGCACATAAATTAAAAAAGAAAACGAACGCAAGGGTCGGGGTTTTAATCTCCGACCCCTATTGACCAAGATTTTTCTCTCTCATTTATCAATGCTGCTTCCCCATCTGATCATTTTTTTTCGAGTTATCTGAATATCGTCGGTAACAAATGTATATCTCCCGAAACGAGTGAAAGGTGATGTGATAAATTGACTCATTCCATGATCGACTCGCGATTTCACATTCCCATTTGGTAGCGAAGTGATAAATCGATGCCTGCAACTGTAATGTGAACTTTGCAACTACGCAAGGGGTTCAGAGAATAAAACTCCGACACTCTTTGACCTCGATTTTTTTTTTCTCTCAAGCATCAATGGTGTTTCCCCATCTGAAGTTTTTTCAGTTATCTGAACATCTGTTAGTGATAGAAACTTATACCTTTTTCCTCAACGATTCCACAATCACATTTGCCATATAATTGATAATAAATCAGGGCATGACATGTCACATATCCTTTAACCGATCGTACTATACCAGTATACCTGAAACAAAACAGCACACATAACATTCCAACTCTAATCTGAACTTCCCCGCAAAAAGAAAAACTCTAATCTGAACTTGAGCATTCTAAGACGTGGTTTCACCGTCTTGCCCAAAATCTAGTTTTGTCAAGGCATCAACGCCACCACAACACGGTGCTCGCTCCGGTTGACATGGCCGCCGCCGCCGTGTCGCCATCCGCCGGAACCGGTGGTGGTGGTGGTGCCGCTGCTCCAAGCCGCGACCCTCCAATTTCCCGTTATAAGCAGAGGCATGACAGAAACCTGAGAACCCGCCTCCTAGAGGAGAAAGCGTATATTCGGTAACACTTTGCAAAAGTGCGAGGGCGACCGCGAATCCGCGATAAAGAATCCGGGGGGACCCACTTGTCAGAGGAAGGGTACAGAGACAGACAAACCGAGGAGGAGGAGGAGGGCCCACCAGCCACCACGGCGGCGGCGGCGCCATCACCAACCCACACCCACACCTACTACTACGACGACACAAGTAGTGGTCGTCGAATCCGCGGCGGCGCTCGCCTGAGCTTGCGCTGCACCTGCACGCGGCATATGCCTCACCGCCCTCACCTGGCTCAGCTCCGCCGCCTCCTCCTCCTGCCTTGCTCCTCCGTCCCCGTCCCCGTCCCCGCCCGCCGCCTCTCCTCCCCTCGCGCCATGGCCTCCTCCTCCGTCTCCGCCGCCGCCGCCGCCGCGCAGGCAGGTAAGCAACGCCACGCCCTGATTTTGTGCTGCTGCTGCTGCTTCGATTGATGGGGTTGGCTGGTGGTGGATACTGGATTGAGTTGATTCGTGGGGCGTAGGTGGTGCTGTGGCGGCAGCGGAGTACGAGGACGTGATGGGGCGGCTCTCCTCGCTCATCACGCAGAAGGTGCGGGCGCACAGCGGCAACCGGGGAAACCAGTGGGACCTCATGGCGCATTACCTCCAGGTCCATTTCCTCCTCCACTCCCCACTTGTCAAAATAGTATATTAGGATGGCTCATGGCTGGTTGTTTGATTTGATCGGGTGGATTTTGTTGCTTGCCGCGGTTCGCGCAGATTCTGGAGCTGGAGGAGCCGATCGCGCGGATGAAGGTGATTCACGTTGCCGGGACCAAAGGAAAGGTACTAACTCACTGATGATCAGCTCTAGCTAGAAAGCTGGATGTTGTGTGGTTTCCGTTTGGGTGAAGAGTGTTTAGAGAGTAGCGATGCAAGGTGCATAAATCACTAATGGAACATGTCTACGCAGAATCTTAATGCAACCAATCTGCACATTAATGTTTACCTATGCAATAGTTTACTTCTGTTTGGTAATGAAACCAATTAATGTATAATAACTTATCTTCCTTATGACGTGGAGTTTGAACAACACATGGGCTTTATCTACAGGGTTCAACATGCACATTCACAGAGGCAATCCTGCGATCATGTGGTTTCAGCACAGGGCTGTTCACCTCACCACATTTGATGGATGTCAGGGAGCGATTCCGGCTAAATGGGTAAAATTACTTTTCATTTTTCTCCTTTACTTATCGTTGACTCTAATGTTGAATTGCTAATGCTTCTCATTTCGATACTTTAGAATAAGCTTCTGGACACACATGTTCTATACCATATCTTTTATGTTATTTGGATAACTATATATTCTGCATTGTACTTAAAATTCCGGCAAATAATTGAATGGACTTGATTTTGCGTGCATCATATCCACCATGTCTTTTATGTTATTTGGATAACTATGTATTTTACTTGTTCTGATCTAGCTCCTAATTGTGAGAGCATCAGGGTGGATATTTCCGAAGAAAAGTTTTTGAAATACTTCTGGTGGTGCTGGAATAAGCTCAAGGTATATGTCTATCTCTATCTCTGTTGTTTCATATGATGGCACTCTGTGCTGGGCGCTAGCACTGATGAAAAACAACGACAAAATAAATGATACCAGGAACCTGTGCATTTCCTCTTTGTGTTTTTCTGCTGCTTTCGTTATCAAAACTTCTAGATGATGATGTACATGGGTGTACTTTCAGGAGAAGACTGATGATGATATTCCCATGCCAACCTACTTCAGATTCCTTGCATTGTTAGCATTCAAGATATTCTCAGCTGAACAGGTGAGATGTTTCTGGGTTGGCTGCTAGGATGCCTCGCAACAACCATGCTTGTTGTAAAATGTAACATCTTCTCCCAATCTTAATAAAATTCGGCCGGGTCACTTCTTCGCTTCCTGCCTGGCAAAAAAGATATAACAGCAGACACTTCCTGCTTTTTAAATTTTTGTTTTACTGCTTGCATCTGTTTGTACACATAACTTGTTCCTCCATTTTACTTGAATGACATTGTAACTTTATAGGGCTTTAATGTACTAAGGTAGTCGCACCAAAGACTTATATCACATATTTCCTTTTTTGAGACTTGGAATGTAGTGGAACCATTTATGATTTTCTGGGTAAACATTATTTGATGTTTTACTCCCTCTTTTCGTGGGTCAAACAGGTTGATGTTGCTGTTCTCGAGGTTGGCCTTGGAGGGAAGTTTGATGCAACTAATGTGGTATGTTCTGTTCTGTTGGGTGCAAGTGTTAGTTTCTTTGTAATCGAAATCCAAGACAAACTTGAACTATATGAAAATCTTGTTTGCCCTAGGCTGTTTGCTTCTTCTTTCTTTTCTTTGCGGCCGTCCTTTCATCCCATACAAAAGGTGTGATCACAAAGCAAACTGTACTAGTAGTGTACTAGATATAGTCATTCGGGTCTAACCATATGCTGATGTCTTCTATTTTAATCAGAGTTACAGTTTAGCTTTTGTTTCTTCTGAACATTAATGAATTCATTCAGATCAAGTACTGCATCCTGACGACTCAAGGCATAAATAATTCAAAATAATAAATGCGTAACAGGTGTATAACTTTGCACATATGCAGGTTGAAGCACCTGTGGTTTGTGGAATAGCTTCCCTTGGATACGACCATATGGAAATTCTTGGTTAGTCATGAAACTGACAGTTGATGCCCCTCTATTACTAGGAAAAGTAGTTTCATGCTTTTGCCATGTGCCCTGTGAGCAGGAAACACACTTGGAGAAATTGCTGGTGAGAAGGCAGGGATTTTCAAGGTCATTTTAACTACTACCCTAACAAAGTCATGCTACAAATTAGGATGAACTGTTATATTATCACTTTTTTCACTTGGACTGTTGCCGATTAAAAGAGAATACGTAGCCAACATTTCTTGATTTTGTTGATTTGCTTGTGGCGTCTGATATCAACAGAAGGGAGTTCCGGCCTACACTGCTCCACAGCCAGAAGAGGCAATGATTGCTCTGAAACAAAGGGCTTCAGAATTGGGTGTATGTTTTATTTTAAACTTGTCCCTTATGTTTTGTAATATTTGTAAACTTGATAGTTAATACAGCTGAAAGCATCTTCTAAAATAAGCTAGTCTGTGCCTTCTGAAGGTTTCACTCCAAGTTGCACATCCTTTGGAACCCCATCAATTAAAGGATCAACATCTTGGACTGCGTGGTGAACACCAATATGTAAATGCTGGCCTTGCAGTTGCATTGGCTAGTACATGGCTTGAGAAGCAAGGACATGTGGAAAGAATACCACTGAACCGAACTGTAAGTCTCAATCAATAATTGTTGCTTACAAAAGTTGGTATGATAATTTCTTTCTGCTCTTATGGAATTTAGGACCCGTTATGATAATTTCTTTCTGCTTTTATGGAATTTAGGACCCGTTACCAGATCAGTTTATTAGTGGGCTGTCAAATGCCTCTTTGCAAGGCCGAGCGCAGATCATTACAGATTCACAAGTAAACTCAGGAGAGGAAGATAAAGACTGTTCTTTGGTTTTCTATTTGGATGGGGCTCACAGTCCTGAAAGTATGGAAATTTGTGCTAGATGGTTTAGCCATGTCACTAAAGAGGATAGGACAGTACCATCTTCCATGGTGCAGTCTCAGTCTTGTGGCAACTCTCAAAAGGCATGCCTCACAGTTTCTCTAGTTTCATCTTACTTGAATGGACTTGATTTTGCATGCATCATATCATTGAATCTCCTTTCCCCTTATATGAAAATTTACCTTTGGACCAATCACAGATTCTTCTATTCAATTGCATGTCCGTGAGGGATCCTATGAGGTTGCTTCCGCATCTTCTGGATACATCAACTCAAAATGGTAGGTAAAAATTGCTTGAATGGAAAAATGAAGTCCATATTCACTCATCTATCTAATACTCCCACTTTATAATGTGTACTGGTTGTTTCCACTAACAACTAGAGTTCTGCACAAACTTATTTGTTCACTGTTGATTTCACTTTCAAGTTTAATTTGTTCCTGTTCTTGGTTGAATGTTTGCATTTATTGTTGTTTCATTTTTCCCAGGGGTCCACTTTGAGATGGCTCTTTTTGTGCCAAACCAATCACAATACAACAAGCTTGGTACCAATTCATCAGCTCCTGCAGAGCCTGAGCAAATTGATTTGTCATGGCAATTGTCGCTTCAAAGAGTGTGGCAGAAATTACTTCATGGTGATAAAGGTTCTTCTTAACTTGATTACCAATAGACATTCATGTTTCTATTGGTCATATGCAGTTTTCTTGTTGAAACAAGTTACTTTTAGCTTGAAGATGATATCTGAATTTAGAAGCAAACGGTGCAGGTATGAACAACACAAATTCCAGTGAGAACAGTCTGGTTTTTGAATCACTTCCACTGGCAATGGAGTGGCTGAGGACAAATGCCCGACAAAACCGATCAACTTCTTTTCAGGTAGGTGCTTCCATCAAACTATAACCTATAACTTCAGAAATGTTTTCCTTTTTTAAATGCTAGTGTTTCATCCTAATATGTATTCCTGCATTTATAACTAGAGTGCTGTGCTATAGATGGCTACTTTATGTTCACCATCACTGTCCTGTAATCTGTGATATTTTTAGTTTTGGCATGTGATCATGTTTATTGAATTTCCTATTTTGCATAAATTCGATTTTTTGGAAACATCGTAACATGTGTGTGCGCAAGCTACTTCCGCACTTGGCGCTGATCCATTTGTGTCTGATACACTGAATTAGGTCCTGGTTACTGGCTCCCTGCATCTCGTTGGTGATGTGTTGAGATTGGTCAAGAAATGATACTTCTTCTTGGAACGATATACACTTAGAAGTTCAAATTGACGCTGAGCCAATTTCGCGGTTTACGTTTGAGATCCCCTGACGGCAACCGGGCGGTTACAGGATACAACAATTTCAATTTCAGGTGTTTTGGATTCTATGCTGACCAGGCAGCGAGCATATCGCGTATACTCTTCTTGTTATGTGTTTCATGGCTCCTTTTTGCCACTAATCCGTATTCTTTACCCAGAAAACTTCAATGCCCATTACAACAAGTAATAAATTGAATACATGAATAAGATGGTGGCAATCATGAATAGGATACACTTTTCTAAGCTTCTGGTGAAGATGTTCGATTCATCCCTGAGGTTCACGTGCATTTAGTCAACTCTGATGAATGCCTAACCAAATACTGATACACATGATTGATGATTTCCATTGATATCACAATGATAGGACACAACTGCGTTTTTCTTCGTTGCACCCGTGTGACATATCTGAGAGGCCAAGACTGCTGTTTCCTACTAACTCTTAAAAAAAGATTAAGACTGCTCTTGTCCTGAATGAAGATGCCATTAGCTCTACTGTTAAGGTTCTTAATCCCATTTGGCATGTTGTCCACATGAAGCCAAATGGTGAGGAAAGCACAATCCAACCCCTCCATGTCACAAAGTTGGCTGGGTTTGTCTTATCAAGAGAGGAAAGCTCCTTGTCGATACAGATGGCCCTCTGCCGCTCTTCTTGTCTGGGTCACAATAAAGTTTTAGCCGGCTATCTCAAAGGATTTAGTTTTTTTTTTCCTCCTTTACTTGTTCTTAAAGGATTTAGTTGTTTAGCCTGCAGGCTATAAAGTGAACAACCAAAGACAATTTTCTAGTAAAGGTTTTCTTGTAGCTTCCAGCAGCTAGCTTAGCTCTTAGCTCTTCCCTTCATCTTGGCTCTTCTTGTAGAAGTAGCAAGTTAGCAAGCCTCCTCCATTATGAGCTCATGGTCATGGAGCGTGAGACTTATGGTTCTCACTCTCACTCTCCTGGGAGCAGAGCTGGCAGGCATCCGCCATGGCCGCCGAATAATCCCGAGCTTAGAAGGGGACTCGCCGTCGCCGTCGCCGGCGAGTAAGGGCTGCGGCCTTTTGACGGAGGAGATGGCGGCGCCGCCCGGCCATTACTACAGCAGCAGGCGCATGATGCAGGAGGAGGAGGAGGATCATGGTGTGTCTGCGTCCAAGCGGGTGGTGCCGGAGGGCCCAAACCCACTGCACAACTGATCGATCGATCGAGGTAGTGTTTGTGTTTATCACTGCAGAAGTGCAGAAACTGATCAATCAGCGGACGAGTATGTATAGCGAGCTTGTATTGTAATCGACCGATGCAATTAATCAACGCAAGTTATAGCACTACTAGGTAGCTTATCTTGCTTGATTAATGGCAAGAACAAAGGATGTATGGTGCGGCGATCGCTTGCGAATTCATTCATGAGCATACGTACGCATCATTTACAGTAGCTAGCTAGCATGCAGATGCAGGCAACCCAGCTAGATGAAAATGACATACTTATTCTTCGTTTTCCCCACAAACAGGAGATTAATTAGGATAGGAACATGTCAGGACCAATATAATTAACCAACCAGCCGGTCCAACCACACTGTACATCTTGCGATTGAGGTACATTCATGACAGGATAAAACATTTTCAAGGTATCTCTCGTTCTTGCATTCCGGGCAAGGAAAAGGAAGGCGTTTATGTGATGAACACAATCGCCTATGTAAAACCTCAAGATTTCATTTCAATACTTTTCCCTCATCAGCAACTCAGGAGTTTACCAACAATATATACGTCCAATCCAGGACTGAATATTTTGTCAGGTGCTCAGAATCTACATCAGCTGGTTACCCACGGGATCAACTGTGAAGTGTAGCTCAAGAGATTTCTCCACAATCGGTTGAAATGTTGATGCCCACATCTGTATTTCACAAGGCATTGTCAATTTTCAGTACTTCACATCATGCAGCTGTTAACAGAGTGAGTGCGTGCATGTACATACTTGCTCCCTGTAAACAACTCAACTAAGGGCTATATTTTGGTGCAATAATTCAGTGTTCAAGCATTCCTCTACTAGTTACAAGTGTATCATAATTATGTAAATCTAGTTCGATTCATGTTTATTATTTCCAATGCAATAGGTTAGGGTAAGAGACCCCCTCCCACAAAACTGTCAACCAGCCCATTGTTTCTGTATACAACAGCAGGTTCTGAAATTTGCCAGAAAGGAATTGAACAGGAAGCAAGACCAATTTTCACAGTTATTTGCTTCTATCATTTTTTTTGTCCAGATATCAAATGTGAATTCATGCAAGTAGAGAAGCCTTACATCCTTGTATTCCATCCCCTCCCTGAATATCTTGAAGTCATCAACTGCAGGAAACAAATAAATTCACTAAGGAGCCTTTTTGATACACAATCTGTCCATAATCCAGCTTTGTTGGCTGCGTACATCCAATTGGATGTAGAGGCCAGGTTTATCCCATTTTCTAAAAAAGAAAATTATCCAGCTTTGTTCTGCATTTATATGGATTTTTAATTTCAAGGACAAATTAGAATTATTGATCACTTACATGACGGAAAACGGATAACTGCAGCATGACTGTAACCACTGTCCATATGATTCAGACAGCAGCCTGGTACATGTAAAACATCACACTTTATTATCTGAGATTGAGGAAAAATGGAAAGTTTTGTGAAAATGTGTCGGAAGAAATGACACAGATACCATTTTGTCATACCTAAGGTTGCCTGAACAATGAAAGAACTGCATTGACTGATGAACCTCTGAAGAGAAGCTAATGCATCCTCCACTGAATCTCCAGATGCACTTTCCAAGAAAGATATCAGTAGCATGAACTCCACTCCATAGTTAAAATCCTGTTGGAAGAAGCAAACTTAGGCTCACAAACAAAGTTTGTGGAATATCTTACAAGACCAAACCAAAGAATAACAATTTGAGCTCCAGCTTGATGCCATCTTGAATTACCTCTCCCCGACGGAAGAGAGGGATAATGTCATCTTCAACTTCAGATTCAAAATCTACAGAAACCGAGCCCTGTAAGTTATCCAACCAGTGACTCTCACAATGCAATGGACAACAAATAGTCAGAATTTTGTAAGAACCAGAAAGAAGATTACATGCTGAGGCGTACATATGAAACGGGTTTTACGTGCTCATCGAGAATTTTGTAGTAGTAGGGACTACTGTGGAACTTTGCAATGTCGTCTTTCTGCTGAAAACGCATCAAAACAGCATGCGTAAAGTTCTCTGTGTTGGGATCCTCTATGCGCCCTGCATCCAAGAGATAGACGGATATCAAAACACAACACATTACTTTGGAGAATTCTTCATCAATAAATACATATATATAAAAACTTCTCACCTAATGACACAGCTAGAATCCCTCTCATCTGATACTGAGAAGTATACAAGTAATCTAGCATGTCCTTTTCTTCAGCGTCCGAGATATTTGGCTTGGCTCTAAGCAGAATGATGTGCTCCACAATCTTTCTGCCATAGTTCACCAAGTCAGACTGTCCATCTATATACTCCAGACTATCATGTACTATTATACTAAGGTCTTCTGAAGTAGGTGCTATATATATATATTCAGGAATCAGGAAAAGTAAAATGATAGTATGCAGAACTTTAGAGGTTAATTGGATGAAAGTATTGTTCTTTCACAATGTAAATTTAAGGATGGACATTTCTCTTTTCATGATCTCATGCTGACCTAGCAGTGCAAAATACGGAGTCGCACACCTTTTCTTGACAAGGCCACCAGATGGCGCGCCATTGCTGGAACCTAGCACACTGCGAGTGCAAAAGACCACCCTCCTCGTAGGACCCTGCAATCTAAAACCTGCATGAGGAATATGGTTAACTCAACTTTGGCCATATGCTAAACTGAAAATGCATTAGGATTGAACCCCAAGATGAGATCAAGAACTCACGCCGGTCAGACTTGTGCCGGCGCCGTCGATGCAGAACTAAGTAACTTGCAACAGGACGTATTGTGTGATGAGGGATCTGAGCAGAAGCTGGCATCAACATCCTGAAAATTCAGAGCTTGGAAGCTTAGCTCTCATGGTTGTTGCAAAGGTTTTATGGCTTGGATTTGGGGTTGGAGCCTTGGAAGAGCTGTGGTGGGATATCTGCCAGTTGAAGTGGGATATTTTTGTTAGGTGAACATAATGTGGTGAGCAACTCTTCACCGGAAGGGAGTGGCTGAAGCGTACAGCACTGTCCTTTTCTGTTCTGCTTCCCAGATTCTGATATTTGTTGGGGCCAACAGTTGTTTTTGAACTCTGTTTTTGTGCACAAACCAATTTACAACAGGGTTGCCACAAAAACACCAGAATATACAATCATGAAATGAAGAAAGAAATACCCTTATTTGAGGGCAATAATATCACGGCAGATTGCACCATCGAATCATAAATACTTTCATAAACTTCAGCAATCAACAATCTTCATATCTTTAGCACCAGAACTGCAAGTACTACTAAAATTGGGGGAACATTGCAAAGCATCACGTACCGCCGCAAAAACCGAAACATATAATCATGACATGAAGGGGAAAAAACACTCCTGTTTGAGTGCAATAACATCACATCAGGTTCAGCAATATCAATCAACAGGTTCTAACTTCGTTAACAACAATAAATCACAGAGTTAGTTAATGTGATAGCTTAAACTAGACTGCTGACATGGTAGCCTTTACATGTTCTAATATTCTAATGTAATCGTAGAAGAGCGCGGAGTGCTCGCCCTCCAGACCATCTCGGTGATGGCGGTTGCTGCCAGCAAGGTTGTTGCACGGGCTGCCACCAATCACCAGGTCAAAACCGCCAAACCTTCTGATGAATGTTTCAATTCTTTCAGTAGTAAGATGCCGCACGTCGGCGATTTCAATCAGCGTTCCAGTTTGTGTCTGATCCCACCAGCTCTTCAGAATCGTTCTGTTCACTTCTGATTTCTCAACAGAGATCACTGTTTTCATATGTATCCCCAGTCTGTGGAGAGCTACCTCTGCTCCTCCAATACCAGAAAACAGGGATAAGACATTCATTCCATTGGGAAACAGGTCCCTCAGCACAGAGAGATGGTATGCTACTGTATCAACTTGGAATGAATTCCCGAGAGCCCTGTACCTCTCCGTCCTGCTAACTCCCCTAGTGTGGTTTCTAGGGTACCCTAACAGGAACTCCATCTCATCAGGCTCTAGAGGAGCGACCTTATTCTTTCCGACCCAAACTAGGTTCCATTTCCTACATTCGTCCAAGACATACTTCTGAACTTGTGGAGTTGGTACATCACTGAATCTACCCAAAGCACAACGAATTCGCTCTGTAAGCTTTGCGCTTGCCATACAAGTTTGCAAGCAGTTGAACTGCCTCCTTGGATCCCAGGAAGGCCACCACCTCTTGGTATTAGGAAAGGCTTCAGATATTGTTTTGGGAGGCATTGGGAGAACAGGTGACCTGTTCTCAATCGGCAGGTTATGAATATAACCCCTCTTCCTGGCAGCAGCACAAAAGTACTTGGAGTCCACAAACTCAGGCTGAATGTCATATAAAAACCTTGAGATGGTTGTCCATACACCTTTTGGAGCTAGGGCCACGTTTTCATAGTAAAAGAATGGTGGCCCAAGAGCTTGGTCAGGAAGATTTCTGTGGACTGACCTTAACCTCTCATTGGGCAAGCTGAATCCCACCATTGGATTTGGAAGAGGCATGGGCTCTTCGTGGCTGCCATCAAACGGCACTTGATTCCCAGATGGCCCACTTCCATACCGCTTTCTCTTCTTGCTTCCATCCACAAATCTTGTTTTCTTTCTTCCTCCAAAGGAACTGAACTCTGTATCCTGCACAATTATAAAGATGATGCCAATGCCGTTATATTTAATGAAATGAAACAACCTATTGATTCAGATGCATTATAATCACAAGGTACCTCATAGTCAGATAAGTTTGCAGAGTAACCATTTCCTGCTTCCTGTGATGCATAGATTGAATCAACCAACACTGCTACAGGCGCATCGAGACCTGGGAAATTTAAGCCAACAAAGGCAGCAGAATAAGGTTCCTTCCTGTCAAAGCATCAAATTCAATAGAGGCATACCACATCTATCGATAGCCATCTTTGCTTCATCTTCAGGAAAACCCATGTTGACTAAGGACTTCATTTTTTCATCCTTCTCTGACATTTCTTGAAAGAAATCCTGCATAAAAGCACATTAAAGGCAAATTGAAAACACTTGTTACATCTCTCTAATGACTTGCAGTCCAGAATAACCTATTAATAAAGCAACTAATGCAGGCATCACATATACAGTTATACACATATACCATTTGCAAAGCCTACAATTTACTGCTACCAAATATATGATCCTCTCTCTGATGGTTCTACAGTAGTTCTGCTAACTCTCACTACAAAGGCACCATAAAGAAAATGCTAACTGGAGATGCATAGAATGATGGAAGGAAGGGCTGGATCAACAAAGCTCCTTTAACAACCCTACAGGGACATGTATGGTTTTATAGATACAAAAGACTACAGCACTGCAGTATAGCTAACCATATCTATACTTGTTTACTAAGAGTGAAATAGAACACAGGTATGAAATTTTCTAATTTATTATACGACCAGTAGTTCACTTACATAGGTATTAATAAGGGAATGTGTTCTTAGCATGAAGCAAGTGCAAAAAATGGTGCAGCCATGATCAGGGAAACTGGTCAAGAAATAGACACAGCAAGTGCATATAAATATATAATGACCAAGGAGGGGGTCATGTAAATACCTCGTCACCAGAACCATCAGAGTGAGGAGTCCTGTCACAATTGCCAGCAGTATCATATTCATCCCAATTAGTATCATCCTCCTCCTCGTCGACTTCAAGAGTCTGGGGGGCACAGGCCGAAGCAGAGCAGTTACCCACTGAAGCGTCACCGCCTATTGCCTGCATTACACGGCATCACTTGTACAGTAGAGCATTAGATAATAATAAACAGAGTGATGCAACCATGTGGGCAAATACCTGATAAGTCAGAAGTAACTCAAGCAATTGCTCTGTATCTGTATCCCCTGAAAGAAAAGACAGCAGTTGAAACAGAAGATTCAAAATGCAACCAGAAGCAAATAAGAGAACTAGATTATTGTTATCGTTACCAATCTCCTTAATCGCTTTCAAGATCATTTCTTTTGGGAATCCCATTCCCATAAATTCAGCAACCAAAGCACCTGACCCGTTGGCCTTCCCATTTGCATCCTTCAGACAGTTCCACAAACAAACACCACATTTTGATTATAATTACAGTAAAGTAACAACATGGTTTGAACAAATGACTAGCACGTGTGTTCAAAGATAGACCTCTATCTCCTACCTGCGGCAGCCTCGTGGACGGACCAGGAGCATCTATGTTCCTTAGGGCCGGGGCAGATGAGGTCTCAGCCTCACCGTCTGTGTCCCACTCGAACTTATCATTGTCGCTATCTGAAGCCCAGTCCTGTGACATAAATTAAGCAACACGTCTGAAATATCCCGACTAACAGTGAAAACAAGGCGATTCAGAGGAGAAAAATTAACGCAAGTACTGAATCGGGTTGAATGTAGCATCTTGTATGAGGCATACTGCCACCCCTATATCACGTAGCCCTCATCAAATTTCAAGGGGATAGCCAAACAGTTAAACCCTAAATCCAAATCAAAAGGGGGGAAATATTCTGCTCCTCCACGCTCCGCAAGCCCGAACTGTTCACGCGACATCGCAAAATCGAATTCTCAAGCGCGACATCAATACAGTATCAGATAATTTTAGGATCCAAAATGCAGCAAAACATACAAGAAAGTATCATTCTTTCGCGACTAAACAGACCAGAGGAGCCCCTCCATCCCAATCCCAAACGGAAACCCACAACCTAATCGTGCACGGAGCAATCCACGAACAACGACGAGGAGGGTCGTCCGCCGCGGCACGGCCAAACTAACATCATGCAGCAGCAGCAGGATGGAGATTGGAGGAGAGAGGAAGAGGAGGCTTCGGAGGGGGGGAGCGGGAGCCCTTACCACCATTCTAGAAAGCTCCGCAAAGCGACTCGTCCGATAATCTCTCGCCCCCCTCTCTCGCGCGCGTGGGCGAGGGCGTCCGCCGCCGATGGCCCTGGGCGCGCGGTGGCGAGGAAGCGCGCGGCGGCGGAGGAGGAGGAGGAGGAAGGCGATGGCGATGGCGACCACACGGCGTTGCCTCCGCGCCTCTCGACGACGACTAGTGTAGACGAAACCCACAGGCGCGCCTGCGACCATGTCGCCTGAGCCACTTCACTGACGGGTGGGACCCACCCGTGCGTGGGCCAGGATTGTCAGTGACTGTTCACAGGGCGGTGTAAGGGCTTGGCTCTGTGGACGATACAGACACAAGGATCTTCTGCGGAGAGGTGAGCTGTGGGAACGCATTTCCGCCCTCCTACAAGAGGTTTTTCTGGATGTTTTTGGCTGCACACCAAAGTGGCCATAGATTCCTTTTGTGCGCAGCACATTTTTCCATGGAAGGTGGGAGGAGAGAGAAAAAAAAGTAGGTGAACTTATCGTTGGTGCAATAATTGAGGCTTCAACTCTTAGTTGTCAAGCACTTTGTTGTTTCAACCAGATAAATTCTCACCTAACTTTTTAAGTACACGTTGAAATCTTCTTATATATGAATAATTGTTGGTTTTTATTATATGTGATTAATTTTTGTCCATTCACTTGTATATGTTTCCGATACACTATTAGATGTTTTTTAAATAGATTTTGCGCATTGGCGACCTCCGATAAGCTCTATGAGATATAGTCAGGGTTTCCAAAACCGCCGGGGCCGGGGTTACCGCGTGGTAACCGTGAAAAACCGTACAAACCCGTATAAAATTTATCAAAAATTCAAATTATTTTTTAATTTTATTTGAATTTAAGGAGGTTACCGCGGTATTTCTATTACCGTACCCCCGCGGTAAGGCCGGTAACGGCGCGGTTACCAACGGTAACGTAAAACTTAGATATAGTAGCGTCCCACTAGTGGTTAAACAAGATGGATTGATCGAGTCATGATATAGAAAGAGGAGGGGCGAGTGTTCTCCAATTTAAATTTAGAGGAGACTGAGTTCGAGGAGAAGAGTATCGAGAAGATACACAAAACAAGGTGAGCCATTAACGCATGATTAAATGAATACTAACTATTTTTAATTTCAAAAATGGGTCAATATGATTTTTTAAAACAACTTTCCTATAGAAAAATTTTGCAAAAAAACATATTGTTTAGTAGTTCGGGAAGTGTGCGCGCGGAAAACGAAACAAACAAACTCGCAATCTCACTCTACCGAACGCAACAAGAAAATATCGACAGTAGTTATTGGCGATGGTCACATCCTCTTATTGCTTTACACATTAGTATCTGTAATAAAAGTGTCATTGTGTTCTACCATAATAGCACTACCATTACATATACTGATGGTAGTGCCATTATGTTCTACCATTACAGACACTAATATGTGGAGCAATAAGAGGATGCGACCCACATACCAGCGATTATAATGGTAGTGACATTATAATAGAGGATTCTCACATACCAGACATTATAATGGTAGGTGATAAAGATAGTATTGTGAGCGTCCAAATAGAATGTTTTTGTGGCGGTGCTCTTAGCCGAGGTCGAGAAGACGCTAGAGACGATAAGAGATCAACACAAGGCATCGGAGAGGAGAAAGATGGAGAAGTGGATATTGGAGAATTCATAGTGATGAGTGAAAGGGGTACGATAGAACGGGACCAAATGATATGCCAATGAGACGATTGTACATGGGGTGCTGGCCGGATGCAACAGGCGTCAAGACCGATAGAGATGTAAGAGCCAACGATGATCATGTGACGAGTTAAGACTTAGGAGGAAGCATGAATGTAGAATGTATGGAGGGGTTTTTAGAGGGATCTAAACCGCTCGCTTCGAACCAGAGGTGGAAACTTTGAAAACCTAAATCATTCAAATTTTACAAGAGCTATCCCTTGACTATATTATTGGTAAAAGGTTTCGGATTTGACATATAGCAAGTATGCACAAACACGGGACAGTTAGGGGCAGAGCTAGTATATATTAGGGGGTGCCCACCGGTCAAATTTTTTTTTTTAGCTATACGTCATCTATTTTCACTATGTATACACCCCCTCAATACAAACTTAGGCACCCGTATCAGCTTAAACTCGATCTAAAGTAGAGTAAATTAAGTAAGTGGCACCACCCTTCATTTCGCTCTAGCTCCGCCCCTGGGGATAGTATTAAGTTTATAGTGTCTTTTTTATGGTACTTTTGTCTATAATGATATAAAATTGTCAGTTAGGGCTGGTTTGGTTTGAGGCCTAAATTAGGCTTACCAATATTTGGCAATTTCAATAGTGTTTAGTGTCTATTTGGTTTGAAGCCAAATTTTGTCATGCCTAAGAAAATAGGTCATTTCAATAGTGAACTTAGACTATTATGGCTTCAATCCAAATATAATTTTGCCTTACTAAAATTAGTCATGCCAAAACTTACCAAAATTTAGCACTGACAAAATTTGGTAAGGTTTATTTAGGCCACAAACCAAATCAACCTTTTATTATACATTTGATTTATTGACTGACGTGGGAGCACCACAAACCCTCATATCCATATGTCAAATCTTATATGGCACTCGCACAGGATCTTAAATCTTACAGAACAATATTACTAGTTCTCGTTTAAGAGTAAAAGCTTTACTTAGGATGAATTGAATAGATTTCATTCGTCTATTTTTCATTCAATGGTAGTTTTTTAGGTTTACACGACACAACATATAGGATTTGCATATTACTATGTCAAGATACAATATTAGAAAAATATATAGTGCAAATAATATATGTAGTAGAAACCTAAAAACTACCGTTGGATAAAAATGAAGCCCAAGATCTAACCACATCACTTACAATAGAAGTTTTACTTTCGGGTTTAACCGTGAGTAATTTTACTATTGGTGACGTGGTCAAATCTTAGGTATGAATCCAACGGTTTGCACAGCATATTTTCTCACTTAGGCTGTGTTTAGTTTCATGCCAAAATTGAAAGTTTGAAGAAATTGAAACGATGTGACGAAAAAGTTAAAAGTTTGTGTGTGTAGAAAAGTTCGATGTGACGGAAAAGTTGGAAGTTTGAAGAAAATAGTTTGAATCTGTTTGCCTTACAAGACACTTCATCAGATTGTAACAAGCGCAGCGCATTGGCTTCATGTATCACACAGCATGAGGGATGACGGCCCAGTGCAGTCGGTTAGCCGACGAGCGGTGGCCGGGCTCATCGCCACGCCGTCACTCGCTCCCAAGGCCCATAGAGATACGGATCACCATATGACATAGATGGACCAAAGCGCTGGATCTTACAGTCCCTCTGATGCCAGACCTTGAATTTTCCTGGACTGGGATGAACAAAGGGAGAAAGAGAGTAGCAAATCCTGCACAGGGGCCTCACCTCTCCGATTCCATGGCCACACGCATATGTCTTTTTCTTTGGGAAAGGATATGGAACGGGCACATGGTGGCCGCAAGTCTTGCAAACGCAATCAACTGAAAACACACATATGTACACGAGATTTATTGGTACAGTAAGACTGTAAGAGAGATTATTGACAGTGAAGAGGTTTTTTACATGAAAACAAAACACAGGTTTAATAAATAAAGTAGTAGAAGTAATAGATTATACATACATATGCCGCTGCGTCTTTTGTCCCACCCAAGACAAAAACATAGGAAACTGTAACCTTCATCAACTGGTTCATCGTCTGAAACAACAAATACACACATCAAGTTCACTCTGAACGTAAGCAACAACAATGCTTTTAATTGTATTGATCTTAAAGGTTATGGATCCCCTCAAGGAGTTATCCGACAAAAAAACACTATATCTCATGAGTCAGCAAGGGTGGTACAGACAATGCAAGTCAGTGAATGCAGTCATTAGTCCATAATGACGTGATTGAGAACTAAGAATCAATAATATCTGCAACTCGATCCTATTCTACAGTCCTAGTTACAGATGACCATTTTATTTTTTGCCGGGACGGCCAAAGGCCGGCCAATTTCATTAAGATTAAGGGAAATAAAGTTTTAATTACAACGACATGAAGGATGTCGCGCCGGTCTCAAGCAAACTCAAGCCTGGAAAGAAAAGGAAAAAATGGGGCAGGTCCCGCCTCTAGTCGGGATTACTCGCTAGCCTGGGAGAAAATCCCTGCTGCCCTCCAAATTGCGATTTCCTCGTTGATGTCATCCGCTAGCCGGTCAACCGACTTGGTGATGTGTTGAAAGATCCTTGTATTTCGCTCTTTCCAGATAAGCCAACAAATTAGCATGAACAGACTATCGAAATCCGTCCTATACGTGTTCTGAAAACGCCGTCTTGTCGCGATCCACCAATCTGCAAGCAGCATGCCATCTTCTGCAGGGATTGCAATGTTAATGTTGCACCAACGTCTCAGCTTGCGCCAAACCGCCGCCGTATAATCACAGGACACAAGCAAATGATGGCAGTCTTCGTTCTCGCGTTGGCATAGGGAGCAAATGGCGATGACCATTTTATTTAGAATGACTTAAAAACCAAAGTGTTCAATTGAAAAGAAAACAGAACTACATTAATACACAAGATAATTTGACCAAAATAAATTAATTCCCTCTTAACATAAACAAGAAGGCAACAAGTGGACCACTCGCCAAAATAACTTAACTTGCACATAAGTGCAACAGATCACTACCTCGCTATTTACTAACTATGAAATAAGGCCTTAAAGAGCAAATGTAGTAAGCTGATTCATGACACTGTAAACAGGAAGGCTATTTTCCAATCACAACATAGCAATGATAATTTGAAATCTCCTACCCATCACAGGATCACACAGGAGTGGCAAACATTTTAACAATTGTATCACACAATATAAAATACATCAATGCATCAAGTTTACCATTCAAATTTTTTTCGGGAATACGCAAAAGGATTGCACACTTTTGTATCAAGAGAAATAAAATTTACACAAAAGGCAAAACAAAGAGAAGAAGGGGGGTTTGGGAAAAAAAGGAGGAAAAAGAGGAAAACAAGGACTTAAGCCTATTCTCGCGATTACAATGGAACGACCAAACGACCTATCACACAATATAAATACATCAATGCATCAAGTTTACCATTCAAATAAAGAAACAAAAACATAAATACGTACCTAAGGGGATGCATGTCACAACACCATCAAAATGATCGAGTTCATAAAAGAAGAGGGTCCTTGGACCACCAGGTAGGAACGAGAAGCAGCCTGTGCGCTTCCGACGAGCCAGAAAATTGCCATGATCCCCGATGCTAATATGATCGTGCTCTGCACAACCCTCATGTCTGATCACCTTTCCAGCAGCAAGTTGGAATTCAGAGCCCTGATCAATCACAAGAGTACATGAATATATAAGCACAACAACAGAAAAGCAAAACATCAGTACCACTGTTCTCTGATGTTTGTGACATTATCGATCGTATTCAGAGAATATGCCAGATCGATCATATATCATATATAGGAGGATAATCACCGGATGCAAAGCGTTGTAGTGTTCCAGGCACTCCCTCAAGAGCCTCTTCTCCTTGTTTTTCTAGCATGAGGAGGAAACCGCAATCAGTCTAGGTGTTGGATTGAAGAAAATGAACTAGGAAATCGATTGACGCTTGCTCTGACAGATAATTGGTACTAGTAGGGTGGTGATCAGTTGCACTTGCACACAAGGGGGAGCAGATGCAAATCGGAAAGAAGAAATTGCGATCAAACTGAGCGAGTGTGTGGATCGGTGAAGCATCAAGCACCACCTTACCTCTCCCGGCGATCATGGACGGAGCGGATCCACATGCGCACGCGTCGGGTCAGCGTCGGCTTGGGCGGCCTCTCGGAGGGGTGGGGCCCACATCGCCGGTAAGGTTAATGTCTCATCCAATGCATGCCAGACTGTACATTAACAGAGATAAGGTGGACAAACAGATTGTAAGAGAATGTCTGGAATACTACAATTCTATGCATCCAGTGATGTATCCTATCCTGACATATATCCTTTCTCTCATTCAGTCATTCTCGGCTAGAATTTGCATTAGTTCTGAAATTTAAAATGGGTTCAATCGTCAAAAGAAAAAAAACGATAACTTCTCTTTTGTTTTCCTTTCTGTATTGTTGTAATCTACTGTCCTGACTATCTCTGTTCATGCCTTGTTTCTTCACCTGCTTCTGTGACAAATCAGGGCTCCTTTAAAGATAATCCGTCGTCGGTAATGCCAGAATCTGCCTGGCGAAAAAGTAATGCCACAATCTGGATACATTGGCAATTTTCTGGCTTATCAGAAGCGCAAAGGCTCTGCTCATTCTTACCTGCTCCACGGTCTCTCTTATTTTATGAACATCTCCTAGGTATGTATGTGCTTATGCTCCTACTATGCTTTCTTTAATTCTCTTGTTGATGCACCATGTTTTCAAATGTGAGCTTTGTTTTTTCAAAGATCACTTTTAAATAAAATGGTCACCTCGATACGTGGATATAGAAAGTGTTGGAAATATAGTCATGAATCAGCACATTTTAATCCAAAATATTAAAGCAATAATCATGGCATAAGCAGTGTAGGGTGATCTTAACCTAACCTAACAGTAAAGCGATAGCGCTAGCAAAGGGAACAGGAACAGGAGAAGGATATACCCCGAGAATGGCCCTCCGCTGGATTGTGAGGCAGAATTGCCTCCGTTGATGTTGTCGTTCGCGGCACTGGCTCCAGCTCCTGGCGGCGCACCACCTCCAGTAGCGGCGGAAACTCCAGACATTGCGAGCAGTCGTGCGGGAAGCACTCTCCAAAAACTTGATCACCCGCCTACCCGGTGCAGATCTTAGGCGAAGATGTGGTTTCGGAGGCACTGCTCCTTCCAATCTCTCGTGCGCGCAAGAGATCAGAAGCGAGGAAGCTACCCGGTGCAGATCTTAGGCGAAGATGTGGTTTCGGAGGCACTGCTCCTTCCAATCTCTCTTGCGCGCAAGAGATCAGAAGCGAGGAAGCGAGAACAGCACTGGCGCGGAGGAGGAGGAACTAACACCGGGAAATAAGCAAGCGTACGTTACAGATCGGACTCGCGGCCTCCTTATCTATCAGGAGAGAGACGCGGCCGTTGGAACGTGGTGCGGAGAGAGTCGTGGGAACGTGGTTAGTGGCTGTAAAAGAATAGCGACGCGACGCACGCCGCCGCCACGCCTCGGCCACGCCCGGCCCGGCGCGCGCGCGTGTGGCCTTCCGACCCCCACCTCAACCAGTCAACAGGGGGCCTCCAATAACTCCCTATTTAGGTTGAGGTATTCCTCGCTTAAATCCTGAGGTGGTATTATTATCCTTAACACTTATTATGGGCCTTTGAGATTTAATAGGATAAGCTGGGCCTAGCCCAATTATTCTAACAGAAAGAAAGGAAAGGGTTATGGATGCAATTGAATGAATTGATGATCCTTAGTTCTTATCTGTTGTCACTCGTCACCTACATAATGGATTGTTCTCCAGCTGGTTGCACCAACTTGCATTGCCACCGTCCTTACTTGAACCAGTTAACTCTTTGTGCTATATGTTCTTTTGTCAGAAAAAAAACTTGATTTCCTGACATTATTATATTACATTATGTTGTCGATGAACCTAATTCGTATTTTTGCTGTTTCAGAAGATGAGCCATTTGAGGAAGTTAGTCTCCTGGGATTTTGTGAGACTTGTGGCTATCGTCTTGCTCTTCTATATCCTTTCGCAACAACAACATTTGAATACGGGCATCAAGGGGGTGAAGGCTCATTGCAGAATGTGATACCTTCATTCTCATGTTATACATCCTAAACTTCCAGCGTGGGCATCGAAATTTGAAAGGATGCCAAATTCGGGCACTTTCAGGAGATGCCGTTTAATATATACTTTTAGAGTGTGCCATTTTGATCTAAATAATCTGTTAACGACTCTTGCACCCATTTGCTGCATCTTTTGGTTTGTTCGACTCAAAATAAAATAATTATTGTGACATCTGCAGACTTGTGCAGTCTGCAGTTTACTTCATGTGCGGGTAATCACTTCAAACTGAGGTTAGAGTATTCCAAACTTTAGCCAAAAAACAAGTAGAAATGCCCCTATAGCTCAGTGGTAGAGCGTCAGTCTTGTAAACTGAAGGTCCGTAGTTCGATCCTGCGTGGGGGCAACCTTTTGATTTACGTGTTCTCATTTTTTTTAAAGAAAATGCTGTGCTGAGCAAAAGTCAAGCAGCATGTATTTTTTGTTTTACTCGTTCTTTTTTTTTTTTGCAACCATTTGTTTTACTTGTTTTCATTTATTTAATTCAAGCAACATGTATTTTTGTTTTACTTGTTCTTATTTTTTCATAAAATATATGCTGTGCTGACTGCTGAGCAAAATTCAAGAACACATGTAATTTTTGTTTTACATGTCCTCATTTTTTTTTAGATTTTTTTTGTGCTGACAAAAATTCAAGCAACATGCCTTTTTTTTGTTTTACTTGTTCTATTTTTTTTATAGAAAAAAAAAAGAACTGCTGTGCTGAGCAACATGTATGGCAAATCGCTGCCACTCATTTACCTGTAACATGCTTTTCAACAGTTTCCTGAATATTTGATTATGACCTGTGAAATTCGTCTAAAAACAGTCCATTCCAAAGGATGGACATCACAATGGGATCAATTTGTACAAAATAATGCATGACTTATGGCTACCACTGTAAGAAAAACAAACTGAAATCCCAGGGGACAGTAATAAGGAACGGATAAAGCCACCTCTTTTCTCTTTATTAGTAACGAGAACAAGTGAAGAACACACATTCTGATTCTTTCCCTCTGATCTATATATTTCCTATGTGCAGTTCTGCATTGTGTACAAAAGAATAAGCTCCAATAAGCCCCAAAGGGGCATTCAGGTCCCAACTAGTATAAATTTATGACAGGAAAACAACTGCTGCTGCTTTGCTGCAACAGATTTAGTACACTGTAATATGTATTTTGAACTCTAGTGTTTAATATATCCAACACATCATTTTGCACCATCCCTGTAAGTTATAGATCTAGAAGTGTTTCTGTCTTTATAATATCCACTGCCTGAACCAGTTCTTCTGTTTGGCTGGGGAGAAATAAACCAACCCCGAACTCCTCCAGGCCTATTCTGAACCAAGAACAACCCTTACATGCAAAGCACATAACCAAGATGCAAACCTTACTAATCCCTGGCAGCCTTGTTTCTCCAAGCAGCAATTTGCTTCGGAAAGGTGTCGAAAATAGGCTTTGGAATGCTGTCGAGAAGCAGGATTGGGAGAGGGAGGGTGAATGCATCTGGTTTTAAGTTCCACTTGCTCTTAAGCCACACAGATGCAATGCTGTTGTCTGAATCTTGGAATTCTGGGGTGCTTGATGACTTCCTCACAGCTTGCAATCCATCACCATATGAAGGCACTGCGGTTGCTACAAGATCTTGCTGGCTGTTGTTTATTTCCGGTCGACTGCCAGATTTTGGCCTCAGCGCCAAGCCCGGGCCGGCCTTCATCAGTACACCACCACTGTTGCCCTCCCTTGTTGAGAACTCAGCATCAGATTTCTGGCGGCGTCTTATTGGCTTTTCAGCATCGTCAACCTCACCATTTACAAGAGAAAAGCCCGTTGATAAGCTTCTAGCTTTCGTATGCTGACCTGGATGAGGATCAGATTCATAAATTAGTTTATTAGTTGATCTCCAATTCGTAGTTCATCATCCAAGCAAACAGTGATGGCTTTACCTATACTGTATGTCGCCATTTCAGTGCCTTCATTTTCTGGGTCCCCCTTTGGAGGTCGAGCAAGGCCATAGTAGTTCTGCAAGAGGTCCATGGATGGTGCAACTGTGCTCTGCGGTGGTTTCAGGAGTGGATCCAAGGCAGAATTTTTCGGAGGGCGCCGCGTAGCCCATTCTCTGAAATAATTTATATTGTTGTTATTGCAGGCAAAGCACCAAGTATAGTAGTATACCCATCGAAAATGTCCACAGGTATTAAGAGACTGTAGTCAGCACTGTGGAAAAGCTTCACATGGCACAATCATTAAACTAGAAAAGAGCAGCAGCTAAGCATATGAAATGCCAACTAGAGGGAAGTACTAGTGAGAATCTACAACAATCAAGTATGCGTCCTTTTACACTAGAACTCTTTGAGAAGGAAAGAAAACTTTGTACTAAGTGTGAATGAGTAGTCGGTGCTATGAATTGTTCTTTTGGGACCTTAAACTATTCCCATGTTCTAGATACGTGTCTGTGAAGAATATAAAAGGAACTAAAAAATGTGTGGGCACTGAGCAGTGAGTGCAAGCATGTGGAGTGCGGCACATCTGTTCACAGGAAGGATCGCATTCCCTTTCCTCAGCCTCAATTCCTCGTTGCTTTCCTGTGGATGTTCCCATCACTTGCAACTAACCCAGTGGCAGCCCCCTCTTTTGGGAGGTTCAGAAAGGAAGAGCACCTAGTTACCAGTTTGACACTATGCACACTAGGCGTTAAGTCAGTGTTCAATACTGAATAGTGATTCCATTTCCATTATCTAAAGAAAAAAATAGTGATAGCGAGTGTTATACGGACCAGCAGGAAGGCGATTTCGCGTGGATTTCAGCCAAACCTGCCTACCTCCTGACCGAACTAGTTCTTGGGCTACTGGCTCGTATTTTCAAATGATGCACTAGTAGTACAAAATTGCGTACTGGTAGTGCAAAGAAAGCGGGTGCAAAGTCAGCTAGAATTTCTTAAGAATTTGTGCCTAATAAAATTGACTTGGTAACCGTGGGAAAAGAAAAATGGCATGTAACGAACTACACAGCGTGGACAAACAAGAAGAAGCGAAGGTTTTTTCCTTCACCGACACGCTTCCACGCCTTCCCGGTGGAGACAGTTTGGTTTGCAATAATCTCGGGAGATTGAAAATGTGGAAGCGAAGATTAAGGCGTGTAATTCATCGCTCAGTTATTACGTAATAATAATGCGAATCCCTTGAAACAAAAAAAAAAGAAGGGGAAGAGATGCAAGGGCGTGCGTACCTGGGACGATGGGTGGCGGCAGGGGAAGAGGAGGGAGGAGGATGGGATGGCGCGGTGGCGGTGGCGGTGGCGGCGGGTGGGTGCCTACCGGGGAGCGGAATCCGCAGCGTCTTGTGGGCGAACATCTGGAGGTCGGTGGTGAGGCCGTTCACCCGCTTCACATCCGCCACCTGCACGAGGGGAGGGGAGGCGCCATGAAATCGCAGACTCTTACACAGCTTGAAGAAGAAACTGTAAGGGGATGGGATGGAATGGAGGTGTGGTGTGTTGTACCTCGACGCCGTACTTGATGGCGACGCCGGCGAGGGTGTCGAACCTGCAGACGCGGTGGAGGATGTAGCGGCCGCAGGACGACATGGGCGGCGGCGAGAGGGAGAGCGAGTGCGGGTGCTCCACCTCGACCTCCACCACCGCAGTCCCGGCGCCGCCGCCACCAGCACCGACGGAGAGGAGGAAGACGCCGCGGCGGTGGGCGTCGGGCGCGGGCGCGGAGGGGACGCCCATGTGCCCGATCCGCCCTATTTTTGGCGGGCGGACGAGCTGCCTCTCGTCTCCTCGCCTCTCCTCCTCCTCGTGGCGTGGCGTGGCGAGGCGGATGGAGGAGCGGGGCGTCGCCTCGTCTCGTCTCGGCTCGTGGCGTCGGTGGGAGGAAGCGCGAGAGGCGGAGAGAGTCGAGAGTGGAACGGGTCGCTGGCGCTGCAAAATAAAAGGGCTCGGTCTCCTCGACTCGTGTGTGTTTGGTTTGGTTGGGCTGGTTCGCACTCACACCCGCACACGCGACACTGCCTCTTGGCTAGCTGCTCTCTCGTCTCGTGTTGACCGTCTTGTGCTGTTTGACGCGGTTCCTCTGAATCCGCCGCTCGCACCATCACTGCCAACGTAACGCTATCGGCTTCTCTGGTAAGTCGAGGTAAGTGGTTTGGAAGTTTACACGAGAGAAATGATGATGAGATTAAGATGGAGATTTAATTTTTAATCCCAATATCTTGTTTAGTAGAGGTGATGGAAATTGATAGGGAGTTTAGTTGGAGATTAGATCATTAATAAAAATGGATGGCTAAGATTTGATTAGACAAAGTAAAGGAGGAATTCCCTCCAAATTACCTGCCCCTATTCAGGTATTGAAAAGGAGGGAGTTCCTTCCTCAATTCCTTATCCCCATCCTAACAAAATTCTCATGTCTCTCAACCAAACAAAACACTTAATAGCCTCATCCCTCTAAACTCCCAATCCCTCCTAAAAACTCTCTCCAACCAAACGGGCTGTATGTTTGTTTAGCATATACATATTTTAAAGCATATAATATATATTAAGCGGATTATTTAAATAATTTAATTATTACTCCGCTGTTTCAGGTTACAAGATGTTTTGATTTTGGTTAAAGTTAAATTATTTCAAGTTTGATCAAGTTTATAGAAAATAATAATAATATTTTCAAACCAAGATAAATTTATTATAAAAATATATCTAATTAATAAATTAAAAAAATATTTTAATATAAATATTACTATATTTGTCTATAAATTTAGCCAAACTTAATTTATTATAACCTGAAACGGAAGGAGTATATGCTTTTAAAAATCATATTTAGTGCTTTTTGTTAGATTTATTTATTATTAAATATTTAATTTATCTCTGTAATTATGTAGGTAATCCGTTATAATAATTTCGCTGAATCATCAAACAAGAAAAGTCACGATAACAAGCGTTTCTTGTTTCTTCAGTTACTAATGTAGTTAAAAATTGCTGTCGTTTTAGACTGTGTTCTTTTTGAATGGGTTGAAAACTCTTTCCCTCCGCATATAAAAATGAATAACAGATTAACACATGTTCATTATGTACCACGGTACCAAATAACATCCACACAACGCTATTCATCATCTTATCTATATATGGGCATATGGCAGCAAACGCAAATGCTGTTTGCATACCATTCGTTCAGGGACTTGATCAACTAATAATAAAAATTCGATCACCTACTTACTGGTAGTACCTGCGTTTAGGAACTAACTACTTATTTTTGCATATACCAGTTCTCCTTCCACGGCTAATTGTGCTTTTCACCCAACCTTGCTTTCGTACTAGTATCAACTAACTTCCTTTTCACCAAAACTCAGAGTTTCGTGTTGTTGACCATTATATAGTTAGTGCATGGAGCATGTGGATACTTGGGAATACCGAATATGGCCAATGAAAACGTAGAAAGATAGTGTCAAACACGAGCAGTATTTCTTTACAAGGCCTTACACGTATACTGACGTACAGTTACAGTGTTCTTCTATTGGTATTTCGGTACGTAGAGATTTCCTGACTTGAAGCAAAATGACGCCACGTCTCGGACCGATCTTGCGTGTTGAGCAGATTGATTAATCACAATCGAAGTACCTTCGATTCTTCGAAACGATCTATGTCAACTCTTTGGCAAGTCTGACTCTTTTTTTTTCTTTTTTAAAAAATGCTGATTAGAGCATGGAAGAACATTGGGCGGTTCTGACGCTCACTGAATTTTGCAGCTCCCTCGTTGTTGCTGAAGAACAGAAAAAACTATGTATGCAAATGCAGATCCCAAGTTTAGGATGGATTCGTGTTGTCGATCTTCGATTTTTTTTTCTTTAATAGCACGGCTCATGTTCTCTGAATGTCCTCAGTGCAAATAAGCGCTCCGTTTCCTTTTTACTTTCAGAGTTCAGTATGGCTGTACAAGCAGTTAGGATCATCATAACCTGTTTAACAAAGCAACAATCTAGTGCATTGCAGCCGGCCTATGGTAAGGAAAAGAAAAGAAAAATGGTAGTAGAATATATGTACTTGAAAGCAACTTAAGTATAGACCTTTTGAAATTAGACATCACCAAAAGTCAGCAACTGAACACATGACAAGCACCGAATAGGTCAAATAAGGTTTGGCATGCATGGTCAGGACAAACAAACGAAGGACTCTCTCTAACTGATGAAAGCGTTTTAATTTAGTTCATACACTAATAACGACCTTAACAACCGGTCTCTTTCCTGATCCAGTGGCTTTTGGTTAGGTAGGTGTTTGAATGGAATTCTTGGACAAAAAAGCAGCTTTCAAGTAGCAGTAGAGCATTATTATCATTGTGCTAATATATATCACTCATCAAAGCAAACTACATTCTGTCACGAAATGGTCCAAATATCTTCTTTCATTCACCTCCTGTCCTGGATTGCAGGGCTGGGAATAGAATACAAAAATCAACGTGTAGCAGTAGTATGAGTGTCATGGTCAGCCATCGAATTGGGACAGAAACGCCTCTGTCCAGAAAAGAAGGGCAGCTGTTGCTACTGCATTGAGTTGGCCTTGTGTCGGTGGCATGATAGCTCAGTGATCACACTGCTCCGTGCAGTGATGCTATATCATGCTCTCAGTCACTGAAGCTATCAGCATAGTGACACGCAGACAACACAATTATTAGAGCACTTGTTCAGTGCTGTGATTTCTCGATTTGGTGGACTTATTAAGAGTAGCCTGATTATTACAGAAGCAGCGAGAGCGACGCCGTTGAGATTACGGAAGAGTTTTGGTTTAAAAAGGAGAGCAGGTTTTGCTCCGGCGGTTCCCTGCAATATATCCTGGGCAGGCTCCTTCATTGCTTTTTACCTTTTTGTGCTGAAACATTTATGGATGCGTGGGAGTCATTTGGCCGTTGATCCCGGATGTCACTTGGGGTTGTCGTGGATTAAACAAGCTAGTACTAGCAGTAATGAATTGATCAAGAGCGTTCAGAGACAGACCAGAGTGAATGGAATGGAAGGCCATGACCATATGCATATGCATATGCATTGCATCGTCGGCGTGTCCATGGCCATACATCGTTGAGTAGCAGAGAGATGGCGATATGTGGGGTTTCGTGCGACATGAGCGAGAAGATGAAGGGCGAATTCGTTATGTGCGCCATGTGGACGCGAAATGTGTGCATCGAAAGCGACCACGCTGCCCCGCGATTTATTAACGAAAGAGAGGGGAGTCTCTCCCATTTCATTAACGAAATGGGCATCGAGATGACTTTGTTGCTAGATTGTTGAGCTTCAGAGAAGGGCACAAGTCTGAAACTGGAGCTTTGAGAATGTGCTTATCTGCTCTCCTGTTGGAAGTTAAATCAAATACTACTCCTGCTGAAGTAGTGGCAATTTAGCCGTTCCTCTGTCTTTCAGATCAATTCCCACCTGTTCTGAATTCTTATTTCGGTGAAAGTTTAAGCGTGAAACAATAGCAACTGCGAGAAAATGCAAGAATACCGAATCAAAAGCTGGAGTGGCTCAGCTGCTCGATCAGCTTGTTGTAATCCCTTCTTACTATAAAATCATGACCCATGAACTATAATTAAGACCCTAATAATAAAGCTCAAATCTCAATATTCCACATCATCATCAATTCTAATCCGTTGGATCACTATATTAGATTGCTTATCAGGCGTTGGATGAACAAAACGTAGTGGAATAAGTTCACTTGGTGACCCTTAAAAGCGATTGAAATCTAATCCGTAACCCTAAACCACAAAACCGGATATCTTGACCCCCAAACTATGAAAACTGGTGCAATTTGACTCCCTCGGCGGTTTTGGAGGGTGGTTTCGCTGACGTGGCGGTATTGACCGGATCTCCTTTACACGTGGCGTTGACGTGGCGTTTAGGTGGCATTTAGAATTAAAAATATGTGTGGGATCCATTTGTCATTGACACATATTGTGGGACCCACGTGTCCTTTCTCTCTCCCCTCCCTCAGTTCATTATCTCTCCCCACCACTCCCTCTCTCTCTTTCCCGCGGCGGGCGGCGACGGCGGCGAGCGGTGGAGACGGCGGCGAGCGGCGGAGGCGTGGCGGCGGCGCCCGGGCTGAGCTCCACCGCGGCGAAGACGGAGGAGACCACAGTGACGGCGGCGGGAGGCACACGCGGCGGGGTACGGCGAGCTCGGCCGCCGCCGACCAGGTCTTCGACGCCGCAACTGGCGGGCGGGTGAGGGCGGCGCCTCGTGGCAGTGGGAGGACGAGGGGAGCCAGCGGCGGTGCGAGCGGCGGATGAGGGATGGGGGCCGGCGGGCGGGAAGGCGGCGACGGCTTGTGGCAGTGGGAGGACGAGGGGAGCCGGCGGCGGTGCGAGAGGCGGATGAGGGATAGGGGCCGGCGGGCGGGAGGGCGGCGGCGGCTTGTGGCAGTGGGAGGACGTGGGGAGCCGGTGGCGGTGAGAGGGCGGGCGGACGAGGGCGGCGACGGCTCGTGGCAGAGGGAGGACGAGGGGAAGCGGCGGCGGCGGCCGGATCATGGCACTTCTCCTCTCGGTGGACGGCCGAGTAGGGGAATGACGGCGTGAGGCGACCTCCTCGGCGACGCGCTCGCCCTCATCCCTCTCCTCGAGTGGTTCCGCCTCGCGGTTTCGAAGTCGCCGCGGCGACCTGCTTCTCCTTCCCGCCCACCTTCGCCGCCCTCCCGCTGCCGCCCACCTTCGCCGCCCGCGGGCCGCCGCCGTTCTAGCTAGCTCTCGCCGCCGCTCGCTCCCCGCTCGCTTGCTCCCCGGGAGACGGAGAAAGAAAGAGAGAAGGGAGGGGAGGAAGAAGAAAGGGAGAAGATGCTGTGTGGGGCCCACATGTCAGTGGGCCCCACAATTGTGTGTGTGAATGACAAACGGGTCCCACGTATAACTTTTTAATTGAAATGCCACCTAAGCGCCACGTCAGCACACAGACTAGGTCAATACCGCCACGTCAGCGAAACCACCCTCCAAAACCGCCACGTCAGCGAAACCACCCTCCAAAACCGCCGAGGGAGTCAAATTGCACCGGTTTTCATAGTTTGGGGGTCAAGATATCCGGTTTTGTGGTTTAGGGTTACGGATTAGATTTCAATCACTTTTGAGGGTCACCAAGTGAACTTATTCCAAACGTAGTAGCCACCACATGGGGCCCATCTATTTTGATCTTGGCCCAATTTAATACTACCTCCGTCCCAAAATAAGTGCAGTCGTGGATATCCGTGCCCAACGTTTGACCGTCCGTCTTATTTGAAAAATTTGTGAAAAAATTGAAAATATTTAATCACACATAAAATACTATTCATATTTTATCATCTAATAGCAATAAAAATACTGATCATAAAAAAATTTCAATTAAGACGAATGATTAAACGTTGAATGTGAATAGTGCAAAACTGCACTTATTTTGGGACGGAGGAAGTAGTGAAGGACTTAGGGTTTCTTCTTTGATCAATGGGGTATCCTCCTATAGTCGTATAAACTGTAGTTTTGTAATTTGCATTGCGTATATATATCTATCACACACAAAAGCCATTACGATGATGCATAGGTTGTGTGGTTTAGCTTCAGCACAATTATTTTTTAGAACATTTTTTAACATATATCGAATGGGTGAGGTAGCTCACAGGCATGAACAATATATTCATCTTAGAGCATCTATTTTCAACAACAGTTCAGATTTAAGTGTTAGGTTTAGCATGGTAATTTTATCTTCCCACTATTATTCACAACTTACAGCATGAATTCCACATTAAAAGAAAACTACTAGCTACTAAAGTTACTCCCTTGCAGATAGCACCATGAGAAGGATATGGTTCTTTTTTGCAGATTTAAAGGTAACCATATGATCCATATGTGAATATTTGGAAAAAGAGAAGCACGTGATTCCAATAGCTACATATTTGATGAGAATTGAGAGTGTGTAGTAATGCATATTGTTGGACGAAATATAGCTGAAGACCATACAAATCACATATGTTGTACTATAAAACATTCTCCGACCTTTTGTAGCTCATATTTTGTTGCCTTTGCTCACCTGAAGCCGATACTAAATTATCTTATTGAAGCACACAGTTTCCTGCCTTGCATATTCTTGATGCAATTTTTTAGCACAAATATACCACCGGTATCGCTGGTTGAGGATGCAAAGACCGCTCGGTCTCGTAGTCTCGCCACGCGACACCGAGCTATCAATGGTATATTTCTGCGAATAAAATTGCATCCGGGATATTTCTAATAGAAAAATAATAAATAGTATATTTTCAAAAAAAAAATTTCTCATCTTGTTCCACCAGTTAAAGTATGGAAGGGATTCTTCTTCTGTGAAATTCCATAGTTTTAAAACAGCAGCCTCTATCTCAACATCGTCGCTTTGCCTCCGAAACCCTAAACCACGCCACGACTCCTTTCTTCGTCGAAGAAATCTGTTTGTTTCCGCAACGGAAAAGCACGGCCCATCCCGTCTCCTTCCTTCATACTGGGCCGGGCCGTCTCTGTGATATGATTCATTTGGTTGGCCCATCACGTGCAATTGGGCCGGTCGAGATCAGTATCATAAGAGTCTCAATACATCCATCTTTATAGATTCTTAGAACATGTCATAATATTATATACTTGAGTCTCAGTACACTAGTTTTACCACCAACATGCAACTGATCCATTTTACAAGCTAATTAACCTCTCGCTAATTAATTTCTCTCTCTCTCTCTCTCTCTCTCTCACTCTGCATAATCCCATAACCTGATTACTATTACTACTCCCCTCCTTGATACTTGCACGCAATATCATCACAATCCAAGGGGTAAAATGAACATTGACCCACCCAAAAAGAAACCATCCCGCCAAAATCCAAACTAGAGGCAGAAGCAGCCGCCGGCGTTGTACTTGACGTCCTTCCGGCCGCCGCCGTGCTTGATCTGCTCACCGACCTTCCTCACCGCCGGCGCGCACGGCGTCCACTCCGCCGCCATCCGCACCCGCGCCCACCACAGCCACCCGCTTCCGTTCCCGCCCTTCCGCTTCCGCCTCGCCGCGGCGGCCATGGCGGCCTCCGCGGCCAGCCGCTTGTTGTCCGCGCGCAGCCGCTCGATCTCGGCGAGGCCCACCTTCCTCTCCGCCTCCCACGCCGCCATGGCCTCGTAGCACTCCCGGTTCCGCAGCTCCAGCCCGTACACCTGCGACTGCAGCGCCTCGATCTTGCGACCCAGCATGCACACCCGGTGGTCCTCCCGGAGCTTCACCACCAGCCGCGCCATCTCCGCCGCGCGCCGCCGCATGTAACCCAGCTCGGCCGCCGCGGCCGCCGCCTCCTCCTCGGCCGCCGACGCGCGGAACCCGACCCGCGCGTTCTCGCCGAGCAGCACCAGCCTCTCCGACTCCAGCACCTCCACGAGGCTCCCCTGCAGCTCGATCTTCCTCGCCGACTCCGCCTTCCGCCGCTCCGCCTCGTCGGCGAGAATCTCCCGATCAATCCAAGCGGCCACCAGCTCCGCCACCACCAGCTCAGCGTCAACGGCATCACGAACACTGCTGCTGGTGGTGGGTGGAGGCTGGAAGGAGAGGGAGCTACCGGCGTCGGAGGAGCGGTCGTCGACGTCGGAGGAGCCGCAGTCGGAGGAGGCGGCGGCAGCGTGGAAGGGCTTGTTGGCGGCGAGGAGAGACTGGGAGTAGCGGTCGGCGAGGTAGAGGTAGCGGTGGTGGAGGTCGGTGAGCAGCGCCAGCAGCTGCGGCCGCTTGTGGTAGTAGTTCTCAGCGCGCTCGGCGAAGGAGTGGTCCGTCGCCGTCGCCGCCGCGTCCTCCGGCACGCTCACCGCCAGCGCCCGCACCCGCTGCTCGATGTCTACAAAACCCATCACCATTTTGCACACGTCAGATCATCATCAGCTCAAACAAATTTTGGTTCCGATGGCCTAATCAGCCAAAGAAAAAGCCAAATTTTAAAATTTCAAGCTTAATTTTGAGATATTTTTAACGTAATTTCTTTTTCAATATTGGCTTTTAAATCACCAAGAACACATTTGAAAAAGTTTTACCTACAAATCTATTTTTATTTCTTTTTTTTTGCGGGGAATCCATTTTTATTTCCTAACAAACCGTTTTGGCTTATTAGGAAATAAGCCAAACGATGGGGACCTTTGCTTTGTTCTTTATAACTAGTTAATCTTCTTTGTTACTACTCCTAATCAAATTTGTTCAAATTCAAATCCTAACAAAATTTCAGATAAAATTAGCGCTACACTAGAAAAGAACAAGACATGTAGTACTAGCATGTACTGTAGTGTGGTGGAGTAAAAAGGAAGTGGCGGGTAAAAGGGAAGGTGAGCTGAATGATGATGTTGTCATGGAGATGCCAAGCCTAGCTACGAGCTGTGTCTGTTCTTGTCTTTTGGTGTACTCCGGTGGTGAATGGGGCTGACTTTGGAATGATTGGTGCCAAACAGTTTGTCACGCATAGAGAATCGGGTTCAAATTTCAAATTTCGAAGCACACAGGAAGAGACGAGAGGCCAGTGTCAAACCACCGGCTTGTCATCATCATCCAGAAGAGATTCGCCAAGGCGAGTGAAGAAACAAACGAGAAGCAACAAACACACGTCAGCAATCACCCACATTGCCTGTCAACACAGTACTGTGAATCTGTGATAGAAGCAGGTACTCCCACGGGAGGAGAGTGAGTACAGTAGTGGCTATGGAGAATAACTGTAGCTTACGAGATGCTCATGTCCTGGATGATCCATGGCAGAGCAGTGAGCCAGTGACACGGCTGGAGCATGAAGGATGCAAAGCCTGTGTGTAAGCTAGAGGAAGATGACTGATAGCACGCGGACCAGACACATGACATGCAGCAGATCAAGTAGGAGTAGTACTGCAATGTGCAGTGATGGATGGGGGTAAAAAACGGAGAATCATGGGGGGCCATGAATGCGTATCACAGGACACCCGTGACATATCAATGTGCGCTGTATCAGCTCAGAGATTTCATCACAGGATGGATGAGTGAGGAGGAGAGAATTTGACTGTTTAACCACAAGATCTCTATACTTACTGTGTCAGTGCTCATATCCACTGCCTGCCTGCCTAGTGAGTACACATACTGCAGCAGAGGATTTAATTCCCCATGTTTTAATTTAATTACTCTGCTAGTACTAGTACTACTAGCAACAACTACTTGCATTCATACGAGCACCGAAGATACAGTGCACAGAGATGAGTAAATTAAGCACGTGAGAATGAGCAATTAAAGAAACAGGGATGAGAATGGAGGGAGGGAGTAACGGGCGAACCTGCAATGGCCGCCTGGAGCCAAGGCGGGCACCTCGTCTGCTGCTGCTGCTTCTCCGTCTCCATGTCCATGGCCACGATCCAAAGCACCGACGCGATTCGGCGAGGCGTGGGCTTGGGCCCCCGTTCTCTTCTCGCCTTGTCGCAGATGCAGTCAACCTGACACAAGGCCCAAGGGTTAGCAGTAGTACTTAACAGACAACGTTACACTGCACAGCCTCGTCTCTTCACTGTGACATGATACTACTCTAATCCTATACAGTACTGTAAAAAATTGTGAAGAATACTGTGTGCGTGTGTGCAGGCACATCGCGTGGCGTGGTGGTGAAGGCTGTAGAATCCAATACTGATGAACAGTATCTGTGCAGGAGCAGACGTGAGGAAAGGCGCGGCGAGGAGAGGTGTTGTCGCTGTTGGAGGCGGGACATGACAGGACAGGAGAATTTGACTTGTTGCGCTAACCCCCGTCCCGAATCTCAACGCACGGGATAGGCCATTAGCCCGTGCCGACCGTACTGTGTGTGCAGTGCTACTCCTCCCTACTGTAGGGTTCATCGATTTTACAGTGACCGAGGCATGTTGGAGTCAGTGTGCAAAAAAAAAGTTTTTTTTTTGTAAGGCATCAGCAATGTATCCTTCCCAAGTAGTAAATAAGGTGGGACCAACCAAAAGTAGGTAATTGTTATTCAAGATCTCACAATGTATTGGAGGTAATAAGATGGGTCCCACATGTATATAAAAATCTAAAAGTATACGGTAGTATGGATAGAGAAGAAAGATTCAATACATAGCTGAGAGAATCAATGATTTTTTATTCCTTACTAGCAGGTCATAGTGCTATTTGTTGCTTACTACCTCCACAATACCTGGTATTAAGGCTGTATTTATTGCTTACTACTAAGTTTTTGAGCACATTGTGGATGCCCTAGCATTTCGAATGGTTAACCCGGGTGCCACACTGTCAAAACTAAACCTACTGTCAATTAGTACTAGTGGTTCATTCAATTAGTTTTGCCTTTTGCAGTTGGACAAAAAATTTTTTGATGATTTTTGCGCCAGGAAAGGAAAAGGGTTTTAGTGCTACAGTGACACGGTTGGACAAGGGATAGCAAGTGTCATTTTCATTGCACATGAGAGGACAACATGGGTGCAGTACTAGTGTGCCCAGCAATGGAATTACTCACTGTCTTCTAGTGCATCTCCTCTCTACTTTTTTATCATCAGGAGAGACCTGGAGTGGTTTCAAATCGTCACCCTTTTTTTTCTGATGACGGAAAACTACTACTACTATCACGTCATGGGTAGAACTGCTGTATCAATCTAAGATAAATGGATGGATGGGGTAAAAAAACACCGACGAAAATCTCAAAGAAATCAGTGGTGTGAATCAGTTATTCAGAGGTATAGATTGGATGGTTTTCAACATGATAATGGAGGGTTATGCGAAGCGAGGAGAGAAATCCAAAGAGACCAAATGTTGCTGCTCTTAATTGAGAGTTGCGACTAGTAACCACTCCACTTGGTAAGCAATACGATTCTCGTACTGTAGAAGAACCCAACGAGCCACTTAAAAACGGATTCGATTCGATTCTAGAGGGTTTAGGGTTCTAGAGAGAGAGAGAGAGAGAGAGAGATCACACTAAGAAGAGAGGACGAGAAAGAGAGATAGAGATGAACTTACAAGCACGTCGGGTCGGGACGCCGGCGGCGGTTTAGCGGGGAGGAGGAGAGAACGACGCCATTGTTGTTGGAAGAAGCTTTTGGGAGGAAGCAGCTCTGAGCTTTGTCTCTCTCTCTCTCTCTCTCGTGTGAGTGAAGTGTGTGAACGATGTGGCCAAGTCGTCTTCTTCCTCCTCGCTTTGTACTAGAACTGGACATATATATTGCAGCTCGGCTCAGTACAGTACAAGCCAGCAAAGGTAAGGATCGGGCCAAGCAAAGCAAGCGAAGTGAGTGAGTGAACTGGTGCGCTCGTGAGCAGCCGTGACCTGTGTCGTCCAAGCCTGGGGGGTCTCATCCTTCATCTCGGCCGTCCAGATGCTACGTACGGATGGGACGGACGGTGTGGATGTGCCTCGTGCTTGCTGAGTGGTTGACCGGAGGCCGGGGAGAAACCCAACAAACCAACCAACCAACCATACTTACTCTGAAATTGATGTAATTATTTATTGCGGCTAAGAGAAAGAAATTCAAACAGGTTGTTTGTATGGGGTATTTGAAGTCGATCGCCGGGATCTAAAACATTTTTGGTGTGAAACTGGTATCAGTTGGCAATTTAAATTTCAAAACGGGGTTTTTTTGAATTTACCATACGATGATGGGCGGCCATCGGCCCAGCGCTCTTGATATATGAAAACTGGTACGGTCACAAGGAGGGCTGGAGGGAGATAAAGGAGTTTAATGTCACCATAAACTGGTACGGTAAATTGAGCTTGATACATACTAGTACTCCTATAGTGTACTCCAAGCAGTATGCTACACCGAACAGTAAACACACACAGGAGGGGACCCAGGATGCAAGATAACACTTCAACGAACAAGCTGTCTATATACACATGTCAGGCTAAGGCATGGCGTCAGCTACTGATGATTCATTAAAATTCTGTGTTCAGTGGACTAGATACATGTCTCTCTATCTTCTTTAAAACAATCTGGAGCCTGGATGTCTCAATCTGGGGGGTCACAGTAACTCTAAAGATGGGCGATCTCAGTAGAAACGTCGGCAACAGGATACTACAAAATCTTCCGGCAGAGGTTCTATGCGGATGGACCGTCTTTACTAGCCTCATTTTTCATGTTATCTTCGCCATCGGCTTCAGCCTCGCACTGCCCGCTTTCAGGTCCAGACACCTCCTCTGGGCTCTGCTTCCGGCCTTCATCGATCGCGGCATTATCAGAATCCATTGGCACAGCACCTTCTTCTGGTTCAGCCCCGCTACCGCCACCGTCGGTCTCCGGTGTGGCTGAAACAACCTTCACACAGGAATGCACCGGAAATATATCAGCAGCGCAATTCTGAAGTTATTGCTCGTCCAAGTTTGATCAAGACGGTGAGCCAAGTACCTGTTGTTCCTTGGGTTGGGCTGAAGTGCCTTTTGGGTCTTCCCTCTTAGGTCGTTTAGCCTTGTCACCAGGCTTCGAATAAAACTTGGAACGGACTTCAGGTGGCAACAGTTCTTGAGGTACAACTCCTTCAATACCGTAATCACAAAACTGGAATGGGATTGAGTAGAGGTCATGGGATGCACAATTATTTCCATCCAGCATATATGAATGAGAAAAAGAATGCTGTGAGGCTTCATAGCATAACGCATACCCGAGAAAAACCTTCCAAATCCTGCCTGGCTGAAAATCGTAACCCTTTCCAGCAATACACCTGTCAAATAAAATGCTGGTCGTGAGACAATCATATTGGAGAGATAAAAATACCATCTGTTTTCATTATCAGGTCATATGGAAACAAAATTCTTGATCTCAGTGTCCATGGAAGTACTATGAAACAAAGTCCTCGTTTTCATCATGACCGAGACTCTGACAAATGCCCAGGATATTTTGTTTCTTCCTAATGTGATTCAACCCATCTCTATCACTGTGTGGGAGTGGGACATGTCACGCTATGATCCATCAGTAGACCAGAACTATATCAGATTCTCTTTTGCTACACATGATAACAATGTACGGTATCATTTGCTCTAGTAGATCATGCACTTGATTTTAATAAACTATGAAGTACCTAAGTTCTATTGAAGAAGGTGGATGTGCTTACTTCAACATTTTATTTGAATAATGTAAGCACAGAAGTGCACTTATGCTTGATTTAATTCCCACATGGATCAACATATTCACCCAATACGAGCAAACAAATAAAGGCTAACAAATACCACTCCTACTGAAAAATTGGGAGGTTGGATGACATTTGTAACATGGTAATAGACCCAGTCTTTTTAGCATTAGTCTTAGCAGTACCCGCTTAGAAGAATAATTGTATTTTAGCTCCCCGAGAGGTGATATATCTTCCTATTTAAACCAGATCCTAAATGTAAATAGCCTATGCTATACCCTGTTTATTAATTGGGTTCTGGTACAGTCATCACAGAACCAAATTTTAGTATAATCATCTCAACAGGAAATAGTGTTGCTGAGATCTATACTCACACGATTATTCTTGTGGTGATATTCATCCTCAATACCAGCAGATGGATCCATCTGTAAGTTACACATAATTAGAGGATTGCACTAATAAATTGGTTTGCTCAAAGCAAAAAGGACGGATAAAAATGACTATATAAATTGAAACACTTACATCTTCTGCAAGTGGTTTCCAATATTCTGTTACTGATGGCATGCAAATACGTTCAGAATCAGTCAGAGCATTCTGCAGCTCACGGAGAAATTAGAAGTCAGATGCAAAAAAATAAATGCTAAAAAAATGATGAATTTAAATGTTGGACAAGTTGCATCACAAAATGATAAAAAGTGATGAGAAAGGCCGATTAATGGAAGATGTATGCCTTCAAATAGTAGAGTGTTGCATGACAAAAGGATAGAAAATGACTCAGAAAGGCACAGATAGGGAACTCAACGGATGGAACCCTTTTAAACTGGATTATGCAAATCTATTAGTAACAAGTCAAACATAATAGTAATGGGATGCTTGGTAGAACATACAGGGTTTTGTTCAGCCCATTTCCACAGTTGGGCAAGTTCTTTGTTTCCCAATCTCCACCTTGGCTTACTACAAGGAAGGAAAGCAAAATATCAAAGAATTAGATTGCATTTGGACATGGACTTTCTTGTGTGAATTCATATTACAAATCGACATGAGGATGTGAAGTAGAATACTGGCTTGTTAACTCCAAGAATCTATGCTATATTTCCTACTAATTTGTTTTTTTACCTTTTCTCTAAATAAACCTATGCCACAAACAACTACTCAACGAGGCAATCGATATCAAAGACCATTCTTACACTCTTCACTCATGAAAAATATGAAACTAGTTGCATTAGCACAAATGAATACAAATTGTGAACTTCATACATATAACAACACATCTAAATCCATAACATTGTAAGTTGACACTATATAAGAATGTTGATGTGAAACAGGTGAAATTCATGATTCTTGCTTCTGGCGAACATTAAAAAAACTGGCAGCACAAAATTATAAAATAACTAATTTGTCTGCTCCATGGTAATTCAGATAAAGTGTATTTGAAGTTAATGCTCCCAGTGACACAATGTTTAGGATATGGTGCTCCCAGTACCATCAAAATTATAAACAGTATGCTTTGCGGGATGTATTTAATAAGACAATATCACAGTTGATAGCTGCTGTTCTTTTAGTTAGCACTAAAATCATTTCAAATCTATTGTAACTGTTACACATTATGATAGGCTAGCACATCAACAGCAGAACCAATAATAGACTAATGGCAAATTCAGTGCCAGAAGAAAGGAAGTAGCATACCGTTTTCTGACTCCAGCTTGGCCTGGTTTCTTTTCAAAAGGTTGTTTTTCAAACGCTAGACACCCATCTCGTTTCCACCATACCTTCAAGTTGAGCCAGCAGGAACAGAATCATTGGTTGTGAGAATTACTATGTTAAGATAAAATATTGCTTACATGCAGCTAAGAGGATACCCAATTTTTCTCCCGCTCAAGAATATGCTCGATGCTTTGTAGGAAGTCCTTCCCTTTTGGTGGAATTATCTCCAGAAGTTTCTTAACACGCTCTTCACAAGAATCGATTTCCTCTTTCTGATTGTAGAGAGCATAAAGTTAATACAGAGTACAGAGTGGCATTTCCTTAATCCTGATTCATTGTCTGTACTAGCCACTATAACCCAGTTGTATCAGGCAGGCAGTTGGTATTAGTTGGCACTGTTATACTAAAAACTAGCACTGCCAAGCAACTTCATACGGTTTGGACAATTTGTGCAATCAGTGTTTGTTAATACTTACATGCCCAGTAGCACACGCTGTGAGAAGTATGCTAATAAGTGATAATAATCGGTTCAACTAAAATGGGAATAGCTATCACAGACTACTTACGATCTCACATAGCATGCACAGAAAAAGGAGCTGATGGTTTCATGAGAACTAATGCTAGCTTTGCCACATTTGCTGTTGTGACTATCACAAACTCAAGAGCAATCATGTAGTAATAGGTGAATACTAAAAATTTGGTAACAGCACAATTTCAGATGCTCAAGTCTAAGTTCAACTGTCCATGGAAAACAATCAGAGAAGTCATTTAGTGGACTAACCATGCTCCCAGTTGGACCTTCTTTGTCAGTCTTTCCAGGTGCCTTGAGAAAGTCGAAGAATATGAGGCACTGGACAAGGATGTGGCGTCGAAAACTTGGGTCCTTCAACTGCAAAGAAGCAATTGCCATATGAGTCTATGAACAGTGAACAATAATAAAAAGTTAGTATCAGCTGATCAAAAAGTTCTTACCTCCAAACCCATCAATTTACTACTTGTCAGGTACTTAATATTGAAAGCAGCATCTTCCTCTTGGTCAAGATTGTTAAGTTTTCCATCATCGTCACTGAGAGGCTGAGCTTCAAATGTGCTTAGCACAACCTGCACTTTCATTAACAGTAAACATCAACGAGAAGTTCAGAATTAACATTTTGCATTGGGAAAGAAAAAGGTTCATGTAATTGTAAAAATGCGCAAAAGGATGTACCGTTAAATTGGACACAAACTTTTGCCATCTTGTCAGATTTGCAGCAGTTAAAGCAGGGTTACTAAAATGCTCCTGGAACATAAATAAAAAGACAAATGAGCATGAGAAACAATATAATGTTTAAAAGTTAAGAAGCGTGTCAGGAATCAATTATGATTTTTGAATCCCACAGAATGACAGGGTACAAAGCAGCCACCTGCAGACTCCATAGGGTATTGTAGAAGTTGAAATCAACAGAAATTCCTGAGAAAAAAAAAGGCTTACATTAGGGAGTTCTATCCTTTTACGAGAACAGTTGACTGAAGAAATAAAAAATTGAATAAAGTCACACGAAAAACACACAACAAAAAAATAATAAATATTTTTTTTATCAGGATAGTCATACTCACCATCTGTAGCGTCTTTCTCGTACTTTGTTTCATTTGATGTGTTAAAAACCCCCTTGATATTGAGAGCTGATAAAATAGAAAAACAAGGAAAATGTAGTTATGCACTCCTTGCCAATAAGGGGCTGTCTAGGAGGGGACAGAGAGATGCAAAATATGCAAACCTGAACGTTCCGATAATGGGAAGAAATGTGCTAGAAACATGATAATACGTCCGCAGAATACCACATCATTTGCCTGTGGTATTTCAGAACAAAGGGTATCAATGCTAGTACAGAACACAACCTTATAGGCTGTCAAAACTCCGAGAAATGTAAAGAATATATTTGTTCAATACTCACTAAAGCAAAAGGACCACAACATCGCAATGTACAATACGATTTTTATGATATGTCCAATAGCTTGGTATTTTTACAGTAAATTTGTCATTACCAAAGATCTTACTGAACAGTGAGCACAGCAGTCAGCTTAGTACTTGATAAAACTGCTCAGCACAGAAAATAAGGAAAGCACAGAATGATTTCAATCTACAGACATTCGGACTACGACAAAGTAGATAGCAGAGTATGCATAAGAAAACAGATGAATCTAACCTTTGATAATCTTCGAAGTAGTTGGTTGCAAGTCCTTAGCATAACAAGCTTGCCACGCCCGAAAAGCTCTTGCTACAAACAACTCAATGAGGTAATCCCCATTAGCAAAGCAACTGCATACATCATATGTGCCTTACAAGCACCAATTTAACAAAATGTAGTACAAAAGACAAATTCTCAATTACCTTCCCCAAGACATCTTGTTTGCTCTCAATATATCCAAATACATCTTTGCAGTCTTTGATAGTTGACATTTCTGTCAGATCTTCTAACAGCTGGAATACCATACCTCCCTCAACATGCCCTCTTTCACAAAGGTAAAGCACGATATCTAACATGAAAAAAAAGAAGATCTCTCAAGAGAAAACAGATAAATCTCTAAATAGTGCTCAGGAACCAATGTGAGAAAGGAGCAGTAAAAAGGTTCCAACTAACCAAGAAGACGTGTTATCGGGCAATTATTTTCTTCATTATCCCCATATTGCATTATTCTTTTACCAGATTGAACTGCAGATGACTACAAATATAGATATGAAACGAAATCAGCAACAAGCATTAATCTATAGGGCTGCATGACAGGCAAGTAAGGATTGCACAATTTGAACAATAGAACTACCTATCGTTCAGGTACATGGTAAATACTTGCAGACGGTTATTAAACAGAAGATAGAAACTTAATGAAATGTATGGAGAAAGGAGAAGTTGCATTACGCTAACTTGTAAATGTGAGACAGTGACCCCAAAAAAAAAATCATCTACTACCACATTACTTTGTAATAGTGTTGTTACAGAGAACAAAGACTAGTGCAGGCACATGCGTGGTAAGGAAGCTTACTGCAAGTTCCTGCAGCAATTTGCGTAGAGCATTTTCTAAGGATTGGTTCTCCTCCAGAACCAACACTGTTTGCTTCTGCAAAAAATCAGATGAGCAACTAACTTAAAAACGTGTGTATGCACAAGACAACGCAAGGAACATCAAGTACAGTAATCCATCATCTATGAGAAAGCTACAAGCCTACAAGCATGGCTGACTGTGGTGCATTGTGTACCTGAGGTTTAATCGCATCCTGAACGGCCTGAAGGGCAAAAGCTTCAGGGGATTCAGTCCTAGACAGCGCATCCCGGAACACTCCCTGTGAACAAACGAGATTTCTCAAATCTACTGCACAACACAGAAATAATTCCGCGCAAATTGACAGAAAACCCTCGGTTCATGACATCCTCCCACACTGGCACCCCCGGGGGCATACTAGATAGGAGAGTGGACAACTCACGATGATGCGGTCGCGGTCGGTGTGGCTGGAGACGGCGGCGGAGGTGGCGGCGGCGAGCGCGGAGGAAGAGGAGGCCGGTGGCCGGTCCTTGCTGAGGAGGATGCGGAGCCCGGCGTTCGACGGCAGCGGCGGCGTGGGCTCCGCCATGGCGTGGTGGGTCAGAATGGAAGGGTAGGTTTCGGCACACTGGCTGGAGCCTCTCCCTCCCCGCTTCCAAGCTGGACTAGTATCCCACGGCGGCGGGCTCCGGCCTCCGGCGGCGCGCAGGCGACGGCGGATGCGGGGTTGAAGCCTCCTAGGGGATCGGGGAAGAAGGTGGGGTAGGGGATGCTGTCTTGTGGGCCGCGTTTAGGAATTACTGGGATTTTGGGTTGTTATTGGGCCGATCTATATCAGACGGGAATAAGTTCGCATTAGATCCCGTAATTTGCCACGAGGATAACACTTTGGTTGGGGTTGGAGAAGCTAGCCGGTGATAATCTAGATAAGCTTCTTCTATCTTCTAGTTCATTTTTAGATTTTACAACTATATCTTCTTAAAATCTGAGTGAAAATTTAGACTGTTTGTGAGAGCTTTTAAAAAAATCTCCAGTTGCCATAAACTTCCCCAAACATGCCTTGAATTCGTCCCGAACCGAAATACCAACGCTACAGCTCATCCTTCAACTCACAATACCGTATCAACTTTGGTCCCACGATAGTATGGTGGCTAATTTTAAGTTTTAACTGATGTGGGAAGTAGGACTCACGTGGACCTCACACAATAGCGACAACTCTTTGTCTCTCTTCCCTGTTCTCCAGGAGTACCGAGATCCAATCCTCATCGCCGCACCGCTCGTGCTGTCGGTGCTCTTGTTCGTCTCCATCCCGGTCCTCGCAGAATGCTTGAGCGCCTCCTCCCGCCCAAGAAGCTCCCCGGCCATCCCGGACAGCGACGAGTTTTAGCCTTTTAGGGGCTATTCAGATTGTAGCCGAAATAAACCTTACTAATTTTTGGCAATTTGGTAATATTGTCAAAATTTTGGCAGGATTTCTTATGCATTTACTAAAGTTTGGCAAGAATCTAAATGGATGCACATATTTAACAACTCTACCAAAAAAAAAAGTATAGTTTGAAAAGACATCAATCTGAACGAGCCCTTAAACTCGACGACAAATTAAGGACCTTAAATGAACTTATTTCTATCAGACGTCAACGATGTAGCCCAGCACATCCACACCATGCGTGTTCTTGCTGTCACCGCGGCCACATCCTCCTCCTCTAGAAGAGGGGATAAAGAACTTGATGATGGAGGAGAGATTCGCGGAGAAATCTACGTCTTGACCGGACTTCTCCCGTGGAAGTTTCTTTGCAATCAGTATACTAATGCAAGCGACGACGAGATCAACAATTTTCTTTTTTCGCCATGACATTATTATTCATACTCTCATCCAATAATGTCCAAGTCTGAAGCCTCGAGTAGCTAGTTCATGTGTCGTGATTATGGATTCAAGAACTAGCAGTGCAGACAAAATGGTCAGGTCAGTCTCACAGAAGACCAAAGATGTGCAATACTAACATTGTTTCAAACTACTACGTATTTCGTCACAAAATCTGCAGATACAATTTTTTGCAACAGCGGCACAATCTGGTTTGTGCGCTAAACATCATAGTACAAGTGTACAACCAAAGGGCATGTATCAATAACATGGATTGATTAAACTTATGCTCCGTTCATACTCAAACCAGCGACTTCATATGCCGACAGAGAGAATTGGGAACAGCATAAGCCAACAAATACTACAACAACTGGGAAACCATCTGATCATTATACAACCAAACCACAAAAGGTTTACCTAAAGTGTTTACAAAATGCAAGGTACACTGCGCTAAAGCTCCTAAATCATTGGAACAAACATAAAGTAGGGTAAATGCAGGACATGCAATTAATTTAGATCTCTGAGGGAGGTTTGACAGTATGAAAACCAAACCATCAACCACATGGCATACTGATGCAATGCAGTAAAGCCAATGAACTGGAATTGAGTTATTAGGAGTAAACCAAAATTATTAGAGCAGTTCAAGAGTACACACACTACAATCTCCAACATTCTGAGCAAAAGCATCCATGATAGGTAGAGGTGTAAGGGGAAAAAACAAAACCAAGAACAAGTGACAGAAGTCAGTTTCCAAACTAGTGTTTGGCACATTGGCTGTTGGTTACACATGTACAAAGCCATGGAGAAGTGTAGAGATTTAAAGCCTTCATCATAGGAGAAAAGGCCGATGGCATTCTGGATTAAGTAGCTTTTTGGTTGTTTTGATTCCTGTCTCGGTCCCCTGCTGCGTTTGGGTTTTGTAAATAACTCTTTATTTCTCTTAATACAAAAATGCACTCCTTGCGTATTCCCAAAAATACATCCGCCATGATATGCTAGTATCTGAATGGCCACTGAAGGATAAATAGTTCAGAAGTATCCTACACCATGTTAGCTTCAAATTTATCTTAAGATAACAAGCATTTAGGTGCCGCATATGCTGTCATAAGGTTTATTTTAAGCCATGAAACTACTGGCCAGCAAACATCATTCCAGTAACTTCCTACCAAAAATACTACTGGTACGTTAAACTCTACACAAATGGTAACCAAATGAATGAAGAAAACAACTCAATTTAGTGCCATATCGAATCTCTGAACCCAAAGAAACTGCGCCTAGCATCCTTTAGATAAAGACATCAAGACAAGTCTATTGTAAAATATGTTGGACAGTCACAGTCAAGGGTATGGCCGGATGAACAAGTTCTAAGAAGAAATGGAACAAACATCAGCTGTCACCATACAATATATGGAAAATAATAATCAGTTTGCTCCAGAATGGCCTATATCGTGATCCTCCATCCAAAATGGATGGCCTACCAAAATATATTAGCCCTTTCATGGTAGAAAATTCTGCACATTCACTGACCACAACTGCACAAAACATGAGTAGAAAAACTAGCTAGTACTCCATAATTTACCAGAAGTTGTACACAACATATTGCAATTTTGCTGAGCAGAAGAACCAAATATGTTCCATGTTTCATGATCAATAAATAAGGACACTTCAGTTTCACTTTAAATTATGTAAGAAAACATCAAGACCGTATTCATAATTTGTTTCTTTTCGAAATCACACACACATACTGAGTCAGACAGACGCAACACATATATAGGTGCTAATAGTAGTATATATACCCCGCAAATCCACGCGATCATTTATCACAAATTCTTAAATTGGCCATCGGCGAGATAGCCCAATTCCCCACCCCTAGTTCTTACCGCCGACGTACTGTTCGGCGTCGTGGATGATGACGTATCCGGCCTTCTTGGGGCTCTCGGAGTCGGACAGCTCGTCGTCGTCGTCTTCGCCGTAGACCTCGTCGTAGGAAGGAGCGCAGGTGGAGGCGAGGAGGGACCAGACGAGGTACATGGTCGCGGCGGTGAGGGCGCCGCAGCCGAAGCCGAAGAGGAGGCCGGAGACGACGACGAGGATGTCCTTGGCGCGCTCCTGGACGGACGAGGCGGCGTCGGAGGCGGCGGGGAGGGGATCGGGGCGGGGGATCTGGAGGGGGTGGTGGGGGCCGAGGCGGCGGACGCGGAGGACGGTGACGACGGTGGTGGTGAGGGGAGTGGGGTTGTTGGGGTCGGGGTTGGGCCTGGAGACGGAGGAGAAGGAGATGAGGAGCGTCTGGGCGTGGCCGCAGGGGCGCCCGGCTGCCGCGGGGGAGAGGAGGAACACCGCGGCGACGACGGCGAGGAGGAGGAGGCGGGCGGCGGCGGCGGCCATGGCGACGCGGTGGATTTGGGGGAAAATTCCGCTGGCTTGGCGAGGAGGAGGAATAGAAGGTTTGACTTGGTTGGGAAAAAATGACTTGTTATTTATGGCCGGAGTCTTTGGAAGGGGTCATTTTACGGTTTGGTCCCTGGACTCTGTACGTTTCGTGCAAACGTGTATAATACGGCAACGCCAGGGAAGCAAATCGGTTGGTCAAAACTGTTTCGGGGTGTAAAGTGGAAATGAGACCGTGTCCTGTCCGCCGTGCGTAGTACTATGGGCTTTTGCATCAACAATTGCGAATTTTTTGTATTTTTAGATTTTTTTTTTTAATATTTACAGAAATATTATAGCGCCGAAAAAATTTGCAAAACTAGACCCTGCCGCCCTTCGCAAGGGCGGCAAGCCGACGTGGCACACGGCGCGCTGGACGGCGCGGGACGGCCGTCCTCCTGCCCCCTCCTGCCCTCTTGCCGCCCTGGCAAAGGGCGGCAGGACCCCCTTGCCGCCCTTACAGAAGGCGGCAGGCCTGGCCGCCTATAAAGCCCAGCCGGCTCCTTTGAGGAGCCCATTCCCTCCTAACCTCTCCACATCAAAAAAAAAAAAAAAAGGAGAAGGGGAGGAGAAGAAAAGAAGAGGCGAAGCCCTGCCAGTTTCAAACTTCGATTTCAGGTAATATTCGTAGATTATATACGTGACTAAATATATGATAAATGCATTGTATGAAATAGAGTTTTACCTGTGGTACTATATAAATATATATTGTTAGATGTAGCCATGTAGGTAACTTAGTAGATCTGTAGTATTTGTAGTTATTAGGTTTGTAGTTTTAAATGTTGTTGAGTAACATTGCAATAGAATATATAAAAATTTAGGTACGTTGCAAAGAAGATATTACACTGTAGTCGTTTATTATGTAAAATAACGGCCTAGTAATTAACTTTGCAGATATGTCCAGTAAACTTATATTTCAACTATACCATGGTCAAGGAAACGTCCGTTATGGGCCAACTGGGGTAGATCTGTCAGAATTTATTGTAACAGCAAGGGGAATTGATAGGCCAGCCGAGAGGAGTGTACCTTCTATAAAAAAATGGTTGATGCGGGGCTTGAGAGTTGATCCACAGACTAGTGACATTACAATCTATGTTGTAGTAAGTCGGGCAACAGAGGGTTTTTATTGGGAACTAATGCCGGTTCAAAACTCTGGGATGTGGAGATGGTATGTGGAGAATGCATTGCAACGTGGGTGGCCTCTAGCTATGGTTCCGTATGTTCATCCGAAGGATCCAAGTGTACAGATGAACATGGATGATGGCGAGGGGCCAAGTGCAGAAGTGAATGAGATTGAAGTGGATCAGGTCAACGCACCAGAGGAAGATGGAGTAGCTCCAGTAGTAGCTCCAGTAGGCATGCAACCTGGTGGAGTGGCTGACGAGGGGGAGACTGTGGGTGCCATTGTGGACGAAATGGAAAAAGAGGATAGTGACAACGAGCGTGTCGAGGAAGATGATTCGTCAGATGATGACGAGAACAATATTAATCCAGCTGAATGGGCTAGTGATGATTTTTCTGGTTTGGTCATCTCTGAAGGGGAAAATGTGAGATGGGAGTACAAGGAAAACGAGATTATCGAGGGAGCGAGGTATGGTAATGGAGAAGACATGAAGGAGGCGGTGAAGCATTATGCAGTGTCACTTCATAGGGAGTTTTGGGTTGCCAAGTCTAACCGGACACAATATGAAGTTAGGTGTGTTAATGAAAAAGATGGGTGTCCGTGGAGAGTGCACGCCTATAAGGGGAAATGGAAGGACTACTGGACAGTGTCGGTCGTTACGAAACATACTTGTTATCTACCTGGTGTTCAAAAATACCACAGGAACATTACATGTGCATTTGTTGCATCTGAGATGTATGCGCATGTCGTGGACAATCTGGCATATGAACCGAAGTCAATAATCCGACATATCGAACAGACTTTCAAGTATACAATTAGCTATGCCAAGGCGTGGAGGGCCAAACAGAAAATAATAGAGATGAGATTTGGAACTTATGAAGCCTCATATGACAATTTGCCACGTCTGCTATCTGTTATCCAACAAAGAAACCCTGGGACCTCTTGTGCACTCAAGACATTCCCCTCAATTGAACATCCTGGCAAGACTGTGCTGCAAAGAGCGTTCTTAGCTCTACATGCATGCAAGATGGCATTCGTGCACTGTCGTCCAGTTCTTTGTATTGATGGCACATTTTTGACCGGGAAGTATCGGGGCCAGATACTAACGGCAATTGGGGTAGATGGGAACAATCAGGTATTGCCGTTGGCATTTGCTTTTGTCGAGAGCGAGAACACCGACAGCTGGTACTGGTTCCTCCATCTGGTTAAGACAGAAGTTGTTGGTATGAGGCCCAATGTGTGTCTAATACATGACAGGCACGCCGGTATGCTTCGAGCGATAGAAGAGTTAAAGTTTGGGACTATGGAAAGAGGATACCCTGGCCAGTGGGAAGATGTACAAAGCAGGTGGTGCATGCGTCATATGGGAGCTAATTTCTTCAAGCAATTTAAGAACAAGGAGTTGATGAACATGTTCAAGAGGCTATGCAATCAGAACCAGGAGAAAAAATTCAATGAGCTTTGGAAGAGATTAGATGAGTTGACAGGCAAATGTAGTGACCAGCGTGCAACAAGACCAGCGGCCGCTGTACCTGACCCTCCTCAAGCACTCGGAGCTCTCCCAACAGACAGTGTAACATTGGTTAGAAGAACTGGGGAGCAAATTCGAAAATTTTCTCAGTGGATTGAGAATGAGCCAAAAGAGAAATGGGCTAAGACTTATGACACAGGTGGTGCTAGATATGGTATAATGACAACAAATTTGGCGGAAGTTTACAACTGGGTGATGCGCGGTGTCCGTGGACTCCCACTAGTTGGTATAGTGGAGTTCATTTTACATGGGACATGCAAGTATTTCAGGGAGCGGTTCCAAGCAGTTTTTCCCTCTATGCCGAACAACAACATTTTATTTGGAACTTTCATGGAGAAAAAACTAGCGGAGTGGCGTGCAAAGGCCATGAAACATCGAGCTCTAGTGCAAGGTACCCAACAACACAGGTTTGAGGTCCTCTGCCAAGACAAGGCAGGCAGGGGTATCTACCGCAAGAGAGTAAAGCAGGAGTGCGTTCTCAAAGACGACGGCACATGTCACTGCTCCTGTAGAAAGCCGACGCTGCTCCACAGGCCATGCACCCATGTCATTTCCGCGGCATCTGAGTGTGGCATCCAAGATGCAGTATATGTGTCACAATACTTCTCCAAGCAAGCAATATATCACACATGGAGTGGCGAGATTTTTGGCTTCGGTGTAGCTGGGGAGTTCACAAAGATTAACGATCTGATAATCTATATTCCTGACCCAACGAAACTCCGAGACAAGGCGGGACGGAGGAAGACTCGGCGCATCCGCAACGATATGGATGAGTCGGAGGCAGGCAGGGTGAAGCGGTGCAGCAAATGCGATGAACGTGGCCACACCTACAAGTATTGTCCTAAAGACAAGGAAAAACCAAGTGCGGCGGAGGCAGGTCTATCAGGATCAGCAGCAGATGGAGCTCGCCCTACGGGTGAAGGCACTACTTCAAGGCGACCCCGTCCTAGACGTTCTCGTGGAACGACCGGTTACGTGGTGTAGTTCGTGTGTTGTATGTTGGCAAAAGGCTTTGCTTGTAATTTCGTTCGAACTTATCGATATGTTCGCATTGTGTTGTGTTGCGAACCACTTGTTAGACTTCCGCATGTAATGTCTTTATGTTTTACGGCTTGTAATTTTGTTTTATGTTATTTCATTCTCGTTACGTGCCTTTGTGTAACGAAAGTTATGTTCTCAATAATCTGCACTCTTGCATGTCTCTATAAGTATTCTTCCGTTTCAGATAACTTGTTTTTACAATTATATTATTACCTTCTTATTTACCCTAACATGTAACACGTTACTTGCAGAGATGGCACATCCTGAGTTGTTGGATCCGGCGATAGATCAGCGCCACCGGTCGTACCTTACTGCGGTGGAGGGGGCTCAGCTTGGGACGTTCCGTCCACGGTCGTCACGTGAGCGACTTTTGGTTCACGACTCCTTCGTCGAGAGGTATGGTTGTACTGTGTTCACGACACCGGGCTTACCTTACTACGGTGGAGGGGGCTTAGCAATGTGTTCATTTTAACGTCTGGTATTATTTCGCTTTCGCAGGTTGCGTGAGGCCGGTCTCTTACCGTTGGCTCGGCTAGTTGAGGCCGCGACCGGCGACGACGACGTGACGAGACGTTGGGACCCGGACAGGTCCCTCCTAGCAGCGTTGGTCGACCGGTGGAGGCCGGAGACGCACACTTTTCACCTGCCGTGCGGTGAGGTAGCCCCTACCCTGCAGGATGTCTCTTACTTGTTGGGGCTACCGCTCGCGGGAGACGCTGTCGGGCCAGTTGACATGGGTGTCGACTGGAAGGACGAGCTGACGGCACGTTTCGCACCCGTGCAGCGCCTACCAGGTCTACCGCTCGAGCCGTTGCAGCAGCACCGCAACACCGGGCCTACGAAGAGGTGGCTGCTTCAGTTCACTGTAAGTTCTTTCTACCTAAACTGACGTGTATTATGTACGTAACTTGTAAAGTGCCTAACATTTCATCCAACGCTTGCAGGTTGACCAGCTACCGGAGGAGGCCGACGAGTACTCCTTCAGCCGTTGTTTGGAGGCGTACTTGTTGTGGCTTTTTGGGTGGGTGATGTTCTGTGGTAGTCACGGACACTCGGTCGACCGGGGTCTCGTGCACTACGCCAGGAGCATCGCCGACGCCGCGGTCGGTGAGGTGCCTCAGTGGAGTTGGGGCTCCGCGTTGCTGGCGGCTCAGTACCGTGGCCTCTGCGAGGCTTGTACCAGGACGGACCCTGGCGCGATCTTCGGTGGGTGCCCTCTCTTCATTTCTCTTTGGGCGGCTGAGAGGATTGCGATCGGCCGCCCCCTTGTGGAGCACCACCCTTACGACGCGTCGCTGTACGAGAACAGACCGGCGGTCGACTACCCAACGATGGGTACTCTGTGGTGCCGGCGTCAGGTACGTCGCTAGTATTTGGTAATGTTGTCCTACTATTGTTAACTTCATCCTACGTCACACTGACCTTATTGTATTGCAGCGCCGATGGGCTCACGTGCAGGTTAGGCGGTCGTACGCGGAGTTTGTGATGGAGTTCGACCGCCTTCTGCCGACGGACGTAGTGTGGGAGCCCTACAGTGCCTTGCTTACCCACAGTCGGGCGCCGCTAGGCCTGTCCACACTCTGCACGAGGGACCAGGCGTACTGGATGACTACGGTTCCGATGGTGTTCGACATCTGTGTCGAGCCGCACGCACCTTACCGCGTGATGCGGCAGTTCGGCTTCCGTCAGTCCTTTCCAGTCCCGTTTCCGGCGGGCGTCACGGCTGCCGTTCACCGGTAAGCCGTTTTACTACGATTTAATATGTTGCATTAACATCGGGCTGTCCATAATAATTTGCTTTGTTTGTCGTTTGCCCTAATACAATACATTAATTTGCAGGTACTCGCGCAAGGGTCAGCACTCAGCTGGTCACTGGCCTGCCAAGTTGGGGCCTTTTCTCGACGACTGGTTGCTTGCTACCGAGGAGGTCGTGGACCACGCGGGAGAGCCACACACGGAGGAGGGGTATGAGGCGTACCTACGTTGGTATCAGCCACGCACCCGTACTAGAGTCACCTACGCTCCGACGGAGCAACAGGCCCACGCCGCGAGCGCCAGAGACCTCTACGCCAGGCACCGCGACCAGGACTTCGCTCGTGCGGTGAGTACCTTGCATCGCACCATCGTCTCATCATCCTTTCTGTTGGACAAAGGCTACGAATATTTACGTTGTAATTAACCGTGCAGGCCGTTGAGTGCAACAGGGTCGTCGTTGATGCTACAACGGCGATCCAACGGTTAGGCGCGGGGATTGAGGTGGGGGCAGACGAGCACCTGTCGACGTACACGCGGATACGGGACTCGATGCGCTCGGTTCTCCGTGCGCTGACCTGTCGTGCTGCCGACGTTGCTCAGGCAGACGCAGCACCACAGGTGCGTCCCCGACCGACTGCTCCTCGTCCAGCTGCGCACGTTCCTACGCCGACACCCCCTCCCTTCGGAGGTACGTATATTCAAGGTCTATTTGTACATCATCAATCAATTGATACTCAATTTATGTGTAAGCTTACAAGTGTCGCGTCGTCGATGTGTAGGCTTCGCTCAGCCTGGGACGACGCCGGGCGCCCACTCCTGGCAGGCTGCGGGGTCATCGTCACAGGCAGGTGTGTCGGCCTCGCTGTCTGCGCAGTTCTGGCAGGACGCCGGGACTTCGTCACAGCCGCCCGGCACGTCTTGGCAGGGTCCTACCGGGACTTCGTCCGAGCACGGGTGGGCTTCCGCCACGCACTTCGACATTAGTGACTTCGACTTCCCGGACATTATCGGTCCCTCACAGCTTGGAGGCGCACCGCCGGTGCACACGCAGGAGCAGTCGCCCTCCACCCCACTCCCAGACCCTCGCGCTACCCGTGCTGTCCCACCGGATCGCTTCACGTACTCCCAGGACCACGTGCGAGCACAGGCCCGGAGGACCAAGCGGGGTCGCGGCGCGAGTCACGGCCAGTAGAGCAGACATCTCTTTATTTTTCTTTACATTCTTGTACTATATGGTTGTAAACTGAATATGTTGTTGTTTATATTCGGGACTCGCATTCCTACACTTCGCTGTTACGTTTTCCAAAAACAGGAGTCCTTTCCAGCCGTTGTGCAGAGAGGAAGCTGCCGCCCTTGCAGAGGGCGGCAAGCCCTCGGCTCCCCGCGGCCCGTGCGCGCCGTCAAGACGCACACGGCGCCGTGTGCCACGTCGGCTTGCCGCCCTTGCGAAGGGCGGCAGGGTCTAGTTTTGCAAATTTTTTCGGCGCTATAATATTTCTGTAAATATTAAAAAAAAAATCTAAAAACAAAAAAAACTCCAACAATTGCAGCCTTTGGGCCACTAGGCCTGTTGAGCGACACAATCTTATGATTTGGGCTCAAATAGGCAAAGGCTGTGTTTATGGAGGACATATCCGGTGAAAATGAGCTAAGTGTTGAAAACTCGTGAAAATCATACCTAAAAGTTTCATAAATTTATGAAAAAAATACTAGAGATAGGTGTAGATATAAAATACATTCTCACCAAATCTTAACTCCAAACTCAAGTTCGTTTATGAGAAACAAAAAAGACAAATTTCAGGTGAATAGTGTCCTGTTACTATTCACCTGAAATTTGTCTTTTTTGTTACTCCTAAACGAAGTTGAGTTTGAACTTGAGATTTGGTGAGAATGTATTTCATATCTACACCTATCTCTAGTATTTTTTTCATGAATTTACGAAACTTTTAGGTATGATTTTCACGAGTTTTCAACACTTAGCTCATTTTCACCGGATATGTCCCCGTGTTTATGTAGATCCAAGGGTAGAAAGTTTTGACGCGTCACATCAGTTATACGGACACACATTTGAAGTATTAAACATAGTCTAATAACAAAATAAATTACAGAATTCGCTTGTAAACCCGCGAGACGAATTTATTAAGCCTAATTAATCCGTCATTAGCAATGTTTACTATAGCACCACATTGTCAAATCATGGCGCAATTAGATTTAAAAGATTCGTCTCGCAATTTACACGCAATCTGTGTAATTAATTATTTTTTTGTTCATATTTAATACTCTATGCATATGTCCAAACATTCGATGTGACATAGTGTACAATTTTGCCAGGGGATCTAAACAGGCCCAAAGCAATTTTTTTACATCAATAAAAACAAATAAATCATGCAAATTCGTTATACGCAATTGATATTATACCTTTTGTACATGTAAAAAAAAGATATTATACCTTTTGTACCATTGATATATCACGAAATATCACAATTTAAATTCGATGTTTCATATTCGAGAGCAAAATGTTTCAACTGAAAATTTATTGTGTTCCACGTATGAAAATACTCCACTTTGGTGGTGACGCTGAATACGAGTCAACACATCATAAAAATTACCTATCATTGTTGACTTGTTGTGTAGGATGAGACGGTATCGGAGAATATTAAGGCTGGCGGAAGGGGCGGCCGCTAGGCGTGTCCACGTCGGATTTCGCTATAGCAGCTAAAGTACGCGGGGTTGGATTTTTGCGAAAAAACCTCAGATTTTTTTTAATGATATATAGGCCCCTCACAAACAGTACTTGCGGTTGCGGTAGAGATATTGCGGATAGGGGTTTCATATGTGGAAGGTGAGGGGCTTTTTCGCAAAAAAACATCCACTAGCATGATATTATACCATCTTCAAAACCGAGGCTTCGCTATAATGCCATCCTACAATTGTGATTCGTCCAAATACCACTTTCAACTGGATGTAGTTTGCTGAAATGCCATTTTATTTGTTTGTAGTAAATCAAAATCATTTTGTCCCTTTTTCTCACGACTTTGATGACTAAACTACGCCTGGTTGATTCAATTTAAACAGATGTGATGAACATATAAAGAAAGGACTTTCAACAGCACTTAAGCATCACTCCATTAACAGATCTATCTGTAAACATCATTCCCAACCACAAAATGCATAATCAGTTACCACTCCCAACCACAAAATGCATAAGCACTCAAACTAAGTTTATATATCATAAACATTCTGACATACATAACAATGTAGGTGCATGAGACATACATAGACTATGTTCGGATCCCAGTGATGGTAACTAATCCCTCCCGCACGGAAAACGGAGTGGTCTATTAGCACATGATTAATTTAGTATTAGCTAGTTTTTTTTCAAAAATGGATTAATTTGATTTTTTAAAGCAACTTTCGTATAGAAACTTTTTAAAAAAACACATCATTTAGTAATTTGAAAAACGTGCACGCGAAAAACGAGAGAGATGTGTTGGAACATGGGAATACAAACACAGCCATAATTGAGTTCACATCTCTGCTGCATCACTCCTGCAGCATTGTGTGGTTGACGGTGGCGAACCCACAGATCCAGGGCGGCGACGGACCGGCGCGTGGAGAGGGGCGGCAGTGCGGCCGATCTCCTCGTCCTCTACAAGCCGAGGCGGGGTGGCGTGAGGGGAGGGCGGCGGCTGGGTCGGCCGCGGCGCGAGAGGAGGGGGGGACCTCGTCGGCGCCAGGGGAGGGCCGCGGCGCTGCTGTTTGGGCGGCGATCGCGGCGCGCTGACGAGAGGAGAGGGTCGGACGGCGCGGTGGCGCGAGGGGAGGGCAGGACGTGTCGGCGCAAGGGGAAGCCAAGACGGCACGGCGGCCCGAGGGGAGAGCGGCGGCGGCGCCCAGATCGGCGCGCGGCGAGGATAGCTCGATCCAGATCGAGAACGGGAACAGGAACCCTATCTCCAGCTGATTTTTTACTATGTAAATGATTCAGGGGTAATTCCGTGAACTCATGTAAAAAAAAAGACTAAAATCTTTTAATTTTGATGAAAATGATTTGGGATGGTATTTGAGAGGGTTGGTCCTAGTTGAAAGTGGTATTTGGACGAATCCTGATTGTAGGGAGAATACTACCAATCGGATGTCTGATATCTCGAAAAACATTGGACGGTCAAAATGTTGCAGCTGACTAACAAGTGAAACATTAATTTATATACGGTGAAATAAAAAAAACAGCAATAGAAACATTTAAAAATCTTATGAAACATAGTGAAGATACACGTTGAAACATGTTTTTATCACTTATGAAACAACGTGAGTTATTAGATTGAAACATATATTTTTCTTTCATCAAAATATAATCATATGATATCTTGTTGTAAATATTTAATTACAACGAATACAACGGTGTGATCAAATCATAGATTGGATAAGTAGTTTAGAAGAAAAATCATTTAGGACTGCTAAAATGCATGCATGCAAGCATTGATGGAGGGTAGTGGCAATTATTTTCGAGAATTTTATGAAACACAGTAAAAACAGACGCTGAAACATATCGATATAATGTACGAAACATGAAGTATTAGTAGTTTGAAACTTATATTTTTCTTTAATCAGAATATAATCATGTGATATCTTGTTATAACGATTTAATTCCAACAAATACAATGGTGTAATCAAATTTTAGATCGAATAAGTAGTTTAGGAGAAAAAATATTTTGAAGATTGACACATACATATGCATGGTTGGAATGAATAGCTAAGACAATTGAGTTAGCAGTTAATTGATTGCAGATAGAAGCACCTGAGAAACTTGCCGTATCAATTGACGGATTCAAATATTTCTAGAGTTAGCATGTAGACAGCGTGGGAGACGTCGATGTTGTGTCCGATTTTTTTGTCTCGGTCGGACGGCCGATTACAAGCATTTTCCCAATTGTAAGATGGTATTATAGCGAAGCCTCGTTTTGAAGACGGTATAGGGTGTGTTTGGTTGGTCGTATCCTTCTATCCTGGCTCATCTCTCCCATACAGGCTGAGTTTATCCTGGCTAAGGGGATCCACATACAGTTGTTTGGTTGTTTGTATTGATCTAGCCGGGCTGGTATGAGATTGTGTTTGGTTGCTTGCATGAGAGATACGGTTTGAGAGAGATGTTGTTTGGTTAGTTGTATGATTTTGAGTTTGGTTACCTCTCCATTTAGTTAGGTGAGCTTACCTCTGTAATATCAATATATCATATGAAAAAAATATTTAAGTTGAGTATAAGTAAATAATTTATCACATGGGAAGAAATTAGATTGGTGTTAATTTTTATATTATTTAATATTTTATTATACAAAATCGACAACATTAAAGAATCAACTAGACCAAATAATATTCATCTGAAAAAATGTATATTTTCTTTGATGGGAATTCCTATACGATTAGCATGCAAACAGTAACTTACACATTATTAATTTACCCGGCAATCAATCAGTTAAGGGGAAAAAGCAAAAACAAAAGAAAAAAAAAGAATCGTCGTTACGGCTGTGTTTGCAAACCACGTATTCCCAACCTCTCTCCCTCGTTTTGTTTCGTGGTCCTGTTTATTAAATTGAATCTCCAATGCCACATGCCATCTGCCGTCACACACTCACTCCTTTTATCCCTTGTAGATGCAGCAAAGCCCACACTCAAAGAGAGATAGTTGGTGATGGATCAGGAGCTGAGCTTGGCGGTGGAGCGCGATGCTTTGCTCCAGGAGGACTCCATCATTTTTGCGCTCATCAAGCAGTGGCCTACACTCCCGCCGCCGAAGCTGCCGGTGGCCGGTCCCTTCTGGAAATGGTAATGTTGGAATTAATGAATGGGTCTTAGCCCACTCGAAGATTAATTCTTTGGAAAATCACAAAAGCCCACCTCATGGGATGGCATGCATGTGGAGTTTAGTACCACCTTGCTTATTCTAGGAGAGGGGGACCTCCTTAAAAGGGAGGATGCCCTCCTAGCCACTTGAAGCATGTGTGGTGGAGAGAAGAGGGGAAACACACGCGCGCGCTCGCTCGCCTGGCCTGGCCTGGGCAGGGCAGGGCAGGCGGCGCGCGTGCACGACGTACGCGTCGAATGGTCCGAAAAATTGGCTCCTCACCCTTGCGCAGATGCAGCCTCTTTTTGCAGTTTTGTTTTGCTGCAAATTCGGATTCGTTTTTGTTTTGGAAACGTTCCGAAAAATCCGATGCGTGCAAACGGCGTGGAGTCCGGATAAGTTACGCGCGACTTATCCGGTTCGGTTACGCGCAGTAGAGATCGTGCGGGCGCCCTGATCAAGCGACCTTTCTCTATATAAACCGACCCGCCGTCTTCACGCAATATATGCGAAAATCAATCTAGGGTTTGCCTCCTACTCTGTACTGCGCCGTCGCTCGTAGACTACTCCATCCCGCTCGCCGGCGTGCACCAGCGATCGGGAGAGCAGGTCTCCGGAACCTCTGCCTTTGACGTCCTGCACCGGGAGAAGGCGGCAATAAGGTTTTTGGGAAGCGCTTCGCGCGACTGCTCCCTGTTCGTTCGCGACGGCTCGCCTTCCTCTTCGCTCGCGTGTTTCGTGCCTTCGTAGACACCTGCGAAAAGTTTCGACCAAGCAGCCGGTCTTTTCGTCACCTCGGTACGTGTTCAATATGTTGCGCATATTTGATCTGTTCATGTTATTCTGCGTAGTTTACATGTGTAGATCTAATGATGCGTTCATGCTAGTTTTCATCTGTAATGTCATGACTTATTTATGGAATAAATTAAATCATTATATGCCCATAATCTCAACAATCCAAAAACCTTATTATAGGCACTGTGATTTTACTATGGCTGGTTTTGCCGATGCACTGAGGCCGGATAAATTCACCGGTGTGCATTTTAAGAGATGGCAGATCAGGGTCACTCTGTGGCTGACAGCTATGAAATGCTTCTGGGTGAGTACTGGCAAACCTGAAGGAGTTCTTACTGCTGAACAGCAGAAGCAATTCGAGGAAGCCACTACTCTCTTTGTGGGATGCATTCTTAGCGTTCTTGGCGATCGTCTGGTCGAGGTGTATATGCATATGACCGACGCTAAGGAGTTGTGGGATGCACTGAATACTAAATTCGGTGCTACTGATGCTAGCAATGATCTGTATATCATGGAGCAGTTTCATGACTACAAAATGGCTGACAACCGTTCTGTAGTCGAACAGGCTCATGAGATACAAACCATGGCTAAGGAACTCGAACTCCTTAAGTGTGTCTTACCCGACAAATTTGTGGCCGGGTGCATTATTGCAAAACTACCTCCATCTTGGAGGAGTTTCGGTACTGCACTCAAACACAAGAGACAGGAATACTCCGTTGAGGGGTTGATTGCGTCTCTTGATGTTGAGGAGAAAGCTCGGGAAAAAGATGCCGCGTCTAAGGGCGATGGTGGGCAGTCCAGTGCCAATGTTGTGCACAAGGCCCAGAACAAGAGCAAGGGGAAATACAAAGCTCAGCAGACCACCAACTTCAAGAAGCAGAAGAAGAACAACAACAATCCTAATCAGGATGAGAGGACTTGCTTTGTGTGTGGCCAAGTTGGTCATCTGGCTAGGAAGTGTCCACAACGCAAGGGGATGAAGGCACCTGCAGGGCAGACTTCTAAGTCTGCTAATGTGACCATTGGCAACACTGGAGATGGAAGCGGGTATGGTAATTTACCTACTGTTTTTTCAGTTAATCAATCTACTAATTGGTGGGTTGATACTGGGGCCAATGTACATGTTTGTGCTGACATCTCATTGTTTTCTTCTTATCAGGTCGCACGGGGTTCCACCGTCCTAATGGGGAATGGGTCACATGCTTCTGTTCATGGTGTTGGCACGGTAGATCTGAAGTTTACTTCGGGAAAGATCGTGCAGCTGAAGAACGTGCAGCATGTCCCTTCTATCGACAGGAATCTTGTTAGTGGCTCCCGTCTGACTAGAGACGGATTTAAGTTGGTTTTTGAGTCTAATAAAGTAGTCGTGTCTAAACATGGATATTTTATTGGTAAAGGTTATGAGTGCGGAGGCCTGTTCCGCTTTTCCCTTTCTGATTTCTGCAATAAGTCTGTGAACCATATTTGTGGCAGTGTGGATGATGAGGCTAATGTTTGGCATTCACGTTTATGTCATATTAATTTTGGCTTGATGTCTCGGCTTTCCAGCATGTGTTTAATTCCTAAGTTTTCCATTGTCAAAGGTTCTAAGTGCCATAGTTGTGTGCAATCGAAGCAACCTCGCAAGCCTCACAAGGCTGCCGAGGAGAGAAACTTGGCACCACTAGAACTCCTACATTCAGATCTTTGTGAAATGAATGGGGTGTTGACGAAGGGTGGAAAACGATATTTCATGACATTGATTGATGATGCTACTAGATTTTGCTATGTGTACTTGTTGAAAACGAAAGACGAGGCTCTAGACTATTTTAAAATTTATAAGGCAGAGGTTGAAAATCAACTTGACAGAAAGATAAAAAGGCTTAGGTCTGATCGTGGTGGAGAGTTTTTCTCGAACGAGTTTGACTTATTCTGTGAGGAACATGGCATCATACATGAGAGGACGCCTCCCTATTCTCCCGAGTCTAATGGGATTGCTGAAAGGAAGAACCGCACACTGACTGACTTGGTGAATGCCATGTTGGACACCGCGGGACTGCCTAAGGCATGGTGGGGGGAGGCATTGTTGACCTCAAATCATGTGTTAAACAGAGTTCCTAACAGAAATAAGGACAAAACACCATATGAGATATGGATTGGTAGAAAACCATCACTTTCTTATTTGCGCACATGGGGGTGCTTGGCGAAAGTCAATGTACCAATAACGAAGAAGCGCAAACTTGGACCTAAGACTGTGGACTGTGTTTTTCTGGGATATGCTCATCATAGCATTGCCTATAGATTTTTAATAGTTAAATCCGAGGTACCGGACATGCATGTTGGTACAATTATGGAGTCTCGTGATGCTACCTTCTTTGAGAGCTTTTTCCCAATGAAGGATACACATAGTGGTTCGAACCAACCCTCTGAAATAATTCCCAGTTCAATCACACCACCAGAACAAACTGAACATACACATGAACTTGTCTCTGAGGAGGATGTCAGTGAAGCTCCTCGAAGGAGTAAGAGACAAAGGACGGCTAAGTCTTTTGGTGATGATTTCACTGTGTACCTCGTGGATGACACTCCTAAGTCAATTTCAGAAGCATATGCATCTCCTGATGCAGACTACTGGAAGGAGGCTGTCCGTAGTGAAATGGATTCCATTATCGCTAACGGGACTTGGGAGGTGACAGAGCGACCCTATGGGTGTAAACCTGTGGGGTGCAAGTGGGTGTTCAAGAAGAAGCTTAGGCCTGACGGTACTATTGAAAAGTACAAGGCTCGGCTTGTTGCTAAGGGCTATACTCAGAAAGAAGGCGAAGATTTCTTTGACACTTACTCACCTGTTGCTAGATTGACCACAATTCGTGTGCTACTTTCCCTAGCAGCCTCACATGGTCTTCTCGTTCATCAAATGGACGTTAAGACAGCTTTTCTTAATGGAGAGCTGGATGAGGAGATCTATATGGATCAACCTGATGGGTTTGTACTTGAAGGTCAAGAAGGCAAAGTGTGCAAATTGTTGAAGTCTTTGTATGGTCTGAAACAAGCTCCTAAGCAATGGCATGAGAAATTTGACAAAACATTGACGTTTGCAGGCTTTGCAGTCAATGAGGCAGATAAATGTGTGTACTATCGCCATGGTGGGGGTGAGGGAGTTATTTTGTGCTTGTATGTTGACGACATACTGATATTTGGGACAAACATTGAGGTGATAAATGAGGTTAAATCATTCTTGTCTCAAAATTTTGATATGAAAGATTTGGGAGTAGCTGATGTTATTTTAAACATTAAGCTAATTAGAGGTGAGAATGGGATTACACTCTTGCAGTCTCATTATGTGGAGAAGATCTTGAATCGCTTTGGCTACATTGATAGTAAGCCTTCTCCAACACCTTATGATCCTAGCTTGTCGCTTCGCAAGAACAAGAGAATTGCTAGGAATCAACTGGAATACTCCCAAATCATTGGCTCGTTGATGTACCTGGCTAGTGCAACTAGGCCTGATATCTCCTTTGCTGTGAGCAAGTTGAGCCGATTTACCTCTAATCCGGGAGATGATCACTGGCGTGCGCTTGAGCGAGTAATGCGCTATCTGAAAGGTACTGTGGAATTGGGGCTTCACTATACTGGGTATCCTGCGGTACTGGAGGGTTATAGTGATTCTAACTGGATCTCTGATGTGGATGAGATCAAAGCCACTAGTGGATATGTTTTCACACTGGGTGGTGGTGCTGTTTCATGGAGGTCTTGCAAACAGACAATTTTGACGAGGTCAACCATGGAAGCAGAGCTAACGGCACTGGATACTGCTACTGTTGAGGCAGAATGGTTGCGTGATCTATTAATGGATCTGCCTGTTGTTGAAAAACCGGTGCCGGCTATCCTTATGAACTGTGACAATCAAACGGTAATTGTCAAAGTGAATAATTCTAAGGATAATATGAAATCGTCTAGACATGTGAAAAGACGATTGAAGTCTGTCAGGAAATTAAGAAACTCCGGAGTTATAACGTTGGATTACATCCAAACAGCGAGAAACCTGGCAGATCCCTTCACGAAGGGACTATCACGAAATGTGATAGACAATGCATCGAAGGAGATGGGTTTGAGACCCATGTGAGTTATACTATGGTGGTAACCCAGTCTATGTGATCGGAGATCCCGTGAATTAGATCCTGGGAAGAACAAACCATTAATAAACTAGAGGAGAGTACCAATATATATACCCTCTCTAAGTGAAGATGCATATACTCTCGTGAGCTGCAAGGCAGGTTGGCTATGCCTTAATGAGTTCTGTTGGCTTTAATTAGCAAAGATGTTGTCCTGCAGAGCATTCTTGAAGGAACTCACCTTTGTGAGCTTGACTGTTGGTCGCAGTCCATGAAGATTTTGGGTGAATCTTCTAGGAAGCTTACTAAAGACCTAGGAGTATGACTTATACGCTCCACCCGAGGGGTAGTCTACAGACGGTCTAGTACCAGATAAGACTTTGAGTGAAACTTGCTTGCACAAGACTTGCAATTCAAGGCGTAGTCCATTGTTCAAGTTGTGAGTAAGTGTAGCTTGGAGTTCTAGGTGGATGTTCAACCTTAATTGGTCTCCATCGAACCGCTGGTATATAAACAGTACATTGGAAAAGGCAAATCTCAGTGGGATTTTGAGATTTGGTGGGGGATTGTTGGAATTAATGAATGGGTCTTAGCCCACTCGAAGATTAATTCTTTGGAAAATCACAAAAGCCCACCTCATGGGATGGCATGCATGTGGAGTTTAGTACCACCTTGCTTATTCTAGGAGAGGGGGACCTCCTTAAAAGGGAGGATGCCCTCCTAGCCACTTGAAGCATGTGTGGTGGAGAGAAGAGGGGAAACACACGCGCGCGCTCGCTCGCCTGGCCTGGCCTGGCCTGGCCTGGGCAGGGCAGGGCAGGCGGCGCGCGTGCACGACGTACGCGTCGAATGGTCCGAAAAATTGGCTCCTCACCCTTGCGCAGATGCAACAGCCTCTTTTTGCAGTTTTGTTTTGCTGCAAATTCGGATTCGTTTTTGTTTTGGAAACGTTCCGAAAAATCCGATGCGTGCAAACGGCGTGGAGTCCGGATAAGTTACGCGCGACTTATCCGGTTCGGTTACGCGCAGTAGAGATCGTGCGGGCGCCCTGATCAAGCGACCTTTCTCTATATAAACCGACCCGCCGTCTTCACGCAATATATGCGAAAATCAATCTAGGGTTTGCCTCCTACTCTGTACTGCGCCGTCGCTCGTAGACTACTCCATCCCGCTCGCCGGCGTGCACCAGCGATCGGGAGAGCAGGTCTCCGGAACCTCTGCCTTTGACGTCCTGCACCGGGAGAAGGCGGCAATAAGGTTTTTGGGAAGCGCTTCGCGCGACTGCTCCCTGTTCGTTCGCGACGGCTCGCCTTCCTCTTCGCTCGCGTGTTTCGTGCCTTCGTAGACACCTGCGAAAAGTTTCGACCAAGCAGCCGGTCTTTTCGTCACCTCGGTACGTGTTCAATATGTTGCGCATATTTGATCTGTTCATGTTATTCTGCGTAGTTTACATGTGTAGATCTAATGATGCGTTCATGCTAGTTTTCATCTGTAATGTCATGACTTATTTATGGAATAAATTAAATCATTATATGCCCATAATCTCAACAGGTAATTCTATCATATACCGGTTTCTTCTTCTGTTGAATTGTAGATAGATCCATTGGATTTGATCCTGATCAAGTTCTATTTTTGAACTGTTGTAGTTCTTTCACATGACAAAACTTGTGGTTATCAAAGCTCTGGACATCTACAGAAGAACAAGGAATCTGGTATGTATAATCATCATGTGCCTTTATTTTGTTTTTATTATTACCTAGAGTTACATGCATTTTGTTTTTTTCCTTCTGCACGAAGGCATTGGGAGAACTGGAGAACTAAATGATCTCTAGAACATAAGACAAAAAGCCTATCTGATTTCTATAATCTTTGTCGGTTTTAAACTCAGTAGGAACTTCCAATTCCCAGTTCTAAGAGAGGCAATTATCTTTACCTTATCCTGTAACTCTTTACTTTTCACCGCTGACAATTTTGATGTCACATAAACACATACTTTTCTATCTATTGTCAACTTGAAAGACTAGGCTGATCCATAATATTTCCTATATTATTAATTAGTAACCTGGAGCTGTTGTCATAGACAATGGAGGAGAATGGGTTATTGTTGCGAACATCTTTGTGGCTGCTTGAAATTATCATGTATCTTTTCCTTCTTTCTCGCTAACCTTATCTCTTCTCCTCCTCTCCTCCACACATGAACCAGCCACTGCAGTGAAACCAACGGGCGAACGCGTTGACCACCGAAGTCACCATCATGCGATTTCCACCAAGATCGCCATAAGCCGATCTTCGCCGTCTTCGCCCAATAACGTTGCCGTAAAACCCCAGGTAAGTTCCTACTGCTTGCCCTAATCCCTCACCATATCTTTTTCTTTCGATCATTGATCCCTGTCCACACTCTTTTGGGCTTGGGATTTGATGCTCTATGTATGTGATGATTTGAATGAGGGGATTCGACTAGGAAAGTACCGTGTGAAGGATTTATATGATATTAGTGTCGTTTGACCTGATTAGATTCAATTTGGCTTTTTTTTTTATCAACCCTAGGTTTCATTTGTTAGGCTGAAGATTTTGAGAACAAATTATAATGGGCGGTTAGTTTCAATGGTACTAGAAATTTCACCTAGGTTTTGTGTATGGATGATAACTCAAACTTCCCTAACTGTTGTAATCCATTCATGTATTATTCTTTAAGGAGTTGCTGTGGTCGATTTTTTTTAAAAAAAAAACTAATTTGCATTTAGGCTCGAATTAGCAAGGCTTTTGTTTGAACAGTTCTAATGAAGTATAATTTTAATTGGAAAACGAGCAGGATAGAAACTAGATTGAAACTTTTTTTTCCTGTTTATTATGGTTGTTTAAGAAATATGCATAATCCTTCACTTTTAAGTGCCTGAATTGCAAAACTATGCGAATGAACATTTTATTTGACCTTTAGTGCTTGCTTATGATTTGTTCACGAGATTTAATGGGAGCTAGATACATTGAAAGAGACATGTCCATTAAATGTTTTGGCAGTTGCAATTTGATATTTTAGTTTCTGGAAATTATGTTCTTTATTTATTGTTACTTAATAACTTGGTACAACTTAATATTTTCAACAACTTCTCTATTAAGTGTTACGCGTTTGTGGTTACTTATTTTCTGTATATACACTTTTGTCTTCATATATGTATCTACATACACTTGCCCATGCACATCTAATTCCAATATTAATCCATTCAATGCTCATATTTCAGGCGATACTGAAACAGATCCATTGATGCCTATCCCTGCTGATATCGATTTGCCAAGTAAGTTAGCAACCCTATTTATGAATCTTCTTGCAAAACAAGATACAGAAATCCCCTTTACTTTACTGACATGCAATACAACGTACATCTACATTTTATTCACATGCATTTTTACAAGTATTTAAATCTTATCACCTAGCTATAACTGTAAATAATAATTTATCTACAGTATCAACTCCTTTCTCAATAACCACAAAAGAAACTTACTAAAAATATACAATGCAGGCAACACCAGGCATACATTTGATCATGTGTGCTTCTTGGCACAGAATGTTCAGCTATCATCTCACATGAAACGCATCAACAGATGGTCGTTGCAACCTAAAGAAAGGATGGAAGGACTTTGCAGCAAAAAACATTGGCATACACCTACACGCAATTTGCATGTTTCTTTTCTACAAAGCAACCCACGTTGCACTGACAGTTGATGTTCGGTGAAAAACAACTGTTCACCTTGTCCCACAGATATCATTTTGCTATCGCTGCACTATAGGCTTGCGATATTATCCATGTGAAACTCTTGCCTAACCTGCCACTATATCTATACTGATAGCCACTCTATCATTGACACTTAATGTGGCTCGTATGTTTCATGTAAATTTAAGCTAGCGTCTATATGTATGTCTGCTGCTAAAAAAAACTAAACAGACATGTTTCTGTGCCTGGTTAGCAATGTCATCTATCTGTTAACCTTTCCACAACAAAATTTCAATGCTTTCATTGTTCTGTCCATTTATCAAAAAAGAAAACTGTTATTTTCCTTCATGGTAAATGTACTCACCATATAATCAATAGCCAGGTTTACTGTCCCCAGGCGGCGCGCGCCCTAGACTCTAGTTTAAATGTATACCCAACGCTTTTGGCTCAACAAGGTGGATAGAGATGGAAAATAAAGAAGAGTGGAGGATGGAGGAGGAAGATAGAACTTGCATGTGGGTCTTACATCTAAAGGTATTTTGGTTTTAATTTTATGCGTATTCGGATGACATGGATATGAATACAAGTAGTAATAACTTTTTTCTAAAATGGCACGAATCCAATTAACCCTCGATTAAGTGATATGGAAGGATACACCCAATCATTCCCTGGATAGGATAGGTTCCCACCGAACCCGAACATAGAGAATCTTAAACTTATGATAGTTTTTTTTGCAACTTTTTATTAGGAAAAAATATTGCTCTTGAAAGAAAAAAAGTACTCCATCCGTTTCATATTATAAGACGTTCTAGCATTGCCTACATTCATATAGATGTTAATGAATCTAGAAATCCATTAACATATGTACTGCCTTTTCATTTTAGTTAAGCAAATATTATCGCTTTACTGCTTATTATGATCCCACAAGCTTTTTTGTTTTTCACCTTGAAAATCTGCTTCAGTCTTGGAAAATATGCCGAAAACTAAGAGGGGTGGTGATGATCTCGCTAGAAGCTTGCATAAGAACAGAAAAACTTGCAATGGTGGAAGAACTGACTCATTGGCCTCAGGTCTGCTAGTTCGTACTCTATTCCTCATTTCTTTTCACATTTTCACAGCTTTAGTTGTGCATTCACAGTTGCCTTGAACAATTTTCTTTAACTAGGTTGCTTGCATGGGGACCCTAATGAGGATGTCTGGACTGAGCTCAATGATGTGGTTAAATCTAATTTGTCTAAAAGTGTCGCGTCGCTTAGTTTGCGCAATGGTGATTATATATGCTGCTGTACTCTTCTCAATTTCAGAACAAATATATATTGAAACATCACCGGCTATAAATGAGTACAATTGTGATCTTCTGTAGGAGACACGGTCTTATTTGCATGCACAGGTGTAGCTGTAGACCGCCAGGGGCGTCTTACAAAGTTCCTCACTTCTGCAAGTTTGGTAGAGCTTTTGGTTAGAGCTCTCAATGATACAAACAAAAACCATGGTGACTTAGAGGTTGGCACTGACAATCATTCTTCACTAATTTGTTTACTTAAGATAATTGTGACTTAAGAGCTCATTTCCTGCCTTATCATTTAACATTTTGTAGCTCGAAGTGTACCATGAAGGCAATGAAGTATGCCAGGGTTATTTGACTGATTTTGATTTGGATCACAATCTGGCCATCGTCGAAATCTGGACTGACTTTGATGTTCATGTTGGACTTCTCCAACATGCGGTGGAATTTCTGCCCCATTGTAAGGTAATAGCTATAGGGCGTGAAATCACTGGCAAACTGATGGCCAGGAGGGTGCAGTTAATGGATGATTTAAGTGTATCTGAAGATAGTGAAGATCTTGACTGTAAAATCAAAGAGGTACACCCTCATGATGATTCATGCATTTTATTCTGTTTCTGTTATTATATGCACAGAGGCACCGAAAATGATTCTTTTTTATGTAACTCTTGATTTATATCCGTTTGTTTTGATAAAATGTAACTCTCTGATTTATAGCACCTTTATTGTGTTAGGCTTGGGAAGGTGCACCACTTTTTTCTTTTGATGGGAACTTTGTTGGCATGAACCTTTTTTTGGCTATGGGAAGAGCCTTTTTCCTGCCATGGGGCACTATTCAGAAGCATTGGGCATCCCTGCAAAACAAGACGGGACTTCCAGAGTCAAACAGTTTGAAGGTTTATAGGTGTGTCTTATTGATATATGCTCATCATTAGTTCACCTACTCTATTCTATCTCACCTCCCCTTCCCCTACATGAGCATATAAAGCAAGCCTTTTTGTATGCCAGACAACATATGTATGAAATAATGTGGATTTTTAGCTGATGTTTCTTAGCTTTTTTGGCATCTGTGCTTGGCAAATTTTCAATTCCTACTTTCAATATTAACTTGTTTCTTTGCCACCTCTACCAAAATATTTACCATCCATGGGCATGTACCACAGTTGACGTGTTGATTAGTCATGTTTCTTATGCCAATGTTTAAAACTGTTTTGTCTTCAATGTGCACACTAGAAGGATCATACAACTTCAGGCCTTCATTTCTATCTATCTCGTTCCTTGCCTACGATTCTACCCATGTAGGTTTTGGCACCATTTTGCATATTAATGCACTGGTTTGATCCATTTTACTTTTGGGTTAGTAGTCATTCCAATGTTCTTCTGCAGGTTTGGAACAAGTTCCACAGCTGAGAAATCTAACAGCCATCCAGAAGGTGAGCACACAGCCATGTGGCCTTGAGACTGCTTAAGATTGTGGTAACATACAAATTGTTGCAGATTGTAATGATATCTATTTAGTCTTCACAAGCTGTGCAAGTTTAGCTTTTATATCTGTACTTAATAACTATCAACTAGTTTGGCCCTTTCACTTATATTATTAGTGCTTATTAATTACTACCTCCGTCCTAAAATATAGCAACTTAGGACTAGATGGGACGCATCCCAGCTTTGTCCAGATTCTTAATACTAGGATGTGTCCCATGCGGTCCCATGTTGCTATATTTTGGGACGGAGGGAGTAACATATTTATGTGAGTACTTATCACTTAACCATATTGCAACAGTAAACAACGATATTCTCGACCCGGAGCAGATTCATATAGACTCTATGGGCTATCCAAAGTTTCCAACACACATGTTTGCTGGTGAGTCATTGGCTTTTAAATTTGCTAATCTTTTACAGCTTTCTGCACCACTAACAACTACGCTATAATGTATCTATCACCAGATGGGATGATTTTGGTTAATACTTTCGAAGAGACTTTCGGCGATCTACGTGGTGAAGGTGTATGGAGTAAACTCAGTAAAAAATCTTGTTCTAACATAGACCGCAGTGTTGTCGCACTAGCTTCATTCAGTGGTGAGTTTGCTAATATTGTGCTAGTTACTTTATCTCTGTTTTGACCACAGCTAGCTGATTACCAAGATTTGGTATGCAGGAGAGAGAAGGTTTTTTGCATGCACAGGCTTTTTTGTTGAATGGAATGGTTCTACAGTTATTTTGACATCAGCAAGCTTGGTTAGAAGTTCTGGCGATGAGAACAAGATTGTTGACAACTTGAGGGTTGGTGCTCCTGATTGTTCTGTGATTGTTCGGTGCTTCTGATTGTTCTGTGATTGTTTGATGCTCCTGATTGTTCTGTGATTGTTGTTCTTTTAAGGTGATGCTGTTAGTCATCATTGTATCATTTGCAGATTGAAGTGTTGCTTCCAAACAAACAACGCGTAGAAGGGATGTTACAGCATTGTAATCTTCATTACAATGTTGCTCTAGTCAGTGTGGGTTACCGTGCTCTTCGCCCAGCACATGGTCAGCTTGATTGGTGGGGCAAGAGTAGTAAGGTAGTGGCTGTAGGGCGTTGCTTCAAGTCAGGTGCATTGATGGCTGCAAGTGGAACGGTAACCCCCTGGACAGGCACACTCGATTGCGACTTCCTCGAACGTTCGTCATGTAAAATCACAAAGGTAATTTTTTTTTCTTCTGTCTATTTTTCTCACGGTTGTGGTGCATAGCTGCGTTAGAATAAGTTTGCTAAATATACCTATTTGGAATAGAAATGATAACTATGTCATCTTGTTAGGCTGGGATTGGAGGCCCTGTTGTTACTCTTGATGGGGATTGTATTGGTATGAACTTCTATGATACGAGAATAGGAACCCCTTTCCTGTCGTGGGAGGTGATTGTTGATATTGTAGCATCCTTTGAGGAAAAAAGGTAAGTGTTTATTATGTCTGTTCTTTTTTAGAATATTCTAAAAGGCATGCTGTGATAGAGTACATGTATGTATGACAATAGGGTTTGTAATCCCTCTAATGTGCTTTTTTGGAAAATGTCTAAAGATGATAATGTCGGATTAAACAAGTAGTTATTTAATGATTTTTATATATTAAACTAGTGGGCATGTTTTGGACACATAAATTATTTTTCTTGAACTGAACCTGTAGGTGGCCAGTGCCTATGCCATATTGATGCCACCCGGACTGTGTGTAGGATGAGTCTGAAGATGATGAAGAGTTGGGGTTTTCATCCACATTTGGCTGCAAGCTGAAGTACAATTACATAAATGGAGAGAAAAGCGTGTTCTTTTAGTTGCTGTTAGATGTAGAAGAAACCTAACCTGAACTTGTTGTCAATCTCACTATATCCTAAAGCCTGAACTTTTATATAGGAAAAACAAGTGAAGCCAGAACTTGTTGTCAATCTCACTATATCCTAAAGCCTGAACTTTTATGTAGGAAAAAAAAAAGTTAAGCCAGAACTTGTTGTCAATCTCACTATTTACCTGAACAACCTTTGTTTGTAGGCAACAATCAGAAAAATTCCAAGCAAAAAGTATCTCTTTGACAAGGTTACCAAATTTTGGCAAGATTTCATATATACTTACTAAAATTTGGCAACAAACTAAATGTAGCCACTTTTTTTTGTAACTGTGCTAAAAAAAGATGAGGTTGAAAATGGTAGCAAAGTGAATAATGCCTAAACCAGAACTTGTTGTCAATCTCACTATTTTACCTGAATATCATTTGTTTGTAGGCAACAACCAGAAAAATTCCGAGCAAAAAATTTCATGAGCTATATCTCTTTGATCGATAGATGTTACACAAGTTAAGTTTCATCATCTGATCTGGGCACGTATATACCATGTAGTTGTACAAACACAAATTCAAAATGCGGAAGAGAGGAAGATCTCACTTCCAGTTCTGAGCTCTCTTGCGCGCCAGAAACATCACCATGCGCGGGAAGAAGGTAGGCCTCTGCTTCGCGCCCGCCTCCACCTCCGCCGCCGCCATCTCAGTCCTCGGCATATACCCTCCTCTCGGGCTCAGTATGTGCGGGTTCCCGCGCCCCTCGCCGCCGTCGAACACGGAGATCTCCGCGAGCCCCGTGCGCGGCGACGCCATGCCCTCGCCGGTCAACCGCCGCTGGTGCTCGTGCTCGGCGCGCCATTGCCTGAGCTCCCGCTCCGCCGCCAGCTTACTGAACTCCGCTTCCTCGACCTCCATGGTCGCCGCCTCGAGCGCCTGCCTCCTCTGCTCGACCTGCTTCGCCAGCTGCGCCATCTTCTCCAGGCTCCGCACCTCCGCGTCCTTGGCTTCCTTGATCAGCTTCACCGCCTCCGTCACCCGCTTCCCGGCGATCTCCTCCGTCTCCCGTGCTCGCCGGCTCAGCTCGTCGTACTCTTCCATCGTCAATGTCACGCTGCCTTCTCCCACGCCCGTTTCCCGCCGCCTCCTTGCGTTTTCATCTTCCTGCTGCAGCGCGGCCGCCGAGGCAGCGGCCATCTCCGCCGACGTCGTTGCGGCGAGTGTCTCCCGCTTCGCCGCTTCCAGGCGCGCCTCCATGGCGTCGACGGCGGCCTTGGCAAGGATGGCCTCCTGCCTGGCCTTGCTGACCTCCTCCTGCGCCGACTGGGCATTCGCCTTGGCCTGCGCCGCCTCTCGCCGCGCCTCCTCGAGCAGTGCACCCAACTTGGTCTCCACGCTGCGCTCCTTTGCTCTCGCCTCCTGCGCCGCCGTGAGCGCCGCGGTTAACCGGCTCAGCTCCTCCTCGAGGGACGGGATGGACGTCGCCGAGACTCCATCTCTCCGCCGCAGAGCGGCGAGCTCCGCCTTCTGCTTCTCCAGGTCAGCGCTCAGCGACGCGGCGGCGACGCGCAGGCACTTGGCCTCGTCCTTGGCCTTATCCACGGTCGCCTTCACGTCCTCGAGCTCCTTCTTGGTCTTGTCCAGCTTCGCCCAGAAGCTCGCCGTCGCCGCCGCTGCCTCTTCGCCGATTGTTCCTTCGACGGCGTGGGCGAACAGCTCGGCTCTTAGGGCCGCCAGCTGTTCGGAAGCCGCCTCCACCTTGTACTCGAGATCAGCCGCCGCGATTAGCGAGTTCCTCAGCTTCTTCACCTCCTGCTCGGATACCTCCAGCACCAGCTGCCATTGATCCTTGTCCTGCTCCAACACCTGAGCCAATCTCATCCTCTTCTCCTCCGCTTCGTCATGCGCGTGGTGCGAAGCGTCCAGCTCCTTCTTCAGCGCGACGAGCTCGGCGGTGAGCTCCTCGACGACCTTGACGGCCTCCTGCGACGAGGAGACCATCCTCCGCGCTCTCGCCGCAGCGGCGTCCGCCTTGGCGGCAGCGACCGGCTGCTCCATCCGCAGGATCTCCAGCTCCGCCGTCACCGACTGCAAGTCGGCGACCGCGTTGGCGTGGCGGTCCCTGGCGACGGCGAGCTCCGCCTTCGCCGCGGTGCTCTCGCTGACGCCCTGCTGCGTCTCCCGGAGGCGCAGCTCGGCGATCTCCGCGTCCTGGCGCGCTCGCGCCTCCTCGGCCTGCGCCTTCTCCAAGCCTAGCGTCAGCTCATCGATCACGCCATTGGCGCCGCCTAGCTCCTTCACCGCCTGTGCCCTCCCGGCTTCCGCTTCTTGTGATCTCTTCAGGCACTCGCTCACCTTTTCCTGCACCTTGTCAAGCTCATCCTGCGCTTGCTTGCGCCTCTGAGACACAACAAATCACACAAAAAAAATCAAAATGCTAATCACTGGCTTAAGCTTAACCACAAGATCAATAGCAATGGAGATCGATGTAATTAAGTTACTTCTCTCAAATCAAGACTTCCTCCAAACTTGTTGGCGGCGCCCTTGACGGAATCGATGGGCGCCGTGGTGTCGATGCGCGTCTGAACGGAGCGGTTGGCCATCTGATCCGACGCTTTGCTGCTGCTGTCATTGGAGGCTGATGCATGGCTCCGATCAGCTTGCAGTTGGCATTGATCTCCCTCTGATTCTTGGTGAGAGGCGGATGAACCGAGAGGTGCCGGAGCTTCGTCCATCCCACAGCATAGGTGTAACACAAAACTGAAGATATATCTGACGGCAACATATTGTTACACACAAATTATTAAGCAAATTAAGTTGTTCGTGCTTGCAGATATGGTCCAACTGTTTGTTAATTGCTAGCTTAGCTGCACCAAAGCTGAATGGACAGATGGACATACATATTGAAACTTGTAAATCCATGCTCTAATTACGGAACATATATAATAATAAACCAAAAGATGGAACAGGTTGCAATGTTGCAGTAGCACGATTAATTGGAACCTGCACAAACCTCATGGCTTGCAGTTGTAGTGACAAAGAGCGCAAGAACCGATCCTATTGTTCAAGATTTCGTCATGCTTATGACCGCAAAACCGCATGATTAGAAAAAAAACAAAGGAGGGGGGAAATTCGGTGCAGTTGTGAACTCTCAAGAGACGAATGCAGAAGAGGAACAGGAGAAATAATTGAGAAAGAAGCAGCAAAGGTACCTGGCCTGAATCCTCCCCGTCGAGTTCCTTCCTGGGATGAGAGCGTGGCGAAGAGAGAGAATAGGAGAGGGTGAGCGAATTGGAGTTGGAGGAGGAGCTGGTTAGCATAGCTAGCGTCGATTTGGCCGTTGCGGGAGAGTGTGGTTGGGAGAGAATGTCGCGCGCGAGCCGCGGACTCTCTCTCTTCTCCTTTCTTTCTTTCTTTTTTATTTTTTCCTAATTTAATTGTTTATTTTTGAGGCCGTGGTTGATTCGATGGAAAATCCCAGCCGATTTGGTACTAGTTTGCTCGTGTCTCTGTCCGGATATGGGCCTCACGTGGCGGCCCGGCCCGGCCCAGCCCAGCCCAAGGAGGAGGCGGAAGCCGTCATCCACCGGATCGCCGCGACGCCATCCACAACACCTGAGCTGAGGCCGCCGCCGCGTCGTCGTCGTCGTCCGTACATCGCCGCCGGATCGAGCCGCGCCGCAAGCGGTAGGAGATGAGGCCCGCGGTGAGCAGGGCCGCCTTCGCGTCCGTGCTTCTGGCGCCGCGCGCGGTCGGGGTCGCCGCCCGCTGCGCCTCCTCCTCCTCTTCGGCCGCCTCCCCGTCGGTCGCCGCCGCCACTTACGGTGAGTGAGACCGTGAGCTTTGCCGCTTGGTAGTAGTAGTAGCCGAGGTTCTGATAGGTTCGCCCGCTGAAATGCAGATCACGCGTCGTTTATTAAGGAGGTCGCCGCAACCGATCCACCGGAGCATCTTAGCTCGTTGCTGAATGTGCTCCAGGCACGAGGTACGACTTCATTTTCGGTGCGGCTGATTTGATTCTGTTCATGCATACTTACTGTGCTATTTTGTGGGAGTGGTAAAATGCCATGTAGAGTAGTAATTTGAAGCCATCTATCGTTGGGCACCTCTTGCTCTTTGGGTTTGGGCAGCAATAGTCTCCATCTGATTGATTCCATCGTATCTTAACTAACATTTCTTTCTATATCAAATTGACAAGATGAGCACATTAGTATCTAATTACTTTGTGTCTTTGTCAAAATTATATTTGCCAGGTGAAAAGCTAGTTTCTCCAGGGGCGAAAAGAGGCCTGATTCCACTTGTTGTTCCCTTAGCAGAAAGTCCAGCAGGTTTGAATGTGTTCCAAATTGGATGATCACTTCATCAAAGATCACAGGCGTTTTTTCTATTATTATTTAAGTTGAGAAGCCTCTGATACTACCTGACATATTAGTCCAAATGTAGGTAATTTAACATCACTACTGAGATGGCCAACTGCTCCTAGCGGGTAAGTTGCCCTCCATTTGCTATGCGTTATATATGTTGCACATCTGGAGCTGGTGTCTAAATTTTAGGTATGTATACCTTTAGGATGGAAATGCCTGTGGTGGAAGTTCGTAATCACGGCCTATGGCTTTTGGCTAAGAATGTAAGTTACATCGCTTCATTTAGTTAGTCAAAAAAAAAATATCGCTTCATTTAAGTATTTAACTGTAGGTAAACTTGCAACAGATCACTGTTTACATTTTACTCATATTCATCAGGTGAACCAATATATTCACAGAGTGCTCGTTGAGGCTGATATCAATGGTTACGCTGATGATTTATGGTCTGCTGTGGGGGACACTGGTAAAAAACTTTACACAAAAGGTGATTTCAAAGAGTCACAGATGGCAGATCTTGATGCCTATTTGTTGAAGAAGGTTGAGGGTTAATTATAACACCTCATTTGTCAATTTCTGGCTAAGAAGATATAAGACAACTATTTTACTGATATGCTACTGTAGGTTGGCCTCTTTCCAGATGTTATAGAGAGAAAAACATCACGCCATTTCGAAAAAGGAGATTATGTAAATTTCTTCCTTTTCCTCCTTAGATACATTTGCCATGTCTATATGGCACAACATAAATGTGAATTGCTCGTGCCCATCAGGTGTCAGCTCTAATTACTGGAGAATTCTACACTAGAGATCAATTTCCTGGATTTGGAAGGCCCTTTGTGTTCAACGCAGAGATATTAAAAAGGTATCGGACTAATGGTGTACATGGAACAGTATAATTCTGTGTTTTTCTCATCTAGCAATAGCATCTTTTAGCTGAATGATTGTATTTTTCTGTCAATAGGCTATCACTATGTAGTTATGCTACATATGAACATGTATTTTATACTGCTTATCAGTTGCAAAATATGAGGAATTTGTTCTCAGGCAATTCTACATTGTCTGGCCATTCCACTGCGAGCACCTGCTGTAAACCTGGTCTTGCATGTCTTTAGTTATGGTTGCTTAGACTGACAAGTCTTTGCGCAAAATGTCGATGCACACCATGTAATTTTGATGAGATTTCTCTATTGAGCAATCTTTATGTATGGCGTCAAATTCAGAAGTCCGGAAAGTTTTCTAACATTATAAACCAGAAGAGGGCTACTTTATGGTAATTGTGGTGCCATCAGTATCAACTGGGTAGCACTTTATACAAGGGTCTTTTTTTTTTTGAGAAAACAAGGGTCTGGATTTAGTATATACTCCGTAGTGTAATGCGCATAAAAAGCCAATCTTGTTAATTTTCCTTGTTGCAATGTTGTTTCAAGAGTTGGGCGTACAACCGAAGCCAAAGATTCAGCTCGAGTGGCTCTGAAGTCACCATGGTGGACACTGGGCTGCAGTTATGAAGTATGATTTCTGCTATTGCAGACTATTTTCATTACTAACAAGTGACAAGCAGCATTTCTTTTCCCATCCTCCCAGAAAAACAGATCAATATATAACCACCGTTTTCATATGACAGGAGGCTGCTGAATTAGCTGGGTGGGAGGATGAGCAGATTGAGTTTATACGAGAGAAGGTTAGTGAGGAGGGCAAGCGTGAGGATCTGAAGAAAGGAAAAGCTCCAGAACAGGTGGCTACCTTGTCCTGATTTACTGTTTACTCCAACATCTGTGATGCTTTGCCACATTGTGTTACACAAACTGACTGGTCAATGCATATGCAGGTGGTTCTTGACGAGGCAGCATTTCTAATGGATTTGGCATCGGTGGATGGTAATTGGGACGATGTTGTTGATCGAATTGCTGGATGTTACAGAGAAGCTGGACTTGATGATATTGCGAAGTTCATTGCTTACCGGGAATAGTTGTTATATGCATGTATTCCTACTGAAATCGATAGTCATTTTTGACTCGCATGTACTAGGGTTTGACTCGCGTGTACTGGTCCTGAAACAAACAAATTTGGTTGTTTAACTAAAAAGAGGAAACAGTCGAGTCCGTTTGATTTTGATCTTACCATATCTTTACATCACACTTGTGGTTTGAAGTTACTCCTCATATGTGTTTTGTTGCCGAGTACAGGTTCCTGCCAAATCTACTTCAACAACCTTATGCCTTGTTTAGTTCTCCAATTTTTTTCCCAAAAACACCACATCGAATCTTTGGATACATAAAGCATTAAATATAGATAAATAAAAAAAACTAATTGCACAGTTTGTATGGAAATCGCGAGACGAATCTTTTGAGTATATTTAGTCCATGATTAGCCATAAGTGCTACAGTAACTCACATGTACTAATGATGGATTAATTAGGCTTAATAAATTCGTTTCGCAATTTCCAGATGAGTTATGAAATTAGTTTTTTCATTCGTGTCTAAAAACTCCTTCCGACATCCAGTCAAACATCCGATGTAACATCCAAAAATTTTCTTTTCGCGGACTAAACAAGCCTTAATACGTTGAGTTGGTCAGGAAGTCAGCTTGAGTGGTGACTTGGCACGCCAACGCAGCATCTGGGTTCGTTTTGCTTCCAAACGTTGGCCCCACCTGTCAGCCATGGAAGAAGCCAAGCCAGCAAGAAGGGGAACAAGGCGGCGGAGATACCGCACCTGTCAGGAAACGCGCGACGCTCATGGTGGCGCGGTTGGGTTCCGTTAACCCCGCAAACTGCGCATCCGAAGAAGCTTAAACCCTACTTAGCTAATAAGTAGTAGGATTTCTCTCTCGTAATTGCCTCGGTTTGTTGGTTGCCGCCGTACGTGCAAAACTCAAACTCGATCCCTTCCTTGATTTTTGTTTTCTCTTCTCTTCTTCTTCCCTGCAGCCTCCGCCCTCCGCCATGGACGAAGATTATCTAATTCTTCCCAAAGATGAGCCGTTCTTTTACCAAGATGATCTAAACCTTTGCGACCCGGAGGGGACGGCATTCCCGGCGCCGTACATTGGGGAGCTCGGCTTGCTTCACCCAACCACGCTGGGCGGCGACGACGCGGAGCCGGAGGAGGCGGCCGCGCCATCATTCCCGCAGTTCATCGGCGACTTGTCGGCTCAGCCACCACCACCAACCCCGGGAGGAAGCGTAAAGGCGGCGCCGCAGTTCATCGGCGACGACGTCTCGGCCCAGCCACCGTACCACAACGGCGCCGGCGAGGGATCGGGCCTTCCACCGGCGATGAGCAGCGGCATGGAGGAGGCCGCTCACTTGGCGCCGTCCAATGCTCCCTTGCACCCGTTCGACGATGTGTTCGATCTCCTCGAGCCGTTCGACGAGGTGCCCAGGCCGGAGGAGACGGAGGAGTTGTTTGCGTATGCCCTTGAGCTAGACAAGGGTAACGATGATCAATGGATACTGGGCGCCGCCCACCTCGACGCGAATCCGAATCAAACACCCTGCAGCCTGCTGAGCCAATTCGATGCAGACTCGCTGCTGGGGACGAATCATCAAACCGCCATCCACAACTCGGCGGTGGCCACCCACCAACTAGTCCAAGAGATCCCTAGCTCTGACACGCCGCCGGCCAGAGCAGCAGCGGACGCGATGGAGATGGCCGAGCTTTCCCGCGTCGCGGACGAGTGCGGCGGCGAGGCGTCCATGGTGTGGTCATCGGACGAGGACAAACTGCTGCTCGACGGCTTTTCTCGGTATGCATGCGCGATGGATGATGGATCGATCGATCAATCTTTTTCTGCAGCCAATTGATACAACTCCTAGAGTATATATCTGTCTGGTTGAATCTTTCCATTGCTTCTCTGATTTTGCAGGTTGGCCAACCAAGACAGTGTCAGCATGTGCATGGAAATTGCATATGGTCTTCCCAAGAAGACTGCAATGGATGTTGCACTGCGAATCCGATGGTTCCAGGTTAGGATTATTTGACACTTCTTTCGTTCTTTCTTTATTTGACATCCCCTCGAGGTATCAAATAGATAACATGCTACACACACTTTCTAATGCATTTTCGAGCACCAGACACTTGAAACCTTTCTAGTTTTCTTATGGTCAAATGGACTAGCATATATAACTAAACTAGGGGGGAATAACTGTAACTGTATAAACCTCAATTGATCAAGCTTTTGGCCTTGTAGAACAAAAACAAATCTGCTGCCCAAGCAGGAGTGATATCAAAAGAATCTGCCGGAGGAAACACTGAAAAGGCCCAAGCCCAAGCAGGAGTGAGATCAACAGAATCTACAGTACGAAAGACTAGAAAGGTAAATGTAACAAATGAATGCAGGCATGTTCTTCTCAATTTTGAAAATACATTCTTGCATTCCTGTTCATGCCATAGAGCACACCTGTCCCAATCTTCTTGTCATAAGAAATGAGATATTAAAAGGTCCAACATAGGTTGAACAATTGAACACAGTTTTGCTCCTTTTATAGTTTTGTTAGACGGCTATTAGCTGGACCTGAACAACTCTTATTTTGGTCGGCGCGCCAGGGTTTGCTAATGATTTAAAGGAGAGAGATAAAGTTTTGTTGTAACTTGTGACAATACAGAGACAAGCCTTTTATTGCATATGTCACCACTTTCCTTGGCCTGAAATCCTGAAACCCCCGTGCCACCCTGCAATGACTGCTTCAGGAGCTTGTTCAAACACTAAGGGCCCCTTTGAATCGCAGGGTAGAAAAAACGGAGGAATAGGAAAAACACAGGATTCTGACAGGAATTGAAGTGTAAAACAGAGGATTGCAAAACACAGGAAAAACACAGAAATGGTCGTTTGATTAGAGCGCAAGAAAAACGCAGGAATCGGATGGGAGAGGTAGACTTAAAGGAAATTTTCCAAGAGGTTGGAGCTCTTGCTAAATTTCCTCCAAAATCCACATGCAATGTGCCATTCCATAGGAATTTCATAGGATTTGGAAAACTTCAATCCTTTGAATCAAAGGACCAAATAGGATAATTTCCTATAGGATTTGAATCCTATGAAATTCCTACATAAATCCTTTGATTCAAAGGGGCCCTAAGAAGTGTTCTGCTATTCAGTCCTTTCAATCAGGAGATGCTATAGGAAAGAAGGCACATGTTCTGAAATTCTTTGGAATATTTAAACAATGCATTGATGTTATATCACTCAAAATGAGTGCGACTTTAATAGTTTATCTTTCGTTAGCGGAATAAGCACCACTGGATAAATAATCCCTCCCACTGCTGTTCAATATTGTTGCTATGTCATATGTCGATCAACTACTTCATGGAAGGTCTTGTGTGGTTATTGATTCTGATGTAATATTTCATTGGACAGGGAAAAGGAATTGAGAATCCTAACAAGAAAAGGAACAAACATGCCCTTTCCGAAAGTAGGTTTGGCACTCCCATCATCTTTGGTATTTTCGGTTTATTCAGGGCTTCGTGCTATGATAACTCATTTTACATTGCTGTTGGTTCAAACGTTATCAATTTTCTCTTCTGGAGTACTTCAGTTTTGCTGTTGCGCCGTCAATTTCAAAAGATACAATTGTTGGTGTTTGATTCTTTATTTGTAGTTTTTTAGTACAGACCGACGGGCTTCAATGAAATTTTGTTGTAAACATAATGTTTTGACTAATTAACTTGCTTCTTATCCTTCTGGCCTTTGAGCAAACTTGTGTGCTTAAATTATGCCCCCTCTTACCCTTTCTTTTATATTTCAGGAGGTCAAGATTGCATGAGTACTAAGGCTCTAAATCGAGATAATTCTATGCTTTTGGATCAAATATATGACAAATTGAGAACGGGCCAGGTGTGCTATATATTGCAATTTGTGCTACATGTTTATATCATAGCTCTGTCTTTTATCTGCACCTTTTGTCTCGAAGTTGTTTTATCTGCACCTCTTGTCATAGCTCTTGTTTCATTAGAATCTTCCCATCATCTCAATTTGGTCTGCTGATTTCTAAAAAGTTTGCAATTTAGTTTGCTCTATTGGCTTGTTTGCTGTTTGTATTACGCTTTCCTGATCGGAGATCCATGGATATCCGAAGGGTTATGCGCAAGAGAAACATATATTTCGGAGAAACGATCGATTGATGCAAGACACTCTGCAAATTCAATTCATCATGGTTTGATTTGACTATATTGGTCTGTAACTTTCTTTTTTTGCTGCAGTTGGCGTGCGCTCCAAGCATGTTTGACAAAGTGAAAACGAATTTGGATGCTATTTTGGCGAAGTAATTAAACGAGATCCCTACCTGTTAACAACATTTGAGCAGATTATTTGGTACTCTGGAACTAAGTGACAGATATGCTGTGCTTTTGCAGGATGAGGGCAATGGGCGTTAACACGGATGAGTACAAAATAGACTTGGAAGCTCTTGAAGAGATCAAGCAGGGTTTGCATCCATCGGTAAACTCCTTATACTGCATATGTGTACTGCATATGCTCTCCGTGGGAAGTCACTATATAATATGATGGTTCTCATTTTACTCCCTGTTCTTTTTCTGTTGACAATTTTCAGAGTGACAAATCACGCAATCGATTACCTGCCGGTTCTAACAGCAGCGATGACAAATTTGCACGAAGTTAACCGTTACAATCTATGATGATTGATGAGTTGAATCTGTGTACCTGTTTTGAGTTTTACAGAGAAATCTTATGTGATGATTGATGAGTTGTGATTGGATCTGTGTACCTGTTTTGAGTTTTACAGAGAAATCTTATGTTTAGCATGGCTAAAGTTCAGCCGTGTTTCTTTCTCTCCTCTCTAGCAAGGACATTTCTAATTGGTTCATCACTTGTGTTCTAGGATGTGAAAATTCTAATTGAAGCAATACTTGAATGATGCTCACCTGCATGTGTTGTAGGTTGTGAAAAATTTCTAATTGAATCATTGCTTCATGTTGGCAATTCATTGCATAATCGTGGTCATTCATTGATTGCATAACGATGTACTCCCTCCGTTCCTCCGTTCTATAATATAAAGGATTTTACTTGCACTATTTGACTACTCGTCTTATTTAAAAATTTTAGAATAATTATTTATTTTTTAACTTACTTTATTATCCAAAGTACTTTAAGCACAACTTTTCATTTTTTATATTTGCACAAATTTTTTAAACAAGACGAGTGGTCAAACAGTACGAGCAAAAACTCAAAATCTCTTATATTATGGGATGGAGAGAGGAAGTATTTTTTCCTCTGAATTTATCATTTTTTCCAAAGCATTCATTCAGTTACACAAGCGGGTGTGAAAGAGGTGAGCCCGAGAACCCGAACCCGGTATCGCGGGCGCGTGCATCCGGTGGCGGCCGTGCGCCCACAAGAATCGGACGGCCAGGATCGATCCCGCGGTTGTTAAAACCCTAACACCGAGTAAAGAAAAGCAAGTCGCAGTGGTTGGCCTCGCGAGCCCTATCTCCTCCTTCCTAATCCCCTTTCCCCTCCCCCTCTCCATTCCCCTCGCCGCCGCCGCCGCCACCGCCGCCGCCGCGGCGCGCCGCCCTCCTCCTCCTCCCATCCAAGGTGAGACGGCGACATCTCCGGCGTCTCCTTCTCCCCTGCAGCACTTACTTGTGATAGATAGTAGGCGCTATGCTTTTACTCGCACTGCATCAGTACTGGTTCCCGCTTGCAGCAGCTTTTGTTTGGATTGAGGGTTTTTATCCCCTCTTTTTTATTATCAATTGATTACGTAGTGGTTCAATAGATAGTGGGCAGGGATAGTGTTTGTGATTTCCCCCTTTTTTTTTCTGAACTTTCTGATTGCACGATTGGGGTTTTAGCACGCGCGGTTAGGTTCCATGGCTAGATTTGCTCCGTATGAAAGCAGCGAGGGTGTTTGCGAGGTTTGATTCAAGTGTTCTATTACTGGGTCGTGTTGTTTAGATGGATTGAGGGTGTTAGTTTAGGAGAAGTTGTCCTCTAGATTTGCGAAATCGTAGTAGAGCTGCTCCTCTGATGCTGTTTGACTTGAGTGTCTAAGAGTAATCTGACCTTTCCTTTTTCCGTTATGGCTTTACTAAAGCAAAGTACCATATGTTTTCATGCAGATGAATGTCGACAAGCTTAAGAAGATGGCGGGTGCCGTGCGCACCGGTGGCAAGGGCAGCATGCGCAGGTATTTTTCTTGTTTATTCTGATCGTCCACAAGTAATGCCATTGGTATTGCAGTAGCAATGATTGATTTATGCCACTGAATATTTTTTTTGCCGAACTTTCTATTATCACTGAGGGAATTGCTTGTTTTAGATCTAAATAGTTTTCCGTATAAAGACATGTTAAACTTCTTGATCATCATGCATTTATGATGCATCCTTTCCCAATAGTTTCTTTCCCTCCTCTATTTTACTTGCTACTGTATATGTGAAGCTCTGGACGTGTCTGAGATGTATCTTTATTGCGCTCTTCATATGCGCTCGTAGATAACTAACTATCTAGATAAGATATACTGGGCTTGTATTTTGGGATCCGATCTTTTAAACAATGTATTGTGCTGTGGCCTTTGGATTCATATTAATACTTGTTGTGCATTTATGGCAGGAAGAAGAAGGCAGTTCACAAGACTACCACCACTGATGACAAGAGGCTTCAAAGCACCTTGAAAAGAGTAGGAGTGAACAACATTCCTGGTATCGAAGAGGTCAATATCTTCAAGGATGATGTGGTTATCCAATTTCAGAATCCAAAAGGTGAAATTCTACCATGCTGAAGCTTCTATAGAATTGATAACTCGCTCCCTGTTTTCTTCTGAAATTGTCTTCTATTCTTGCCTTCCTGCAGTGCAAGCATCCATTGGTGCAAATACATGGGTAGTGAGTGGAACACCACAGACGAAGAGTAAGTCATTGCTTAAGATCTTGCGTACTGATTGTTGTGTAGCCTCATGTTTAGTGGTTAACATGAATGAATAGGTTGAAATATCTTCTCTTGTTTGTGTTGAATTACATCCGGCAAAAAATCTTGAGATGAACAAACCCTTTAAACGCAAATTTGCATCTGCGTCGTTGACCCTATGTTATTCTTCAATCCTGCATAATGGTGTTCTCATCTTTGGCTTTCTAATTTTGACAGAGCTGCAAGATCTGCTTCCAACAATCATCAACCAGTTGGGTATGAGACTTTTTTCTTGGTTTTACTGAATATGAGTTCAATATTGCACACCTCGCCCTAATCCTGAAATATCTGAACCAAGCATTAGTCTTTAAGTACGTCCTACTCACATAGTAGTATATACATACTCTTGTTTGATCACCCTTAATTACCTATCTGCAGGACCTGATAACCTGGACAACCTCAGGAGGCTTGCTGAGCAGTTCCAGAAGCAGGTACCCGGTGCTGAGGCTGGTGCCAGCGCAGGTAACGCTCAGGACGACGACGATGATGTCCCTGAGCTTGTCCCTGGAGAGACGTTCGAGGAGGCTGCAGAGGAGAAGGAGCCTGAGGAGAAGAAGGAAGCGGAGGTGGAAGAGAAGAAAGAGTCGTCCTAGTTTTGTTCATCGCCGTCGTCTATTATTGTTGTGAAGGGTTGTTGGTTCAATGTTACCCCCTACCATGCCTGGGACGTGCTCTCCTATGGACTCCGACCTGCCTTACTCGTTTCCATGTGGGCCGGTTTTGTCTTGTACGAGGATTTGGTCCAATCCAACGGTGGAATTGAGTTTTACGACAGTTAAATTATGCTTCCAATTCGCAAATGTTTTATACCCACATGGTGTTTGTCTGACATGATGAGAGCTTGGCATATCCCGGTGTTTGTGTGCCAGTTTACTTTACCACGAAATATTTTCAGAACTGTATGCGGTATTGCGCCAACTACACTGATATATGCTTTCAGTTTTACTCAAATATGTGAAGGTTATATAATAAACTCGTGCGTACCTGAACGTGTGAATCGTATATTCTCATCATGTGAAGGTTAGTGAATTTGATCCTGGTCGTTTTTGCCATTGTGAATTTGATCGGAATTCGATCACAACCGAAGCAACAGCACAGAAGAGGCCCTCATAGTTGGGCTAGCCCTGAATACATATGGCCCAGTTAATTAGTAAAGCCCAAGCAGTCCAGTAACCAATCCGCACGAGTGTCCTTGAAGCAACGGCCGAGATGCGCCCGATCTTCGCCGCGGGTAAAACCCTAGCCGCCACGACTCACACATAAAAAAACAAGAGAGAATCTCACTCCCCACCGCCGCCGCCGCCCCCACTCCAAGCACCCGCTCTACCGTCGCCGGAGAAGAAGAGGAGGAGCCCGGCATGGGGCGCGTGCGCACGAAGACGGTGAAGAAGACGTCTCGGCAGGTGATCGAGAAGTACTACTCGCGGATGACCCTGGACTTCCACACGAACAAGAAGGTGCTGGAGGAGGTGTCGATCCTGCCGTCGAAGCGCCTCCGCAACAAGGTGGCCGGCTTCAGCACCCACCTGATGCGCCGCATCCAGCGCGGCCCCGTCCGCGGCATCTCCCTCAAGCTCCAGGAGGAGGAGCGCGAGCGCCGCATGGACTTCGTCCCGGACAGGTCGGCGCTCGAGGTCGACGACATCCGCGTCGACAAGGAGACCCTCGACATGCTCACCTCCCTCGGCATGGCCGACCTCCCCGGCGTCGTGCGCCAGCCCGACGCCTCCACCTCCGCCCCGCAGCAGTACGGCGCCGCCCGCCTCCCCTACGCCCGCCGCGACCGCGCCTAGGTGATCGCTTCGCCTCCTCCTCGTAATCACTCGCGGACAAACACAAGCAATTTTATGTTTTGATTGCAGTTTTGTAATACCTCAAAGATTCGAAGAACCACCGGATATCATATTTTCTTGATTTATAATTATGAGACCATTCAGATTGCCTTGCTAATTCTGTGTGTTCGTGTGGTAATCTCTTTGCATCATACTGCTTGTCAGTCGCCATTACATTTATTACTGCTAATCTGTCATGTGATGTTGTGTACTGCTAGCTGATTGATCAAGAATGGCCGATCCTTCAAACTTGGTTTATCTTGGTTGAGTGCAAGGGGGTGTCAATTTAGATCCGTAAACTTAAAATTGCACATCTAAGATCAGTTATCTTGGTTTAATGAACCAAGCCAGTCCAAACCTCGTTTAACTGGAGATGACCACCGACGTATGTAGGCATCACTTTTGCATTCGGCCCCTTACATTTCACCCGATGGCTAGGGTTGCAACTGTGGGAGCAGCATATGAAGGCGGTGGGAGACGGCGATTTAGTGGCGGTAGGGGCAAAATGTGGATACATAGCGGCGGGAGACGGTAGCGGCGGTAGGGGCGAAATGTGGATACATACCGGCGATGGATTTGCGTACCGTGATGCCTATCGGGCGCCACTACTTACGGAGCTCGAATCGATGCCCAAATCACCTTGCATTGGAAGCGTCGTATTAGGGGGGATAGGAGGGACGAGGGGACTATGTGCTTTTGGGATGATACGGTAGCAATGAGGGGCTAATTGCTAAATTACCGCCACGCTGAGGTGTGGAGGCGATAAGTACAAAAGTTATGCCTAAGTGGAGCGCCACGACGGTGGTCATCCCTGGTCAAACGTGGTTTGAACTGGCTTGATTCATTGAATTAAGATGATGGATCTAGACGTGTAATTTTCATGTGTACGGACCTAAGTAATATCTTCTCTCAAGTTTAAGTACTGCACAGGAATTTTACTCATGATCAAGGCTAACTGAATGATTGTGGCCTTTTAGCTAGCCCAAGCCTTTTATCCTGCCTTGTTTGTTACCCTGATAGTTCGGGTTTGTTTGGATTGGAGCTAATTTTTGCACTACCAAAATTTTGGTAGTGCCAAAACAGGTAGTACCAAAACATTGGCAAATTTTGGCACTACCAAATTAGGTAGCATTCAATTGGACTATTGTGGGTAATATTTGGTAGCACACCAAACATACACTTGCTACTATTGAAGTTACTAAAAATTTGGTAGGGTAATAAATTGGTATCAAACCAATCAAGCCCTTCGTTTCAGAATCAGAAATCCTGTCGCTGAATGTATCGGCCAGTCTAGTTCAGTCTCGTACTCGTGCACAAGTTTCATCTCGTTAGTGACTGAACAGGGGGGGAGGGGGGGGGGGGCATCTTTGCATTTTAATTATCACTATGAGAAGTGGTAGCAGTTGATGATCTGCTGCATCTCACCTAAGCGAAAAACCCAATAGCCAAATGGCTAATGCCAAAGTTACGATGTACTAGCTAAATTTGGTCTGCATTTCGAAGAATCTTGCCAATGCAGTTTTCGACGCCCTACAGGATCCGATTTTACATTGCTGGAAGGAACCCAAGTACCCAACCGTCAGGATTGCTCCGATCCCCCTACAACTAAAACCACTTGGCCACTGCCTTGTACTTGGGTACTTGATGGAATGGGAGCGAGATTACATTTACATAAGCGAGAAATTTCGCAAATACTACTAGATTCTCAGGTCTAGATCTAGTGCAAAACAGTCTTGAACAAGCAAAAATGAATCTTCACTTCGCAGTGGATGTGGGATGGTCACACAAAGGACCAGTTGACGAAACAGAAGGCCAGGCAGTGAACATTGCTATCCTCGGCAAGCACTTTCCAAGCCACGGCCTGATCGAAAGAAACATGCCGACCCATTCCTGACATGCACACGCCTGATGGCAGGTAGACATGGCCCTAAACACAAAACAGGGAAAAAAATGGTAAGCAATGTAACATAATTTTAATTTATTTCAACTCAGCGATTTCTGAAATATGATGCACTTAAGGGTGTGAGTTAAGCGAAAAGGAGTTTCTACCTGCTCCATCAATTTGGGAATGTTTGAGAACAATGCTTCTTTTCCAGGCTCATCAAAGATCCTGTCCAATGTGAGGTCCTGTAAGGCGACAAGGGAAGTTTCTAGCATGTCCAGTCCTGCTTTGTTGGCAAATGTAAACACCGGTTTTTCCTGAAAGAAACCAAAACATTTCTGTCATACAAGATAGCAAATATTGTGGTCCGATGATCGCATTAGTGTCAAAAGTGTAAACCTTACAAAAAATTGAGAGCATTTACTCAAAGGGAAAAATATAGCAAAATCACCCTGTTGAAAACACGTTTGAGGGTCTAAGCACTCGTTAGGTCTGTACTAAGTACTAACTATTACTAGGTCATTATTAACAGAGCCAGTTCTTTCTAACTATTAGGTTATTATTAACAGAGCCAGTTTTTGTTAGATTGAAAAATGCATGAAAAGATTGTAGGTCAGCTGGACAAGCGATAAGTTTTAGAGTACATGGGTAAACATTGATCGAGTGGTCTGTAATACATGGGTAAACATTGATCGAGTGGTCTGTAATAGTACTTAATAGACTAAATGAGATTAGATCAAATGATGGAACATTGATCGAGTTGAATTCATCAGATACCTTGAATGAGCAGCACAAAATAGCATCTTGGTAATGCCATAGCATCTTCAACAATTGTTCTGCATCTCCATCTGATTGACTAAGTAACTCTACCCCTAGATGGTAACTGAGCGACGGCATAATAATATTTTGTCAGCTTGCAACCAACATGGAAAACTATCAAATTTATTCTTATTAAATATCATCACTACTGCACAGGAAGAAACTACGAGTACACTTACTGGTAGCTCTGGCAAACCCATCGAGCAAGGGTTGCTGCTTCAGGGAAACCAGAGATTATCCTCTGTCCGGCATTTAGACCAGTTTGAGAGGGAGAGATAGCCATTGACACTCTTTGCACAGCAGAAACAATGCTACGGACATATTGGCGAGCCATAGCTGCAACACTGTCTTGGAGATGCAACTCGTAAGGGAATTGAAAAGCGATCGTCAGAACAGATCGCAAGTTACAATCATCTGCAGATGCATCTCCGGAGGCTTGAGCTGTTGCTGAACCTACTTCAAGACTAGATGCCAAATCTAATGTCCTACCAGAGGATGCACCATCCTGCATGAAATGTGACGGTTAAACTTTTGGGCACAGAGCCTAAAAATTTAGTGGCAGCCGACCAAAAATATAGTACTACCTCTGGTTCAAAAAGGATAAACATTTTAGCAAGCTTGGTTCATACATACTTGCTTTATTTTTCCAAGGGAATATTTGAAACCAAATGCCTCTATTAGTTCTAACTGGTGATACAATCAAGATGCAAATAACCAATTTAACAGTTTTTTTTCTCAATTTAATGGGAGTTTACAAAATAGCTTTTTTTTGGGGTCTCTGTGGACAGAGCTGGAACATTTAAAGCGGACTAGAGGGGAGAATAAATGAAACATTTCCAAGAGATTATTTGTCTTAGAACAACCAAAACAATTGTTTATGAAGAGTTAAAATTGGCCAGGGTTAACTCACTGAACAAATGAATAAAACTGAGGTTCCTAGAAAAGCTAAAAGACATTCACGACTCATCACAGATTAATGCAACAGCAAATAAAGCACATATGGACCTAGGGAACAGTCAAAAGGGTAATGGATAATGTAATTTGGAATTTGGCAGCACTTAACTGTTTTCATATCAAGTGGTATAACACGGAAGCCAGAAGAAATCAATGGAGTTTCATCTGGGAAATCATCAATCGGTGCAAACACAAGCTGAAAGGAGGATCCCACAGACTTCTCGTCTATTCCAGTGCAGAGCTGCAAAAGATAAGGGTATATTAGCAAACTGGAATATTTACAAGCCTCATAAAAAGCTTTGCATCTTTGACTGTACTTCGAAGGGGGAAAAAAGGGTGTAGCAACAAACTTAATATGCCCGGATAAAGATAGGCTTATGGGTTGGTAGTTGTTACACAGCATATTTAACTCTACAATAATTTGATAAGATGAAATAGAGCCAAAGATGCTCACGAATAGATACAATGATCAACATATTAAGCAAGAAATTACATGTATTAAAAGCTACTAGTTTTCTCAATTGAGAAGCAACACAGTACATATACAGACAAAAAACATAGCAATGGCATTTAGTGTCTTACCTGAAGCAGGTGGATATCCCTTGAAAGAAGAGCTTCATCATGAGTAAGAGGTTGACCCTCAAGGCGAACAACTTCAAGAATCTGTTCGTTTTTTTTTCAAGTTAATGAAAATAAATCAATAATAACAAAACTATGTCCGACAATGGAATTAACTAGATAGTCACTATCCACTATGACAATGTAAACAGATCAGCAAGAATGAAAATAAGTAGTTTGCTATAACCATTACTCAAATCAGTTCAACAGCAACAAGCGCACAAAAAACAGACTTTCCCCATATTCAGGAAAATATACCTCCTCATTCTCAACTGTGTGAGCAAGTGGAATGATGATTTGGCTCCCAGAAAATCTCATGGGTCGCAACCCAGTAAGTGAACATGCACTTGTTTTCAGAGTTGAAGCCAAATATGCATCAATATTGTAATCGGCCCATTCAGATCTATGCTCCCTCAGAAATCGAACCAGTACTGCTGGAGGAACACTCTGAAATACCAAAGAAGGAAAAGAAGACGTATGGATTAACATGATTTAACAGCTACAAGTTTTGAACATGGAAATCTAGTTCCAAAGAACTCATTCTGTGTGTTCAATGTCTCTGAGGAAAAAACTTTTGTGACACTGCTTTTATATTCACACCAGCGATGACAGCAGTTTTATGAAATAAGTTTCTCCGCAAAAAAGAAAGTAATGAAATAAATCAAACAAATTATCATCAGGTGTAGGACCAGGCAAAACATCAAAAATCTCATTAGGATCTCACTATCAAATGTTAATACAGCCGAGCAATTTATTTATGTGCTTGCATATGTTGAATCACTAAAAAAGTTTTTTTTTCCCTTCCTTGGAAAATGACGCTACATACAGAGGGGTCATCTGCACCCTAATGAGCTGATAATGATTACCCTTACCTGCAGTAACATTGATGCCTTAGCACATATAATACCTCCGGGGGCTCCAAAGGCGATGCCAGCATTGCTGTTACTCCTAATTTTCTTAGTTGAGTTGCAAGCAATAACTACATCTTCAACACCGTCTCCGCCCATTATAGACCACCCATCATCATTGAAACCACTAATGGCATCGTTAAAGCCTCTAAGAAAAGCATAATATTGGTGTTAGATTAAACAGGTGAAAAAAATATTAATTGCTGAGTAATAATTTATAAAAAAATCACCTGCTCAGCCTTTGACTAAAAGTCCGTAGCACTGCTGGTTGCCTCCCCAAGGCATACACCACTTCCCCACTTGTTTCTTGAGCAATTTGTCTGATGTGCCGGAGTGCCTTGATATATAGGATAGACAATAAAAGGTTAGTATAAAGTAGATTGCAGAAAATGAACTGTTCAACATATCCAAAAGGCAAATTTTATCATTAGTTGTACCAACCCATATAAATCATTTTCACCACATATCCAATATTATAAGCTTTATCCAAAACACAAACTTTATCATTAGCTTGAACTCTTCAAGTTTCATAATATTGGATTTTTATTTTATTTTTTCTAAAAAAAAATCCAATGTTATGAAACTTGAAGAGTTCATTAAAAACAAGTTTCACTTGAAATGATGAACTTGTAATCACATCAATGAAATTTGAGCTGAATATCATTTCACGACAGCTTACCGCAGTAGTCATTTTCTGAGCGACTACCCTTGAAGATTCATAGAGTGGCCGAAGCACCTCAGGAACACTCCATGCCTGAAAGATTAAACCAAATTGTATTATTAGTTTGACAGGATACAAAAATGGTCCTACATCAAAGGACAAAAAACATGGTTCAACTGTACAAAAGTGTGAAAAATACCTCAAGATCCAGATGGTCCACTATGTGCACAATTGATCCCCCACCTTCACATGGGCGAACCAGGTATCCACTTGGAAGCATTTCCGCTCTCACATATTGCTGAGCAGAGGCAGCACTTGGACCGCCCCCTGAACCACTTAAAGATCTCTCACAGACCTTGGAGATGGAGGAATATTAGCAAGGGTAACATCACATTGAGACTCATTGTGGGGTGAAAACAGTGTTCATGTTCATACATACCACAAGACTGCCATCTTCCATTGTGGTTGTGTACCGTAACGTCCAAAAATCTCGTGCAGGAACTAAAGTTGTTGGAGCATACAACTGTAAGCAAAAACAAGTAATAATGTTCATGGCATGAAGCACATGCATTGATAGAGAAGACTGAGGATATACCATTATACAATGTAAAATGAAACAGTGTTCACCTGTGTGTAGACAAGTTCAACCGTTCCTCCATTTCCTGCTGGAATCATTGTAAAGACTTCCAGGTTTCGACAATCACGGAACCAAGATGGACGATCTTTCAATATCTCTACCACCTACGTAACAAAGTTCTATGAGACACAAAATCTCCTGAATAAAGTAACAAAAAAAGCAAGATATCTGCTTATCTTCACGATTAAATTTGATGATAACAGTTGGCAGACATGAAATCATTAGACCTCTAAAGTGACATCTTCAAAGTTTAGTATTTATTAAAGTGAATTACAGTGTGTCTTAATTCCACACTCGGCAGCAATGTGTTCAGGAGGCACTTCTGATAGGATTTTTGATATAGCAACTTTTGGCTATATTTTGGGATGGAGGTAGTAGGTTTCTAACCATTTGCACACAAAGAAAACTAAGTGACTGGTGGATAGGCTTGCTATCACCCAAAATAGATGCTTCAGAAAACATACAGACAGGGAATACTGAGGTAACATAAAAATACCAAACCCATGTACCCAAATAGCTACAACACTTACTTTTGTTGGTTCTAGGTTCACCAAACCACAGGCACGGGCAGCAACACCACGGCAACCATGTGAAATGGCCACAATACCAACCGAATCCGGACCAGGCTTACATCATGAAAACAAAAGGGTAGTAAGCACTTCAAGTAAAAACCTCTTAGCACAAATCACAGAACAAAAAAACAAACAGTGCTAGCATGGAACCTTCATCCCAGGCATCTGGACCCAATCAATAGCTGTACCAGTAGCCTTTGAGAGGAACTCTGTCAAGGTCTCCTCTGCAATTGAAAGGAGCCTAGAACAAGATAAAAGGCAGTTAAGATAGCATGATATCGAAAGAGCAAGTCCATCCAACAATAATTCTACCTGAGTCACTCAGAACTATTTACTTACCCAGAGGGGTTACTTGCATCCCTTAAAGGGTTTTGAGGGGTAGTCACATTTGATTCACAGCTTGTATCATTTGCCAGCGGAGTCTGCACCCAAGCAAGTGGTGTTATCAGTGAAATCTAGCGATCTCATGGACATTCTGAGGATTAATTCATATATCAATTCTAAAGGAACTGACGCATATGGCCCCAGCTGGTATAGCTACACATACATCAAATTTTAAAGTTATACTAATCTACAATATACAGTACAGAACAACACATCCCCGGACATGCCATGCGTATAACAAAATGCACAAAGAATAGATAGCATTTCAGTGAGAACATGTTTATGCATGGGGGACAACATCAGCACCAGCACATCAAGAGCTTACATTCTGCAGCTGCTGTCGCATGTGGGCATTCTCATGAACCAATTGGGAGACCTGCTTCTGGAGTCGCTCATTCTCTTCCATAAGTAGCTTGTTCATTGCCGTCAATTTCCTGTTGACAGCCTGAAGCCGTGAAGACTCCTTCCGCTGCTTATCCCGGCACCTAGAGCAACACAAGCACAAGTATCCACTTCAGCGAACATGAAAAACGAAAAAATCATATACATGCAGAGCCGTCAGCTAAAGTAATTATACTACATTTTGCTGGTGCGCAAACAAATGAAATGATAAACAATTGGCATTGCAGCTCCCCTCATATCAAAATACCGCTCATCATCACAACAACAACGCAGCATATTAGAACCATAGCCTCCCCAGAAGGAAACTAACGAAATGTTATTTCAGGTGACAGATGAAACAATCAGGGAAAACTGCCATAACAAGTTTTTGTCACAGAGAACAAACGTAGAAAGATTCAATTCTATTATCATTACCTTCTGTTCTGGAACCAGACCTTGATCTGCTTGGGCTCAATGTTAGCAAGTATGGGGCACTCACGCAGCAGTTGCTGCCTGCGGGAGGAGGTTGGCTTGGGGCAATCGGCGTACACCCGCTCAAGCGCCTCCACCTGCTCAGGCGTGTAGCGCACATATTTACCGGAGTCCATCCCGGAAACCTTATCATAGCCACCTCCATCACTGCTACTCCCTCGCATTGCCACTGCCGCAGCCATTGCTACCTCGCCAAAGCCAAATTGCAAAGGAGCCAAGCAAGCACAACCACTACCTCCTGCTAATGAAGTACTCACAATTTGGACGCTGCTCTTATCTCCTTGCCTGCACTTCAATTTTCAGCTCGCCTAGATCCCTGGGGGAAAAAAGAAAAGGAGAGTTCTTTTGACTCAGCATTTGGTGAAAACAATCGTTTGAGCATCAAAATCTAGGGGAAGGATACAAATGACAGGGATTGAAGTGCACGCAACAGATATGGTAAAGTTGATTAACTAAGAAAGCGGGAGAGGAAAAGAAAAAAACAAAGCCATGCTAAAAGAAACCGCTTCCTAGAATGGGGGGAGTAAAGGTTACTCGAATTCGCCCACAAAAATCTCAAGAAAAAAAGGGGGGAAAATGGGTTGCTTGCTAATAGTGGTACGGAGTAGATGATAAATGAGAGTAACCCGGAAATGAGATGAAATAAAAATTTTAAAAAAATATGCAGGAGCAGCACGAGAAGCAGCAGAAGAAGCTAGATAGATAGACAGTAGTAGTTTGGTCCGTCCGGGCGAAAATGGAAAAGCAATCAGGAACCCTAGATTAGGCCTAGCTTAGATCGCGCGCGGAGGGAGCATGGGTGGGGCGGTAGAGTGTGGCGACCTTCAGTCCGAGCCCCCTCGCCGGCAGGCGCGGAGGGGAGCGCCGCCGGGGGCACCCTCACAGCCACCCCACAGCCACGGCCATGGATCACCGAGCTCGCCGATTGATTGCCCCCGCCCCCAGCAGCACGAGCCCGACCCGGATCGAACGGAGATAGCAGGTATAGAGGTAGGCAGCTACCCCCTCAGGTCGCCCGCCGTACTAGCTAGGGTTGGGGGGCTGCGGCTGCGGCGTGGTAATTGAGGAGAGGAGAAGGGAGAGCAGCACGGGAGAGAGAGAGAGAGAGAGAGAGATGGGAAAAGGTGACAGCTTTAAAGCGGAGACAGACAGAGATGTGGATGGAGAGAGAGAGAGAGAGAGAGAGAGAGAGAGAGAGAGAGAGAGCACAGCACGCGCATGCACTGCTCCTCCACCTCTACTCTACTGTGCCAATGGCGAGGCGGAGAGCCAGTAGTAATACGTACTCCTAGCTTCTCCCCCACCACCTGACCACCACCACCACCATGGAGAGCGAGGAGGAAGAGGACGACGACGGCGTTGGCGCCATTTGTGTTGTGCGTGGGGGTGGGTGGGTGGGTGCGGGGCCCACGTGTCAGGGAGAGGGAAGGGGTGGCGCGCGCCGCGCGTGGGTTGGGCCTGGCGTTTTCGGCCAATTGAATTTGCGGGGTGCTAGGCCCACCTGACGCCGTGGGCCCCCACCCCACCCCCCGGCCGCGGAAGTGGACGCGCGTTCCCAGGGGCGCCTGGATTTACCGATATGCCCCTCGGCGCATCCTGCGGTGCACTCGGTGCACCACCGTAGATACGTATACGCGCGATGAAAAAGAGAAACAGAGGGTGTGTTTGTTTACGTTAAAATTGAAAATTTGATTGAAATTGAAACGATATGACGGAAAAGTTGAAAGTTTATGTGTATAGAAAAGTTTTGATGTGATATAAAAATTAACAGTTTTTAAAAAAATTAGAAACTAAACCAGGCCAGAAGAGCTTTTTCTTTTTTTTCACCGTTTTACTTACAAGAAAAAGTTAGGAATTAAACCAGAAGAGCTTTTTCTTTTCTTCTTTTCTTTTCACCGTTTTACCCCGTGGGGAGCACCGTTTTCACCGTTGTACTAAGTGCACAGTAGTAGTACACGGGCAGATGTCCAACAACTGTCGGTCGCTTCAATTCGCTTGCTCCCAAACAGCGCCTTTTACGTCTTTATTTGTTCTTAATAGAGCCACCAGGTTAGTAAAACTAATTACTCCTCCACTAAATAGTTATAGCAGTGCTAAATACGACTGATAGTAGTATAATTTAATTTACTTTTAGGCTCATTCGGTTTAGAGAATTTTTCATAGAATTATCGTAGGAATTGAATCCTTAGAATTTTTTAATATATGTATTATTCGTTTTATAGGAATAAATTAGATTATAGTGTTACAGGTTAATTCCATATGATTCTTAGCATGATGTGAGACCTCTTAGAAATTAAAAATCGTAATGAATGAAATGAGTGTGACATTCTAATCATTTAATTTTTATATTCCTTTGATTTGGAATTCTTACGAACCCCTTAAGGAGGGATACCAGTTGTAGCGGGTGATGGATACTTAGCTAGCTACTACCTTGGTGTTTCGTCTAAGCAAAGCTATGTCTCTATGGCTTTAATTTGCACCTCGCTCGCTGATGCTTTTCTACATCACTCGATCGGATCGGATCAGCTACATACGCACCTGTCACTGTTTCGCACGGTCATACATTCCTGCCCAGTTATGGTCTCGTTTATTTCTAAACTTTTTCTACAAACTTCCAACTTTTCTATCACATCAAAACTTCCCTACACACATAAACTTTTAACTTTTTCGTCACATCGTTTCAATTTCAACCAAACTTCTAATTTTAGTGTAAACTAAACACACCCTATATACGCACATGCATGCGTATCGTACTCCACTCGATTTCATGTGTATTATTTTTAGTCTCCAGTCGTATACCAATAATTAGGGCAAGTTTGATAATATAGCCCACTACCAGCTCCAAATCATCTATAGCCAATGTAATAGCCAATTTATACAATAGTTGCTTACTATACTATTAATATATGGTCTGACCTGTCATACGCACATTACGTCTTATAGTCCATGCTGCAGCTGTCTATACATCTGTAGCCCGTTGCTCTTCTCTCTATTTATTTATCTCTTTAAAATATGTTAAAACGACGCCCTGCAGGTTAGTATTTTGGATCAAGAAGCTACCGCCCAGCTTTACTGAGAAAGCATAAGATGTCTGTATACAGGTTTAAGGCTGGGGATTCCAGCTTACAAGACAAGCATTAGCCAAGTCTGGTAACCCTGGTTAGTATTAGTACTGGTTATTTAACGATTGATTAATTATGCGTTGTTCTTGTCAATCACTCCCGCAAAGACTAGCTAGGATTGGTCAGCTAGGGGCTATATACATGCTCAAACTTGCAATTGAATTCCACGTAAGCCAACCGGTGCAGTAATAGGGCCTGGTTTAGTTCCCAACATTTTCTTCAAACTTCTAACTTTTCTATCACATCAAAACTTTCTTATACACATAAACTTTCAATTTTTTTGTCACATCGTTCTAATTTCAATAAAACTTTTTCCAACTTTTCCATCACATCAAAACTTACTTACACACACAAACTTTCAATATTTTCGTCACATCGTTACAATTTCAATCAAATTTTTAATTTTGGCGTGAACTAAACACACCACACTCTAGGTACAGCGGAGACAAAATATCGCCGATACGGAGTAGAGTAGAAATAAGTGTTCAGTACTTCCTTTATTTTCTTCGCTAATGAATGGTGTTTTTGGCATTATGTAGATAATCCCTTATCCAAAATTTGATATGCAAATTAATTAAGGTAGTAGTCTCACTAGACACATCACGCTAGCTATCTTGTGAGGAGTAGCTAGAGAGTGTAGAGATGGAGTAGTAAATGAGAAGCAAAGGAAGCATGCGATGGCACTGGGAGTCTGGATTTGGAAGAGGCCGGCCGGAGACGGAGAGAGAGAGAGAGACGACATTACATGGTAGGGCATGCAGATGCAGAGAAAAAGGAGTAGAATTTTATTACCTTTCCTTTGCTGAATGGGTCCGAATTCGATTGCTCTGCTCCAGTGTTCATCTGTTCTGCTTTGCTTTGCTTCCTCCACAATCTTTCTTTCTTTCATCTAGTATTGTTACCTCCCCAATGGTTGCCGCATTTGACGATAACTAGCTACTCCCTGTATAGAGTAGTAAATTGCAAAGGTGAAAGGGAAAAAAGAAAAACAGAGACCCTCCTTCTCTAAATGTTTGACGCCATTGACTTTTCTAGACATGTTTGACCATTCGTCTTTTTCAAAAACTTTTGTGAAATATGTAAAACTATATGTATATATAAAAGCATATTTAACAATGAATCAAATGATAGGAAAAGAATTAATAATTACTTAAATTTTTTGAATAAGACGAACGGTCAAACATGTTTAAAAAAGTCAACGACGTCAAACATTTAGGGAAGGAGGGAGTATGTGAGTATTTATCTCCAAGCAAAGACGTAAAGTATTGCTTTTCACATGCTAGTAGTAGTCTTGTTTTTGTATTATTATGTCAACCTGCAGCCGGCCTGGGAAGATATAATTAAGCTGACTGTGTTTCTGCTAGCTAGCAGCTGAATAATGATTTGTGTGCCAGGTGAAGATGAAGAATAGGAGGAAAATACTTGTAGTGTGTGAGAAAGAGAGAGAGAGAAATGAAGAGAACAGAGAGAGTATATGGCAGCAATATTATGAACCATCTGAACAGGAGCTATATGAACCCAGTAATAGAAGAATACTGGTAGTGTGAGAGAAAAATTAACAGGGCGGCTAATTAAGAAAGTATAATACTCCTAAGTTGGTGGTGCACATGCGTGCGTGCGTAAGATTAGGAAAAGGAAAAAAAAAGGGTAATCTTACGTTGTACGCATGCATGCACACGCGAGAAAAGAAGGCCGCCCACGTATCGTATGCATAATATTTCCAGTGCCTCTACTACCAACTTCCAAGCTGCACATGCGTGCATCTTCTCTTCTCTTCCTCTTTTCCTAAACAAATACTACTACCAATATGTAGATAAATTAGTACAGTAATATATAGTGTGGCATTGACGTCTGTGAACCTCGACACCGTCATTTTGTTTTAATATATGTACTCCCTCCGTACTCGTGAAGAAAGTCGTTTTGAACAGCGACACGGTCTCTAAAACACAACTTTGACTTTTTATTTCTATAAAAATATTTATTGAAAAGCGATATATGTATACTTTTATAAAAGTATTTTTCAAGACAAATCAATTCATATAATGTTTATATTTTTAAACTTAACAACTTGATAGTTATTCATGATTTATATTTTTAAGGTTTAACTTAAATATTGTTCTAAATGATTTACTTTAAGAAATACGGAGGGAGATGTAGTATAAATAATTATACTACCTGCTAGTGCTAGTTTATTAGCATGAGTAGTGCAGTATGGGTTAATGAAATGCAATTAACTTGTGGTATGCTTGTTAGTCAATTGTTTAAGCAGGGATGGAGCGGAAAGTGCGGGCATGTCATGCTTTGTGCTTTGCACACTCTACTATAGCTTCTCTTTGGTTTTGGAGACAAAACTACAAACATTCCCCTGCCTCAGCTGCTGCATCTGCAATTGCATGTTACCTCCTTTCCATGATCCATGTTGATAATCGATCCCGATGTCGCTTTTCTCCATCATTCCCTTCTTCTTCAAGAAACACTTCTACACACTACATTTTCTTTGTCATCAACTTCTTCTATATTCAAATAACATCATCTTTCCGCTTACTATTAGTAATACTATTCCGCAGTAATTAAATATATAATCCATTGCATGTGAAACATATATAACCTTTGATTTCTCCACACGCCTGTAGTAGATACATAAATATATATAGGTGCATGCGTGGCCGAGTGGCATATTGCAACTAGTAGCATAGTACATCGTGCGCGGTTAATTAAGCAAAGTACATAAAACCCAAAATAAAAGCATGGAACAACGGATACAACGAATATACGATAACGGTATGTCTAGATTCATTATAATACTATAAATATGTCCAAAATTACTATAATAGGTTATATCACATAGTACTACCTCCGTTCTAGAATGTAACAACTTTTAGCTATGAATCTAAATATACATTTGTCCAGATTTATAGCTAAAAATACTTATATTTTGGGATGGAGGGAGTACTATTCTAGTTGCTTTATCGTAGGATGGATGAAATACCAAATCAATGACAGTAAAATCAAGCACCTTAAGACGGCAGGAACTCGTTTTTGTTGTTCTAATTTGCTTGTAGTAGTAGTTGCATACTCCTATATTAGTACTGGTTGATTAATTAATTAATCGTTGAAGCGTAAGGCTATATCTATAATGACTCTAATTAAACCATTTTCTAAAAACAATGGCTTCAAATTTCAAACCACATATCATGGCAAGTTGGCAAGAGGGCAGGGGGCAGACGGGCAGATTCAACGACTGAATGATTATCTGCAAATCAGAACACCGAAATTAATCCCAGTTGCAGTACGAGTAATAATAGGACTCCTACGGTAGCACCATTAAAGTCTTGGTACTACTATTACCGCTTCGTGCTTCCATGCCAGCTAAGCTGATAGCTTGCCGGATCTGGAAATCATCTGACGGTCAGTAGCAGTAGCAGCAGCAGAGGCAGAGCTGCCTGCCTGTGAATCTGTGATCATCGGTGGCTCGTTTGGACTCACTAGCTTTGCATTGTAATCAATCAATGCAGAACAAACAATCTCATGGCAATATACGGAGTGTACAGTTACATGGTACAGGCCAGTAGTCTAACATGTGATTGTGAGCAGCGACATGAACACAGCTTACCCTGAATTAAGTTAATTTGGGCTTTGCAGATCGACAGCAGGTGTTCAGCTTAGCATTACCCTCAACTTTGACTGTAGGAGAGTCCATGCAAACCGAAATTGTCAAGATAGGACTGAAATTGAAATGATTTGATCCTTTCATTTGGCTCTTATACTAATATTTTAGTTTAGCCAGATGAACTAGTTAGCTGAGCTCGCGGATGGGGGAAAAAAAGATTGTTTAGCCAACTAGATGGCTCGGTTAAAAATTCTCTGATTGATCTAGTTTTTCTTTTTAAAATGAGAATTATTAAATTTTGAACTAAAGTTGTTTTCACCTTGGCTCAGTTCAACTCCTTAACTTTCTAACAAAAGAAAGTCTCAAATGACAGAGAAAAATATAATGAATCATTAAAAACATTAGAAGAAAGCCCAGTTAAAAACTGATCAAGATTTTCTTTTTCCCACCCCGGTGCAGGCCTCCTGAACAAGCTCTGTTCGAATTGGGACGCAGCAATTTCAGTATATCATAACCTGTCTTGTTTATCTGATTTGAGATCAGTACCAACAAATTAGTATTATCATACTATTAAATTAGCATTTGCTGTACGTATGCGAATTTGCCGTCCTTTTGCTGCCCACACTGGAATTTTTCTGATCTGGGATGTACAACAACATTAGAATTAGGGTTGGCACATTTTGCAATCAGGCTTCGGGTATGTAACTACGAGACGACAACCCCAAGTCTCGCAAACACAATCAACTGAAACAAAGTAAGCGAGATTGATGTAAGAGGTTGACGGAGAAAAGATCTTTGAGACTGGAAAACATAAATCTGCCACAAACGACGTTTGATTAACCCAAGGATAAATCCCAGGACAGTGACTTTATCAACTTGCTCACCATCTTTTTTTATGACAGGAACTTTCTCATCATCTGAAACAGAAAAATACATGAATTAGGTTCATTGAGAACATAGTGCAATAGTAATGTCACGAAGTCAGGTCTTACCCAAAAAAAATGTAAAGTAGGAAGTCATATAACATGAAGCAGTAAGTTGTTCAAGTGAAAGGGCAAGTGGCAATGCAAGTTGGTGCAAGCAGCTGGAAAACAATCCATCGTGTATGCGATGACAGATTAGGACTAATTAAGGATCAATTGCATTATGCATCCATAACCCTTTCCTTCCTATATCCAAGTATTGCGATGACCATTTTATTCAAAAAAAAAAAACCCTTTGAGAAACCAAAGTGCACATCTGAAAAGCAAGGGAAGTGGAATACCAAACTTTTGAGTGTAGAAAGTAAGATAAATTTATGTTGAAGCCGGACGAACAAATTTGCCTTTGCCTTTGTCTACACGGTGCTTTGCAGGAATTACAGCGGATTCCAGGGATGTAAACGGTCGGGAAAAAAATGCTTAAATAAATTTCTATTTTACCATAATTTTTCTGTTCCAATTGAGGCGCAGCAATGTCGGTATATCATCGTGGCAACACGAATCTGTTAATGGCCCATTTTCCCGTTTGCGACTAATGGGCCGAATTGAAATAATGGCGGAAAAGTCGGACCGATCCATTTTAATGTCAAGCCCATAACACTTTCTAAATAATGTTATGGGCCTCTTTTGCTTTCGCTCAATATGTATCAGTGTGTATAATAACACCGATCAAATAATGGAAATGGAAATAGAAACGGCTTACATCTCCAAAACAAAGAGTGTTTCAATCAACAACTTGCAACAATCTTAAAACTTATGATGCAGTAACCAGATCAGGTCAATCTTTGACACTTGGTTTAGTGTCAATTAATTCTCAGTTACTGGATCTTGAACATCGATATATGGCTGATTAGGTGCTACTAGTTTTTCTTACCCAAACTGAGATGACAAACTCCATGCTTCGTAGGAGAAAAAAAAAAGACAATCTAGACTGGTTAACAAGCTGCTACTACTACTACATAGATCGAGCACAATTAACAAGCAATGCTTAATGTTGATGGCTGCTCGATGGTTCGCCTTTCTTCAATTCATTTAAGCTTAATTAAGCTCGCTGCAACAGCTTAGAACCCTAGATGACCAGTCTCCCAGTTCAGCCCAGACGCAACCCTATCATGGTAAGGGACGTATTCCTGCATAAATAGATTGAGATACAGTCAGTTGTGCACAGAGCAATTAAAAGCAAGTCATAATTGAGATGGAGATCCTTGTTTTAAGAAAATTCAACCTTTGTAAATTTGTGACCAGTAATAAAACCAAAACACTGTATATGTTCAGTGCCACGCATAGTTATATCACTAAATTTGCATTTAAAAGCGTTTTCCTTTTTCAATCTTAATACAAAGATATGTAATCCTTATGCGTATTCTTGAAAAAAAAGTATTTTTCATATTATGTTAATTTTGTTGTTGTCGATAATATATCATGGATGAAAGCAACAGTTAAAGTTTTACGTTGAAGACCATTAACTTATAAACATTATATTTTGCGATGGAGGGAGTAGTTAAAAAAAAAAAGAAACTTTGCATGAGCTGTTAATTTAGACTACCTCAAGCTTGTCCATGAGTTCTTGTGCCGTTGGAGCCGACACGATGATGCGGCGAGCACTGGGGCTGATGAAGCCTTCTTCCACGGCTTGGTCGATGAATGTGAGCAGGGAGTTGTAGTACCCATCAACGTTCAGCAGCCCAACCTGAAAGATGCATGGTTCATCAGGAAAAGAATAAAGCTCTCTGTCAGAAATCATTAGCACTGAATTAAGATGAAATGGATAATATCGTAAAGAGTTCGTTTCAGAGAGAAGCGAGTGCTTATATACTCCATAATATAGCGATTAATGCACTGAATTATACCGGTTTATGATGGATGCCTAATTGCGCCCATGTGATGACTTCAAGCAGCTCTTCCAGTGTTCCGTATCCTCCTGAATTGTTTCGATACATTCTAGTTAGTTTGTGGTACTCTAAACGACAGAAGATCAGTAATACTAATACCGTAAGTAAACAAGGGTGCCACGTTGCCACTTGGCGTGTTATTACTTGTCTGACACACGCAGTACTATTACTAGAGGATTTATTAGAGCGAGTACAACAGTACAAGCTGGACTGGCGATAGGAGAAACACGTCAGCTACAGTGTTGAGCTGGATGAGTGAGAAGAGGAGAGAGAGTGAGAGTGGGCGACAATTTTATCGCTGGCTCTAGCACCAGCTTCGAGAGAAAAATGGTGAAAAGTGGTGAGCGCAAAGGTTGTGAGCTGCATGTGTGAGAGGAAGCTTAAGTTATTTTATTATGATGTGAAGTTGATGGGCCCAGCGTTGCAGGTCACTTATTGTATTCACAAGGTGCAAAAAGAGTTACTAGCTGAGTTGGATGGAATTAACGCCGGCTGCCTACAACTACTATTAACCTTGCTCTTAAGAGGCAGTACTAGCCGTGGAGATCTTGCTGGCGCCTTGACCTGACAAAATTGAGAAATGGAATGCAATGCACAGTTATGAAATGCAGGGCTATGCAGCGCTCACCGGGCAGGGCTATGAATGCATCAGACTGCCTCGCCATCTCAGCCTTCCTCTGGTGCATGTCGGACACTGGCCTCACCTCCCCTACTGTCTCTCCGATTATCTGCAGATAACAACAACATACATCCATATATCCCCTTCAGTATTACTTAAAGATTACTGGTTAATTCACTACTACTAAAACTATTTTTGCAGGTGGCTAAAAGTATATTACAATGCTATGACTATATATGATGCATCATGCATTGTCTCTAAACCATTCTGAGGCAAAAACTCCTAGTCGTACCACACTGCTGAGCCAGGGAAGTACACATTGATGCCAATTAATTACCGTTGACATTACTCCTATCATGCACGTGGCAAGAAGGAAAAACAGTACTGTACTCTATTACAGATTCACAGTACATATGGCTGTGAGCAAGTGCAATGAGAAATTACTGCAATGCAACAACCATGTGCAAGCAGGATTGAGCTGTTGCATGAGCCATCAAGTAATACATGATGGGCTGATGCAGGTAGCTGCAGAGATCAATGCCCTCTGCTTCATCAATCAAGGTCATCTAGGATGCCTCATGCCTGCATTCCTGCTTCTAAAACTTCATGGATGGAGTTGTAGTAGGAGTAGCAAACAAGAACATTCTTTTGAGGAGAAGGCTATAGAGACAGGCAAACGTTGCCTCGACTTCCAAGGGAAGCATGTCTTTGAGGAATCATCTGCAAAGCTGCAGTGCTCCTCTAGTTTATACTCACGCCCGGGTTTGGATTTGTGCCGCAGGCGCGCAATCGACTACAAAAGTACGACTATACTCCATCCCATCCAGGTGATTAGATTAAACTGTTGTTTTCAGTTTCTAAGCAGTGCCTGTTCTGTTTCCCAGGAGACACTCGATCGATTCAAGTGCTCAAGGATTACTGCTATATATCTGATAGAGTGTCAACTAGCCCTGGGGCCTAGTAGTAACACAATTGAAAACTATCAAGTGTCAGTGCATTGCCATGATTGAAACTTAAAAGGAGCATATACTGGTGGTGATTGGTGCTAAAACTAGTATATGATAGTAATTTACAGTAATAATTTCACTTGTGAAGTAGAATAGCAGTAGGGGAGATGTGCAATTCATACCTCGGGGGTCATGAGAGTCTTGGGGATGACCCTGCACGCGCATGGAAGACAAGAGCATGAAACAACAGAGTGAGCACTTCCTTGTACTGGCATATACTTGCATCAATATTAATGGACGTACTAGGGAGTAATATAATAAAAATACTCTTCAATCAGACTTAATTAATTAACTGTGCATCAATCCTAAGCTAAACTGACAAAATATCATGCGTAGAGTATTTTAACATAGAAGCTATGGCATGACGCAATAACATCAGTGGCCTTTAACATAGAACCTGAAGCTTGACTGTCGTGGTGGATTGAAATTCAGAGGCCAGGGAAATTAAAGATGGAAAGAGGAAGAAGAAGAAGAGAGTGTGTACCCAATGACATGTCTGCCACCGTCGTAGACGGCCTGGGAGACGAGGCCCATGAGGCCAATGCTGCCGCCGCCGTACACAAGGTCAATGCCCCTCGCGACCTGCACGGAAACAACAACTCCTCATCATCATCGTGCAGTGCAGCAGCAAATTCGTTGCAGAGGCAACAATGGGGCAGCGTTCTCCTGTTCCCATAAAACTTGGGGATACACATGCAGACAGGAGATGCAGAGGAACGCATGGGCGTTGCCATTTTCTGACATGACAAAATCTCTGTACATGCTGCTGTACTTGTCTTGATACGTACTAGTACTCCTTTGCAGAACAGAACGTAGACCTGTCCCTCTGTTTCCTTTTTCTTTCGATGAAGGAAAAAAAACAAAGGGAGGCACGCGAAATACTATAAACGTCTGAATTTCACTGTCGAATACAACCAGTACCATTGTAGTGTTTCTTACTGTACCACCGAACTGGATATTGTTCGAACACGTTGCCACAATATAGTCTCTTGATTAGTAGTGCATACTTCTCCCCCGTCCTATAATATAAGAGATTTTGAAAGGGTGTGACATATTCTAGTACGGTAAATCTAGACATAGAGCCTATCTAGATCCATTGTGAATATGTCAAATCCCTTTAAAATTTCTTATATTATGGGACAGATAGAGTAGTTTTCAAAAAAAAAAGTGATGATGGATGTAAAGCAGCCATGTAGTCCAATTGAATAGAAAAGGGGACGAGGGTATCGTGTCGATCTATTGGAAGCAGGTTTCCTTATCCAATATGGATGGGGTTACCACTACCTGGCAGTAACCGAATAAAAACGGATGAAACCGAATAAGTTTTACCAACTCTTAAAACTTTGTTGATATGTTGAGCTGTTCCCGTTACAGTATCCGTTAGTAAGTGGTAACCGATAGTTTGTAGTTAACTAGTACAATATACTCCCTCCGTTTAAGGTTATAAGACGTTTTGACTTTGGTCAAAGTAAAATTGCATTAAGTTTGATCAAGTTTGTATAAAAAAAGTAGTAACATTTTCAATCCAAGATAAATTTGTTATAAAAATATATTCAATTATTGATTTGATGAAACTAATTTAGTATTATAAATATTACTATATTTGTCTATAACTTTAGTCAAACTTGAAACAATTTGACTTTGATCAAAGTCAAAACATCTTATAACCTGAAACGGAGAGTATCTTTTTAGACAATGAATAGATAAAATTCGGCCTCTACACAGGCGTGGATCTTTAATTTTGATTTTGATAACACAATATATATTGTGATTATATATATGCAGGTGAAAGATAGCCTGTTTTGCCAGCGCATATATATGATCACAATTTATTAAAGATCCACGCCTATATTAATTAATTATAAACCTTTGCTTCCTGCTTTGAGGTGTAATTATGGAAAGGAACCGCAATCTAAACAAAACTAAAGAGAGAGATTCATGATATGCTGTTAAACATAGATGCATGCTATGAGAGAGTGTAGTTGTGTACCAGCTCTTTGGCGAGGTCGACGGCGGCATCGCGGTAGGTGGTCTTGTTGCCCTGGCTACTGCCGCAGAACACGCAGGTCCTCTTGAACCTGCTCTCCTGCTGCTGCTGCTGCTGCTGCCTCATTCTCCTCTAATTGATCTACCTTTGTAAACTGCAGACAATGCAGCACCCAGAGCTAGCTTAAGTTTTGCTCTCTTTGTGTTTGTGTTTGGGTGCGCCATGGCTGGCTGGTTTATATAAAGAAAGGATGTCTGGGGCCGGGCGACCTATCTTGCAACAGCGCTAGCTGCCTGAATGGAGAATGGACAGTAACAGTGTAGTGCTAGCTAGCTTGTGCTTGATGATGAAACACACGTCCCATTCGCCTCTGCTGCTCGTTGCCTGTTGGTACCATAGCCTTGCTAGCCACCTCATTTATCTTATTATTATCATACTACTGATAGCGAGCAACAGTGTTCTAAAAGAAAACATCCATGCAGGTAAATTAAATACAACAACTTGACGCCTAATTAGCAACAAGCTACGTAAGTAGTGGTGTTCACCTTTTCATTCTTGTAGTTAAATACTACTAGCATCTACTTGTTTGTTTTGGTCAGCTGATCTGATCTTATCATTTTTGTTTTGTTTGGCAAGAATAAGGATAGGAACACTGAAACATGTGCTTGATATGGGCAACCCTTTGACCTGATAACAGTAGGAACAGATGATTATTTGTTACTGTTATAATTTCTGGTCTTCCATCCCCACCTCTCTGGCGTTGATACGTACATATGGTTTCCTCCTGTCTTTACCAAACAAGCTGGCAGGCACGCTCTTAATTCGCCGGTACAGTGACCTCATCCACAGCTCTCCAGATCGACTGTTTTGCTCTCTCTGCTGGGGCCTCTCTAGAAAGCGAGTACATAACGTGCAGGTAAACAGTTTGTTAATGTTTCAAGAATTAATATCCATGTTAATTAGTGTATGTACGTGTTGGGGCTATCTTAGCTAGTGCGAATATAGCTAGCCAAATGATATCTAAGTTGAAGGAAAAAGGATGAGAGCTAAAGAGCAAACAACCCTATGATATCTACGACGTACTTTCCCCCCAGCCTTTGGTTACTCACAGTTTTATGTGTATGCATCAGGATCCAGGAAATCGAACCTCAAATCGAGCTTTGTCCCTCGCTTTATATCTAGCCCCATGATAAGAGATTGTATGTTGTGTCTGCTACGACAACCTAGCTTTTATATATATATATATATATATATATATACATACATACCTTAATTAGCTCTTAATAATTCGTTTAGCAGAGTTGCATGCATGAATTGAAATTTAGACAACAAATTATAATACTAGAAAAGTTGAAGGTCTTCAATTACCATAAGAAACACGTGTGATGGTATTTTCATTTTATAAAGAAATTATGCATGTATACTGGTCAAGTGAGTGACAGAGATGCATGGCAGGTACTAGCTAGGTACATATATACATGACATTGGGCAAGCAAAGCATATATACGCGTTGAGAGTTGGGTGAGAGTGGTAGTGGCGACCCCGGTGGGCAAGGGCAAAGGATCGATCGACAGATGTGTTTTTCCTACAGAAACCGCAACAAGGCGACACAAGTAATTGGTGGTCGTCGCAAAAGCGAAGCCGACGCGACAACTCCATCATGCATGCATTGCCTGCCTGCCTCCTTCCTTCTCATCTGCCCATTTCCAATTAACCAACGGATCGCCGCCGCGTTAACACTGCACCATCCATCAGTTACTCCTAGTAATTAACTCTTCAAATTATATAAATTTTCATCTAAATTCGACTCTATATAGTTATAGATTAAAAGATAGACTACAAAGTAAAAGCTGAAAAAATATCTTTTTCTAAGACTCATATCTCAGTTTGTAATTACTAAAAAGAAATCTGTTTCTAAAATCTCAAGCTCCCTAAAGAATGCCAGAGCATAGCAGCAGCAACACAGGACAGGGGCAGAGTGGAGGAGGATGCGTATACGGAATTGGATGGTGTGGCCTACTCCTGCATGCATGGATGATCTTATCCAACACCCAGGAAAAGGTCGAAAGCTAAATTAGCTAATGGCGTTTAATATAATTTTTTATCTTTTTGGTTGATTTTGTACCGAGTCAAACAATATAATGACGTTTCTCCCGAGCAGGTTGGGGCTGGGACCAACGGGAGGTCGCCACGTGGATCCCGCAGGCGAGCCTTTTGCACGCACTCACAGAGTGCAGTCCATTTCCAAGGGCTTTCGGTCAAATCTGTGTCGAGGTCTAGCTATGGCTGTTGAGCTCGTGTGTTTTGTACGCCTCATACAGTGCCACGACAGGAGCTTTTATCTTGCTATCGATCGTGCTACCGCTGCCCAATCGATGGCTCCATTTGTCTGGCTGAAAACTCAATTCATTCAGAGATAAATTAATGGAGCACTCATGTATTATTATGCACGCATCCTTTTTAGTCGTCAGTGACCAAAGATGAATTGCTAGGTAGCTGAGCCTGAGCTGCCTTGGGGTTTCAAGTTTCAACTGCTGCAGGCTGGAGCACACTAAAAACATGGATGGATGCGAGCAGCGGACCAACCACTCGATCGAGAGGTAGAGCTGTCGAGTGCCGAGTGCGAGGAGGAGCAAAGCAGATAAGAAAAGAAGAGATAAACCGGTGATAGGGCAGGGGTGAGTGCGGGGATTTTTTTTTCTTTTTGAACTTTCTTGTTTTTAAATTTTAAAAATAAACCCTTCAAAAACTTATTTCTAGAATTTGAATCTTTTGGCAACGCCAACTTGCCTAGCGTACTAAAATAATATTGACACGCCACACACAACGGACATAACAGGGCATGGCCAAATAACGCTGTCAACGTGCGAAAGAGCCTGTAGCCTAGTGGTTACAAGAGCCTCAGTAGCACCTTAGGTCCTGGGTTTGACTCCCAATGAGAGCAAATTTTTCAGGATTTAATGGCTTTGTGCTTTCAGTGGTACGCGACGTACTCGTCGACAACGATGCGTCTGTGTTGACTTCGTCAATCTCCAGAATGGATTTGCCGGCCTATTCTTCGAAGATGCTCATAGAGTTAAGGTTTACGTGCGTGCGCTCATACGGGTGAGTGTGCGTGCGTTGTGAGTGTCTACGTTGTACTGTGTAATTTTAAAAAAAAACGCTGTCAACGTGACGTGATCAGGTAACGTTGGCATGCCAGCCAGATCAGCTCAAACAGGTCTTGAAAATAAATTTTGGAAGTGTTTATTTTTAAAATTAAAAATTTAAATATTTCAAAATAAAAAAAAATCGAGTGCGGATTGAGTGGGGTCGTGAAGGGCATGTCAACAGGCAGGCAGGCAGGCAGGAGAGATATGATCCAAAATGCCATGCCATTGCATGCTTGCAGTTGCAGGTGTAATATTGCAGCCCCGGCAGGGGAGGGACAGAAAGCGAGGGATCGAGCCTGCAGCGCTGCCGCTGTCGCCGCCTTTGGCCGTGGCATCATTTCAATTTTCTCGCCGCCGGCGGTTGCGTAGGCAGGCAGCTCGAGTGTTGGACTCTGCTGGAGTGTCCTCCGATTCACTCCCCACCCATTCCGACTCAGCAGCTCACCGGTCGGTGCCATAGATCAATACGATGATTGATGAGCCACCAATGGACTAGGAGATTCATGGCCGATGATTTTCTAACCCTATCCAATGCACGCTCCAAAAACGTCCAACAAATCGATCTAACATCACTAAAAGTTAACCTACACAATCTTTCTTTTAAAAAATAGATTAAAACCCAGCCTCTACATCTAAATTTGAAATTAGTCTTCCAGTGTTTTAGTTTTTTTTTTTGTTCTTTTGTGGTGTTTTTTGTTTTCTCACTTATGAGACTTGGAATCTAGTATTCCTGTAAACTTTAGTTGTATGTCACTTGTAGATATAGAGGCTAGATTTCTATCCATTTTCTAAAGAAGATGTTATATACTCCCTCCGTCCCACAATATAAAGGATTTTGAGTTTTTGTTTGCAACGTTTGACCACTCGTCTTATTCAATTTTTTTTACAAATATAAAAAACAAAAAGTTATGCTTAAAGTACTGTATATAATAAAATAAGTCACAAATAAAATAAATAATAATTTCAAATTTTTTTGAATAAGACGAGTGATCAAATGTTGCAAGAAAAAACTCAAAATCCCTTATATTATGAGACGGAGGGAGTATAATCTAAACTCTCGACAGTGCCTACGAACTATTGGGCATGCAGACAAAGAACCACAAAAGATAACATTTAAAGTTCAGCAAAAGTATATGTGCATATCTTATTTTATTGAATTACACATACTAATTGTTAACCCCGTACATATTGTCCGTACTATTGTTACTAATATCAGAAATATTAAAATTTTAATCATATATAGAAATTTGATGGAATTAAGAGAGATCCATTGGGCTTCTCAGAGGAAAAATAAAAAAGAGGTTTGGATTCGTGGAAAATTTTTTTCGCAAACGCGTAAAATGATTGCACGTCAATATATTAGAAGAAAAAGAGTTTTAGTTACACGACGTAATCAGCTAGACTGTCTTATGCTAGGGGAAGGAAGAAAAAGCAAAAGAAGAAAAAACTGAAGCTTAGAGAAATTACGGCGGCTAAAAACAGACTCCAAGCAGCGAGAAGGACTCATGGAAAAATTTCCTATGGAATTGGTGCAATGGATAGCAATTCATAGGAGTATGATATGCTCAAATCCCTTTTTTTTCAAACAACAAAAGGAAAAATTCCTAAGGCTTAGAATCCTTTGAAAAATCTTTGAATTTCCTTCAATCAAAGGAACCTCCAATCTAAATCATTATAACATGATTTACTTAAATCATTAGTCAGATGTTTCTAATACACGTGTAAGTTTTCTCAAAGTGCTCGATTAGAGTATATATGTTGGCACACCGTTTCAATGAACCACATCATTATTTATAAAGAATCCAGTGAAATACATATGTATCGATTAACGTAAAATGCTGGCACCAAATCAACTTGATAAAAATTCAATTTTTTTTAGAGTAAGTCATAAAAAACCATACCTTAGTTCCAACTTAAAAAAATCGAAGTTACAGTGCACACTTTTTTTTTTAAAAAAAAAGGGGTTGTCACGGGTACATGTAAGCATAAAAAGCCCAAGCCTGGTCAGACCAACAGGCTTAACAGGCCAGACCCATGCCAATTCAACACAAATAAAACCGTACTCAAGTAGGAATAAACTTAGAGATTTTCTATCCTATCCCACATTATTCTCTAGCTATTTTAGCAACACAATATTTCCATGGTAGTGTCAATAACCCGCTATTGCTATTGCGAGTGCAATAGCGTCACTATCACCTCTAGTAGGAATAAACTAGAGAGACGTTCTCTATTTTATCCCATATTATTCTCTAGCTATTTTAGCAGCACAATATTCTCGTGGTAGTGTCAATACCCTGTTACCATTGTTGCAATAACAATAGTGGCCTATCACCACTATTTTGTATCAAGTTGAGGATGATATTATATCCATCACATTATTATCCCAACAGTTTTGGGCTACTTGCCGCCAACAGGAATTACAACTAGTCGTCAACAATTGTGAACAAATAACCCAGATATCACTAATCGTCGGATATTATTGTCTTACGTAGGCAATTTACTTACCATAGAGGCTTGGGTTATATATATGGTTCTAGTTGGCATTGATGACGTTGTCACTGATAGTTCGCTGACGGCCTGACCACCGTCTATTTCATGTTTTGATGAATTATGGATGCATCAACGCACCACAGCACTCACAGCTTCATTGGTACCGGTCCGTCACCTCTACACAAGGTTAGATGACACTGACATCCCAACGCAACTCTCTATCCTATCTGCTATCGAGTATCAACGCACTGTCACTCCATGGGCCTAGAGTCGGGGGAACAACGATCTCTTCTACAGTTCTACTGTTCTACATCTTTTAGTGCAACTATGAGTGAAATAAATTCTAGCAGGGGAAAAAAAAGAGAGAACTCCCATGCTCTAAACAAGGCTTGAATGTTGAATATGGCACAGCAATAGTACTATTTAATTAGCAAACAAGTATAAGTTCTGTTTAGGGATGAGCGTGAGTACCCTGTCCCAGCCTAACCGTGTTGATTCCTAATCTTGCTCATAATTTACCCCACCAATCTCTACCATCTTTCCATCGAGTAACAACCATTAGACAGTGGTAAACATTGTTACCAGGTACATCTTGGGATTTAACGACAGTCGTCAATTCGTCATTCAAAAAACTTGCCAATGCTTAATTAAAGGGATGCACGATCCAATACGTCGTATTTGCACAGTAAGTACCAAAAGTCGTGACCATCTTCATGAAAAAGAGATTGGGAGGGTGACAGCGGTTAGGGGTCATATGATCTGAGAAAAATACCTGGAATTTCCCGGTTGCAGACGATGCACGTGTTCACAGTAACGTTCTGAGCCTGTCTGCTTCTGCATCTGGGATTTTCGCAGGGATAATATAGCATCCTCATGTTGATGATAGCTCCATGAGGTTCAAGTAAAGTTGGTTGCTGGCGTGTCCAAGATGCATTGGAAACCGTATGCACAAACCTGACATGCATATCAGAATATCAACAACCATCGTGCTAAATCTGATCCTGAACATTTAACAGAGTCAAACTGCCGATCGACTGGCTTAACGTTTTTGCCGTATGTAAAGTAACAGACATACTCGTGCCAGCGTATCTGGCTATCAGGTTCATGTATTCTACATACTTTGGAAGCTGGCGAATGCTATTCTAACGATGCATCCTTACTGGAAACGTAAGGATGCTGCCCTTGTTGCACTTAATAATTCATAATCTCATTCGTGGTATTCATGATCCGGCAATTCTAGAAGAAATTCAAAATACTGCACGTGCAGGAAAGACATCCTAACTAACTTCTCTATATATGATAGAATGGTGTTCAGAAAAGTCTGGATCTCACAAAGCACCAGCAACTCAGCGAGAAGCAATGCATGGACGACTAGATCAACGCATATAGAGTAAGAGTAGTAACTAGCACAGAATGCATCCATCCACCCACAATATTCCAGTTTTAACAGCATCAACTGAATCCTGTAGGACAAGATCAATTTGTTTGATAAAATCTATTCCGACCTTTTACTATAGATAGGAATAGCCACAAGTTTGTTGTTTGTGTCAAAAATTTCAAATGGTGCTGTTAACATGGTCGAATGGCTGCACTTGAGGTTTGGCTGTAGTGCTGTACAAATCATATTTCACCAAGTTCGAGCCCATTATTAGTTGGAATAACTAGTTTTTCTCCTTGAGATTAGGTGAGTGTGCATATGCAGGGATTCCCTACGCATATTTTCAAATTTCTCCATTAAAGTCAAATTCAGGGTCTTACATGTTTTTTTTTTTTAAAAAAAATGGATTCACAGCTATTTTAATGATAAGAGGAAGAGGAAGAGGGGAGGGGATTGCCAGCAGTACTCTTTTTCCCAGAAGAATATGTGATAACAGAACGTGCACAAGAAACAACAGTCCATTCTGAGTAAATATGTCCCCACCAGTGCCACTGCAAAAAGGTCAGAATATATTAGCCTCACATTGTGCATCATCACGGGATTACATCAGAAAAGTAATTGTGTGCCAACGTTAGCATTCTACTATTGTTTGACCTCATTTGAGCTATATGAACAAAGTAATAGCTTGCATTTAAAGTCAAAGTATCAAATGACATATGAACTGATTTTACTCGAACAGGCACCTCTGGTTAGAACAATATAGGTCAAGACTCTAACCTTGATAATAGGGAGCGCACCTTGAACTAAATTTTTCTTAACACCATTAAGGTCTTCATGTGCAGAACGACAGGCTGGTCTGAACCCGTCATAACTCTAATTCCCCTAGCAATCATGGATACCACATATGCATGGCCAATTTGGTCTGTTCAAGAGAAGAATAAATCACTTCCTAATGCCTGTTAAAGGAACAACATTAAATTTAGCCTTTACCCAACGGTATGCACATGGAAAGTTCTTTAGATAAACAGTAGTTACGACAGCACATTTGTGTTTGTTTTTTCACGTACGCGCAAAAGCCTTGCACATTAACATATTAGAAGAAGAGTAGCATATATCGGTGAAATATTCACGAGAGCACATTTGTGAAAAAAGAATCATAAACAGTCAGAACTATGAACAACATTACATCAGACTATCATACCTCGTAAAATCGAAGTGCCAATATATTGCCCAAAGATGGTGTCCCTATAGTCAAACAAGTCCAATATGAAAAATCATCAGAGTATGAATCCTAAGACATGCACATTGACACTACACAGAGATACTTAAACGACTGAACCAGCGATTTTGAATGGTTAGATCAAGTATGCCGTATCAAAAAAGGAAAATGGTTAGATCAAGCATCTGAACAATTGAACCAGCGATTTTGAATGGGTGTAACCAATCGAGCGCTAGCTCTGGAAACTAGTTGACCCATAAAACCCACCAAAACCCAGCGGATTATATATAGTGAACGAGCTATTCAGTGAATTCCACTAGGCAAATCCGCGTCAACTCCCCAATCCCAGATCAAGCCGCCGAAGGGTCTCGAGAAAGCTGATCGCCTCGAATCGCCACAAACGAGAGAGCCAGCCTGATCGGAACCGAATCGTGCGAACCAGGGGAGGCTACGAGTTGAGAGATCGCACCTGCGTCGCCGGCGGAGGTGAGCAGGAGGAGCACCAAGCTTCTAGAAGGTTCGGGAAACGAGAGCCGCGCCCGAGCGGGGGAGCGGCGGAGTGGTGCGTTGAGGAGAGGAGAGTGGCGGCCTGGTAGTACTGGGAGGGATACGACACGGACTTCGTCTCGGGCTGGGGAAGTGGGCCGGAAGCTAAAGCGCATCTCGTTGCTGATTTGAGCCCAGGTTTGAATTGAATTCATCTCTTGACGACAGCTGCTGTGCTTACACGTGGGCCTTGTTGGGCCGATTGGCTCAGTACACTGGAAGCCATGGCCCGCATACACCGTTTTTATAGACACAGGGAATAAATATATCATATTCAGCACAGTAATCCATGACTAGTGGAGTAACATACTTTCAATTGCTACTGCACTTGCTTTAACATATGGACTCCACACTGTAGTATGCATCTGCCACCCTGTATGGCTGTACTGTATATATATCTGAGGGGCGGAGACAGGAGTAGGGCAGCTAGGGCTGTAGCCCTACTCCTGATCCTAAATATGCATTGAAATTCCATTTTAAAACTTCAAAAACTAGAAGATAAAGGCAAAATTATATAAATTCAACTAAATTGAGCCCTATGCTTGAAAAAATTCTGGCTCCGCCATCTCTGACTCTCTGTCTATTAGAATTGTTTGTAATAGAGGTCTGACTGAAAGACACAGTATTATATGGAGTTAGGCAAATAACCTAACACAAGTAACCTAACTGCAAGAAAAGAATCAAGGTGTCTGATTTGTTACAAACAACATAAACAAATACAGTACTTCGTCCATTTCATATTATAGGTCATTTATCTTTTTTTTCAAAATTCTTTATGTTTGATCAACTTTATATGACAAATAGCAATATCTACGGCACCAAATCAGTTTCATTAAATCTAACATTGGATATATTTTTGATATAATATTTATTTTGTATCGAAAATGTTACTATATTTTATTATAAACTTGGTCAAATTTTAAAAAGTTTACTAAGAAAAAAGTTAAATGACTTATAATATGAAACGGGGGAGTATTGATGATGGATCTTTTTGATATAGTGAAATATTAGTGATGGAAACAGAGCTTGTTTATTTCATTAGAAAAAAATCTCATTAATACTTGGCAATGCTAAATTTCGGTACTACTAATTTTTGGTAAGATAATTATGCGATGTTTGGTTTAATACCTTATCAAATTTTGATTGAAGTTTTGTGAGTGGAAAGTTTCAAATTTTCAAAAGTTGGTAGGATTGTGTTGTTAGAGTGTGTTTAGTTCACACCAAAATTGGAAGTTTGGTTGAAATTGGAACGATGTGACGGAAAAGTTAGAAGTTTGTGTGTAAGAAAGTTTTGATGTGATGGAAAAGTTAGAAATTTGAAGAAAAACTTTGGAACTAAACACGGCCTTAGTGTTATAATTAAGTTTGCTATCTTACCAAATGTTAGAAATGTCAAAATTTATAAATGGTAAAAAAGTAAACAAGCCCACACAGGGAGAGAGAGAGAAGGCGCAGTTGCAAATGTTCCTTCCCAAGCTTAATAGAGTACAGTAGTATGCCAGTGTCAACGACAGCATTCAGTCCGTGCAAGTGCAGGGCAGAATATTCTTTGGCTTTAAGTAAGATATTATCAGAGTTTGTAAATTTGTAACCATAAGCTGGAATAGCTCAGTTGGTTAGAGCGTGTGGCTGTTAACCACAAGGTCGGAGGTTCAAGCCCTCCTTCTAGCGTGTTTTTAGAATTTTTTTATTATTTTGCAGATTTCGTGTTTTTAAAATTTTTTATTATTTTGCAGATAAACATCTATACATATTTTTATTCTTCTTCTTCAAACGTGGGTTTTAATATTATTTTTAAAATTTTTATTATTATTCTGCAGATAAACATCTATACATATTTTTATTATTCAAAATTTTATTATTCTGCTTCAAACGTGGTTTTTAAAATTAAATTTATATTATTCTGCAGATAAACTATTAATTATTCTACAGATAAACATCCATTAAATTTTTATTATTCTGCCGATAAACTTTTAATTATTCTGCAAATAGACCTCCATACATATTTTTATTATTTAAAATTTTATTATTCTGCTTCACACGTGGTTTTTAAAATTAAATTTTTATTATTCTGCAGATAAACATCCATACATATTTTTATTATTATGCTTCAAACGTGTTATTTTAAATTTTTATTATTCTACAGATAAATATCCATACATATTTTTATTATTCTGCTTCAAACGTGTTTTTTTAATTTTTTTATTATTCTGCATATAAATATCCATACATATTTTTATTATTCCGCTTCATTCAAAAGTACCATCTAAATTATTTATTATTCTGCAGATAAACATCCATACATATTTTTATTATTCATTTTTTGTTATCCTGCTTGAAAATATCATTTAATTATTTATTATTATGCAGATAACCACCATATATATATATATATATATATATATATATATATATATATATATATATATATATATATATATATATATATATATATATATATATATATATATATATATATATATATATATATATATATATATATATATATATATATATATATATATATATATATATATATATATATATATATATATATATATATATATATATATATATATATATATATATATTATGCTTCAAAATACAATCTAAAAATTTTCATTTTTATGCTTCATTCAAAAGTACCATCTAATTTTTTTTGACTGGTCACCAGGGGGGAGCTTCTCCCCACCTATATTTTCATTGAAAGATAGGAGAAGTACACAGCTTTAGATTACATTGTGCAAAAGGGGAAGGAAAGAATTGGGAGTAGCTATATTTATGGCGCCATATTTTTCACCAAAAAATAGTCGGTATGTATTTATATTGTAAGTCCCTAAATTACATATGTAATTTTAGTGTATTTACAATGTAAGTCCTAGAATTACATATGTAAGTTCTAAAATTACATATGTAAATACTAAAATTATATACTAATTACATATGTAAGTGGTGTGTAAGTGTGATGTAACTTGTATAAGAGAAGATATGAGTGCAATGTTTAACGCTAATCAACAAACAAGATTAGGGCTTGCCGCAATGCCGCCGTGTGTGAAAACATCCAACGACCAGCAAATACTCGCGGAGCAATCATACGGCCAGCGACACCGACTAAAATCAGCCCAAAAAACTGGCGACATATTTTTAGCAATTCCGAAAGAATTTGTTTCCAGGATTCTACAACGATCCTGTCAGCACAAATAAGTCTCTTTGCCCACAAAGTTGCATATACACCTAGAAGCTAGTCTATGCAGAGAGGGGGATTCTCCACGGAAGACAACATCGTGACGGATTCCATAATTACCATCTAAATTCAAATTTATTATTCTGCTTCAAAATACCATCTAAAAATTTCCATTATTTTGCTTCATTCAAAAGTACCATCTAAATTATTTATTATTCTGCAAATAAGCATCCATACATATTTTTATTTTGTTACCCTGCTTCAAAATATCATTTAAATTATTCATTATTCTGCAGATAACATCCATACACATGGGTGGATCCAACGTGGGTGCAGGGGGGGCTCGAGCCCCCGTACACCCACAAGACCCATGGATACCCCCGAAGCACCCCCTTCAATTTTTTCACCATGAATAATAAACTAAAGGTCCCTAAATGACTAGAGGTTGAAAAAACTGTGTAATTGAGTCCCTCAATTTTTTGTTTCTGGATCCGCCCCTGTCCATACATGTATCTATATTTTATTATTTTGCTTCAAAATATCATCTTGCAAACAGATAACATCCATATACTCTACACTGAGCATTATTCCGTCCTCAAGCAGCTAATTTATTGCTGCTGTTTATCAGTCCGCAGTTTCTGAATCTAAGCATTCCCTGCCCAACTAAACTACCCGTAGATGATATGCACTGTATATGTTTTTATGATTGTGTATCGTATATAAAAAGCAAGAGCAAGCAGCATAAGCCAAGTGCGCAATTAATTAAGCTGATGATACACATTAATTAATTTAAGGCTATGCGTATATATACGTGTGATTCATCCATCCATTGAATTAATTAATAGAGCTGCATGCAGTAATCGCTCGCGTCTTGCAGCGCAGCACAGGTCGTGTCGAAGCTCTCCATCTCTGCGATATTAATCTCCATGCCACCGTGGCCTGGAGCTTGCTCAGACTCGAACGAGGTTGGAGCTTGGAGCACTGAAAGATCTAGCAGCTGCTGCTGGTGCTGTTCATCGTCATCTAAGAAAAAGTACTGCTCATCACAATGTTGGTGATGCGGCAGCTGGATGGTGAAGAGCCGATCGTGATCGCTCATGATAGTTGGTGCAGGTGAGCTGATGAGTGACTCCACCAGGTGATGAGCAGGTGGCGAAGAAGTGGCTAGAGGTTGTCCATTGCTGTTGTTCCCCTTACGGAACACCCTGCACAGCACCCAGTCATCCCCCTCCTGCTGCTGCATATTCTGAATCTGCATGCAGAGATCAGTGTACATACATTCAGATTAATTAGCTACATATATAATGCATATATATATAATATAATTAGGAGTAATTACATTTGGGTTTGGATGATGATGATGATGGAGGAGGCGGAACTCGTGCATGACCCAGGCGGTCTTGCGGCCGTTGGGGGCGCGACCGGAGTAGAAAACCAACGTCTTCCTGGCGCCGGCCACCGTCGGATGAAGGATGGGCTTGTCTTTCCCGGTGGCCTTCCAGTACCCTTGCTTGCTCGCTCTGTTCCTGCGCCACCCCGTCGCGTACTTCCTCTCCCTCCAGCTGAAGAAATACCACTCATCCGAACCAACCTTCGCCACCTCTACACATATAGGAGTATATGCCAATTTCACAAAGTTTATCAATTAATTAATTAATTAATTAGTCTACTACTGTACGTAGTAGATTAACTGGTAAGTATTATATTACCTGGTAGGTCCCATGGCTCGCAGGCATGGAGGTCAACCTCGACGAGCATGGAGGTGGCCGCCGTCTGCTGCTGCTGCTGCTGCTGCTTGTTCCGAAGGTAGTAGCCGACTAGCTCCTCGTCGCTGGGATGGAACCTGAAACCCGGAGGCAGCCTCGACTCGATCGCCCTCACCTCACCACCCATCATCATACTATCATCACTGATCAATCCATCCATGGATTAATTCTTCGATCAACAAGCTACCAATACTATTTGGATGAATAAGTAATATATGAGCTCAAGAATTAATCGAACACTACGTGCAGCTCTGCCCTCGGATATGGTCGTATATATATACACATACCAAGATATACCTAGCTATAGGTAAGCTACGTACGTACGCATGCATATCCATCATGCGTGCCTAACTTCATACTTCCTCCGTTTCTAAAAATTCAACGCTGTTGACTTTTTAAAATATGTTTAACCGTTCATCTTATTTAAAAATTTTAAGTAATTATTAATTCTTTTTATATTATTTGATTCATTGTTAAATATACTTATATGTATATTTCATATAAGTTTTACATATTTCATAAAAGTTTTTAAATAAGATGAACGGTCAAACATATGCTAAAAAGTTAACGGTGTCAAATATTTAGAAATGAAGGGAGTATATACTTTGTCGGTATCTTATTCGCAGCTGGCTGGTTTTTTATATATATTGGAAAATTAAGATTCTTATTGATCTTGGAAGCTTGTAGATAGCAATCGATGCATGATGAGCTAATTAATCAAAGATGTACTGTACTACATGTCGTTGGCTGTTCTAGTCTGAATCATCTCTACAGTCATACGATGCAAGCTGCTCGATCGGTACGTACGTAATAGTTAGCTATAGCATAATTGCATTGAATGTGTGCTATTATCAATCACTTCGTGCGTGAGCGTGTATATTTGCAACATTAAGGGCGCTTAAGGCTGTTCAACGACACAAAACTGACTATACTGCACATTAATCTCTTCCCGTCGTGATCTTACTGGTGGATAAACCATCTTTGCTCGGTTAGCCAAAATCCACAATAGTCCCGGTTGCAATAAAAACCGGGATTAAAGATTATCTTTAGTCCCGGTTCAAAAGTTTAGAGCTGCTTTTTAATCTTTATTTTTAGTCCACCAACCGGGAAAAAAGATACCTACTATATTTAGTCCCGGTTGGTGTACTAAAGATCTATTTTTAGTCCCGGTTGGTAACCGGAACAAAAGATCGTAGCGGAGAGTATGAGGCATCTGCCATCTGCGAGATCGAGGAGGAGGAGACGGGCAGCCTTATCTCTTCACCTCTTCCTCCACTGACCTTATCTCTTCATCCCATCTCTTCATCTTCCTCCTCCTCCTCTCCTCTAACTCCTCTCCTTCCCTCCCCCATAATCCCTTCCTCTTCCTCCTTTCTAACTCCTCTCCTTCCCTCCCCATCATCCCATCGGGCGGCCGGCGGCCTCGCGGCGGCGCGGCGGGGCGGAGGCCCGGGCGGCGGCCTCGTGGCGGCGGGCGGCGCGCCGGCGGACCGCGGGGCCTCGCGGCGGGCGACGCGCCGGCGGCCGGCGCAACAACGCCCGACAGCCTGTGTTTTTTTTTCTTTTTTTTAAGAATTTGTGATTCTGATCTGTGTATTTGATTTGTGTGTGATGTCCGTGAATATGTGATGTATTTGTGATGAATTTTGTAGAAGTTGTGATGTAATTTTGTTTTAAGATTTTGTGATCTATTTGAATATGGCCGATTTGGGGATATGAGAATTGGGGATAATTTATATTTGGGATTTTGAGATGGGGATAGAGTAAAATCAATATATTAAAAACACAATGAAGAAAAGAAAATAATAATAGAGCAACCGAATCTAGCTAGCTAGGCTAGCTCTATCTTTAGTCCCGCTTGGTGTTACCATCCGGAACTAAAAAGGTTCTACACCAACCGGGATGTATTTTTACTCTCGGTTTTTTCACCCGGGACTAAAGATAGTGATCGATCTTTAGTCCCGGATTGGTAGTCCCGGTTTGAAAACCGGGACTAAAAGGGGTTACGAACCGGGAGTAAAACCCCTTTCTCCACCAGTGTCTATATACGAAGTCTGCGTGTTCCTGGATTTTTTTTACAGCACAGAATTGAAGAATAAGAAATCATGTGTTTTAGTATATATACTCACCTTAACTAATTTCTAAAGATTAATTTTCCTTTTTCTAAAAAGTAATTTACACTAGTAGTTAACAAAGAGTCAAGGACTGCAGGGTGAAAACCAGTGTGTTGATCTGATCGAATGCCCAAACTGATCGAACTAGAGGAAATGTATATACGGGGAATGACATGATATCTATCTGATGATGTATTCCCTGTTAATTTTGTGTGCTTACATGTGCTTATAATTGGTTATATATTCAGGCAAGCGAAATTAAGGGAGGGGTTCGCTAGCCTTGGCTTCAAACGAATGCGCGCGCGATAGATATCTTTGCTGCTCCCGTTGCTGCTATAGCTACTCCCTCCGTCCCAAAATAAGTGCAGTTTTACATTATTCACGTTCAACGTTTGACCGTTCGTCTTATTTGAAATTTTTTTATGATTAGTATTTTTATTGCTATTAGATGATAAAGCATGAATATTACTTTATGTGTGACTAAATATTTTTAAATTTTTCATAAAATTTTTAAATAAGACAGACGGTCAAATATTGGACATGGATATCTACAGCTGTACTTATTTTGAGACGGAGGTAGTACTACTCACTGAATTGTATTGATGAGTATTTTTTTTCAGGTTGTTACGTGTGGGAGAATGTGTTGCAATGCGACACGACGGAGGCTGTCACAAGCTATTAGTACTAGTAAGGATGAATTTTCTTCCCTTTCCTTATCATTTCTCGTCATTAGATGATGATGTACTGTCCTGTTTCGCCAGTTTCATATCATATCTTTATCATACTTAAATGAAGGCGCGTTCTTTTATTTGGCTGACTTCATTCATGATATGTACAACAGCAGTGCAACTTAATTACTTTTAGTCAGTGTAATGTGTAAACACTCTGAACGTACACACACTAGTCCCAAATAAGTACTCCTGAATGTGACAAAGTTCAGATTGGCAGTCTATTTTCAGTTCATTACTACTATCATTTCCAGTTCATCTTCATAGAAAAAAGTGCTAGCTCCTAGCTAGATTGTTGTTGTACAGGGACCATATCTTATCTTACCTAGTGAAAGGTGAAACCCTTCTTGCAAAAGTAATATGCCACGTCATCAACTAAATATAGACCGCTCGATTTTCTCCCCGGATGTTACAGGGGTCGTTGGATTCTCTGAATATCTTGATCATGGCCCTTCAAGAAACTTCCGTTTATCTTCAGTCCTCCCACATCCTTAAAAAAAAAAAAAAACCGCCTCCGTGGGGGAATAGAATGCAGCAACTACGTACTCGTCGGCGCTGCGGCGACCTCTCCGGCCGCTGAATTCTTGCCCCCGTAGAAATTTCCCCAAAATACCGTATCGAGCTCAAATATGTGAGGCCTCCTACTGCTGGCCATCCTTTTCCTGCTCACCAACATGAACCACACGGTTGTTGTATAGGTCTGATATGCCCTTACTGCTTCTGTTATGAGCCTAAATGGAATTTGCTCTTCTAATAAATGAAAACATATCTTGCTGAGCTATTGTAATATATATGGACTGCAAACAGATTCTAAGATGCAAGAAAGACAATTCACACAATAAAACTTTACAGAAGAAGCTCAGTCTGACAGTCACAAAAGTTTGCTCCAGTATGTTGAATGAACAGTTCTATACTGAAACATGACTAGCCTTGGTTGCATAATTTTCCTTCAGTTTTATTCAATACTAAGAGACAGTGCATCCTACTTTTTAATTCAAAATATCTACAAGTGCTAAATATTGTTCTCCTCTTTTTTGGCAGGTCATAAAGCTGCATGCAAAGTTTGAGCTCAAAGTAACGAGAAAATTGACTGCCTCCTTTTAAAATTTCAATCATGAAAACAATGCCTCGATCATCAGCATCTAGATCTTTAATTAATCAATCCTAAATATATTTTACTCATCATTCGTAAATCATCCCTGATTCTTTCTTATTAATCATTATCAACTTAGTGATTTCATCTGCATAATCATCAACTTCGTTGATCAAGACATTACTGATAGATCATAGATCTCATCTGATGATGTATTTCCATAACAAAGCCATCAACTAACTATAACTGTTGGCATCAGATTGACACCACTTTATTTACGTTAATTTTACCTGGCGCATAATATCTTCATGCACAAAACAAAAACAATAGAACGGTTAAAGTGGTGCGAATGCGCCACTTATACGCTAGTATATATGTATCGAATTAAGGAACAATTAGAGACGGTACAGGTTACTGTTTGCTTCAGAAAACAGCAGAGTACAAATCTATGAGTAGTACTCCGTACTTGTGTAGCTGATCATGCACGAATGATGAGCTAGCTATGTGTTAACACAATTGTACAACTAACTAGCAAACTTGTCGGCAGCTGCAGGTGGTGATGCTTGAGCATGTGTTTCCATGGTTTTTGCTTCTGCCACGGTGCTACTATAACTGACAAAGTTCTCAACTGTATGCTTACTACGACCGTTGCTGAGACTTGAGGGCTTGAAAGCAACACCAGCGGCCCTCAATCTGTCTGACATGCACACTCAGACAAGCTTATGAATCATGCATATTTGCCATGTTCAGGTGGCGTTGTTTCTCCCCACATATACTAATACTAGCTAGCTGCAAAAACCACGTCGCAGTTAATTCTGACAATATAATGTTGTAAATCGAAAGGACTGTCTAATTCTCGGTTAATTACTTGAAAACAATAAAAAAATCAGTTAATTTTTTTTCGAGGAACCGACGGTGGGAGTTTCTCCTGCCGAAATTTATAGAAGAAGAGAACTGGCCTAGTTAATAAGGGAAACCGGATTCGAAAATTGAATAAGCACGGTTAATTAAACGGGAAACTGGCAAAAATCTATAAAGAAAGAAAAAGAAAGCAACTATTGAGACCTCATAAAAGTTGTCGTTGCCGAGCTTACCAAAGGTAAGCAGCTTCAACAACATAATGAACGAGGTCTCCAGAACCACCAAACATCCTCTAGCAGGGCAGAAACCTTCTGAGCGAAGCCTTCAACAAGATAACAACATTAAGGGTGCTATCAACACCCGTTCCGAAAAGAACCCGGTTTTCACCTGAAGGGAGAGAGAGAGCCAAAACGGCGATATCTCCAAGGAGAAAACGGAGCCCACAGACGTGCATATCAGTTAATTTTTGGATGGTCAGAAATATCCTGAGAGATTTGAGCATGAACAGTAAATCTTATCATCTCTCTTTTTTTTTTCCTCCCCCCACGCATGCAGCGCACAACCTAGTGCTAACCTTCGAAACCCTAAAGTACTCTAACCTCATCAAATCAGCACCGCGCCGTAGGTAGAGAAGATGACGATCTACCTCGCTGTCATTGCCGCCACCGCTACGGAGTGGCCATCGTACGTGTTTCCTTCCCTCCTCCTTCCAATTCCAGTGCTAGCTAGGTTAAGGGATCGAATTCCAGTCTCATTCACCTGCAAACTAGCAAATCTCAAATTAAAAATATGCTAGCAACTGAGGTGGAAGTACGTGTGTTGAGTCCCTGTCAGAGGATGACTTTGAGTTTAGAATACATTGGCGGTGTGGAGCAAGGTAGCTCAACAGTTTGCATCACATATACTGCCATGCAATGCACATACATGAGGAAAGCATCCATGAAAGAGGAACCAAGCAAGCTGTACGTAGCAAGCTAGCTAGCTACCTAGCTACTAGTAGTACAATAATTAGTTACTCTCCATGATTGGATCATCGCCATATATATATCCCATAGCTAGATTGACCGTGACTCCATGACATCGAAGAGGAAGGGTGTGTTTAGTTGACACCAAAATTGAAAGTTTGGTTGAAATTGGAACGATGTGATTGAAAAGTTGGAAGTTTATATGTGTAGGAAAGTTTTGATGTGATGGAAAGATTGAAAGTTTGGAGAAAAGTTTGGATCTAAACAAGGGCTAAAGGTAGTAGTGCATTATCTGAGAAGCAAAATTGCCCCCTGAACACACAAGCTTCTGCTAGTTATAAATTCATCATTTTAATTAGTTACGTGCTTATATATGCAAGTATATGATCTATCAGTCCTACACTCCTGCTGGTCTGATAACAGCTAGCTAATGTATATATATAGGTTCATATCTCATCATGTATGGACAAACAGTGATGGACTGGTGTCTCTATTAATTCATGAATGCTGTATATACTCCCTAGCTATACATATAGGACAAAAGCATCAGTATCTAGGTAGCACAGGATGCCAAGATATATGTGATGGTGGCCGGCCTAGCTAGCTAGCTGATGTATGTATATAGGATTGCTGTACATATATGATCTCCTGCATGGCTTGCATTGCATGAGAATTTATATATACTAAGCTCTGAAACTGCAATCAGTTGGAGCTGTTTTTAATTAATTAGTTTGACGAACTGAGCTAGCTGCAGGTCAGCGGAGTCGTTGATGAGCTACTCCCTCCGTCCCACAATATAAGAGATTTTGAGTTTTTGTTTGTAACGTTTGACCACTCGTCTTATTCAATTTTTTTTGCAAATATAAAAAACGAAAAGTTGTACTTAAAGTACTGTAGATAATAAAGTAAGTCACAAATAAAATAAATAATAATTTCAAAAATTTTTGAATAAGACGAGTGGTCAAACGTTGCAAGCAAAAACTCAAAATCCCTTATATTATGGGACGGAGGGAGTATTTGATTTGGATACAGGACTTCAGGAGCCCTATTAATTGGAGACTTGGAGTAGAGTACGTAGCTCGGTAGCTGCTGATCGAGCTGAGTACGACGTAGAAGTATTGTTGGAATTAATGAATGGGCCTTAGCCCACTCGAAGATTAATTCTTTGGAAAATCACAAAAGCCCACCTCATGGGATGGCATGCATGTGGAGTTTAGTACCACCTTGCTTATTCTAGGAGAGGGGGACCTCCTTAAAAGGGAGGATGCCCTCCTAGCCACTTGAAGCATGTGTGGTGGAGAGAAGAGGGGAAACACGCGCGCGCTCGCTCGCCTCGCCTGGCAGGCGGCGCGCGTGCACGACGTACGCGTCGAATGGTCCGAAAAATTGGCTACGTCGAATGGTCCGAAAAATTGGCTCCTCACCCTTGCGCAGATGCAGCCTCCTTTTGCAGTTTTGTTTTGCTGCAAATTCGGATTCGTTTTTGTTTTGGAAACGTTCCGAAAAATCCGATGCGTGCAAACGGCGTGGAGTCCGGATAAGTTACGCGCGACTTATCCGGTTCGGTTACGCGCAGTAGAGATCGTGCGGGCGCGTGCACGCGTCGAATGGTCCGAAAAATTGGCTACGTCGAATGGTCCGAAAAATTGGCTCCTCACCCTTGCGCAGATGCAGCCTCCTTTTGCAGTTTTGTTTTGCTGCAAATTCGGATTCGTTTTTGTTTTGGAAACGTTCCGAAAAATCCGATGCGTGCAAACGGCGTGGAGTCCGGATAAGTTACGCGCGACTTATCCGGTTCGGTTACGCGCAGTAGAGATCGTGCGGGCGCCCTGATCAAGCGACCCTTCTCTATATAAACCGACCCGCCGTCTTCACGCAATACATGCGAAAATCAATCTAGGGTTTGCCTCCTACTCTGTACTGCGCCGTCGCTCGTAGACTACTCCATCCCGCTCGCCGGCGTGCACCAGCGATCGGGAGAGCAGGTCTCCGGAACCTCTGCCTTTGACGTCCTGCACCGGGAGAAGGCGGCAATAAGGTTTTTGGGAAGCGCTTCGCGCGACTGCTCCCTGTTCGTTCGCGACGGCTCGCCTTCCTCTTCGCTCGCGTGTTTCGTGCCTTCGTAGACACCTGCGAAAAGTTTCGACCAAGCAGCCGGTCTTTTCGTCACCTCGGTACGTGTTCAATATGTTGCGCATATTTGATCTGTTCATGTTATTCTGCGTAGTTTACATGTGTAGATCTAATGATGCGTTCATGCTAGTTTTCATCTGTAATGTCATGATTTATTTATGGAATAAATTAAATCATTATATGCCCATAATCTCAACAAGTATAAGGTCAATTTTAGTGGAGAGTTTTATTTTGTGTGTGGTTTTCACGAGTACCATATAATCTAAAAATTAATGTTTGAATTGATGAATGAAACAAATACTCCCTCCGTCCTATAAAAAATCAAACTAATATTGGATATGACGCATCCTATTACAACGAATCTGGTTATACATCTGTCTAAATTCGTTGTATTAGAATATGTCATATACAGTCCTAAATTTATTTTTTTTGGGACAGAGAGAGTATCTCTAGTGCACAGTTTCATTAATTTATCACTTGTAGCATTTAATTCTTGAATGGTGTTGTGAAACTATTTAGTCACAGTAGGGTTTTATTTCCGTTTTCAAGACTATGATCAATGAAAATTCATTTTATTATTTAATTCCAAAGCATAGGTAAGTGTGTAAATTATCAAGTACTCCGTATCATCTAGATAAAACTCATTCCTTCTCTCTTCATAAATTTATTGGCCATCAATTTGCCTAAGAGTAGGTCTCATGGTCTCAATCAGTTTAGCCAACCTAGCTAGAGTAAGGTTGTCCATCATGCATGGTAGGAGTAGTATAGATGGAGTAGTGGCATTGATTGATTAATGCCAATGGATACATGATCGAGATCGATGGAGGCGGCGGCGCCGGCGAGACAAGAGTGGACTACTATTCACTCGTCGTCTCCTCGCGCGGCAATTAAGCACATTAAGCATATTAATTGCAATATAATAACAATGCGGAAAAAGGCCTGCTGCAAAATGCATGCAAATGCTCCATTCCTCCATGATCCAAACCAATTGCACACACGTGCATGCGTGCTCCGTTTTCATTACACTAGCTTAGAATTAACCACCCGATCAATACATTACTATAATCAATACGTTGTTTTTTTTTTCGTTTGGTAGTGGAATCCTTTTGTCAGTGCATGTTCATGATCAGTCGTTGTGGCACTCTCTGGTCTGATGATGTCGAACGCATGCATCAAGACGAGAAAGGATCTTGCTGACCACCAATGATGCGTGTCCCCCAGTGGAACACCAGAAAGGTGTGTGTAACAGCAACGAAGGGCTATTTGGTTCTGAATAGGAGGGCCTGTTTAGATCTATTTGAAATGGCAAATGGTAAAAAGTTTTGATGGTAAAAGATTTAACATTACAAAAGTATTAGTTGGTATTTAGATACATCTTAAAGTTTTACCATTTTAGCACTAGAGAGAGAGAGAGAGAGGTGGTGTGGTTCCGGAGCACTTTTTGGCAAAATTTGCTACCATAGACTAGCAAATGCCAAATACCAAATTGTTAACTTTTACTACTAGTGTTTAGATCTAAAATGGTAAAAGTTTTACCATTTTGGAGGATCTAAACAGGGCCTGAAAGGCAGTCATTGGAAGATATTTACTCTCAACAAATAGAGGCCAAGACGGTGATCTATTTAGCGTTCCTGAATATACATATCAAACACACAAGATTTGAAATATATCCAGCTGAATGACAAAAATGCCCAAACGAAGGGCACAGCGTTCACACAAGGAATGAAATGAGCAGCCCAGCCCATACATAAGCCAATTCAATGTAAAGCCATAGCAGGGTCATTGTACCATCTCAAGGTCCTTGAAGTACTCATGCTCAAGAGCCTGTCTAGCTGTGATCCTTTTGTTTGGCTCGTACCGAAGCATTTTCTGACAGTGAAACGAGACAACGATGATATACTCTTCTTTTTTGGGGGGGTATATTATGACATGCTAATGAACAAAGGTGAGTGGTGTTCGACTTACAGAGAGAAGGTCCAAACCAGCAGGGTCAAGAGTAGGGACAATAGTTGCAAGAGCCTGGGATGAAGATTTCAGTCAAGGAATATCAGTGGCACAGTATATGGATGCAGTTCACCCGCCTAATAAAATCTTTATGCTGTTTTGTCATACCTGTGCCTGCCACTTGGGGAAAGCAGACTTGTAGTCAGGTAATGAGCTAACTCCTGGCCAACTTTGTTCATTTGGAGTTCCTAGTACCCTTCAAAAGTAACCAGAACACACCACATAAATCAGAGAGTTGGCAAAAACACAAATAACAGAACAAAAAAAGGTAATCTCAGTACGATAATAGAACCTGAATATCTTAAATAATTCATCAATCTCAGAATCACCAGGGAACAGTGGTTTCTGGTTCACCATTTCTGCAAAGATACAACCAACTGACCACATATCAACTGGTGTAGAATACTGCCTTGATCCAAGAAGGATCTCTGGAGCTCTATACCACAAGGTTACAACCTGAAAAATACTTCCCATAGACATCCATTGTGAGTTAATGTGCTAGTGTATAGAAAAGGTAAATGAAAAATGAACTTTATGACGAAAAAAAAATGTACTTTATGAAGAAAACAAAATGTTGAACACAAATCTATAGTACCTCATGAGTAAATGTGCGGACAGGAATTCCAAATGCCCTGGCTAAACCAAAGTCTGCAAGCTTCAGTGTATTAGTACGCCGATCTATCAATAAATTCTGAGGTTTCAAATCTCGATGAAGAACTCTATGAGAATGACAGTAAGCAACGCCGCGGAGTATCTGATAGAGATATGACTGGCGAAAGAAGAAAACAGTCACATTCCAAGATGCAACCACAATAAACTAATACACTTTCTGGTCAAGCATGAATGCAACAGGAATTTAGACACATATTTTTCGCATGAACAGGAATGTAGACACAATAATGAAGAAAAGCATGAAAAACTTCCAATCATGCCAATCTTTACTTTGTTTCACTGTATAAGGCAGACACTTCGATCAAGTAAGGTTGCATCAACTTCATACTACTAAGCTACACTATTCAAAGGATAAAAGCATGTTGCCACATTTCATATTTAAGAAAATTTCATCATGACTTCCAATACCTTATGAACAAAGATTCAAAGTATATGCGATGCTAATGAGGACAAGAAAATACAGGATGAGTTGAGACCACTTTGACCCAAGGTCCCAGACTTGACTGTCAGAATTGATAGTTCTGACCCAAAAAAAATAGTGGAAGGAAATAGGATAGTGCCAGTTCTTTGTGCAGTAAATTCTGAATAGTTACCCAAAAACAAGCATGGCAGCAATGATTCCTATATGGGGAACATGCAGTACTGAGCTGGTAGTGGTGGTGCCACGCTGCCAGACACTTTTGGCCATGGAGAGCACAGAAGTATTATAAAACAATTTGCTTATGAACTGGTCCTATCATGTTACTGATAGGCGAATGAGAATACGAAAAGCCCAACCTTACCCAAACAATGTCAGTCCATTGCATCTCTAAAGTTTTTTAAATGCACGTAGCCACATATATGTCCAAAGAGCACATGCACATTTTTCCTAAAAAATCATGGCAGTCACAGAGCAGCAGTCCAAACATGAAGAGTGCATGAAGTAACATACAAATGGGTCCTATTTCCCAAATTGTGCATTCTGGTTTATGCTAAGTATCGTTCTAGTGGAATGACAAACCGGGCACCTTCCTCCTATGATATGTAACACCGCGACAGAACTAGTCAACAGTCCATACACCAAATATGGAGAGCATAAGATGTACTGCGGGTTCCACATACATCTTTGCACCAAAATCTTGAATAACATCGGTGCTGAATTCTTTCAGATGAAATGAGAAGATACAAGACTAACATTTTGGTCTATGCAGCCAAGAGTAATTCTTTAGTAAGGTTACTTATACCACCTTCACATTGTTTCCAAGTTATAAACAAACCATTGATCAATAATGCTCAAGCCAATGCTTTGAGTTCAACCATATGCAGAAAAGAATAAAAGTGAGTCATGACAAGATACTTTTGCATTTAGGGCCGCTCACCTTAATTAAAGTGGGGTTTTTTGCAAACTCTGGACAAGAGTCCATGAACTTCTTCAGGTCCAGATCCAGATACTCAAAGACAAGACCTATGCGCTTCTCACTGTGGATAACATCGTGTAACCTGCACGCAGTGATAGAGTTTATCAGCAAAGCAACAATGCAAATCATCTCGCTGCCAAAGTGACAGCATTATTACTACACTGCACAAAACTATGAGTAATGGTCCTAAAATCAGGCCTAGCTAGTGTTGTAGCTCAATGCATTGCCTGCACATCAATCAATGAATCAATCAGTCCGTGATGACTACTCCTAATAAGTGAATCCAAAGTCCTAAACAAGAGCAGCAGAGGGTTGGTTAATAGAGAGGACCTGACGATGTTGCGGTGATGCATCTCCTTGAGGAGCGAGATCTCGCGGATGGCGGTGGAGGGGACACCCTCATCCTCCTGCTCAAGCCGGATCTTCTTGAGCGCGATCGTCTCGTTGGTGACCTTGTCCCGCGCCTTGTACACTACCCCGTACGTGCCCTCTCCAATCTTCTCCTCCTCGTACTGCAAAGGTTTGCAGGATCAAAACCCCGAGTCCCCCAAGAAGAGGAATCGAATCAGATCGCTGGAAGCGCTTACCTGCTCCATCAGGCCGTTTGCCGCCCAATGCGACGGCGGCGGCGGCGGCGGCGCGAGTAGGTAGGGGAGGCGGAGAAATGGGAGGAGGGGATTAATCGGAGGAGAGGTGGGGAAAAGCGGCAGCGGTGGGCAAAGCTGCTGCTGCTGCCGCCATTGCTCGCTCCTCCTCCTCTCCTTCTCCCAACTCGCCTTGCCTGCTTCCCCTAACTGCGTGCGTGACTCTCTTTGACTGCGCCTCTCCTTTGCTGCTGCCAAGGTGCCAACGCTATCCCCTTCTCTGATGCCAAGTTGCAAACCAATCACTATTTCCAATAACGAAGGGATATTTTGGGAATTTTTTTTACTCCGGACTAATTTTACATTACGATCTTAGGATTGTTCTTTTTTTAAAACGGAGAGAGAGTGCCAGTTCTTTATGCAGTTACCCATAAACAAGCATGGCAGCAGTGATTCCTATATGGGGAACATGCAGCACTGAGCTGGTGGTGGTGATGCCACGTGATCAGACTTTTTGGCCGCAGAGAAGCCCCACTAACATGAAAATTCGTCATGACCTTTGTTATGGGAAAACTATTAAAATATAGGGTCCCTGTCCCCGCTAACATCGGCAGTATCGGCCTCCATCAATCCAAGCACATAACCTTTGATAAATGGTGGACAGAATGGTCAAAGCACTTATTTTCTATGTATTAGAGTGCTACCTCATCAGAGTACAGATTGGATCGGCGACGATTGCGAACGCGTAGGAGAACTCGGAGCCGGCCATCGATGGCCGGGGCGCCATGGGGGTGGGCTCGATGGCCGAGCGCGACCTCGCCACCGGGATCCAAGGCCCAAGGCCACCGCTATTGCTTCCCCTGACAATCTTGACTCCCCCTACCGGTCAACCTCACTGTCGGCATCCTCTCGGCCTCATCCTGTTGCCATCTCTACTGCACCTTCGACTCGGGATCGTCGCTGCCTCCATCGGCCGGCCGACGACCTACTCGCCGACGCTTCTCTGCTTCCTCCTGACGCGGCGTGGATAGGACCATGGGCGGCGCGGCGAGGTCGCGCTCGGTTGGGCGTCGAGTGGCGGAGGGAGAGAAAAGAAGAGGAGAGAGGAAGAGAGGGGAGGGGAAGAAGGGGCTGACATGTGGGACCCACGTGGCCCCCCCTAAGGATAAAACCGGAGTCAAAATTGCCGAGGGATTTAGTTTGTACTGGTTTTGTAAGTCAGGGGGTTTTACGATTTAAGGACGATTTTGTAATTCGATGATAAGTTGAGGGATCTTCAGTGCACTTTTTCCTTTTTGTTCAGTCCATTGACCAAACCGTCCTCCCAACCCAGCGCAGCCCAGCCCAGCCCAGCGGTCTACTAGTACTTTATGTAATTCCGTTCCGAGCAGATGGATCGTTCGGGGCGGGGGCGAGACGATGGAGGCGGCCGGGACCAAGCGCATGCGCACCGCCGCCGCCGCCGCCGCCGCCGCCATGGTAAACCTAAACCCCCTACCCCCTACTGGCTACTGCTCTCTCCCTCCACCTTCTCCTGGGTGATTATTTCTGACTGCTAGATGGCGAGGTTGCCATGGCATTCATCCGCGCTTGCGTTTTTTCCTTGTATTTTTTTTTTGGGAAAAGTTTTGGGTGTTTGTTGTGGGGATTGGATCCAGTCGTCAGCTGCGTTCGTTGCTTTGATCGAACCAAGGCCACGCGATTCCGTTCCGATCGACTTGTTCCATTTCATCTACTGTCTCAATCAGTTCAGTTGTTAAGGCGCATTTGATTTTTGATTTTGGGGGAGTCGGTCGAAAATTTGATGGTTGAATCTAATCTGAGTTTTGGGATGGATGGATGGATGCGTGTAGAGCAACGGAGGAGAAGGAGAAAGAGAGGGAGAGGAAGAGATGGCGAGCCAGGGGAGCGCGGGAGGGGGAGCGGCGGCTTCCTCCGGGGTCGCCGTCACCATCACCACCGCGCCCATGACGGAGACGGAGGACGACATGGCCGTCGCCGAGGAGGAGGAGGTGGCGGCGGCGTCGGCGGAGACGGAGGAGCACGTGCAGCGCATCCTCCTCGCCATCGACGCCTTCACTCGCCAGGTCCACCACCTCTCTCCATTCATTAATTTCGCCATTTGTCATTCATCGATCGATTATGCTGGACTGGAATGCAACGCAGCAGGTGTCGGAGATGCTGGAGGCGGGGCGTGCGCTGTTCAAGAACCTCGCCGCCGACTTCGAGGACCGCCTCTGCTCGTAAGACCACCATCCATCACAAATAATAATAATTGAATTGGCTTGCTTGATGACAAACAGCATAATCAATCTGGTTTGTTTGTGAATTAATTTGGCGCGTGCAGGATCCACAAGGAGAGGGTGGAGAGGTGGGAGGAGGAGATCCGGGAGCTGCGCGCCCGCGACGCCGCCAACGAGCAGGCACGCTCCCTCCTCCACAACGCCCAGCTCCACCTCCTCGCCACCGTCCGCCACGACCACACCTGACCTGCTTGCTCCCTCCAGCTCCACCCAAGTCAATAGCAGCAGCAGTCTCATCTCAGTTAGTAGTGTAGTAACCAATTGCACATTCCATCGTTTACAGCAAGCAGCAGCAGCTGCACCACTTGTGAGTTGGTCAGCGACTGAAATTTACTACTACTAGCACTATGAATGTATGTATGAACCAATATGCATCACCATTCTAAAACAGACAGACAGATGCTAATTCACTCGATCAGCATATGTGTATGCATCAAAACCGGTTTCACAAACCCTATCTACATCAATATTAGATGGTGCTATGTATGCTAGCACAAATTTGACCTGAAACTGTCTCTGCTCTGTAGAGCTCTTTCTAGGACTAGACGCATGGCACATCGTGCAGCGGGTGGCCCTTGATGTTCCTCTCCATCACCCTCCTGGCGAGGGACACCTGCTTCCCCACCGCGAACACGAACGCCTTGCCGTTGCCCGACGCGCCGCGGGCCGTCCTGCCGACGCGCCGCACGTACTCACTCGGGTCGCGCGGGTAGTCGAACAGCACCACGTGGTTCACGTTCGCAAAGTCGATGCCTCGCGACGCCCTGCATGCCACCCACCAAATCCAATCAGATCATCGCTTGAAAACAGAATCGATTTCATGCGCTTCACTTCAGGTGATCGATGCCTTACCTATCTGTGCACACCAGGAACATCGAGTCAGCCGTCTGCTTGTTCAGGAACTCTTTGATGTTGGCGATTCTCTGTTGTTGATCCAATGCAGCATGGAAGGGGAGCACTTTGATCTGCGAAGCCTTCCTGTCCACCCGCCTCAGCGCATTCTCAACCTTTCTGCATGTCTCAATCTAACACCACCACAAAAAAAAAATCCATCTGTCAGATACACTGCAAACTCTTTTTGGTTGCAGATCGTATGCTGGAATACTGGAGAGGAACTACCTTGTTGCAGAAAATAATTGTTTTACGGACAGGAGATTCCTCGATTATCTTTACAAGTGCTGATTTCTTGTTTGAGAACGCCGTCTCCGGATTCTTTTCCTCATTGTCATCTCCACTGCAGTCCACGAGAATCTGCAGTTCAACCTCTCAAATGTAAATATGTACCCTCCAAAAGGTATCTCCTGGGAACATTTTTCTCAAAAATGAAGAAAGCAAGAAATGGCCAACCTCTTCAAGACGAGAGCTTGTTCGGTGGACGCCTGGTCCCATGATTAGTTCACAGTCCGGAAATGTTTCAACAACCTTGTTGTAGATGTCGAGAGGAAGAGTGGCAGTGACAAAGAGATATTGCGTGGTCAGTGGTGCAACAGTAATCAATTGATGAAGCACTTGTTCAAAACTTTCTTCACCATATAAAATATCCACTTCATCCAGCACAACACTGTTCATAAGTATGTTCACTCATTAGTTTGATGTGTTCTCAGATGGAAGTTCAAGCTGCAAAATGAGAGAAAATGAACAACAATGGCATACCATCTGAGGTTATTTAATTGCACAAAGCCTTCTTGAAGCAGATACAAGAAACGACCAGGTGTTGCAATAAGTACATCAAGCTCTTGATCAAGACTTTCTAACTGTGTCTTCTGTCGAAATCCACCAGTTGCAACCATAGACCTAAAAGGTACCCCCGATTTCGATATTGACCGGCAGTTGTTAAGGACCTGAGAGATTAAAAATGTTCCAATGAGCACTCCAGCTTTTCCTAATTTGGCATAAAAACAATCACTGAACATTGGCAGGATCACATTCAAGGTGTAAAATACCTGAGAAGCAAGCTCAGCTGTAGGCGTCAGTACTACCACTCGTGGGTTCCTAGGAGAAGACCTATGGAGCCCCTCAACTTCTTCCTTCCTCAGGTTTTGTACTACTGGGCAAAGATATGCCAATGTCTTGCCAGATCCACTTTGATCACCAATAATGCAGCTTTTCCCCTCCAAGACAGGTCGATATGCCATCGCCTGAAATAATGCAACAGGCTAGTTAAGGAAAAGATTTTTAGGCATAGTAAGGAAAGCTCATTGTTATAGTGCAAGGATTAAGTGCAGACATACACAGTCACTTATGACAACAATTCAAGATGTTCTTCTTCACAACAAAAGAGAGTAAAAGCTTGAGATGTCTGCCCCAAGTAGAGAATTTTGTTTTGAAAAGTTATTTACCTGAATATGCGATGGACGAGGGAAGCCAAAACTTCTCAGTGCACCTAGAATTTCATCACTACAGCCAATTTCCTTAAAAGATCTTCGACTGAAAAACCCACTATCTAAAGGGCCCTTTTGCCTTTGATTCTGTCGTCCAAATGTAACATCAGAAATGTTACCCCATCTTTTGGAGCCAGAAGTAGCCTCTGATCCTGGAAAATCCAAGTCATCAGCACCTCTATACTGCCTCAAGACAGAATTCAGAGAATGCGCACCACGGGTTTTGTCGTCTCTAGATCTACTGTTTTGCCTTGTGTTTCTTGCCCTATCTCTTTCAAAATAAGTGCCATCTTCGTCAGACTCATCAGAAGGAGATTCACTGAACCGGCTGGTGCTTATGCGACCAGAATCCTCTCTCTTAAGGTGAGCTGATCTCCTTGCTAAAACTTTAACTTTCTGTGCCTTGAGTCTGCCAAAATTTCCAATACTTGTACTTCTCCCATTTTCTGTGGTGTAAAAAAAATGGCCTCATTTTTGGGAAAGTGAAGCAGTTCTTACTAAGCAAACTGAGAGAGATAACACATCCATCACACAATACAGGAAAATCTAGTGAATTTCATGTCTGATGACATGGCATATTGGCATGAAGGAATGCGTGTTCCGTTGCTAAAAGGCGTTAAAATTAATCTCATACCCAACCTGTTACGGCCAAATGTTGGCATAATGCACCGGGAACATATTTACTTTGAAGATGAAAAATCATTGTCATTGCACAACTGTATAGTAAGTGGTATTGAATAATGGAACCTTTTGGGCGGTCGGGGACGCGCGTGGTCGTGGAGAGCACCGCGGGGGAGGGCATGCTGACGTCGTCGGTGCCGCCCCACACGATGACGCTGCGGCCGGTGGCCCGGTCGACGAGGCGGTAGGCGCCGGGGGTGTCCATGGGCACCCTCTCGTAGCCGCGACCCTCCTCTCCTCCTCCTCCTTCCGCCGTGGCCGCCGCCGCCGCCCAGCTCCGGCGGGCGCCGCCGCAGGAGAGGGAGAGGGAGCCCCGGAGGGACGCGGGGTGACGGAGGAGGAGGGGGAGGATGCCGGCCTGAGCACCCGCCACCTCCATCTCTCGCAGCGCCGCCGTCTCCTTCCTTCCTATCCGATACTCGATAGAGCGGAGCGGAGAGCCGGAGATATTGTCAAGTGCGGTGTTTGGGCTTGTCTGCTTTATGGGCCTGTACGGGCTGGCCTCGACCAGGTCACCACTCTGGTTTAAGGAATAGTCTACTTTCTCTCCCTTCTTGATTCCCATTGGGTCGTTTCGCTCAACCGCAAAACCGGTTATAACGTTTCCCACATTTTTAAAGCCGGTGCAAATCGACTCCTTTGACGGTTTTAGAGGTGGTCTGTGCTGATGTGGCATATTGATTGTGGTTGACTCGTTGAATATAGATAACTATGTATATATATATCACATGAGTTATCCCCCGTGGGGACGGGGAGTCAAGTACAAATAGTTTTGCAAACAGACCTCTTGAAGATAGCCAAATTAGCATAAGCTCTTGAAATTTACTAGGAAGAACTTCTAAGAAACTAGAAAAAGCAATCAAGTCCTTTCTTCTCAATCAGGTGACAAGCTGAATGCAACGGTGACACATAAACAAAGAGTAACTACATATGAAAGTAACAGGAAGCGTATCTAAAAGGGGCCTCCATTTGAAGGTTACGGCTTCTATGAAAAACAATAAAAACGTAGCTTCTTACATTAATCCACCATCGATGATGGAGGCTTGCATTCCTGTAGTAGCCTTATTGGAGATGAACAGGATAGTCGGTGCAACTTTGTATGAAGCAAACCTGCCTTAGTTACAGCTGGGGGCGTTCATGGTAAATCTGGAGACCATTCTATGGATGGATTTGGCCGAAATTGATAGAAAGCCACCGGGATAACAGAAATGTGACGCCGGCGAACTCTTGCACTAAAAAAACATCAAAAGAAAAGAGAAAACAAAGAAAAACCCCTACTACAGAAAGAACCCGACTACTTGTACCCCTTCTCCTGTCGCCGACGGCCGGAGCCGCCGAAATCGACGGAGGAAAGGGCCGAAGGAAGAGGAAGGAGTCACCTTTGTTTCACCTGAAGAGGAGTCACCGCTGTTCTCCGCTATTGAGCAGCTACGTTTGGAGCTCTATTAGACTTCAATCAAACCCAGTGAGCCCAGTGGCCCTGTGTACGTACTGTGTGTACTCGTGCGACAACGCCATGAGCCCATGACTTTGCAAGTAGCGTACAACGATTTGCCTTGCCTACTGACTTGCATTATTAATGCTGTTGTATACAAAGATTTAATCGTGTTTAACAGTTTGAGAAATATGAAAATAATTAAAAAAAAGGAGCTAAGTAATAAGTTAGTCAAGAGTACTGTCATGCAATGCTGTTGCATGCATGCGACGAAGGAAACATGTATATATACCTACGCTGAGGCGGAGCTAGAACGAAATGGAGGGTGGTGCCACTTGCTTAATTTATTATACTTGAGATCAAATTTAAGTTGATACGGGTGTCTAAATTTATACTAAGGGGGTGTATATATTGTGAAAATAGATGAGGTATAGCTAAAACATTTTCTTGACCGGCTTCCTAGGCACCCCTAATATACTCTAGCTTTGTCGCTGCCCACGCATATATAATGTGAAATTGTTAATTTGGCACCGTACGTGTCCGTACGCCACGTCGTCGTCATAAAACTCCACAAGTATACAGAGACGCAGCGAGAGATTACCAGTACTCCCTCTGTTTCAAAATATAAGTCATTCTATCATTTTTCACATTCATAGTGACGTTAATGAATCTAGACATATATATATATCTAGATTTATTAACATCAATATGAATATAGAAAATGATAGAATTACTTACATTGTGAAACAGAGGAAGTAGTTCCCAAGAGCAGGAACGAAATTGAACGCAGATTTATCAGAGTTGAATTAACCAAACCCGGTGAGCCGTACGTACGTATCGATCCTTACTGTCCAGTATATATAGTACGTGGTCCTGTACGTATACGTATACTCGATCGTGCCACGACTCTAAGTACGTCGTGTCATTTTTGCAAGTATACGGAGTACTGTACAACGATTTGCCTTGCCTACCAACTTGCACATGCATGTACTATACTGTTTTTTACCGCGCACATTGCGCCGGTTGCACAGCTGCTATACGTACGATTATTTTGCGTACGATATATACTTGTACGAGACGTAACGTGTGCCAGCCAAATCCCATGGCATTTTCTGGCCGTTTCTAACGAACCAACGCATACTAACATTCACCACCGTATGCAACGTATTTTCGCATTATATAATAGAGCTGGCCGACAAATCAGTTGATAAATGATGGATTTAATTCGACCATGACAATTTCGCTGCCACAATTAATTACCTGCTGTAACCGAGTTTGACTAGGAACGCATGCAGATGAGGAAACAGTGGCGATCGAGCTAGCCCGTCATGCCCCACCAATGCCGCCCATCGCGCGCGGCGGTCCCATCGGCGGCCGGCCGCACCACACAACCGTGGTGTCATCTGTGTTCCCGTCGTTGGTGTCACCGGCGCCCTCGTGGCTCTCTGCCGCCGCTAGGCTCGCCATCCATGGCCTACTACATCCTTAATTCCGTCACTTATTGATGCACGCACGTCAAACCCCAACGCGTGGTCACCACCTTAGCATGCATGTGCACCGTGCCGATGAGCTATATACTTAAAGTTAAATGGCACAATGAATGTATCATGCATGTGCCATGTTTTCAAAAACAACCGGCGGTAATATTATAGTCTCCATTCCCTAGGAAATATGTATCTAACAACTCATATTATTCGATCTGCTCCTGACGTTTGTTATATTTTAGAAAAAAAGTAAATAATTAGGATGTGGTGTGCACTCGTATAGATGGGAGAAGCAAGTAACCTGCTTAATCTGATCCATTAAAATCAATCAATGGCTTAGATCACCTGAAATCCACTCCCCCCCTCTCTCTCTCTAAACTCATGCATTTTATTGAATATAGATAACTAGATACATATCGCACGAGTTATCCCCCGTGGGGACCGCAAGAAATTGTAAGTATAAACAGTTTTGCAAACAGACCCCTTGAAGATAACAAAATTAACATAAGCTCTTGAAACTAGGACGAAGAACTTCTAATAAACTAGAAAAAGCAATCAAGTCCTTTCTTCTCCACCAGGTGATAAGCTGGATGCAACGGTGACGCATAAAACAAAGAGTAACTACAGATAAAAGTAACAGGAAGCATATCCAAAAGGGGCCTCCGTTTGGAGGTTGCGGCTTCTATGAAAAACAGTAACAACGTAGCTTCTCGCTGAAGATCCACCACCGATGATGGATGATGCATCGCTGTGATTGCCTTATTGGAGATGAACAGGATAGTCGGAGCAACTTTGTATAAAACATACCTGCCTTACTTATAGTTGGAGGCGTTCATGGTAAATCTGAAGACCATTCCATGGATGGATTTAGCCGGAATCCATAGCAAGCCACCGGGATAACAGAAATGTGTCGCATGCGAACTTTTGCACTACACAAAAACATCAAAAGAAAAGAGAAGACAAAGGGAAAACCCCTACTACAGAAAGAACCCGACTACTTGGACCCTCTTCCCCAAATCGCTGATGACCGGAGCCGTCGAAATGGATGGAGGAATTAAAGGGGCTGAACGAGCAGGAAGGAGGAGTCACCGTGCGTTGTTACCACTCCACTGCTCTCCTCTATTGAGCAGCTACTTTTGGAGCTCTATTAGACTACAATATCAAGGCCGGTGAGCCCAATGTGTCCAGTGGTCCTGTGTACTATACTATGTACTCGTGCTACAACGTACGCCACGACTTTGCGTACGTCGTGCCATTTTTGCAAGTACGGAGTACTGTACAACGATTTGCGTTGCCTACTCTACTGACTTGCACATGTACTGTACGTTCTCTTTGCGCGCACTGCACCATTTGTTGCACTATACAGCTGGCCCATCGATCAGCTCACTTGATTGGAGTACTCTATTTGTTTTAGATAATGATCAGCTCACTTGATAAATGATGGATTTAATTCGATATCTCGATCGTAATTTACAGGCCACAGTCCGACCACGTATGCTGCCCTCCTCGCCCAATAATACAGAGACGCAGCGATAAAACTAGATATCATGCTCAAATTCCTGTTAATTTGGCGCCGTAACTCCAAACAGCATATAGCGATAGAGCGATATACTCGTATATATATAGCTCTCGATCTCGCCGGCTGGCTGGCCGGAGATCGATCCTCTGTGTCGTCGCCGGCAGTAGCTAGCTATGCTCCCGTACGCGACGGCGGCGGAGGCGGAGGCGGCGGTGGGGCGGGGCCTGACGTGGGCGGAGGCGGCCTGGTTCCGCTACTCGGCGGCCATCCCGGACTACTGCCTCTACTGCCACAACGTCCCCATCCTCCTCCTCGTCTACACCCTCGCGCCGCTCCCCCTCGCGCTGCTCGAGCTCCGCCGCCACCTGCCGCTGCCGCACAAGCTGCAGCCCGGCGTGCGCCACCCGCCGGCCGCCTTCCTCCGGTGCTACGCTGCCACCGCGCGCGTGCTGCTCCTCGCCGTCGGGCCGGTCCAGCTGGCGTCGTTCCCTGCGGTGAGGGCGGTGGGGATACGGACGGGGCTGCCGCTGCCGTCGGCGGGGGAGACGGCGGCGCAGGTGGCGGTGTACCTGCTGGTGGAGGACTACCTGGGCTACTGGATCCACCGCCTGCTGCACACGCCGTGGGCCTACCACCACATCCACCGAGTCCACCACGAGTTCACCGCGCCCATGGGCTACGCCGCCCCGTACGCCCACTGGGCCGAGATCCTCATCCTCGGCTTCCCGGCCTTCGCCGGCCCAGCCATCGTGCCGTGCCACATGACCACCTTCTGGCTCTGGTTCGTGCTTCGCCACCTCGAGGCCATCCACATCCACAGCGGGTGGGTACTCACTGTAAAAACCTCGTCATCGCTGTATATATTTCTATTCCCTCCGTTTCAAAATGACTATTAGGACGTCGTGTCAGATGCAGCGTGGATGCTGCAAAAACTCAAGTCTTCCTTATCTCGCTGGAACATCATTGAGAAAAGGGGAGGGGGGAGAATAGGGAGAGAATATGTCACTAAAGATCGTATAAGAAAATATAGCCCATATTAAATTGAGACATAGATCGTATTTATATAGCTAATGAACATTTACTAGTCCTTAGTTTATAGACTAGTAGCATTTAGCTTAATTATCCGAAAACTCTACTTGAAGCAGGTTCAAGTTGCCGTTCGATCCGACCAAGTATATCCCGTTGTATGGAGGAGTGGAGTACCATGACTACCACCATTTCGTGGGAGGACACAGCCAGAGCAACTTCTCTTCTGTCTTCACTTTCTGTGATTACATCTACGGGACTGACAGAGTACGCACTGCACTAGCTCTACGTCCAACTTTCTCTGTTTTAGCAGTAACTAAACCCTTGCAATTAAACAACTTTATTATATATAGCTGACATCAAAGTTAACTCGTGTTCGTTTCAGGGCTACAGATACCATAAGGCAAGCTTGTCAAAGGTAGTAGCTCTACAAGCAGTTTTTGAGCTTTCACATCTAGCTTCAATTAATTATCCGTTGTCTTTACTAGATGAGAATATTTGTTAGAGCTTAGACAAGGGGAAAAAACAAACGTCGTCGTTATCAATTTTAAGTTACTTAAACAACCAAACTTGTTGCTATTTGTCATATTCCTAACGCTCTATCTCTCTCTCTTTCTATTTGTCCTCCTTATGGAATAGCTGAAGGAGATGGCAGGAAACCACGTTGAGAAAGGAGATGAAAATGGATTCGGCAACGGGAAACAAGATTAATTAGAGACCAACTGCAATTGTAGGCAGGTTGGCTCATGCAGCATCTGAAGTTTTCTACACAGCCCTCACACAGGAAAATAATCTGTGTCATGCAGCATATAACCAAACTTTGAATGGAAATTCCCTGTTGTCAATAACAAGGTTTTCATCATGCCCCTCGCTTATGGAACTATGCTTGATCCTACAATTAAAGATGGAAATTCCACATGAGTATGACCCATGACTGGGGCATGTAGCCTCGGTGTAATCGATCTGGCCCAATTGAGAGTTGAGACTTGTGTGGATCACCACTCAGCTAGTCAGCTGTCATTATCTACTGCGCTCTTGACCTCTTGCCAAAGCAAACACTAGCAGTAAACAATTCAAAAAATAAAATAAATACTTGCCAATGCTTCATGGTGGGTTGTTGCAACATTCTTAAGGAGATCTAGAACATAAGCATTGATAATTCAAGCAACAATCACAAGATTTAGCTTTCAGTACTACGTGTATTTCGTAAGTAGTTACTGCCAAGTCTCAGGCTCTCAGCCGGATATATGAGCTGGAAGATATGCGATATTATAACAGATGTCACAACATACCCGTATGTACGCACAACGAATAGACAAATTTCAGGGCACACAATTACCCTTGCAACTGAGATTGAACAATTTTGTATCAGTGAATGCAGGTTGCAGGTATATCAGTTTGTTAATAACAAGAAGGGGTTTCTATTTCTGATATGACACACATACATTCTGAAGTGGAGTATAATACAGTAAAACAAACCAGTGATTGCTTTTCATCATTACTCTTTTATGACCTCACTTTGGCGAGCCTTTCCCTTATCTGTTCAAGCTCGTCATCGTCATCGTCATCGACGGCTTCCGCAATAGCAGTTCTCTGCACATTGGCGCAAGTTCCGGGTAAGGTATTTCAGAACTCAGTACATTATTTTTGAAACACGCAGAGATATGGAAGAATCCCTAGAATTGCAAAATGTGAAGGATATGTTGAATCGTTGGACATTACCTCTGCAGGTTCACTTGTTGAAGGTTGCTTCATCTTCTCCTTTTCCTTCCTGACAGCGTCTGGAAGCTCAGAGGCAGTCTCCCCAGCAATTGCAGAGAGGACCTTGTCAACCTCCTCTTCAATCTCCTCCTCAATGTCCTCATTGTCCAGCGCTGAATCCACAGCATCGTTCACCATTTCTTCCATTACACCAGCCTACACCACAGCAATCAGGAAGTAAGAACTAGTATGGGCATACAGGACAAGAAAAACCTTTGGAAGAGATGTGATCATTTCATAATCCATACCTTGGTCATCTCTTTGCTGAATTCCTGCATGGTGGCAGCCACCTCTGGTGCTTTCATAAGGTTATTGACAAGTTTCATCACCTCAGTACTCTTGGATAAATGGCCAACAGTCCTGGCAGTAGCTGAAAGGTGATAGGTTGCAATTTATTGTAAGTACAAACATCAGTCTGGAAGATGAAAGGAATACACTTACAAATGATACTCTACAAAATGTAATATGAGGGGGAGAAATATAATATGCACATATGTTTTTGTAACATGTACTCCTAAATATGCTCATATGATTGTATTCTTTCCTGCAAACTGAAAAGAAGAAAAAAAAATCCAAATCTCAGTGGAATTCCTGCTTCCAATCACAACCCAAACTGATATTGGTTCACTAGAGCCTACAGCAACAAGATATAGCTTAACCGTTGTATTAGTAATATTCTCCTAACTTATATCAACAAGGGCTTTGCTGGTATGCTAATTTTCAGCAAGCGCATTGCAAAATGGGGGATTGGATTCTCAAACAGTTGGGCATAAGGACGATGGGTGTGTGTGAGGAGATATAATATATGAGAGGTGATTCGTTACCTACGATCTCGCCAAGGTGCATGGAGATGGAGTTGAGCTGGGCCTTGTTCTCGTAGAGGCGGTTGACCGCCTTCCTGGACCTCACCACCTCCTTGGCCAGCGCCTGACCAAAACCCAACACGAATGCGCATCAGCAAACCGCAAACAAGTGGAATCGAATCGAATGGATGGAAGCGTAGGGGTACCTTGGCCGATCCGATGTCGTTGCGCTTGGCGGCCTCCCTGATGGACTTCTCCACCTTCTTCTCCTCCCTCTGCACATCTGCGCTAGCTCCGGATTCAACCATCAGCATCATCGCTGTATGGAAGGGCAGATAGATCCAAGAGAGAATGGAAGAATGAAACCCCAACCTCGGATCTGGCGATCGATGTTGCGGCCCTCGTTGCGGAGGCGGCGCTGCCACTCGCGAAGCTGCTGCTGCGGCGTCGGCTTGGGCTTGAGGAGGCTCTTCACCGCCTCCATGATCCCTCACCGGAGTCCAGCTGCTCTCCGATCGGAATTCGGAAGCAGCAGACGACTGCGTGGGGAAGACGCACGCAGATGCTCTGCTTCCTTCTTGCTGGGTTAGGCCGCCCAGCCTGGGCCTCCATTCCAACTCGGCCTTCTTCTTATCATGGGCCACAAAGCCCACTGAAATTAGCTGTTTGCCTCGTTTGTTTTAGCCCATTATTATGGCCCAGACCGAAACTTACCACACCAACTCAACTGTTTAACGGAGTAACGGGCACTTATAACCTCTTAAACAAATTTTGGTTAGTTTGCATGTAGAAGCCAGTATTGAAATTGAGAGGGATATTATATTTGATTTAATTTGTCGGACAATGCGGCCAAATTAGGGAGGTTGTTATGCTGTATGTGGCATGGGTCCCTGGCCGGTCAAGCGCCATCCATTCATGATTGTTATCTAGTAGTGCATAGTAATCAAAACTGATTTGCTCATTTTCCATTAAAAAATATAGATATTCTCATGTACCAACCAACTGTATACTAACTAACATACACTAACAGTCAGTTTGGCATGGCGTGCATGCATGTAGCTCGATTTCATGAAACAGTGGGAGGACAAAATTGATTAATTGAAGCTAGTAGCCAACGCGAGATATATGATTCATTATATATCCATCGAATACGTACGTACCAACAGATGCATCTACAGGAAGCTAAGGTAACTAGAACCACCAATTAATTTGATTTGATCGATCCCCTAATTTTTGTCCTCCTGCACATACTGCGGCAGCCTCGATGACTGGATCGTACAACCTCTGCATTACATTCTGCTTAATTGAAGGAGATCAACGAGAAACTGATGAAAGAGATTGATAATTAATTAATTAAGCTCACCGGCCGGGCGGTTCGATCGATCGTCGCCATATGATTGCACACGTACTGTACTGCTTGCCATGCCTCCGACGATCGATCAATGTCGCGTCCATATGCATGCCATATCATGCAAACATATATATAGTTCCCTCCGTCAAAAAAGAAATATGATTGTATCATCTCCTAAATATACAACGTTGTTAACTTTTACATATCTCTTTATACCATTCATCTTATTAAAAGTATTTATTTTTGTTGCAACTTAATTATTTTATCACCGAATGATAAATTTGTATATTTATACTAAATTTTTAAGCGAACTATCAACAATTATCAAACGTAGTATTCAAAAATCAGCAGATTCATATATTTAGGCTAGCTAGTCTTGTTAGTTAACTTTAATTAGGAGAGAGGTCATTGTCCAAATTGAAAGGGCGAGCTAGCAATATTAGCTGCTAGGTGCCGTACATGCATGCAGGTGGTTGCATTGCTACTACAGTACATGTGGATCAAAACATGCATGCATATCAGCATATGTATCTGTTTCTGCATGCATGCTTGCATGGTTTATGTGTTTTTCTCAGCTAATTATATTGGAGCAAGGAAAAGGATCGGATCAGACCTTACAAAACATGCATAAGTTGACAAAATGTTGTTAGTTAAGTTAGGGCCATTGGCACATGCATGGTCGGTCTGACTGACCTTCCATGCTAATTCCACTACTTATGTCATATATATACATACTCGTACATGATTAATTTGCATTAATTCATGAGACCCACGTCGATCTTATAATTGATCATAATAACCTTATGTATACATATGTGTAATCATATTCAGTTACATATATACGTCTTATCTGCATATATATTCAGTTCGCATGAAAGTTTGTCGGTAACACGCCTCCACCAAGATGCTGCTGGGCGATATGAGATGGACCATAGCTTCCTTCGCACCCGATATCATGCAACGGTCGTTTCCCTTAGTCTATTAATTGCTGTTAGGAGAGTCCGTCAAAGCTACTTCCTCCGTTTCATATTATAATAAAACTTTCTAGCATTACACACATATATGTGTACGTGAGTGTTAATGAATCTAGACACATGTATATGTGCCTTGATTCATTAATATTTATATGAATATGGATAATGCTAGAAAGTCTTATAACCTAAAACGGAGGTAGTAGTTAACATTATCCGATCCATAATTACATTACAGATTACTTGAAAAGATATCAAAGGTATCATATTTTTTAAGTGTAAAACTTGATATTTAAGTTTTTAACGCAAAGTTTTCATACTTACATATACAATATACTTTTCTCAAGTAGTATAAAATTTTTCAGCATTGAACCACTAGATGAATGAAGGCTAGGTGATATGATATTACAGACTTACAGTAGTACGTAGTACTGATATGATGCAAACCGAAAAGGAGATATATATATATATATATATATATATATATATATATATATATATATATATATATATATATATATATCGAAGGGCCGTGCGTACGAGCCAGTAACCGCTCTCAACTGTTTCAGTCTCCATCATCTCCTTTTTAATTTTCTCCGATTAATTCGTCAACAAAGTGATCAATCGATCGATCAAAGGCGCAACGAAACGAGATCAATCATGCATGCTTTGACACTGACTGCTGCACGATTTGTAACGCAACTACCCTGCTAGCTAGCTTGGCGCTGAAGCTAAATTTAGTTGAGAGTTTATTGCATGATGACTGCAAGCATGTATACATGACTCTAATACTCACTTTATAATTAGTTAATGATTAATCTTATATGACTGAAATTATATTTATCGATCTATTCCAGTTAAGTACTGGCTTCACGCGTGCTGCAGGACGGTGGATAAAGGGAAGACGTACGTACGTACGTACGTGTTTATTGGATGTGGCAAAGTCCAAGATTTAGATTAGCTGCTTTAATTCAGTGCTTAATTAAGCCCATGGCAGGTTCACTCCTGGTTGGTACAGTACATTAACATGAGCTGCAACTAACACCGATGGAAAGCGGATGATCAGGAGGAATGCCCTAACCGCCCAGCAGAGGCAAAGTGTGGTCGAAACCTAGCCATTTCTGCCACTTCTAGAAAAGTATATTATCTCCGACAATAACATGACGATGGATGGGCAGACCAGGCCCTCTGAAATCAAGTCATATACTCCCTATATCCTATAAAAAAACGAAAATTAAATTAGATGAAAATAAATTTGAATAGATGCTTGTCCAGATTCGTAGTAATAAGATGTGCCACATCCGCTACGTTGTTTTTTTATGAGACAGATGGAGTACAACATATATACATATATATGCAAAATAAATTAAAACGAGTATTGAAAGATGTCCACTTTTTTAACGAATGAATTAAGGGGCTGTTCGGATTGTATCCAAAATAAACCTTACCAAATTTTAGCAAGTTAACAATATTATTAAAATTTTGGCAAGATTTCTTCAAAGTTTGGCAACAAACTAAATGTAGGCTCTCTTTTTTTTTGACAATATTATCAAAAAATGGTATGGTTGAAAATGGCATCAATCAACAGCCCCTTAATCCTTGCAGTTGATGTATATCAATTGTGTTGATTAGTTATAAGATGTGAGATTTGTGCAAATTAAATAATTAAGAGCTGAGCTAACACGGGCAGCCCCCACAGTAAGGGAAGGGAAGGTTCATCATTCATTTTGTGTCTCCACCTGTGCCTAACGGCTAATGACTAACGTAATGTAAGTGACCATGCATATATGCATGCATGGACGATTATTAATTAAAGCAGGAGCTACGTACCTGTGGTTGGTTCTTGCAAGTTGGAGAGCTGATCCTATATAAAGCCGGCCTCATGCAGTGATGCTGCAGACCAGCAGGAGCTAGTCAGTAGAAGAAGAGACATTATTTGTAGGCAGCAGCTAGAAATTAAGGACGATTATCGATGGAGCAGAAGCCACCAGCAGTTGCTGCTAATAATAATCAGCTGCTGCTGATGATGATAATGGTGGTGGTGGCGTGCAGTAATTATATGATTAGTGGCGCAGGAGCGCAGCCATCGCCGGGATACTACCCGAGCAAGACGATCCGATCGATGGCGTTCGGCGAAGGGTACGACAACCTGTGGGGCGGGCAGCACCAGACGCTGTCGGCGGACCAGACGGCGCTGACGGTGTGGATGGACCGGAGCTCCGGCAGCGGCTTCAAGTCCAAGCGCTCCTACCGCAACGGCTACTTCGGCGCCTCCATCAAGGTCCCCTCCGGCTACACCGCCGGCGTCAACACCGCCTTCTACGTAAGATATTGTCTTCTCGATCGTATTGCCGGCGGCCGGCGGCCCGCCATTGCTAGCTGTGAATTCATGAAGCTACTTATCATATATGTGTAGCTGTCGAACAACGAGCTGTACCCGGGGCAGCACGACGAGATCGACATAGAGCTGCTGGGGACGGTGCCGGGGGAGCCGTGGACGCTGCAGACGAACGTGTACGTGCACGGCACCGGCGACGGCGCCATCATCGGGAGGGAGATGCGGTTCCACCTCTGGTTCGACCCCACCGCCGACTTCCACCACTACGCCATCCTCTGGAACCCCGACCACATCGTCTTCCTCGTCGACGACGTCCCCGTCCGCCGTTACCCGCGCGCCGCCGGCAACACATTCCCCGACCGCCAGATGTGGGCCTACGGCTCCATCTGGGACGCCTCCGACTGGGCCACCGACGGCGGCCGCTACAAGTCCGACTACCGCTACCAGCCCTTCGTCTCGCGCTACCGAGACCTCAAGATCGCCGGCTGCGAGGCCGCCGCGCCGGCGAGCTGCCAGCCCGTGCCGGCGTCGCCGTCGGGCGCCACCGGCGAGCTCAGCGCGCAGCAGAAGGCGGCCATGAGGTGGGCGCAGCAGAGGTCCATGGTCTACTACTACTGCCAGGACTACTCCAGGAATCACGCCAACTACCCCGAGTGCTAGTGGTTGAGCCATGCATCTTCAGTTTCACATCGTTTCATGTGTTGTGTGCACCACGTAGTACGAGCACCAACACGTATCTACTATTACCCTCATCATAATTATTGTGTACGATTGGATTGAGGTGTGCAGCTGTGTCACCCAAAATTTCACTTCGACCTGCAATGCAAGCATGTGTTCCAAAAACATCTGAAAATTTTCATGGTATTGGACTCTCGGTAGGTTAAGTTCCACACTCAATGTAAAACCTTGCTTATTACAGGCATCAACTGTCAAACTGTCATTGCAAGCACGGAATTAGTAAGCTAGGAAACGACAGGTGTATTGCACATCATATCAGTGGCATTACTGCAGTTTTCAGAACACAGGGCGATGGTTGTTACCATTCCACAACTGCTCTCTGCTTTCAGGAAGACTGTACATAGCAAAAGGCCCTGTTTCTAGCTTTCATATCTACAAACTATTTATGTTCGTTAGCGTTTAGCAAAGCTACAAAAAGGTCAGAGGGAAAAAAGAGCAAAAGCTAGACTAAAATTAAGTTTCCCTCCTGACATGCTACCTAATTCTGAAAACCTGCAACTTTTCCGTGCTCAGGTACCCGAGATACCTCCCTCCGGATGAACTTTCTGCATACCTTAGATCCAGGACCGGTTGCTGGAGGGAGCTGAGATCAGAATGCATCTCAAACGATGGTAGTCGCCAGGTCCGGACCCCACGCAGCGACTCATCTCCATAAGCAAACAGATGTTGGTTGTTTCCATAAGGTATAATTGCGGATTTCGACATGCGAATTTCGCTCACAAGTGTGCTGCATGTCCTATCTTCGGTGAAGGATGACGAGTTCCCCGCCCTCCTGATGAAGGAATGATACCCTAATTTCCCTCCACCAGAGGGTGTTGGTGTTTGTGATAGATACACTTGAGATGCTGTAGCATCCTCGGACGTTTCAACCTTTGGCCGAAAGGAAGCTACCAATAGATCACTTGATGAAGGGGCACATGCAAGAGAAATGCACACCCGTTGATTATCTGTCCCCAATAGCAACTTTGGCCTGCAACCGAGCCCAAAGGCAAACATGAGAACCACAGCCCACCAAACCACATGTTTCCACAGATTTTCGAGGATCAGCAAAGCACAAAGGCAAAAAAAAAAAAACAAAAAAAAACGCCTCCAGTAATGCTGTAATAGGAGTTTAATGCCTTTAAACTGCCACTTTTTTGCATACCTGCCTTGAATACCATCAGTATCCCACATGCAGGGGCCTATAGAAGAGGCAGAGAGAAACTTTCTAGAACCGTTGTTATCAATGACCGTATGGAGAGTATGAACCGGGTGTGTAGATAAACCCACCATAGAATGCAACGGTCTTGAGGTTTGACGGATATCAAAGATGATAAGATTGCCATTCTGCAGTACATAAGAAAGCGGTTCATGTCAAACTTTGCGATTACATGAACAAATCTTCAGATCAGGAGATACTAAAAGATTAACCTGCAATCCAGCACAAATCTGACGCGAAGATTCATCCGCAGAACATGACCAGCCAGGACACTGCATGGTATTGTAATAGAGAAAGCAATATTATTAACAGGAAGTATTGTCTGAAGGTGCTTCGATCAATTTGTCTATGGATGATTCTAATCATTTTCATCCAATAATGCATCCTCATTTAAGTAGCAGAACTGCATTAGGCTACTTCATCTTCACTACTTACAATTTTGTTTCCTTTTTTTTTTTGTTTTCTGAAAACAGATACAACTTTCATTTATCAATGTTCCAAACAGGCTAACCAAGTAAGGACGAAACAAACATTTTCACTGCAAACTTCTCAGGAGTATAAGGATAGCAGGGTTAAATAATTACCGGCAAATCACACTGAAGAACGACACGGTCAGCCGTCATGCTGGATTAAGAATATTATGCAGTGTTATAAAAAAAATAGAACTAATACAAAGTAACAGACTACTAAATTGAAGACAAACCTAAATGACGATAGTTTCCTGCCCAGTGATGTAAAAATAGCAGAGCCACTAGGTAAGATACATATGTCCCTGACAGTTTTAGTATCCAGAGGAAGTTGTATATTCCGAGCTTCGTGATGGGAAACCATGCTAAACTGTAGACAAGAATTGCAATAAGGTGAATATTGTAAAAGTTGGTGGTGATAAGCACAAATAACATGTATTCAATTTGGCAAAGCTACCGATTTAAAAAATGTACCTTATAAAGAACATGTTCTTGTCCTATGCCTGGTGCTTTTCCAGAAGCAAGAATTGTTTGGTTAAATGCATCTATGGCCATGACTCGAAGTCCATCCATGAAGAATTCTTTCTACAAAACATGGTTATCAATTGAAAAGAATGGAACACTTCACTTCAGTGTGAAATAAATGCATGCAGGATTCAGTTGCACCACAAAATATTTTTTTTTTGTCCAACATTTGACACTACAAAAATTCAAGGATAAAACATAATAAGCTGTTTTATTATAATAAACTATTATAAATACCTAAAAGGTGAAAAACATAGCTTCCCATGCTATCACTATTGTCTAATTTTCTTAAAAGAAAAGAATAATAGCAATGGCTACAAAATTAAGTCATGCTTGCTATGAATTTAAGATTTTTGGCAACCTTCCAAAAACATAAGATGTAGATTTACAAGTACTACTTCCTCCAGAGTAATCAATCAATATTGACACATATTGTCCATTTTACATGTCATAGAAGCTGGGAAGGAATCATGAATCATGAAGGATTAGAGTCTTATACACTAGAGCGTGTGTTCTATCTGTACATTGTTTCTTTGTAACCTCCCCCCTTTGTTTATATAAAATTTAAACTGATAGGAGCTGCCTGGTAGTGGTTCCATTCAGAAAAGAAAAATTATGAATCATGAAGTCCCCACTGAACTCCATTTTAGCTTTGAAAAATTACATCATGAACTTACTACAGGTACCATACAGTATGTTTCAAGTTAGCATAACATGGATAAGTAAAATATTCAGTGTACACAAAATGTCAAAAGCACGTCAAAGGAAACTAGAACAAAAGAATAAGAGCACCTTGAATTATTATAACATACATAAGTTTAGAAAGAGAATCAACCTGAAAGACAAAATCGCAACTGTTGCTAGAGTTAAAATCTGCTGTGACTGAGGTTGGTGGCTCCAGATATGTAGTTCCAGCCAAATGCTCTGCCAATTTCTTCGGTGGAATAAAATAGTTTCATGAGAATGTTCAGGTATTAACCATTGGAAAATTTAAAATTAGATGGCATTACCTGTCTCTTTGAGCTACCAACGTTCATTAATCTCTGCTCTGACAGAATCTGCCTCTGCAAGGCACACATAACAAGTAAATATATGAACATGATTCTAGTGAAATGAAAATTACAACATAAATTATCTGAGGCCGGAACAATCAGTGCACACGATTGCCATCATTTAGAGTTTGAATAGGAGACAGCATACCTTCTGAGCACTTGTCAACTCAACCAATCTCTCATTCATCTCCTCTATCAATTTCTCATGTTTCATCACCTATCCTCAATGAAAAAATAAAAATTGTTGATTCCAACTATAAAGAGAAAAGGAGCATGCAGGTGAGGTGACCCAAAGAAATTGTACCGTTTCCCCAAGGGATTCAGCTTTCCCCCTTAGATACAATACTTCCTGAAGAATGAAACAGGGTCCGGTTCATGATGGAAGAATTGTCCGAGAGCAGTAACTAGCAACAAAATAAAGTCGAACCTTTTCCAGATCATTATTTGGAACTGCAACCTCTGGTGCATAGAGATTGGTAATGTCCTTAGGTCTGAACCTTTTCCCACACTGAGGGCACTAAAAATCAATAGCAAGAGACGATTTGGTTAAGCATGAGAACCTGTCCATTGTGAAAAATTGTTATTAAAAGCTAGTAGTATGATCGATTGGCATACATACGGTTGCGCTAGTGTTGCCCTTGTGCCTCAACCACCTCTCCAGGCAAGATCTTCCATAGATATGCCCACAAGGAATACAACTACACATAGAATGCACCTTGTCAACAATTTGCATCAAAAGAACATTGGGAAGTAAAGCTACAGTAGCAACTAGCAAAGCATACAGTGCGAGTATATATTCTTGGATTGATGCAAGGCACATGACACGAATCGAACAAATAGACAAGGTCTAAGGCAGAAATTTGGCCTCACCAGATTCGATGAGCGCCTTGGGAGGCCCAGGCCTCCATACAAACGGGGCAGGCGTTCTTCTCCGCGGCGGCGCCGGAAACCCTAGCTTGTATGGCCGGCCCGCATCCCTCCCCGATACTCTCCTGCCCCGGCACCACCTCCTCCGGTTCGTTGTCCTCCGACTCCGACTCCTCTTCATCGCTTTCCTCCTCCTCCTCCTCTTCTTCCTCGTCGCTGTAGTTAACCTCTACATCGAAGAGGTCGTCGTCGAGGATCTCCTGGATGAGCGGCGGATGAGGAGGAGGAAGGCGCCTTCCACGGGGGCGCGACGCCATGGCAAATCGGTGGCAATGGCGGCGGAGGAGGAGAGAGAGCGGGCAAAGCAAAACCGCAACAACTACTCCTCTCTTCTTCTCGACGGAGGCAGGCAGGGCAGCGAAGGGAGAGAGAGATGAACAGCGTAAAAAGGTTGGGCTGCGTCCTGCGTGCCGAGTGGGAATTCGATACCACAAACTCATGGGCCGAATCTAACTCGGATCCTCAAATACGGCCCACTACGATTGCCCTTCTTCATTTCCATCTTTTTTGTTTGGAAAATACCTTTTTTATTTCCATTGATAGATGAGAAAACGGATAATATGTCACTCTATTCGTTTAGATGAAAAGCCAATCAATAAAATGCACAAGATAAAAGCCAAAATATTATTCACTACCTTGCCTACAGATTAAAATGCCACTATGGAGGGTTTTCAGACCAAGGTGGCCCTGACTAGTGTGTGTGGAGAGAGAGTTAGAGGGTAGCGGCACTAGAGGGGTGAGTCTAGTATGCGAGTATTAGCAGACGACGAACGGTTTCATCAGCCACTGTTTTCGAGATAGCCTCTCGTTCCGATTTGTTTCACGTGCAAAGTTGCAAGCTGGGCCAAGCCAATCCACAGGCTTCTATCTGCTTTTCCTCTTCTTTTTTTTTATCAGGCCTTAGCCGAACCACTCCTTGGCAAGCCCAAAACACATTTACATCTACACTCTATACGTATAAAAAAGTTTATACATAGAAACTGTAAACATATATACTTTATACATTGAAACTTTGTACATGTAAATTTTATTCATGTAAAATTTGTACATACAATTTAAAACAAATGCAACAGTATATAATCTCTCTCTAAAAAATATTTATACGTAAAAGAGTTTACACATACAAACTTTATACATAGATATTTCCTGCGTATATACTTTGTGCATAGAAAGTTTCTACATATAAAATATTGCACCTATAAACTTTGCATATATAAATTTCAAATGAATTAAAAAAATCACAAAAAGTATTAAACAGTATAAAACCTTGTACATATAAATATCTAAATTAAAAAGCCAAATTTACTGCTCATAAACTTTCTATTAGTAAACGGATAAACTTTCCATTAGTAAACGGATGAACAGAAAAGAAAATCCCGCGTGAACCAGAAACGGAAATCCGGATACATTTGCTGACTCCTCTCCCCGCGAACCTTCGCACATTAGGCCACTCGGCACTAGAAGCCACGCCCTCGTTGCTCCTCTAGGGAGCCAAAGAGCGCGATCTTCCCACCCCCGCCCGCGTGTGTCATCGCTTTCTCCTCCTACCTTCACCCCCATTATCTCTCCTGCTGTCACCACCTCTTAGCAAACTCTCCAGCGTGCGGGTGACATGTGGCGTGGGCAACACTGGAGGCCGTGCCCTTGATACTCCTCCCATAAGCTACAGAGGGCGGAGGGCAGTCCACGCCCACACTGTTGCTTCGTCGCCTCCTACTCCTCCCTCCACCCCGTCATCCCATTGTCGGCGGCCGTCCAGCCCTCAAAAGTGGCATTTTAATTGGTAGACAATATAATGAGTGAAATTTTATCATGTACGTTCTACTAAGTGGCTTTTTATCAAAACCACTCGAATTGAGTGGCATATTGTCTGTTTTCTGTTGATAGACAAGATACACCCTGAAACGAAATATCACAAAATTTACAGTGTTTCTTTTAAAGGAAGTGCGCGTGATGATGGAGATCGTACTTCTCGGATGCAAAACCCATATAAATATACAGTTTTGCAATAATATATTATCTAAGTATATATAGTTTCGACAATAATATCATTTAAGTATAATATAACTTATTGAAGTATAAATTAATATGTGAGTGTCTGTATTTATAATGTGTTTTATATAAGTAATAAAAACAGAGTAGGCCGGAGGAGCGAAAATCACCCAGGCTATAGCTATTAGCCAATTATAGAGCCAAACGAGAATTCACTTGCAAGTAATTTTCTTACATCAGCGCTCTCTACAAATTAAATTAACGAACCCCACCACACGAAGCTAGCAAAAACATGCTTGCATATATCGATCAGTAGATGGATGCATGAGACGAGCTAGATATGGAGGTTTTTGGGAGAGCGCGGATATGATATCATGGACATCCTTCTCCAAATATTGAACGAGATCCATGGCTGCAGGCAGCTGTGTAGCCATCATCTTCATCCGCTCCGTCATTGATAGCAGGAATGTCTTGAGACTTGATTCAAGGCTCTCAAACTGCCTGCCCACCGATTTCACGAGCACATCCAATTCTTCCAAATCCTTGCCTTGTTTAGCGATCGTCGACTCCATTTGTGTTTTCAGCCCCTCGTACTCACGGTTGTAATACTCTCCTACCTCCTGTACGTACGTGCACAACAACTAATTAATTACTCTAATTGATTGACAATATCTATATATAAATAAAGTAGTAATTAATAATTATATGGAGTACTTATATAAGTAAGTAACTAACATTCGCATGGTTTTTGCAGCAACCGTCCCATATATTGATTCCTGGCGCGTAGAGGTTGGTAATGCGGTGCGGCTCCAACTCTTCACCGCATTGAGGACACTGCATGCTCAGTATAGTCACTAGCTGATTAGTTGCTGGCAACGCACAACTAATTAATTAGTGGAGTAGTAATCACTACCTTTGCTTGTCCAGTGCCGCGTTGAAGAACATGTACCAGCCACTTCTCCAGGCACGATCTGCCGTAAACATGTCCACAGGGAATGCAACTGAAAGAGGAAATGCATGCAGTTAACATATAGTATTGATTACTTATCAAATTACTAATTACTAAAAAAAATCAAACTACTAATTAGCAATCGATCGAGTAGCTCATCAATTGAGATGTGTCATGCATGCAGGAACGTATAATATACTTTCTCCGTTTCACAATATAAGTCATTCTAACATTTTCTATATTTATATTGATATTAATGAATCTAGATAGATATATATATGTCTAGATTCATTAACATCTATACGAATATGAGAAATGCTAGAATGACTTACATTGTGAAACGGAGGGAGTATACCAGATGCGATGGTCGCCATTGCAGGTCCAGGGTTGCAGACAAATGCTGCAGGTCGGCGCCTCCTCCTCCTGCTGCTGCTGCTGCTGATCATCAACTTCTTCAACCAGCTGCGTCGTAGCAGCTTGTTGGCCGACGAGTCGCCGCCGCTTGTGACGACGAAGACCATGTCCCTCCTCCATCGTCGCCGTCGCCGCCGTCTCGTCCTTCTGCTGCTCCGCCTCCATCCACGGCGGCGACGGCATATCGTTTCGGACTCCAACAACTTAGAGAGAGAGAGAGGACAAGTTGTTTTTTTTGCCCTCCGATCCGTTCAATAATACACTACTTGGAAGCTGCAAGCAAAGTACTCCTATATGATAGCTTAATTTGCTGTCTCTAATTACTTTTCTTCCTTTGACAGCAAATTGATTAAGGTTACCGTACTGTGTGTATTAGATTAGAGAGAAGATGATTACATTCCGAATAGGTTTACATTTTCGACCTCTATATCTATACAAATACAAATATACGAGTTCGTTTCGGTAACTACGTATGGATGATGCTTTGCTAATTAAGGCTTCGTTTTGATAATGGGTCGGATTTTTTTTAATAAACGTATGTGTAAAAGTTAATTGCGTCGTCTATGTAGTATCTACGTATATTCATTAAACGGGCCGAGTTTTCTTTCGACGAAGAAGATAACTACTACATCGTGGGCTCAAATCTATCTCGGCCCATCAAACACAGAGTGCCATCGCTCACACGGCCGGCGGCGGCGGCGATGGCGAGGGGCGTCTCCTACGTTTCCGCGGCGCAGCTCGTCCCCATGCTCCGGGACCCCCGGATCGCCGTCGTCGATGTCAGGTACCCATGCTGCCGATCGCTGTGCGCCTGCTTTCCAGTGCTGACTTGACTTGGTTTTGGGGTTAATTCCTTGGGCGGAAGGGACGAAGAGAGGATCTACGACGCGCACATCGCCGGCTCGCATCATTACGCCAGCGACAGCTTCGGGGAGCGGCTGCCGGAGCTGGCCCAGGCCACCAAGGGCAAGGAAACCCTCGTCTTCCACTGTGCCCTCAGCAAGGTTCACTACTCTCCTCTCTTTTCTTTTCTTTTGTTTTTTCTTCATTTCGTATTATTCAACATCACTTGTAAGCAATCTGCGGCTCAGCATCAGGTGGCTTCGTATCTCACAAAATGTTCCATTGCCATGCAACCACCCACTTGAGCTTCACAAGCCTGTGGTTGAACTTGTCTTCATGAACTCTCTGATTTAGTTAGAGCGGACATCAAAGGGCTTGGAAACTCAAGTCCTCAAGTTATCTTTTGTTGCTTGCTTGCTTTCCATTTGAACAACTCTAATTTATCTCTTGCACATTCTGTTTCTCTTGAACAAACAGTATATCCTTTCCTCCTCTGTTGATCTCCTGTTTGTAGCAGCAAGTGGCATGAGGATGGTTTTTATTTCCCTCTTTCTGGGTTGCAACTATATACTCCTTTCAAAATGTTTGATACCGTTGACTTTTTAGCACATGTTTAACCATTCGTCTTATTCAAAAAAAAATTGTGAAATATGTAAAACTATATGAGTACATGAAAGTATATTCAACAATGAATCAAATGATATGAAAAGAATAAATAATTACTTAAATTTTTTGAATAAGACGAATGGTCAAACACGTACTAAAAAGTCAACGGTGTCAAACATTTTGAAACGGAGGGAGTAGTAATAAATACTCATAAAACGCTGGTGTGGATGTATTGGGTTCTAATACAGATGTTTCATCCTTATCTCCTAGCCAAAACAGTAATCTAGCCATTTAAATATTCTACCTGAGTTCCTGCAATAGTTTTCCACAGGTAGGTAAAAATCTTGCATATCAGTGTATTAAGCAGGAAAAGAGCTGCAATTTTTCATCATAAAACAATATGATGTACTCTTAACTATGCTTCTTGGTAAATGCACTTACGGTTGTCCAGCAATGGAAATGCAATAAGAAACCTAAACCAAGCCATATGTGCTATGTTTCCTCCTATATTCGGATTTTGGTCAATTGTGTTCTTTCATACCAAAATTTAAGACACTTCCACTGTTTTTTTTTCTTTTGGAAACCTGCAGGTGCGTGGCCCATCTTGTGCGCAAATGTATCTGGACTATTTGTCAGAGGCTGATGAAGATTCAGATGTAAAGAACATCATGGTCCTTGAACGTGGATTTAATGGATGGGAACTTTCAGGGAGGCCTGTTTGCCGCTGCAAGGACGCTCCTTGCAAGGGTGTGTGCTCTTGAGTATCCATATGAAACTATGCATTTACCTGTGCATTTCAAATTTGGTTGCTACCTGCAGACTTCAGGGTAGCCATTTATGCTTTATGGTCACTACAGCACATTAAAAACCGTGTATCTCACTTTGGTGGATCCGCAATTGTGCTATTATGTGGCTCTATCAATTCAGTGGCCGTTAATGTCACTTCACGACATGTAAACTGAAAACCACATTGGTAATTATTGAAAATCTTCTGCTTCCGTTCCAAATAATCATTCTATGGTCAATCCATGTCGTGTCTTTTAGCTGAAGTTGTACTGAATTTTGTGTTCCCTTCGGTATACTGGACTCATTTTTCTATCACAAATCTTTCATTTGTAACACTTGTTTCAGTTACTCGTTGACTTGAATTCCTTTTCCTGGCTACAATGGACGAATGTTCATTCAGGGTTCAGACTAGTGTCACTTTCTGCTTCATTTTATTTTGACCACAACTTTGCTTGCTTGAATCGGGCAACTTCATTGCTCTGATATAGATATCGCTCGCATGAAGTTGAGGGATTTCTCACTGGCTGGGAATAGTTGTATGCACTGTTATTGCGCAAGACTTAGTTTGTTACTATCGTGATTAAGAGTTCTCTTGCTCAGAATTCGGCGAGGTGTTCAAGCAGTAATGCTTTATACTTCTCTCTGATAAGGGAAGAAACTTTGTAGAATCCAACAGTATGTTGAAATAGAAGGGATCACATACAGCAAAAGTATCCAATCATCAGCTTTGTTTGGACCTGAGAGGCAGTTATCCGGTGTTGTTCATTGCCGATTTGCAGGTGTGTTTTGCAACTCAGTTGTGACTAAAAACTGTAGACTGTATAAAGGCTGAGAGGAAGGAGGATCGCGACACAGATTTCACATTTTCAGGTTATTGTCTGCTCTGAGTTTAGCAAAAGAAATTTGTGCCTTTTTGCTACATGGTTTTATGTGGTTATTGCCAATGAAAAATTGGAATTATCAAATCATGAGACACGAAGCGCGTGCCTTTGTGCCTACCGATTTTCTTTCCCCGATCCCAATCGTTTTCTTTGGCCCAGCTTGTCCAAACAAAGCGTTCAGACAACAATTTTTGAGATCATGTGTTGAATCAGAGTTTAGAATTCTTCAAGTCCAGAATTCTGATGACCTGCTGGATCCCTTGCTATGTTTTGTTGATACCATGTGTTCAAAAGAACACCTTTCTGTTTTAAAAGAATTGGGTATACAATAGTACAACATTGCAAACATATCCGAAGACCTTCACAGATCATCGTTCTATAACACAATTTTAATCTCTCTCTCTCTCAAGAAAAAAAAAGGAGATTCACATTTCTCCCAATAATAAAGAATAAACTAATTCCCTGCACAGAGCTCGCCAACTTGTTAGCCTAGAATGCGCTTCTCTGATTGCACATTCAAATTACTTAGTCAATTGCCAACTACACAGTTCACCATTCAAGAATATGATTGAATGTGAGAAACTGGCATTCTGAATTTCTCATGGAGAAGGTCCTTGCTATGGATGGTGTCGATCAAATATTGATTTGTTTTGTCAGTTGAGTGGCATGTGCAAGCTGCACGTCATTGTTGTCACAGCTGCGACTGATCACATGCCACATTTCAGCAAGTAGGGAAAGATCCCTCCCCTCTGTGGTCTTCACCTCTTCCATGATTCAACATGCCTCCTTTGAGAACGGTCTAGCAAAATCTCAAGCTCCCTCAGCACTTGCCATGTGGCATCTCCTTCTTCCATCGGACGGTTAAAAACCAGTGCTTTCCGCTTCACAGGGTCCCACAAGTTCTTCTGTATTACAGTTAAGTTGGTCGCTACAACATGGTCTAGCACCATCTCAAGACTTGCAACATCCTTCTCAGCCACTTGCAACGAGATGTCTAACCACTGTAGTACAGAAGGGAACGGCAGGCGTATATCATCGGCAATTATGACAGGAATGCAGCCAAGGAGAACCGACTCCACGAGCCGTGGGCTCCATGGAGCCCATCCTAGTGGGCAGAGGCAGAACAAGGAGCGAGCCATCTCTGATCGATAGTTACCATACCGCTTTCGCTTAAGGTAGAACTTGCGATTCCTTCCGTACTTTTGTAGCAGCTCAGTCCTCACTTTCCTGTTGAATGTAAAAGGTAAGAGCTAGTAACTGTGACCTAATGAAGTTTGATTTTCTGTTCAGGATTCAGCTATCCATATGTGGAACTGATGAAACTATAGTGGTTATGGATGATACCTCAACCTAAGGTTTGTCTTTGAATTTTGCCAACCAGTTAAAGAAATAACATTTTATATTGCAGAACCATGATATTTATTATTAGCCCTGTGTAGTACTGACTGCTTTTGAGCTATATTGTTATGAACAGATCTAGAAGTCTAAAATCAGCAACATGCGATCGGAGTTTTTAGAAGACACAACTAAAGTGAGACAGAACCTGAGGAACACACAAACAAAAAACGATCTCCTTGCTAGCCCATTTGGGATAATTGCTAGATGAAGCAACCGAAATGAGGGTTTGCAGTATATGCTTACTTGCTGTAGAAGCGCCCACTAATGTTCTTGGGGTGGACCTCCATCTTGCCCCGGAAGAAGGCAAAAATATCCCTTTGTGCCTTCTCTGGCTCAGGTAGCTCGAGGGCCACCTCCGGAGGCACATGAGGCGGGATTACCACATGATCCGCCTCCTGGCACACATGAGTGCCCTGTACGCCGAACGTTTGTAGCAGGATTGACCTCTTGAGGAATTCCGGTATGCCATCCGCAATAGCTACGTCCTCCTGATCAAATAGATTGAAATTTCATTTGGTGGGGGTGTTTTCGTTGAATCAGAAGGCGATCAGCAAAACTGTGAATTCTGAAACAACTAAGTTGCATTGTGAGTTGCGACAAGTGAGAACATAGACGAAGACTTTGCATAGTTGATTCTTAGGCATGCAATGCAATGGATGGTGAACTTCTGTGTTGAATTCAATCCCAACGAACTAAGCTCCATTGACAGCAAAAGAGGAATTTTGATGCTTGGGGTGAGAAATATGTTCGGCCAAGCTCAATTAGGGCAAGAGCCGATGCCTATGAATCTTCAATTGGCCTGAATTTGGGATCAAAGAACTGGATTACTTGCCCTAGAGCTAGGTTGGACTTGGCATTGACCCCTAATTCAAAGTGGATTATCACGAACAGCTCCTATGCCATTTAGATAGATAGCAACAAGAAGCAAGCAAGCAACTTGCATCTTACAAGCTCAAGAAATATCATGCATCATCTAGTAAGTAGTCCGCCTAACGCAGACGCAACCAGTGGAGAAGAGATCGAAGCTGACCATGGGATGGAAGCAGGCGCCGAAGTCGTGCGACGCGACGAACACGTGGTCCGCGCCGGCGGAGCGGTTCCAGTAGGGCATCTGGGCCCGGACGAGGTCGACCGCGTCGGCGAGCAGGGCGCGGGCGTGCGAGAGCGAGGGGAAGCCGTTGTCGGTGGAGAAGTTGCAGGAGACGTAGACGGGGACGAAGAAGAGGGTGGCGTCGTCGGGACGCGCGGCGCGGCCAGCGTAGGCCAGCAGCGCCTCGTGCAGCGCGACCTCGGCGGCGAAGAGGTGGGTGGCGCAGCGCGCGTCGGCGGCGACCCAGTGGCGGTTGAAGCGGGCGGGGAGGTCGTAGACGTAGATCCGGAGGGCGGGGCGGGGGGTGGAAGTGGAAGGGAGGAAGGCGGGGCGTGGGGGCGGCGGGGTGGCGGAGAGGAAGAGGTAGAGGGAGAGGGCGAACCAGAGGAGGAGGAGGAGGAGGAGGAAGGTGGAGTGCCTCCTGAGCTTGTCGGCGACGTGGTGGGCGGCGCCGCCGTGGGGAGCTGAAGCTGAAGCTCTCCGCTGCTTGGGATCTCCTCTCATGGCCATGGCCATAGGCGGTTGCTGCGCTGTTCTTGACTTTTAGCTTCAGCTGCCTTTCCTTTCCCTTCCCTTCCCTTCTTCTCGCTAATTAATTGTACTAACTAGAGATTATAATTAATTAAGTGAGTTCTTAGTTCATGCTTAATTAAATACTCCATATATAATCACAATTAGTACTACTAGTATGCATAATTCCAGCCTCTTGTCATCTTTATTATGTACTCCCTCCGTACTCGTAAAAAAAGTCGTACTCCCTCCGTACTCATAAAGAAAGTTGTTTTGGACAGCGACACGGTCTCTTGACCTCTTATATCTATAAAACTATTTATTGAAAAGTGATATATGTATACTTTTATGAAAGTATTTTTCAAACAAATCTATTCATATAACTATTATATTTTCAAACTCAACAACTTGAGAGTTATTCATGATTTATATTCATAACGTTTGACTTAAACATTATCATAAACGATTTCCTTTACGAGTATGGAGGGAGTATCGGATAACAAATCCACTACCACTAGTTATTCCGATGAATCTTTTGATCATTTAACAAGTCCTTTCAACTAATAAATCTTAATTTATTATGCTATCTTCATAATGCATCACATATATTAATCTTTTATTCCACAGGAGTAATTTAGACAAAATATGTCCGCGGTTATTTTGGATAAAATTCGTCCATGAGTTCACATCTTCCGAACACCTATTCTTGTTAGAGAATTTATTTGGTAATCTATATGTGAATTTATTACTCTAGTAGATTTTTCACATACTTACATAGTTCATTGTAACGGAATACCTATCATGGACATATGAAATTGTGCCTTAGCTATTTCTCCCTCCGTTTTAGATTATAAGACGTTTTGATTTTGGACAAAGTCAAACAGCTTTAAGTTTGACCAAGTTTGTAAAAAAAAATTAATGGCATTTTCAACCCAAGACAAATTTATTATGAAAATATATTTAATTTTTGATTTGATGAAACTAATTTAGTATTATAAACATTACTATATTTGTCTATAAATTTAGTCAAACTTAAACCAGTTTGACTTTGAGCAATGTCAAAACGTGTTATGACTTGAAACGGAGGGAGTAAATATTAACTTTGTATGTGTTTGCTTGCGCTATATATTGCAACTGTTAGGCTGCTGCTGGCTATATCAACAGTACTAGCAGCACAAAATCTACTGCAAGTGCTACAACAGTTGCGCTATGCAGCCACAACCATCTCATCTGAACACAGCCTTCTAGCAGCGTTGATACTTTATATTGGTTGTGGCTATGTAGTCGTAGCAACTAATATAACTACGTGTAATTCAAACTTCTACTAGAGGTAGTAGCTCAATTGTGTCATCACATACAACAAATAACATAAAAGCGTAAACTTTGTAAGAATTTTGTAAGGAGTAGTTAGCCTTTGTAAAGTGGTGCATCCATTACCACCAAATACTATCACGTTGTATTGTCTGTTATCGAACATGATGTAGGTAGCTTCTCTAACTACATGTTACTACTATGTAACTTAAGTTTGTTGAGAGGTTGTGAAATGGTAAAGCTTTAAAGTTTAAAGGCATAACATATTTCTTTTGAGCCATGGTTTTTCATAATAAAAAAAAATCATTATACCATTAGTTATATGATGTACGTTCACATGACGTACTGTCTTTATCTTTTCCTCTATCACGACACGTCACATTAGCTACAACTATTGATGAGCGTGTTAATAAGGTTATAACATTATGTGTAAACAACTGCGTTAATAAATGAGGCCATGTTTAGATCCCACCCTAAAATTTTTCACTTTGTCGCATTGAACATCTGAACACCTGTATAAAGTATTAAATATAAGCTAAAAAATAACTAATTGAACATGTTGCGACTAATTTACAAGATGAATCTTCTAAGCCTAAGTGCTCCATGATTTAACAATGTGGTGCTACAACAAACATTTGCTAATAATAGATTAATTAGGCTTAATAATTTTGTCTCGCGATTTACTGACGGATTTTGTAATTAGTTTTATTAGTGTCTGAACTCCCCATATGATACCCTGTATAATAACCGATGTGACACGCTAATACTTTACACCCCTCTTAGATTAGATGACGAGTGCACGAAACCAATTTACACGGACGATACTGATTGTTTTTTATTTTTCCTTTCTGGAAAATGGTAGGACGAGGGACATGATGGATGCCGTCACGCTCACGCGCCGGTGTCCCAAGAAAACCACGTTGGTGAATGGTGATGACCGATGAGATGGAGATGTGATCCCGACCAACGGAGGAGGTCGCGCCAGCTGTCCCGAGCGCTAGCCGTCGGATTGCCGTAGCGTGCATGAGGCGTCGCCGTCCGATCACTTCCGTAGAAGGGGTCAAAAAGGAAAAGGCTAAAAGTGGGGCCCACTCGATTTAGCTAAGAGCCAAAGGTCCACGTCGAACCATCCCCATCGCAGCATCGCAACTCCGTGGACACGGCCTATAAACCGCCCCCATCACCCGCGCGACACGCACACAACACCAGCCCACTACACCGGGTCCACCCACCTCACCTCACATCCTCTTCCTCTCGTCTCGCCCCCGGCCCCCTTCTTCTCTCCTCTTCGCGGCGACTGCGAAAGCCATCTAGTATCTCCTTCCTTCCTTCTCGACTCGCCTACGCCAACGCCAACGCGAGATATTTTTGGGCTCCTCGGCCTCGGCGTCCTCGCTCGCCGTCGCGCCCGCGCGGGCAGGGCACGGGAGGGAAGCCATGAACTGCCTCCAGAACCTGCTCAAGTAAGTGAGTGCGGTGGCCGAGGCCCCGGCGCCTCCTCCTCCTCCCCGCTTCGATTCGATTCGACACTTGTTTCGCCTGTTCGTCACTGCTGGATTTCCTCGTTTTCGCCCAGGGAGCCTCCAATCGTGGGATCCAGGTCCATGAGGCGGCCCTCGCCGCTCAATCTGGTGACCCCTCTTCCATTCCATTCCATTCACGTCCTTGTTTTTTCCCCTATTATTGATGGATCGGCTCCCTTATTTGTTCCTCTTTTTGATGTCCATGATGACTAGACGATGGTTCGTGGCGGGAGTCGCCGATCAAACACTGTCAAAACCGTAAGCATTCCCTTCACCTGCATATGAATTGATCTACCCGAGATTAGAGGCAGTTAACTCGTCAAATCCCCGACAATAATAATTATCATATGATAGAATCCGCTGCAGTGCAGCCTGCATGTTTCACCCCATTGTGTAAACCTTGTCCTGTAAACATTCCAGGCATCCGGGGCGTCTACTTCTAGCGCCGAGAGTGGCGCAGTGGAGGCGGGCACGGAGAAATCCGATACGTACAGCACCAACATGACGCAAGCTATGGGAGCAGGTAAAGACCCATTATGCCTTACCTGCAATCAATACTACATGTTAGCTGTACCACGACTTGTCGGATTGTACTCGACCTGCTGCTCGCTGACTTTAATGGTTCCTTACCCAGATGATAAATGGGGAAATGCACTAACATCATGTAGATGTCACCATCAAAGTGTTGTGCCACCGGTGTGTTTTTGTGTCTGTCGGTGCAAACTCACATGCTTGTTTTACTTACTCCCTCCGTTTCACAATATAAGTCATTCTAGCATTTCCTACATTCATATTGATGGTAATGAATCTAGACATATATACCTATCTAGATTCATTACCATCAATATGAATGTGAGAAATGTTATAATGACTTACATTGTGAAATGGAGGAAGTAGCATTTATGTGTCATTTTTCTCCATTCCTCATGAACAAGTCACGACGCATTCACAATTTTTTTTCTTACTCTTACCTTCCCCTTCTTCCAACAATTGACCTTGCAGAGGGTGCATTAGTCATGTGTACAAACATTGTTCTGCCACTGATTTTTATCTTAAAAGTATTCTTGCTTGTCCATTGTCTTAAGATTTTCATACAACTTTATAGTTTACACCGAACAGTTGAAATATTATTTCTTTGAGGACAATGGTTGTGACCATATTTATGGACAGGCTTGTACTATTCACTAAGCTTTTACTGGATTACTGTCTATCATTGATCACTCCTGAGATCATTTCCTTTTTTTCTAAATCATTTCTAGTGTTGACGTATAGACATGAGCTTGGAATGAACTACAATTTCATACGCCCAGACTTGATCGTGGGCTCCTGCTTACAGGTTCTCAAATATCATCTATCTCAACCAATTTACAGAAGGAAAAAAAAACACTTCTTAACTCTGTCTGATTAGCTGCATTCATGTGCAGAGCCCACTTGATGTTGATAAACTTAGGGACATTGGTGTAAAAACAGTATTCTGCCTGCAGCAAGATCCAGACCTTGAGTATCCCTATTATTGATTTTTTTTTCTCATCATGCTTATAAAAAGAAAGGAGCATGCCAATTATGTTGCCTGGTTTAGAGAATTTGAGCCTCTTGATTCTTGAAATGTATGCTGTCACTTACTGTGAATCACACCAACTATATCGAAGAGAATTATAAAATTCTGGTGATGGCTTTTTATCAAAATAACTATTGGAATAGGGAGTGCTTTTATGTCAGCATGCCTTCTTCCTAATTATGTTACTGTGCTATTGGACAATAACCATAATTCTATTGAACAATTACATTTGCTCCTCACTTCCCTGCTACTGTACTTCTTCTGCAGCTATGATATTCAGCACAATGCATATTGTACATCTCATAAAAATAGTTCTATTTTATACTGACAGCATAGTTGCTTGTTGTTTCCATTGCTGCCCAATGTGTTCTTTCAGTGAATAGTTGTATTCCATCCTTAACCAGTTCAGATATTTTGGAGTTGACATCTGTGCCATTCAAGAATATTGTCTACAATGTAAAGATATAGAGCACTGTCGTGCCGAAATTAGGTACCTAAAGTTCTATAACTTCGTTTTACTTTGAGAAACTAAGAATTTTGGTGATTTGGTGTAGTCTATGTCAAATGCAATAGAAATCCCTTTATTTTCATTAATAATGTCTACAAGATGGCATGATCTGAACGTCTATCTCTTTTCCCCCTTCTCTTTCCAATTATAATTCCTATGCTCTTCTATTTTTGGAATAGATGATTCATCTTTCCTTGAATCAGCATTTATTTGTCAAATGTAACTTTTCCTGCATTGACTTGAATGCCTTTTCCATTGTCTGTTCTGTCCATATTTTCAAAGTCTTAAAGTGGCATAATGTTTAATTACACCAGGGATTTTGATGCTTTTGATTTGCGATTGAGGCTTCCTGCTGTGATTAGCAAACTGCACAAGCTTGTCAACCATAATGGTGGGGTAACATATATACACTGTACCGCTGGACTTGGGAGAGCTCCTGCTGTGACAGTAGGTTTCCATGGTCTTTTCTTTTTTGTTTCCCAAGAATTCTTATAATAGGTTTAGGTTTACATTATAATATTGTCTTCTTCTTTCCTGTTCAGTTAGTTGTTGGCCCACCCACAAAAAGGGAAGAAAAATGGAAAACACATATATACATTCCCAAATAATGAACATTAACTAGTGTCTAGTGAGTCCTAGACTATAACATAATCATCACAGGTATAGTCGGTAAATTGTTCTATTTGCACAATGTTATAGTACTTAAATAATCCAATAGTATCACAACTGACTTTCACTCTCATGATATTGCTGATGCCTGTCCAAGTTTCACGCTGGATTGATGATTATAGTATCAGGATCCTCTATGATTTGATGGTGTCCATTATCTTGAGAGCAGCAATATTCTGATCCTGATACCATTATATAAATTTTCAGTTGGCGTATATGTTCTGGATTCTTGGCTACAGTCTTAATGAAGGGCATCAGCTACTACAGGTATCTTATACTGTTTAGAACAGTACAAAACAATGTGTGTGGGAAAATAATTTTGTTTTTATAATTTGTGTGCACTGGTAATACCAATGGATACCAACAGGTTGCCTGTGTGTACATCTCTCACAACTATCTTACAAAGTAAAGTCTGTTGGTGGTCTGGTGTCCTGTTACCACATTGCTACTAGTTATGTTACTATGCTACTTGCTTCCCCTGAACATATGTTTCTTCTGCAGAGTAAACGAGCTTGCTTTCCAAAGTTGGAAGCCATTAAATTGGCTACTGCTGACATTGTAAGTGAACACTCACCAATATTTCTTTTTTTTTCCCTCAGTGTGTAGTTATGATGGTTAAGATAAAAGGCACTGCTTGTACAATTTTGTGCTAAGTGATGACTCTCTTAATGTTTAGCTGACAGGCTTATCAAAGAATTCCATCACTTTGAAGTGGGAAAGTGATAGTTGTTCTTCTGTTGAAATTTCTGGGCTTGATGTCGGGTGGGGACAGGTATGCTTTTGTGCCAACTATGGTAGATATATTAATGTCGAAAACTCATCCACTCGGTGGAGTTTTTTTTAAAGAACTTTTTTAAGTTTACTTTCCAGTGTAATAGAAGCTAACTGTGGTGTTAGCACCTTTTTTTTTTTTGCAGAAGGCATTCTTAATTGATTTCCTGTTTATGATTTGCATTTGTTCTGCTTACTCAGATAATTCCTTTGACATACAACAAGGAGAAAAGAGCTTGGTATCTTGAGAGGGAGTTGCCTGTGAGTATCAAAATCAGCATTATATTATCAATTTCTAGACTTTATTTTTTATCACTCATCATTCTAGTGCTTGTATAGTAGATGCCGGATGCCACCAACGTGTAACTTCTAGTTGGATCATCTAAAAGTCTTTACGTTTGAGGAATACTTGAGGATTTGAACCGAGGGTTCTGAAAGACTGTAACTAGAGAACCTTAGTTTGAACCGTATTTGGGATATCCTAATCTCATATGTTGACACTGGAGGCAATCGTTTTGGTCCTTTCCCTTTACAGTTATTGATTTGCCATATCTGTTACACAGTTGGACTCGATTTTACAGTAGCTAACTTCACACTCACTTTTCCTTATACATTTGCCTTGTGTTTCCCGAAGGAAGGAAGGTATGAATACAAATATATAGTGGACGGCAAATGGGTGTGCAATGACAATGAGAAGAAGACCAAAGCAAATGCTGATGGCCATGTGAATAACTACGTCCAGGTGAGTTACTTCCCAGCTCCCTAGTTCCCTGTATCTGTGGACGTGTTGGATAGGATAACGTAACTTGACGTCTTCATTGCAGGTCTCCAGGGATGGTACCAGCGATGAAGAGAGAGAATTAAGGGAGCGTTTGACTGGTCAAAATCCCGATCTTACGAAGGAGGAAAGGCTGATGATTAGAGAGTACTTGGAACAGTACGTTGAGCGATAGAGGTAAGTTGAAATTTATTCAGACTACTAGTATTGTGTTGCAGGGGTTTTGCTGATTATGCTTATGCATGAACATATCATTCGGATTGGACTGCACTAATCTGCAGAATTGACATTGGATTATCGACTCGTTTTGGGCTCGCTGTGCAACAGGGAAGACCTGCTGATGATCAACAACAGATCATGGAGCTTCCCGATGAACAGAGTAGACGGAGCTTCCAAATGTTATCATCTTGGGTCGCCATGTCAATACTATTAATTAATTAGTTCAAATCAACCCTGTAAATGGTTTACTCATGAGTAATCACGAGTCGTCGCTGTAAACAAACGATGCATAAGACGAGCAATATGCGTTTGCTCATAGTAACACTGTGGCCGTATAACAAGGTAGAATTAATAAGGCTGTTAGACTGTAATAAGGGCTGTTAATTAACATAACAGGTTACAAAGTTGTGTAACATATATGTTATTAATGCTGACTCGTGAATGGAAGACAAATTAATTTTGTTTGGGACAGTTGCTCCCGAAGTGATGAGGTCGGTCTCTGGGTCTCCCATGATGATTGATGACCAGAATTGAACCACTTTGTTGGGTTAGGTCGTCCCCCGCAACCTAATCCACAGCTGGAGTAGCATCAGGTTTGGTGGTGTGCAATCCACCAGGTTGAAATGCTGCTGAAATGCAAAAGGTCCAGACTAGGTTGAGTGCAAGTCAACCGTCAAAGTCATCCGTTCTTGGCTGCCTCACCGCCACCGGGGCCCCCTCCCAGTTTGAAGTCAAAGCTGGCTGGCTGGCTGGGGAGTCTATGTTGACCGGGCCGAAAGGGGTAAAAGGAAGTAATTTTGACAGTGTAATAATGAATTGGAAATGGAATGGGGACGCCCAAGATTTGGTCTTAAGAAGGGAAGTAGTCCAATTAATAGTAATAATTTTATCATTAGACAGGAGTATACTACATAAGTGTAAGCAAATTAAGCTTTTGATTCATTGTACAACTAAATCATTTTGAGCATACATACTGACTGAAATCACTGCTCGATCTTACGTGAAGCTTGGCTTGATTGCTGATACATACATACATACAAATACAACACTGCAGCTCGTGGCGGTAACGATTACTCCTAGACTAAAATCCTACTACTACTAATCCTAGTAGTAAGAGGAAATTAAAGCGAAAAGAGATTGATTATCCAAAGAAGAAGAAGAAGAAGCATTTAGTATATAATAGTACTAGTATGCACTCGGATGAATGAAGTTGAAGTGCAGTGAGGTCAGGTATGGGTGGGCTTGTTGGTTTGGAGGTGAAGGTTGGCATTATTGGTGATGGGGCGGAAGAGGCGCTCCAGCTCGTCGAGACGCAGGCTGATGGCCTTCCCCTTCCCCTGCTGCTGAGCTGGGTCGAAGAGGAGCTTCCTGCAGGCCACCGGCCTGGGCTTCCGGGGCGCCGGCGGGCAGGTGGCTGGCTCCCTGATTCCCGGCGTTGGCGTCCGGCAGCAGCTGTACTCGTCGACCTCCGTGGTACTGGTACCGGCGGCGCAGGAGGGCGAGAAGGCCGGCGGCGAGGGCCTGTAGAACTCGGGCGAGGCGGACATAGCTGGAGCCTGGAGGGTGGAGAGGGAGGATGGATTGGAGTGTGAGAAGGGAGGAAAAGGGGAAGGTGGAGGAGGTATTTGTAGAGGGGAATGGCGGTGCGGGCGTGTGAAATGTGATGGGAAATGGAGAAGACGCGTGCAGTGCACCGGAAGGAAGGAAGGAAGGAAGGAAGGAAACCGAGAGACCCCACTCCTCATGGGCGGAAACCCACCTGACCCACAGCTTCCTCTTCTTCTTCTTCCCTAGCAAGGAAAGGAAGCAGAAGGTAAAGTAAGCAAGGAGGAACTTTTCAGCAGCTAACACCCTTTTTTTCCTCCCATTAAGATACAAATTTTATCTTAATTTATGTTAGCATCTTTTCTAAATTGCTAAAAAGTGTATTTTGTAAAAAACAACTTTTTATATAAAAGTTACTAAAAGGTGTCCTGCCAACATGCTTGTCTCCTCTCATTCTCTCCCTCTCTCAGAAAACAAAATAACCCTATGAGTACATAGTAAAAAAATGGTGTGGTGTGGTGTTGGATTGGATGTAGGTCCAGCTAAGCTTCTCATGCTGGACAAGAAGATAAGCTCACAGACACAAAAAATGACCCACGGCACCTCACCGACGATCGATCTCACTTGTCAGCGAACCTGTGTGTTTTGCCCTGCAACCTGCAAACTGGGCCTCGCCGTCTGTCTATCTGCTTTCCTGTAGTAGGAAGGAGGAAGCTGCATGCTTCCTCCTCAATTATTGCACGTTTATTTATTATATGATGACTGCATTCACAAAACCATCTGCTGCTTTGCATCCCATGCTCATGTAGGACTAACCCATCTGGAGGTGTACTAATGATAGTGTATCACTATTGTTAGTATTATTATTCGGTGCAGGAAAATGCCACAAACTACATGTTACGGAGCACTACAGTTTAGCGAGCGGCAGTTAAATTAATAATCAATCAATTTAGGTGCGGTGCGGGGGGCGACAATCGCAAGTATACAGGCGGCCGGCTTTATTTGTCTTTCTCATCGACAACCACTGTACTTTGCCTAATCCTGCCAGATACTCCACTGTACTAGAGTATCATCCTCGTTCGCTTGGCTTGGGTTGGGACACCTGCACCTGCCAATTTTTCATCAATCATTAACCATTTAATCACACCTAAATACTCCTTCCTTTATTTTTTACTCATTCCACACGTACTAATACAAAATAAAATATATATATATTCTATCAAATCCCAATACAGTAATTTCTCAAATATATATAAAATATACTCAAGCTGTTTATTAACTTGCAGCTCTTTTTTTTTATAATGAAATAGAATATCCTGGCCTTTACTCAACGAGTTACAACCAATTATTACAACGTAACACACAAAAATAAAAAGGTTGACACACAAAAAAGAGGACACCAACTGTGAAGAAAAAGCAAACTAAAGACTACCAACCAAAGATAAAGAGTACACAATTATTGAATTCTGTTTGTAAATCTCTATCTAAAATTGATAAACAGTTACATAACCGTTGCATTAAGATTACGACATAACTACTCCCTCTCAGCGTGTCTGTTGTGTTGAGCCAGCTAAGTACCAGGAGGGTACCAGCCAAACCTGATAATTCCAATCGGCTTCGTTTCTCCGCCGTTGATTACTTGTGTTTGTGCATCGGGATCGGAACGCGACATCCCCACCAACGTGGGACGCCTGATGAGGTTAATAGAAAAAGAACAGAAATTGGTTTCCAAACGGGATTTCATTACACCAACCGTGCGCATAAAATGAAAATACTACTAAAGAGTATCTCCATAATTAATTAAGATATACTCCCAGATAAAGAAGGCAAACAAAAAAAAAGTAGTAATAATAATCCAGGAACGGGATAACCGGAGCGGTGCGCGTGAAAGAAAAGGAAAAGAAAATGTGAAAAACGCAAGGAATCCCGGAGCGGGATTGCGGCAAGCGTGCGCGGAATTTTTTATTTTTTTTATTTTTTGCTTGCTTGCGTGGAGGGGAGGACGCTTTCTTCTTCTTTTTGGCTGTGTTTAGTTCAGCACAAAGTTTAGATTTTGGTTGAAGTTAAAGATGATGTGACTGAAAAGTTATGTGTGTATAACAGGTTAATGTGATGAAAAAGGACTGAAGTTTGTATTTAAACTTTATGGGTGGACAGACAGAACAATATACAGTGCACTAATGTGCAGGCCAGCAAACATGCATAAATTTTGACATCATCTTTCTCTTTCCTCTGATGAGCAGAGGCTATGCTTGAATGCTTAACGCTAAGCTGACCAATAATGAAGGCAATAAAATGAAATGAAAATCAAGCAGCAGTTGCTGCTGCAAGTCTGCTCAACTCAGATAACACTTGCACTAGCAAAGCTTCTTCTAGTGACAGTGACAGACATGGAAAAAGTTGCTAATCCATTGAGTACTCTACTACCATGGTAAAGGGGACAAACAGATAATCCATACTCTCATCACTATAAACAAGGGGCGTTTGCCTGGTGCAAGACGTCTCTTCTACCTGTTCCGTGGAACTGTGGGGTTCCTCTTGTGCTTATCTTTCATTCTTCCTTTTGATTTAGTAACAAACCATGGAAATCTGAATTTACATCACCATAACACCTCAATTTGATCTAAAACTTAACAACAAAGCACAAATGCTAAATAATTACCCTGAGCTCAAAAATTCAAACTACAAACTAATAATGCTCTCAGGAGCAGATTCGGACATAGATACAGGAACATACAAGCAGGCTCACTCACAACATGCGAAGACTACTCCTGAAGAAAAGATCAAATCTGCAGACGAAGTCGATCACCGTGTGTCCCTGGAGCGGCTGGCAACATGCCTGAGCAGTGCCTGCCCTGACTGATGCGCGAAATGCTTCTGCCTCAGCTGCACGTACGGGTAGCAGAGGCTGGACAGGATGTGTGCTGGCTTCGAGAAGGACATCACCTCGTACCACACCTGATCGTCTTCGTCCAGCTGCACCGAGAACCTCTCCTCCCCTGCCTGCAAACCATCAAAATATGATCATCCAACTCATTCAGTAAAAAAACACCTGCAACTCTGCACTGCATTCTGAACATTTTACATTACTGAGTAGTGAGTACTACAATGTTTCATTGTTACTTGATGAGATTAGGAGGCAGGCGTACCAGCAGATGGCCTTGTAGAGTGCCGCTACCATAAGCAAAAACGCAGCCTTTTCCATGGCCTGAGGAGTTGCCTCCATTGCCATCGGTCACATAGGCAATCTGGAGGGGCAACATGACCCAAGGGATCAGCTCCTTGTAACAAATGCAGAACCTTGTTCCAGCCTTCACCGGTGTGTCGGGTTCCACATTTGCCCAGCCTAGTGCCAAATGCCTAGATATACACCAGTTTGCTTGGTTATGGAGACCAGATGAACAACATAACAAAATTTGTAGTTCTTGGGCTTTACTTCCAGGAGAGAAGCGCGGATTTGGCATGGTTGAAGGTGGTAGTGCCAGAGCCAACCAGAACACGTGAACGGTTCACGAAGAAGCCGCGCTCGACAAGCGCTTTGTCACTTGCTTCAGTATCTCCCGCAGTCAATTTAGCTACTGATTTTGGTCTTGAGGCACCATGGAGAGGCGCATCATAGTTGAAACCACCAGCAGCTGAAAGGCATGACTTCTGTTGGTCCTGTGAGGGACGGCTGAAGCTCAAGAAGAGACCTCCCCATGCCATGGATTTCTCGCTGCAATGCCTTATTATTTCCGAATTAAAGATCATAATGTGGGCAATGAAACGGTAATATGGATATTTATTTTGCATGGCATGGGGAGTAGTAGTGATGACATCTCCATTACTGATGACAAAATGAGTGCTAGTATGTGTGAATGGAGCATTCTATTTCTCTCCTAAAATTAAGTAAACACACTATACATACTATTTTATGCATGGGAAATGAGGTTTGATTCTGAAATGGTACCCACCACCACCAAGACCTCGACACAGGGGCGGATCCAACTTGGGACATGGGGGTTCAGTTGAACCCCCAAACTTTTGGGTGAACAAACAAACTGTTATTACTTGAATTATTTATTTAAGAGAGGTTTAAGGCTATCAAATTAAGGAGGAGGAGAAGATCTAGAAGAGAAGCTAGTAGGGTTTACGAACGCAATCCCGCAAATTCCAGTCCCGGTGGGGTGGGAGAGAGAGAGAGAGATGAATCAGAAAGAAGACGCACCAGGATCCCCTCCCCTCCGCTGCGATGGAGATCGCCGCCCGGCCCTCCCTTGTTCAGCCGCCACTCGTCTTGGCGGCGGCGCAAGGAGGCAAGGAGCGGAGGAGACAACGAGAGGTTTCTTTTTGAGAAAATTCGATCTATAGCATAGAAAACAAGTCGGTAACCAAAAAATAGCATGGAAACTTCCCGCTTTCGACTAGAAGCATTGGCCACTTGTTTTTCTTCGATCGGTAGCACTTCCGTCACTGCTGCTGCTCAGATCAAGTGTTTAGCCGTGAGTTCGTACGGAGAAAGACCGATTTGCCCTTGGTTCTATCTGTATAGCATTCGTGACTGGTTTGGCCGTGAGAAGAGGCATCACACTCAGCGGAAAAATGACAACAACTGCTGCTGGTTTGCGCGACCATGAGGACGGATGGCGTGACGGCCGACACAAACCACAACCTACTCTAACCGGATCCAAGAACCACGCAAAACCGAAGCCTTGGCGCAAAGGTTCCTGAACACGAACCACATCCAACATCATCCGGGAAGCAAAATCAAAGAAAACAAATCAAAGTCAGTAGAGAAGAATCTCACTGTCCAATAATCCACCCAGGGACCACGACCACGTACGAAATCGGCATTGGAACTCTCAAATCCGGGGCGCACGATATCGCTGCGGCAGCAGACCAGACTGCCCCTGATCCGCCGTGGCTGGGGTGGGAACTGGAGCTCTAGGGTGCGAGCGATTCCAGCAAGGGGTATTGCTCTAGGGTTTGGATTGATTGGTGAAGCGGGGAGGAGAAGAGACGGTGACAGATGGTGGTTTGTTTGGTACAGCGGCATGCGACGAGCAGAGGGGATCGAGACAACGGCGGGCGGAGGGGAGACGATGGTGGAGCGCTGCTTGCTCGACGCTCGCGGCCGGGCTCGCGCCTTGCTCGTGACGGGGAGGAAATTGGGTTTGGGGAGTGAGTGGAGATGGGGATGAGAAGGAAGGAGATGAGCTGGGCAAATTAGTCCGACATGAAATTTCTTTACGCTAGAACTAACACCGTTTGCTCAAAATGTGACGGAAGTGCTACGGATCGAAGAAAAATAGATGACATGTGCTTCTAATCGAAAGTGTAAACTTTATGTGCTATTTTTTGGTACCTGCTTGTTTTCTGTGCTATAGATCGAATTTTCTCTTTCTTTTTCTTTATCTCAAGTAGCGATACTCCGCCCTTATCTCCATATTTTTATTTACCGCTCCCTCCGTCCCAAATTAAGTGTAGTTTTTTATTACGGTTTACATCCGGCGTTTAACTTTTTTTTATTTAAAATTTTTTATGATTAGTATTTTTATTGTTATTAGATGATAAAACATGAATAATATTTTACGTGTGACTAATTTATTTTAATTTTTTCATAAACTTTTCAAAGACGGACGGTCAAAAGTTTTGACACTTATTTTAGGGCAAGCTAATATTTTAAAAGCTATTTCTTTATATAACTGGTGACCCACGCATCATCAATACTTAGGAAAAAAATTAAAAGATTGTGTCGACGACAAATTCCTCATACCACCTGCAACTGCTAACTGTCACTCTACGCACCGCCATCACCGCTCTTTCTCCATGAGCTACCATCGTTCCTCCCCTTTGCCTTACATGCGCAGCCTTAACCTCTAGTAACCGACAAGTCTTTTTCTCCTCCCCTATCATGATGCACACTATTGTTATGATTGCAATTGAGGTCGGAGATGTCGGGCTTGCAGGGACTTTGGAAGGCAGGAGCTGACCCGACGAAGAGCGAAGGCGCTATATCCGGGCTCTTTCTTGCTAGATCTATCGGTTATCCAACTGTCAGATGAAAGAAGAAAATGGAGAGAGAGAGAGAGAGTTAATGTGCGACGTGATTACTGAGTCACCGGACTTGGAGATGGATAAAATATGGTGGTCCAAATTAAAATGTAAAGTTAGCTATTGTGTAAATGAAAATGGTTAAAGGACAACATTATATGAAAATTTGTAAGAATTTTTTAGAATACATAGTATGGATTGTAATTTACTCCTTTTGTTCCAAAAAAACGAATGTAGAACTGGTGTGGCACATTCTAGTACAACAAATCTGAACATATGCATGTCTAGATTCGTTTTACTAGGATGTGTCACATCCAGTCCTAAGTTGGTTTTTTATGGGACGAAGGGAGTACTTTTTTTTTCTAGCACAATTAAAGATAATTGTCCATTACCTGATAGTCTCGTGATATGCTAAGTATGATATTTTTTCTCTAGCACAATTAAAGATAATTGTCCATTACCCGATAGTCTCGTGATATGCTAAGTATGATTACGCCGGTGTACTTAGCTATAACTAATAATCTCATGATATGTTGATGCATGACGATACATGCTTCTACTAACACGGGCTGATTAACTATATTTAGATAGATTCCTCTAAAAGATGATAAAAATAATACCATCATTTTTGCTCAATAATAAAGCATTTGACTATGGTCTTCTTTTCTCATTGTATTATATATGATAACTACATTAGTACGTATTTCCGTAATTCTTTCATATTGTTTTTTATTTTCTACATATATGTTGATTTGGACTAATATATTTCTCATAATTAAATAGATAATACATCATTTTTCCATAGTTCTCCTATAAAATGAGAATAGGGCATTTTATAATTTGAAAATTATATTATAAGTGTATGTAATTTAATGTGTAAGATATGGACTTATAGTATAAGATTTAACTTTTTCTAAAAATGCAGCTTCATAGTAGATAGGTAGTTAACTGAACAACCATAAAAAACAGAGACAATCCACTGTGAGTCACTGATTTTGTCCTTACTCTACAATATGTCATTGGGTTTGTCAAGTTCTAATATGGCATCGTATTTTGCTTAACTTCTATAGTATACCATCGTCGTCTAGTTAGCCTCCGTTAGCATTGTACAATTTTATCACACAGATTGTAAAACTTAAAGAGTTTGAGATGGGCAACTTCTCTACCTAGTTTATAATATGATATTTCGGAATTTTCGGCCAAATTTTGGAAATTTTTGTCCTAGGGATATTTCAATCATTAGGACAAAATTATACAGTACTAACGGAATCTAAATGGATGGCGATGGTATATTATAGAATTTAAGCAAAATACAATGACATGCTGTAGAACTTAATAAACTCAATGGCATATTATAGAACAAGAACAAAGTCAGCGGCACACGATGGATTCTCTCTAAAAATAATCTAGTTAAATTGTTTCTTTTTTATCCAAAATAAAACATCTTTTACCTAAATACGTTCAGAGAACTTCGAAAGAAGTAAGAAAAAGAGTAGGTTAGTCACTAGCCCAAACACATGAGGGTGGTTGCTCACATCCATGGTATGGTATATAGTCACATTAATCGATAATATACTAATATTATTAAAATTGTTCTTTGCAGTGAATGGTGTGAAACTAAAAACTTTAAACTTATATTCTTCTGTTGTTCCATCTTCTTCTTTTTTTCTCATTCTTATTTATTTTTTATAATAATATTGCTACATACAACACAACACTATTACTTGCACAAGAATACTAAGCAGCTAGCTCATGTGTGTGTGCTCCGTAATATATATTACCTATGTTTTTACATGAGGAATAATAACTATTATCTTTGTTAATGATATTGTATTTATAAAAGGTACCTGGCTAGTTTTTTTAAGAGAAAGATATTTTTGCTAAATATAATCTAGAATGCTATAAAGGTTAATAATATTAAACGATATAGTCATATAATTTTTTTTGGATAAACTAGTGATCAACACTTGTTATGAATCTAATGATCATAATGCACTATATATATTGTTCAAGTGAGTTGTGATATTCACTATTTACTAGTTACATGCCTATGCATTACAATGAGATCTACAAATAAAAATAAGATTTAGTTTATTTCTAATCTGGTTTTTATGATGTATTGGATTTTTTTACATTTCTTTAGAAATAATATTGTATAACAATTAAATATTTTATTGTTTTATAAACAAATTAGTTTATCGTACACCCATCTATAACATCATACGTCTGTCACTGCCTCGACAGATAGATTATGAGGCATTTATAATACTATCAAGGCACTAATTATGTATTTTCGAAAAAGGAAGAAAAAATAGGTGGAATATAAATCAACATTTGGGCAGAATTAGAGGGCAGATGGATATACGATACGGGTGTAAACAAGGGTGTAAATTTGAGGAGTGAAAATGTAATCAGTGGTGCGATATGTGCGATGGGCCGATGGCAGGTAGGGCCGTAGGGGGCAGGGCATCAAATTATTTAATAGGAAGAGAAAAGAAAAGGGATGGATGGAGTGACTTGAGTAGCCAAATGTGTTTGAACTGAACTAAACTGAAATGGATATACTTGTAGTTATACATAAGAGAATATACTTGTAGTTATACATAAGAGAGACTAGAGACAAGAGTAATCAACGTTGAAGAGAAAGATTAAAGAGGATGAGGAGTAAGGCCGGACAAAATAAGAAAGGAGCTAATCTAATCTAGATAGGGAGATGCACATACAGGATATATTGCGGCGGCTAGCACAGATCGAAGAGGACGGCGCCCTGTCCTGTCCTGTGGGAGACCAGCGCGGCCTGTGGGAGACCGGCGCGGCGGCGGCGGTGGCGGCCCTCCCTCCCCTAAATTTCTCGGTGAGGTGAGGTGCTATTGCTGCATGCCCTTTTGTGCTTGATTGCCTAAATTTCTCGGTGAGGTAAGGTGCTACTGCTGAATGTCTTTTGTGCTTGATTGAGGAAGGAAGGCACACTTGGGCCTCCACTCCATTTGAAGCCCATGGCCCATCTCTGTGCTCAGCCTCGGCCCCACTGCTGATCTATCCCATTCCGGCCGGGCACCGGCGACGACGATGCAGCTGTACTCCGCCAATCTCCGCACTTGGATTCTTGCTTGCTACTGCCATCACCCTACCCTTCCAGCTTCTAGTACTTAGTATAGTATTCCATTCCGGCCGGGCGCCGGCGACGGCGATGCAGCTGTACTCCGCCGATCTCCGCACTTGGATTCTTGCTTGCTACTGCCATCACCCTACCCTTCCAGCTTCTAGTACTTAGTATAGTATTCTGGTATCATTTTTTTTTCGGAATATGCAAGGAGCGCATCTTTGTATTAAGAGGAGTAAAAGTCTGTACAGGTGAAAGAGAAAAACAGAAGGAGACGTGATTACAGGAAGTCACCCAAGAACATTAAACCCTAATCTCGCGGCACAATGTTGCGACCTAAGTGCCCTAAAGGCATGGCCGGCATGGCAGTATTGGCGAGCCGCCACAGCGCTGCCTCTTCCGCCATTGCCCTTGCCACTTCTGTCCAGTTTCTCTGCTTTTGGTTGAACACCCTGTTATTCCGTTCCTTCCAAATTATCCATGCTGTTAGTGTAGTAATGGTATCGAACCCGCGCCGTTGAGAGCTGGAGAAGGTTTCCCTCTTGTCACACAACCAGGAATGGAATGAGATTTCATTGACGGGTAAGCATTCCGGGTGACTGATGGCCGAAAGCAATAGCCACCAGAGTTATCTTGATTCTGGGCATGCGACCAAAATGTGATTGATGCTTTCCTCATGCTGATCGCATAAGACACACATGCTGGGGTGAGGCAAGCCTCTGATGCTTAACCAGTCTGCCGTCCAGCAGCGGTTGAGTGCGACTAGCCAAATAAAGTAGCGGCATCGCAGCGGCCCCAGTGATTTCCAAATCAGCGTAGATTGGAATGGGATTCGACCGAGGAACAATGCTTGGTAGGCAGAGTGATAGGAGTAGAGGCCCGAACTCTCCCCCTTCCAGATAAATTGATTCCGCCGATCTGAGAGCTCTATCTTCCGCAACAACGACCAGAGATTGAGATACTCTACGATGGCCTGCAATTCGAGGGTTCCTCGTATATCGTGGATCCAAGTCCTGCTGAGTAGCCCCTCTGCTACCGTTCTTCGTCGTCGGGTTCGCTTGGGAACGTGATCATAGAGTGCCGGCGCTAGTGAGCGGATACAGGATCCATCTAGCCACCGGTCTTCCTAGAAAAGAGCCGTCGTGCCATCACCGATCTGGCAAGCCATAGATGCAGCTACGAAACTCTGTTCTTTCGGAGAACATGGGATGGAAAGGCCTTGCCAAGGCTTCTCCTAGGAAGTGCGATGCGACCATATCCACTTAGATCGAAGAGCAATCCCCATGCTCCTCGCATTCTGGTATCATCCTCTTCTAGTACGACTTCTCTCACTCTTTTATTCATGTAGCCATGTAGGATCAACTTACTACTAATTGCTACACTACACATCTATCTACGGACTACTATACTTGATTCCAAACATTCCTTGCATATACACTTTTCCATCTCATAATGCTATCTTATTTATGTGTACGTTCATAGGTGTGAGTGTGCGCACATTGTGAGTGCCTGCGTTTGTACTGTGTTTCTAAAAAAAAAGGAATCGAATTAAATTGACACACAGGAGTGCTACAAGTACACAAAACGCACATACTGCTAATGATCCATCCATCCATCCCTCCATCTCGGATCACTTTTTTTTCATTAATTGCGAGCCTACTTACTGGATTCAAAGTTGTTCGATCCTGCCTACAAGACCACATACCACATTACCCAATTGAGATCCTCTGCAGTACTACTCACTAACATGTGGGACCGAGATGCTGTGGGGCCCACATGTCAGTGAGCAGTACTGCACATGCAGTACTGCAGAGGACCTGCATCCCACATTACCATGTACTACTCTACTATCATGTAGGAATATGCTCTGTCAGTGTCAGGTAATAGTACAAGAATTAAACACGGGTGGTCTCCCTCACAAAATGGTAATAGCATCATCCAAATTAAATCCCCTTAGGGGTACAGACTGCAGGCAACCAAAACTGAAATGCAACAAATGAAAACAGTAACACAAGGGAGTTCATTCAATCAAAGCCGACCAGGTCACCTTCACCGAGATAGAAGCCACCTCCTCAAGCTTTACATCTTCGCTGGCGCATCCATGCAGCTTACATGAAAAGGAGCAGCAATGCTCAACACCATTGGACCCTTTCTGATCTACCTTCAACTTCAGCTGCATCAGTGTCCAAGTAGACAGCCAACACAAACCTTCTTAGGCCACACGCCTCACCAATACTGCCACCGAATATCTGAAACTCTTTACTTTCATCGTATTCGTACCTTGAACTTGAAACAACACAGCTGATCGATAGATCAAAACCATTCACCATCAGTTCCGATATGACAACTTCCACCGTTGCCTCTACTCCGTTAGAAACATTCGCTAAACACAGGTCGACGGAGCCAGAATCGCCATTGATGCGAGTTGTGTACGGCGTCTCGGGCATTCTCATTTCGTCCAACTCTATCATTCCGTCGATCAGCTGTAGATCATCTTCTTCTTTCTCCCCAGTTTTGATTCTCATGTCAAACTCAAACAGACATTCGGGGATCAGTGCAATGCCTCTCTTAGGGCCAGTCATTTCGATAAGAGAACCCTGTAAAATTGAACAGTATGTATATTATTAAGGAATAGCTCTATGAACAAACTGAAATCAAAGGTATATTTGTTACAACACATTCAGAATTCAGAACGTAATCCAAAATGATTGCAGATAAGTATGGATGTATATACCTGGTTCACGGCGATGGGATCATCTCTGCTGCGATTGAAAACATAATTAAGCATTGAGTCGACATGATCCCGTGCTGCAATATATCCATATAACTGTGTTGGACCACTATTTATACTAGTGTGAGCCAACTTCAATGAGAAAATCTGCACCATTTGACATGTCATGCATAGACAGTTTTCCAGATCAGGATTGCATCGTGTGGCCACTGAGTACCTCATTGGCTCCACCGGAGCTTCAGCAAAGAAGATCACTATGTAAGCAAAATTGTCTAATGACCCTATGTATGCATGGAAAACTGACTTGTTCTTGTTAAGAGTTTTTTTTTTCTTGTACATGTGGCTTCGTTGGGCCGAGCATATGGCATGTAATCCAGTAAAAATAATGGAACAAAAATGATGCAACTTACCTTAAGATCAGGTTTGTAAATCACATATATAGGCTTGGTAAATGTGGCAATTAAGAAGAAAATACATACTCCCTCCGTCCCATAATATAAGGGATTTTGACTATTTGCTTGCACTGTTTTACCACTCGTCTTATTCAAAAAATTTGTGCAAATATAAAAAACGAAAAGTTGTGCTTAAAGTACTTTAGATAATAAAGTAATTCACAAATAAAATAAATAATAATTTCAAAATTTTTTGAATAAGACAAGTGGTCAAACAGTGCAAGAAAAAGTCAAAATCCCTTATATTATGGGACGGAGGAAGTATAATACACTATAGCATAAGAGAAGAGCGAGGTTAAAATAATAATATCACTTACTCTCTTCACGGTTAGTGACATCGATATCATAATTATTTTTCCAATAAAGCTGGTTGTTGTATATGGTGCCATCACGGTGGCTGCTAAGCTGACAAATGTGTTGAGTCCAGAACAAATAATGTTCCCCAAAAACACCAACAGTAGGGTTGATCTCACTGCTATCGGTAGGCCTCTGGTTGCTCTCCTCTGTAACGTCGTTAATTTGAGGCTGAATGATCAGATCGCTGCTCTTGTTCTTGTCAGTTTTAGTTGCCGAGTAGCGTTGCACGCTGTTACTGGAGCAGGGTATAAAAGCAAATCTATCACAACAAAAAACATAATTATACACTAGTATTATATATCCAACGTAGTAAACACTAAACATGCCATATATCCAGATCCAAAAGTAGTTCACCCCCATAGATCAAGGCACGAATTTGGGAAGCAAGTAAGAAGAACACTGAAGACCAAGGAAATAAAGGAGGGAGGCAGGCAGGCAGCGAAAAGAGACCGGGGAAGCGGAAATTGGAGTGGCGATGAAGGCAGAGGAGAGCTGATGAAGAAGAAGAAGCCGCCGACTTTGGCAATTGGCAGGGCGTCGGCAGCGTGAGAGGCCTTGCATCATCTCAATTCTCAACTGCAACTGCATCTGCCTCGCCAATCGCCTCGTCTTGCGCAGTAAGTACAAGTCTCTTCTCTAGCTTGGCCCACAGCCCAGGGATCAGGTGAATCCCGGCATTATCGGCAACTTATGATATATCCATAACTAATTAATTAATTACTAATCAATATATCAATCAACCTTATTTCACAAGAAAAAGAACAATTTTTTTTCACAAACGCACAAAAGGATTACACGCCAATATATTAGAAGAAAAAGAATTTTCGTTACCTAAAGCAATCAGCCAGACCGGCTTATGCCAAGGGAAAGGGAAAAAACTTAAACTAAAGCTTCGGAAGTACTGCAGCGGCTAAAAAGCAACTCCTAACAGCGGAAAGGGGTAGAGCCATGCTACACTCTCAAGAAAACCCTAGAAGCGGCAACCCCGTCTAAGGACCACATATGACCATCCGAAAGAATAGACTCCAAGACCACATAGACAGAAGAGAGAACCCTGGAGTTCCATTTCTTCCACAGCTGCCAAGAGACCAGGAGCATCAAGGAGTCGAAACCGGCTCGGAGATGCCCAGGTAAGTAAACCCTGGAGGAAGGCCACCAATCGTCGCTGATGAATAAGTGAGGATGAATAAGTGATGATGGTATAGCAGAGAAGTGATGAACTGCTAATGATGGATCTCAAGGATCACTTATCTCATTATGTAGTAGTAGTATAGTACATAATAATAGGCCATTAATCTGTTAGCAACCATCAGCTCAAATTAATAAGGTGTAGATATAACTAATATATATCCAACGCAGTAAACATGCAGTGACCTAAATAGCATCTCGGTCTTGAGTTTAAATCTTCACATAAGAGAATTTAAAAAGGCTGCATATATCCGTTAGATGTAGAGGCCAGGTAAAACATACCCTTCTTAAAAAAAAAAAGAAATCTAACGCAGATCCAAAAGTAAAGCAAGTCAGAACCCTGATGAATATGGTACTACAACGGAGAAGTGATGAATACTGCTAATGATCGATCTCAAGGGTCACTTATTTCATTAATGAGTTTGCAAGGCTAATGGATTACAAGTTATTACTCCTACAAGAGCACATTACATTAGCATGGATGCTCTGTCAGGCACTAGAATTATTAAAACATACTATTTGTGAAAGTTTCACAATTACTCGTAGTAGCATCTCCTAAATTAAACCCCTACTAATGTAGTAAAGTAGTACAACTCCAGCATCCAAAACTCAAAAAGGCTTCAGTCCGACAAAGCTAGTACTCATCATCTTCATCATCTTCTCTTCTTCTATATTATGATTAGGCCTGAAGTAACTGTGTGTCACATTATGCAGTAAGCTCGGACTACCTCGACGATAGGCGCACGGCACAGTGGGCATTTGCCCACCCCGTGGAGCAGCTCGCTCGCGCACTTTGAGCAGGTGCACATATGCCCACATCTGATCATCGTATGCAAGTACAACAAGGTGTTCATTTAATTTGTCAGTCATGAATAACATCATTGATCATTCTACTGTTAGTTTCTGAAAGAGTACCTGTAAAGAAGCGAGTCAATTTGCCTGTCACAGCAGATGCAGCATGTTCCTTTCCTCGCTAGCTTCCACTCTGATCCATCCTCTAACATCCCTTCTTCGCCTGTTAAGAATATCAAGTTATCATCTCAGCTTTGTCAGATATGTACAGTGAGATAGCAGAAACAGGTTGAAGAGATCAACTTCTGACCTGCAGGAACGGCTAGTGAGCGGTTCAGAGCAGCAGAGACTTCTTGTTTGATGGAGCGCTGCAACTCCATCTGCATCTCCATGCAAGCTTCTAGCATCTGCTGCATGCTGGTCATCCCTCGCTGTAGTCCGGTCAGGTCATCTCGCAGAACATGGATGGCATCCCAGTCCTGCCAAACACATTCCTTCCATTCATGATAACCCTATCTATCTACTACTCCTATATGCTGTACCATGTCTGAACCATACTGAAAATCTGAAACTTTTCAGCAAGGGTGAATGAAGGCTCACAAGTTCAGAATGACGCATGGCTTGTTGACTCCAGTTATGATGATGATGAGGCAGTTCCATCTGCCAATGCCGTTGCTGTGGAAGAATCGACGGCTGGTGATCCCTGGTGTCAGAAACAGTCTGATTTGTTGCTTCATCGATCCTGTCTTCACCTTGATCGTCGCTGTGTAACCCAGTAGCTGTTCCCTGCCTTTGATAATCCCAATCAAGAGGATCATCATGCTCTTCTTGTCTTCGAACGTACGATTGTATCAGCTGGTCCAAACTTTCTCGGAAGCCACTACGAAGAAGATTAGAGACGCTACGCCTACAAAATACAGTAATCTGGTTGTGCATTATTCAAACAAAATGTGTAAATGCCATTTCATGTTCTTGTTTCTTGGAAAAAAGAAGAAGTACCTGCTTAGGAGTTCTCTGAGCTCCACTCCATATACATCATCGTCCGGTGGACTGAACCTGTTAATATTTCGGTTGGAAGAAAAACTTGGACCTGACCTCCATTGTGCTTCAGCTTCTTGAGAATTCATAACATTCCATTCATGATCTCCATCTTCACTACTAGATGTCTCTCTTGACCATAGCAGATTAGTTTGCTGCTCGTAAGTTTCTTCTTCTTGTTGATTGCTATTGTCAGATGGACTGGAAGAATCAGATTGTTCACTGGCCTCTTCTGAGGACCCTGAATCTGGATAATCTTCATATCTGTGAAGCTGTTCTTGACCAAAGTCACTTTGGACAACATCATCATTACTGGTTGTTATACTTCTTTGGATATCTACAGATTCATTTTCCATTGATTGATGTGTCTGGATTTCATTGTGAGTAGCATTCTCTTGGCGATGATCATTTTCATGTAAGTGCAGATCTACAATAGTATCCATGGGTCCAGTGTGGTTTGTTGCTGGGCCATTTGTGGTAACTTCTGTTCTTGAGCGAACTTCTTCCCTAGGTCAACAACAATATTGTGTCACCATGATGCTGGAAATATATATATGGAAAAAGGTATATATTTCAAAACAACTACCAAAAATTTGTTCATTTGGCAACTTGACCAGAAGTGGTCCTTTCTATGTACTAGATGCTGAAATTATACTTATAACAGTCATGTAGAGTGCAAAGAGTACTTTTGAAGCCAATTAACTAAGTCAGTGAAACTCTATTAAGCAAGGTCCAATCTTTGGCAACCAAGAAAACCAACATTAGAGCAGATGATGCCCGGCAAGGGAAGCCATACCTGAATCTAGAGACTGGATGACTCTGTCTAAGCTGTCCTAATTCTCTGGCTGCCATAGAGAGTGGTCTCTCATCATGCATAGGGCTTCCACTATGGAAGGATCTACCTCGTAGAAAAGACTGTAAAATGATAATTATCAATCCCATGAAACAAAACATCGTTTTGTCAATTATTCCAAGGGGAAAAAAAATCTGTCATTAGCACTTGATATTTTTTTTGTTTACTCTAATAGAAGACAGTTTCAGATTTTTTTTCAGAAATGTTTCAGAGAGCAATACTGAAACTATTCATGGTAGGGAACTAGCTAGGGATCACACAACAGCGTTTTTTTTGGCTGAATTTACTAGTCAATGAAGGATTAAACTTCACATATTTGATAAGTACTTCGTATTTAACTATGTGCAATGCGGCAAGTACAGAAGAGGTGCACAGAAGAGAGGGGCAGACATGAAGCAAGTACAAGTGGGGACTTGGAAAGGAAGGTGCTCGGGCAACCTTTTCAGCTGCTTGTTTAGCAGGTCCATTAGAATTATTTACATGAGAAACAATTCCTTGATCAAAAGAGTTGAAAGAAAGATACTCTTCTTTTATGACACTTGACATGATTAGGTTGCAGCAGCAGCTAGACAAGGCATGCAATTGCTGGACAAGACTCAATTAGAGTGAAACAACATCAACTCATCTGTACTATATATATGGGGTGGTAAGTGCTACTACAACGTAGTAGTACTCAGTATATTAGCAGTTGTTTTGGTGAGAATTGAAGGTTGGCATTCATTTTCTCATTTCTGCGAAATGAAATGCAACCGCAATGCAGACTACGACTAGTCAATTTCATCAGATTTGCATTGGGAATAACAATTAAGAAAATCCTAAGTGAAGCTAAGAGATGGCATGGCATGCAGATGTGACCTGAATGCGGGCGCGGTGAGCGAAGGCGGAGACGGCGCGGTGGTCGGAGAGGCCCTGCAGCTCGCGCTGGCGTTCCATGGCCATGCGCGTCACCACGTCCTGCCCATGCCGCCCACGCCCACGCATCAGCCTGGGCGTGTGCGCGCCACCGTGCCCCTGCCCCTGGCTTGCCATGCGCACGCGCTCCCGCACGGCGCGCACCCGCTGCCGCTCCGTCTCGCCAAGCAGCTCCTCGCCGCCGGCGCCGCCCCCGCGCGGGGACGTCCGCGACGACGCCGTCCACTCCCGCGCGATCCTCCGCACCAGCGCGCGCTCCGGCGAACGCGCACGCCTGCCGCCGCCGCCGCCGGCATCGTCGTGTGCGCGGAGGAAGGAGGCGTCGAGCATGGAGACGGCGTGGAGGCGCGCGAGAGCGAGCAGCTCGGAGTCGCGGTCGCGGCGGTCGATCACCTGGTCGTCGCACGCCAGCTGGCGGCGGCGCGCCGCCCACTGCGCGATGATCCTGGACGACGTGTCGGTGGCGGAGGCGGAGCACGCGCGGTGGTCCTTGGCCCGGAGATCCGGCTCCATGGTATTACTAACTGGGTGCTCCATGGTATCCACTACTCACTGTCACTGTGACACTACCACTAGTAGCTAGCTAGGGGCTAGGGCGGGTATAAGTAGTAGAGGAAGACGAGCTAGGTAGGGAAGATGCATGTTTCAGCGGGCGGGGACTACTCGATCGATCGGGAGAGCAGAGGCAATGGAGCAAATCCCGAGGCGTACGTGGAGTGGAGCTTTGGGATGGAGGAAGAAGACGATCGAATTAAGCGAGATTGAATTGAGAGCAGTTGCGTTGCGTACGCGCGGTGGTAGTGACGCTGCGATTATTAATAGCCCACACCCACACACTTTTCTTTTTTAAAAATATAAAAACAGGCTACTATACTACAGGAACCCCTTGGGATGATATCAGATTTCTTATAGCTATCGGTATCATATCTATTACACCGTAGGTACCGACTAATACCCCATTTATATTGACTGACACCAGTCAGTACCAGGCCAATACGTGTTGGTCGGTATTAGGCCTAGTATCCACATAGGTATCGGGTGATATCTGTCAGGTATCAAATGATACCTTGTTGAAACTGATCGACATCTTGGTGATACCAGCTGATACCCATCAGGTATCATATCTAAGCTGAGAGGGGAAGAGAAGAAGAGATCGAAATGGTTACCGGCAGGATGACTACAATTATGTGGCGCTTCCCATCCTTCCTCGACACCTCCTCAAGACTTAGACCGAGACCTCCTCCTCCTTTTCCTCTAGAAGCTTCCACATACCACAGCTCGGGATCCACCTCCATGCGTGGCCATGGCGATCAGGGAAGCGCCACCGCCATTGTCGCCAACCACATGGACCGTCGCTGATAGACCCTAGCACCAATGGCCCCATCCACCATCGCTGCTACCATGCCACACGCTCCATCTGCAGCACAAGCTCTTGCAACATCCCGTTTGCTCGGTCTCCGTCTCTAGGTCCTCGTTACCACTGGCACTACAGCATCCGTCCTCATCACCATCTACTTCCATCCTTGTTGCCGCCACGGAGGGTCGAGGTCAGCGGAGAAGGATTTAGTTGTCCTCGTCGCCCTCATCGCCATCTGCGTCTTCTGCCATTGGGGATTGGGGTCAGGAAAGAAGGATCTCGTTAGGTACAGCATGGACATTATCCTAACGTATAGTCTTTTCCCAAAAAATCACACAAATAGATGTGAGGTTTCAAATTGATATAACATGAAGAAAAAATTACAATACTACAATCATGTAAGGTTATAATAAAAAAGTAAAATCATACCGCCTATACACCAGCTCGATAAAAGAACTAACATCAAGTCGATTGCCGCTATGCCCACACCACACATACGTGCATGATGCCACGATGATATTGATATCAAAATAAGGATTTTTGCGCATAATTTTGGACACGCTAGTTGAGTTGGATATTATACCTCTCTTAACTTATATATATGTTAATATATTTTTATATAATTAATATGTATTAAAAATAGGATTATATTTAATATACAATTATTTTCTTTTTTTTCTTTACATTCTACAAAAACCATTACTATCAACCTACACTCTAATGGTTTAGATTTTACCATTTTTCTTCAGTTAACGTAGTAAATTCAAGGCATCCAGAATGTCAGCTAGTATCTAACTAGATCTGGTGATGCCATCGATTGTATGCCATTTTCTAGCCATCCGATTTAGATCATGAACGATTGGATGGCCAATGACTACTTGCACCCTTCATCAAAAAAGAATCAAATTTCAAAAACGAATCAGAAAAAAAATTATCCAGATTCGTTTTTTTATGAAGGGACTATGTGGCTCATTAAAAAAAGGAGCGAATGTTTTCTCCTGGACAATGATGATCAGTGTGGAGGGTACTAACACTATTATTATGATGTGTCTTCTTTCCCATCAAATCATTCCGGCCTCATTATTCCAGCATGCATCTAAAATTATAGCTTTAATCCTAGGAAATGTGTTTAAAATATTGTGAGTACCCCAACAAAATAGGGCTCTCAAAATATTTTTAGTGATCATTTAAGAATATGTAAGAAACAAGTGAATATCGCTCAAGAATGAAAATCCATCTCCTTAATAATACTATATTATCGATCTGATCATCAGTACGAGTTGTCTCAGGCATGCATGTACGGCCACTTGGATAAACCAAGGAGAGAATTGTAGCCTGCATGATGCATGGTTTGTACTTTGTATAGTACCAATTCCGTCTCAGAATAATTTTATTTTTCACTCATCTAACACATACATATCAATACAAGTATAAAAAAATAGAATTAATATACTCCACTTTATTAAATAAATCCAATGCAATTGTTATTCATTTTTAATTATCTAGTCTCAATATATTATCATTTCACTTTTACAAACTCTATATAATGAAAACTTGAAAGATGAATTTAGTTTGGAACAAATTCGATGGTGAAAAATAAAATTATTTTGGAACGAAAGGGGTAGCAAGCAAAGCTTATCATTGGCAACCATGCATACATGAACATGCTGAATGTGATTGTCTGCATTGTCGGATCGCATGCATGGGCGGGGATGGGATGCAAATTAAATCAATCGCTTGCACAGTTTGCACGCGTGGATAGTCTCTGATTGATCAAGGCAGAAATATGGAGTATATCCATGTAGGCATATGCCTGCCTGCCCCATGTCTGTAGGTTTACTGATGGATCGATCGAACTGCAGCAGGGTTGCTAGCTTCTAAGTCCCTAGCTGCCAAATCCACGAGTAATCTCGAGAGGCCTTGCCTGCTTGTTGCCTACCTCCATGGCTGGATTCCTGGGGATCCAGTTCCCCTTCCCTGTAGGCCATGCATGCATGCATCCATCCATCCATGGCGATCGATCTCCACTGTACTGATTGATGTACTGACAATGACGTACGGCCGGGTCACTCTCCTCTACCTGCAGCTAGCTACCATATCCATGCATATCGTGCTGTTGCTGCATATGCTTCTTTCTTCAGAACTTTCATCATCCCTTTTCTGCTCGGATGCACGCTTTTGCGTAGCTCATGTACGTGTTTAATTCCATCTGCATATGTTTATTAATTCCATTACTCGAGATCTGTTAACTGCATATGGTGTGGTCAGCTAGTATAATTAATCCTTATTTGATCCTCGATACCTTTTTCAGCCTTTTGCTTAATTATCAGAAAAGGGTTGGACGACGAAAGAAGCAAAATAAACCAAATGAAATCGATCGATCGGTTTCTTTAGTGGTAGCATTACATCTGCATTTTTCTATCTTGTCCTACTCATATGGCACGTTTCCTTCTATATACTCCCTCCGTTTCGAAATGTTTGACGCCGTTGACTTTTTATCACATGTTTGACCGTTCGTCTTATTTAAAAAATTTAAGTAATTATTAATTCTTTTCTTATCATTTGATTCATTGTTAAATATATTTTTATGTGGGCATATAATTTTACATATCTCACAAAAGTTTTTGAATAAGACGAACGGTCAAACATGTACTAAAAAAGTCAACGGTGTCAAACATTTCGAAACGGAGGGAGTATGTCACAACCAACCAATGTGCGTGCGTCCCTTTTTTTTATTAGACGCGATCGATCGATCGATCTAATACTGTTCAGTACAGGGTACTACATGTTTACCTCTCTCACTAGGCTGGTCATTGTTACCATTTATTAGTATTATATATGATCTTCAGGGTCCAGTTAATCGTATCCATCTTTCTTTGTCAGCTTCATTTAGCTGCTGTCCTTTGCTGGATTCACTCACTATATCATCATTTCTATCATTATTAGTGGTATCCAATGTCTCGTTTTCTTCTTAAAAAAATTAGTGGCATCCAATGTTGGTTTCTGCATAGTATTATTATTTACTTAATTAATGTTCATTAACATCTTCGCGGAAACAGCACCAAATGATTCTGCATTTTTCAGGAAAACGAAAAAAAAACAGAAAGCTGGATTACTTTATACAGCTGCACTTTTCATGCTCATGATCTGAAGATCAAATCAGGTTTCCTTGGAGGAAGAAGGTGCAGCTTCCTGCAGACAGGCAGGAGGGAACACCGGAATGAAATGCATGCAGAATTGCAGAGAACTAATTGCAGATCCATAGGAATTAAGTGAATTTGGCCATGCCCCATGATCCATAGTATAGGAAGATCGGATGAGGAGAGGAAGGAGTGGTGGTGTGTCCCCCTGACCACCTTACATACCCTACGGTTTCAGTGACGATCCAAGTTCCAAGGCCAGAAAAATTCAGGCCATATCATCCACTGCCTGCTTTTACTCCTCTGTTTCAGTGTCACTCCACAACAAGTCGGCCATTGTTCATCTTCTTATCTGATTCTGATTGATCATCCTTCATTTTGCTTGGACCTTGTAAACTGGAGTTTAGTGATCCAAGAGATGCAGATCAGTTCTTCAGTCAGTCAGGTTCTGGACCACCAATGGGAACTGGGAACAAGAACATGTACCTGCATGCCTCTTGTCTGAATTTTCAGGCAATGATCGTCAACATTTAGGTTAACAGACTATTCAAGTTGGTGATCATCGTGTGGTAAAAAAGCTGGACACATGTCAGCAAACAGATAGCACTGTAACTGCACAATTGCCTATGACGATCATCGATCGATCTCACCTGAACATGCAGGCACAAGTGGATGTAATCATCATGCTAATTCTTAAACTTCTTGAGAAGCAGGTAAGAAAGAGAACAGTGCCTGAGAGGCTGAGACAAATAACAATGAGGCACCTGGTTACAATTCTGCTACACTGAAATGTAGTGCCTCGTTAAATAAAGTGCTCATCAATCCTCATTATACAAGAAGATTGGATGGATGTCATGAAACAGAAAAGGGGCATAACCCTTGATATTGTACATAATGCTTTTTCATTATTACAATAAATAAATAATTTAGGAGAGTATGGTGACTGTACTACTAACTAAATCTCTTGACACAATCACACTGTTCTCAGGGAGAGGGAAAAAAGAGCTAATACATTTTTTATCAACAGTTAAGCTCACTCTTGCTGGAATGGATGTAATCTTCGGGTGATCCGAGTAACCATATTAACAAATAACGTTCACCCTCCGAGTCAATCAAGAAACCGGTATACCGGACAAAAAATAGACAAGATATTACACAAATAATAATCAATCAGTTAAAAGGGCGTTATCTTGATAAGGTTTAGTGGTAGCCTTTTTCTCCAGGGAGAAGTCACAGACTCACAGTTCACCCTATCACCAAGACCTTCAGTCTTTTGCAGCTCATGCTCCAGTACCAACTAGCATAGTCTGGTGCACATCACATCTGCTTCAGCACTTGGCTTTTGCTCTCACATGATAACATACTGTCATGGTGCAGACATGGCTCTGGTTCATATGATGTCCATCTGCGAAAGTAGAAGGGTTTTACACTGGGTACTAGCTAGCGAGTTCAGTTATAACAGATTGAATGATAAGAGGCATTCTGTCCACCATGGTACACAATGGGATCCCATTAGTCACGAGCTCGGATCAGCTTCACAAGAAATTTTGGCTTACGCATCCAAACTACAAGTATCAATAACTGGAAGCAACCTATGTGACAAGAATGTATACACAGGTACCTGTGATGTCAGTCTCTGTTATGGCAGGCAATAGTTCTACGACAACCTAGAACCACCGCCCTCCTCCTTTCTTGGTAGCTTTCAGTTCCATCACTAATCGTTCCCGCTGAGCCTCTACCTCTGCATACTGCAAGCTCATGTTGAGTAACCGCTCCTTCATATCTCTTAGCTCTCCTTCTAGTTGCAAAACCCTTTCGTTACTACTCTCATTGCCATTCCCAGCAGCACACTGCCCATCAGGCATGGGACTGTACAGAAAAGGAAAAATAAAAATAAAACAAGAATATCATGATGTTCTGAATGGAAGGCAGCAGAGATTATCAGACTAGGTATGAAAAAGATTTGCCAAAGGAGATATGCTGTCCAAGTTCAACAGTATTGATGATTTAGCAAACCAACAAAATGAAACATTTAACATAGTGTAAACATATGGCATCAAGATTTATGTTCATTAACATTGTGTAATTCAGCTTAAATATCACCAGCAGCCCAAACACATCATGTGGGTGTGTGTGTGTGTGTAGCAGACTGCAGATGCCATTGTAAGAATATCAAATTTTGTTTCAAAGGTTAGATGGATAACTGTAACAAAGGAAAGAAATGTTCTTCTATGATGTGTTGTTCTAGGTTGGGTAATACATAACAAAAGGCATGTAAGTTTGGAGCAGAAGGAATACCTCTTCTGTTGAGCTCTGTACATCTTATTCTCCTCTAAAGCCTCTGCAAGCTTAGCTTCCAATACTTGGATCTTCAAATGAATGCCAGATTCCTCATCAACTGGAGAACCACCAATATCCTGCAGTTACAAGGAAATATATGGCAGACAGACATTAAAAAAACCAATAAAATCAACAAAAAATAATCATGATAAGCACTTTTTAGGGTTAACCTGCTTTCCAAGGTCCTCTTCTTTGATGTGGGCCATCTGCTCGAGCTGACTTGTAAGGTCCTCATTTTCCTGCTCAAGAGATTGTATCTTTCTCTGGTACTCACTATTTGATCTCTTGATTCTATTAAGTTCATTCTTTAGCTCTGCTTCATGTACATGCGATGCTTCCACTGCAGATAGATCACTCTCCAGCCTTACAAGCTTTGCCTGCATAGCTATTCTGCTTCGTTTTTCTTCTTCACCATTGTCCAAAGTCTCCTGCATATTGGACATTTTATCTGTCAGCATAGCCTTCTGTGCCTTCAATTCTTCACATTCCTCAGTAACAGAACGATGTAGCTCCTCCAGTTTTCCTCTTTCGAACTTAGCCTCATCAAGAGAACTTTTAAGTTTGAGAACTTCGTCTTGAAGGCTCATTATTTTCTGAACTTGAAGTTTCAGACCAGATATTTCTTCAATCATTTGCTGCTTCTCATAATCATTAGCTTTAAGCTTCAATTCTAGTTCACCAGAAGATTTCCTTAACTTATCTTCATTGGATTTAGCATCTTCCATCAATTTTTTCATATGTTCAGCATCTGCTGCCAACATTTCCTCGCTTTGTTTCGATGCATTCAGGGAGTCAACTAAGCCTTTAATCTTGCTTTTAGACTCCTTACGAAGGTCTTCCAATTGAGACTCATAATGCCTCAATTGTGCACTGACATCCTGGAGACTAGCCTCAAGTTTGACCTTGTCTGCTCGTAAGACAGAGACTTCTCGAATGGCCTCCACTGTGGCATTTTCTCGCTCCTCTTGTGTGGAGGAGGCCTGTGCAGTGAGGCTCATGACCTCCCTCTCAAGGTTCTCTACCTCAAGAGTCTTTTCTTTCTCAATCTTGTTTAGCATGAAATGTGCACGGTTTATTTTTTCTTCTTGCTCCGTGTGCTCCTGGAATATACTCTCCAGTTCTGATAGTAAAGACTGCTCTTTGGAAGAAATGTCTTTCTGAAGTGAAGAAAGCTTTGCCTCTAGGAATTCGACTGTTTTGCAAAAATCAAGGTTTCGTTTTTTTGAGTTATCCAATTCCTGCTCTTGCTGAGTGAGGTGGCCATGCAACTCCAATTTCTGCCTCTTCAGCTCTGCAATTTGATTCTGCAGAGAACTGCACTCTTCAATAAGGCTCTCAACTGTGGATTGCAGTTTAGAATTAGATCTCCTCAGAACCTCTGAATCATCTTGTGCTTCAGACAATTTTCTCTGAGCTTCCTGTTGTTTTTGCTTAAACTCAAGCCTTTGAGTTTCCATCTCTGCTTGCTGGCGCTCTACTTTATCTTTGAGATTGACGATAAGTGATTTAGAATCATGTATCTGCAGCTCGCTTGACTCCTTTTCATTTGTCATGTATGTCAACTGAGCTTCGAGTCCAGAAATGCGTTCCGATAGCTCTATGTTTTCCTGTTCCAGGTCCGATATATGTAGCTCTAGGTCAGCTTTGCAACTCTCCAGTTCAGTTACCTTTCTTTCCAGAACCTTATTGGCAGAAACATGGGAATCTATGCTGCTTGAAAGCACAAGGATATCTTGCCGCACCTCATCCAAGCATTTTGAAGAAATGCTGCTTTCTTTACGTGATGCTTCCAGGCATTCCTCCAACTGACTCTTCTCTGCCTGAATTTTAGAAATAACGCTTTCCATTTCAACTTTGGAACATCGCAAATCATCATTTTCCTGCTGCTGTAGCTGAATTTTAGCCTTCAACACATCTGTCTCAGGTTCACTATCCATACCATTTCTAAATTGGTATCCTCTTGCACCACTAGTTTGAACACCTTCCCCTGCCATGGAATGGGAACTGTCAAGCTTCTGCCTCAGCTCAGATAACTCAAGATTTCTTTGTTCTAGTTCCTCTTGGCTTTTTTGGAACTTCTCTTCTAGCTCATAGATTTGAGACCTAAAATTCAGCAGCTTCAGCTCAAGGTCAGCACATTTTTCCTGTAATACTTTTGAGCTAGATATTGACGCATCAGCAAAACTTCCAGTGTGCAGCAATTCCTTGCTCCTAAGCTCCTCTTCCAGTTGACATATCTGTGATTTAAGCTCTTCAATTTGCAAATTGCTATCGTTTGGAATACAAGGGCCTTGACCTTTTGTAGCACCACCCACTTCTTTCAGCTTGTATATAAGCTCCAAATTTTCATCTGTTAGCTCTGAACAATCTTTCTCAAGCTCTTGTATTTTAACCCTTAAAAGTTCATTTTCTTTCTCAAGTTCAAGATAAACAGCATCAGAACCTAAATTTTCAATATTGAGCACATGATTTAGTTTCTCCCTCAACATTGTGATTTCATCCTCTTTAATTGACAGTTGCTTAGCCCATTCTGTGTCCTGTTTGACTAACGGACCCTTTTTTAAGGCATCAGCGTCAGTGACATTCTTGACCTTAGAAATTTTAGATATTTCTGCTTTCTGTTCTTCTATGGTCTCTTCCAACTCCTGAAGAATAGAAACAAGCTCTATATTTGCTTCTTGAGTATTTTTCAGTTGTATGGATAAGTTTGCATTTGATTCTTTCAGAAATTTCACATCATCTTCAAGTTCCTTCTGCAGATCTATCCAGTCCCCATATTTGGAGGTTCCTCCAACCTTTTGTCGCGTGGTTACCTCTTTCATAGATGACTTCAACTCTTCAATTTCTTGCCTATAGGAATCCCGTTCAGCATGCGCAGCAGACAGCTCAGCTTCTAGCTCAGTCTGTTGCTTGGATTTCTCGGAACATTCCTTCTTCAACATCTCCAGATCAGCCTTCAACTTGCGAGAATGCCGTTCCCACATTTTCGCCTCGTCACGGAGTTCCTCAATTGTTTCTTCAGCCGCTTCAAGAAGCTCTTTGGATGAATCAGATGTCCCTAATGATAACTGACCAAACCCATTTCCAAATGATTTTGGAGTATTTCCTTGCAACACATTTGGACCTGATGCACGGGAACTGAAAGATGAATTGTTTGATCTAAATCCATCATCACCACGACTTGCGCTAACGTACGAGCTGGCAGAATCCTGCCTTCCCACATGCATACCCCCATTAGAGCTGTCTCTAGGGGATAAGTTTGTTCTATCCGCGGTACTATCTCCAGAATTAGAACTCCGGTGGGACCCAGATGCTGAGAAACTCATTTCCTGGGAAAAAAAGAAGACAGGGAATAATCATGCACGCATAATGCTCTTATAAACGTCGCCCGCAAAATGACAGAAGTGATATTTATGCCCACATAAAACAAAACATATAGACATTCATGGAGCTAGAGTTCCCACACAATATAGATGAATATTTAGCACGTGAGAAATATGCAAAACAAATTAACAATATGTTCTAATGAACAATAGCAAATGACTTTAGAGTCAGGAGTTGGCTTTGAAGAAAAGGCCCCAAAAGTGGATATTTTGTTTCATTTCTTTCCAGGGTATCTACATATCAGGACATAGAAACTGGGGTATTCCAACTTAGCATAACTATATGTTTAGGGAATTATCATAACCATATTGAAGTAGCAAATGGCTTAGAAATTGAACAGATGGAGCATCAGAAGAGCCTAACATCTGTAACCAAACCAATTAGCATTTCCAGTGAAATTTAACAGTCAAATGAGAAACCATCTCGAGAGTCCTCCAACAAGAATGGCATGCTTAGTATTGGAGATATGAGTCTAAACAATCAAAAATTAAATTAACACGTTTTAGAGAAGACGAATGAACTTAGGATGGAGAAAATTGTTTTAAACATTTGCATACCCTGTTTCCAAGTTCATCTTGAGTAGTGCCACCTAAAGGATTTCCTGATGAAGAGCGAACACTCCTATTTGCAACACTATCAGAGCCATCTGACTTGCTGTCAATGTCATCATTGGTTGGACTACGGTCATCGAGACGAGGGGACAAATCCTTCCAGGATCTCACACCACTGCGTAGAAATGGGAACATGGTAAAGGGGAAATATAGTGGGAAAACAGTATAGTGAGACTTAAAGGCTGTGTTGTAGGACAAGAAAATAAGGGGAACAAAGCTGAAGCTTCAGAATTAGTTACCTTGACTTAGACTTGGCGCCAAGATATTGAACCTTAAGCTGCACAGGAAGAACAAATTGCACTATAAGCATTTTTTTTGGGGAAAGGAACACATAACACTAAGAACCGAGTCAATGTATTGAGGGAAAAAATAGCTTTAGAAGGAAAAGTATAAAATCAGTAAAGTTACCTGTAAAACTGTTCCAGAGTTGCATCTCTTCAACGGCAAAGAGATAGCGGTTGGGTCCACCAAATTCAGAAAGTTAGTGAGATTTAGGAAGATCTCCCCAAGAACACCACTTTTTATAGATCCCTGCAACATGAGAATTGTTGGTAGTGACACAAACAAACAACAGTAAAGTTGAGCAACATCACTATGATAGGCTACATATGGCTGAAAGCAAAATCTATAACAATGCAAGCAATATCCATACCACAGAAACAACAATCTTGTACTGGCATTCATCAAATTCTTTTGACACTTCATCTTGAGAAAACCATATCGATTCCAATATGCTGTCGGGCCATTGGCAAATTCCACTGCGGGCAGCTGCTTTACCGGACTTGGCAACTGTCTTTCCAGTATCCACTGAGACAATCGAAAGGAACAGCCTGTCTGATACTGCCGGGACCTGTCAAAAACACAGATCAGTAAGATATAAAGACGGGGGAATATGCGTACGAGAGGTACTGCCGGAAATGCAGCTGAAATCATAGCACATTATGCAGGCTTCTGTATTCATTTATTACCAGGATAACAACTAGATGCACACTATAATTGGGACGGCATTGCGCTCCATTGGGATGTGAATTTGTGCTAGTTGTGAGAATTGAACATGCCAGTTACAAGATGAGTATAAATGCTGTGCTCTCTGAAACGAAACATCCTGTGAGTGGCACCCCAAGACGACCGGTGTGGTTGCACAAAGTTGTCTTTTTTATTAGGGAAAATTGCTCATTTGGCATAGAATGACAGAATGGATGAATTGGAGCAGGGAAGTATGGGGTGATAGTAGGTAGCAGATGCAGGAAATGCGAAACCTTGGATGCTGGTGAGCTACGTAGATGAATCGAGGTCGCAAAGCAAGCGATTGATTCCCCATGCGAGGAATCCGAATCCGAATCCGAATCCCAAGGGGCAAGGTGAGGAGGGCAAGAAGGAATGGGGGATCGAGAGGAGAGCATGGTACCTGGACGGCGCGGAAGTTGGAGAAGCGGAAGTCAAAGCGCTGGCCGACGCGGTCCGACGAGCGGTGGCGGTGCAGCTTGAACATCGTGTATCGGCGGCGAGGCGAGGCGAGGCGAGGTGGGGAACGGTGGTCAGGCGAGATTGGGGTTTGCTGGTGGCGGCGGCGGCGGCGGCGTCGGCAGCAGCAGAAGCAGTGTGGTACAAGAAGAAGAAATCATTGCGGTTGCGGAACAAAAGGTGGCGGTGGGTGGTGGGTGGTGGGCTTGGGGAATCCTCGTAAGCTACTCATGGTCATGGATCCACCCCTCCCCCTCGCGCGCCATGTCGCCGCGAAGAAGAAGAAGAAGAAGAAAGGTGGAAGTGGGATGGTGGAAAGGATTCCCCTTTGCTGCTACTCTTTCAATCGGTGGAGTATCATTAACGCCGTGGACTAATTAATTAACTAATACTCCACTCCACTCCTGCTACTGTAGCTGCTCGCTAAGCCAAGCTATTACTAGTAAGCTTTTTCCCTCCCTTTCATTTTTGGGCATTTGTCGTGTCGTCCACGCGCCATGGGAATGGCCGCCTCCCCACCTCCTCTGCTCCGCCAGCCATCGCCGCCCATCGACGGCAACGCAACAGACAAGCTAATTGCCTTGGATTAATTAGCAGCTACTAGCACCATTACTCACATTCAGCATCATCAGATTTCAGATCAGATCAATGTACAGTAACCGTTAGCTGTAAATCTAATCAATTTACGTACTGTATGCTTCTTCATTTGCTTTCTTTGCCCTTTTTTTTTCCTAATCAAGGCATACATCTATCTATGCGTTGTTGTTGTACGCACGTATACCAAACAAACCTTGTAACGCGTCAGCTTCCTGCTGTCTCGACTTGTCTGATTATCGATCCTCTCCTGAAACTTACCAATAATTGTTGTTTTCTTTCTATTCCCTACTAGTAGTTACAACGTCACTGGAACTGACAGCAACACTTTATTAGTGGATCCATGGACGCACACGTCGGACACATCGATCATTCATCATATATATTGTACTAGTACTGCTAACCAGGGCTTTCTGTTCTGCATCATCCATCCATATATGATATATCTCGGGCCTTTTGATTTAGAGGAAAAACATAAGAATTTTAGAAGATTTTAATCCTATATGAAAATTTCCTATGAAGCCCTTTGAAACAAAGGATTGAATCCTATCTAATCTTTTGAAATTCCTATAAAATGGATAATCCTATAGAGATTTTGGAGGAAATTTAGCAAGAGCTTCAACCTCTTGCTAACTTGAAGCTCTTGCTAAATTTCCTTTGAGTCAATCTCTCTCATCCAATTCCTGTGTTTTTTCTGTGGTTCAATCAAACGGTTATTCCTGTGTTTTGGAATCCTCTGTTTTATACTTATATTCCTATCAAAATCCTATGTTTTTCCTATTCCTATATTTTTTTCAATCCTGCGATTCAAAGGAGCCCTTAATTTCCTGGTTTTGTCTTGTTACCATATGCTGCATGCGTGTAACAATTCTCTGTCCACTTTTCGGGTAAGCATCAACCTACAACTTTCGATTTGCCTGCTGTGTATCACTGTATGTATGCACTCCATCGTGCGGCTCTGTTCTTTTCCAAAGGTTGAGAACTGTTTCCGAAGTATTAGGTAAAAATACTTGAAAATATAATTAATATGATATCTATAGCAGTTTTTATATAGAGATTTTGAAAGATAAACGTATCTTTGAGCAATCAAAAACATGTGTTTAGATAGCGAGGAAGTAAAAGTTAGGAAATGGGAGGAAACAACGCACCCGTATATGCATTGAAGCACATGGATGGAATATTCTGTTGCAAATGGCCGATTTGTCACCTTCGTAATTAGCTTGTGCGTGTTACCGATTCCATCTCTGATCACATAGTTTTCAGGCTTTTTTGCAGCCAGCTAAATGTCAGATGTAGCATGTCCATAAGTGGTTAATTAGCTTAATTATTATGTGCCTCACCACGACTAGCTTAATCACTAATCAGGTGGCTGATCCTCTTCACACTTGACAGTCCTAACAAAAATGTTCCCAGTTTCTCAGAATTTTTAGGATCTAGCTAGTTAATGTTTCAGTTAACTGAAAACCGTCGTCTCTTAAACCGTACTAAGTATCCCCATCGATCATACTGGTGTAGGTACGGCACAGGTTAATTACATTTGAAACGAGGTGTTTAATTGGTAGGTTGGTTTGATGATAGAAATACAGTGTTGATATCTAATTAGTTGCGGTCACATAAGGTCAATCTTTTCTTTCTTGATGCATTGCATTGCATGGACCACGGCTGGCTCGGCCCGTTGGGAGTGTACGATGCAACTTTAATTAATTTCTTGTCACATGTGCCTGTCTTTTGCAGGCATTCAGGTAGCACTACATACATACTACTAGTAGTAGATCAGATGCATTGCTAATTTGCTCTCTCATTCTCTCAACAAGAAACTAATGAAATAAAGCAAGAATTGGTGCATCACTGGTCCTATGTATAATTAAGGATTGCGAATTATTTTCCCAGCTGCTTAATTGCTGCCTCAATGATTAAGAGCTAATGAAGCTGGTGCCTCAGTAAAAGGCAATTAGAAGGGGCAAGTTCAGGTACAATGGTCCACTCGCTGCACTAATTAAATTGTACACTACATGTATGTAGGTTTCCTTTCACCTACAGTGCGTACGTGCACCAATCGATCTATGCCTGCATTGCATTTGTTAATTAGTTAGTTAGTACAGGCTACACATAGTACGTCTATCAGTTGATGTTAATTGATTAATTAAATTGATTAACAGATTCTTTCCTGCGCGGCATTTGTATGCCTGCCTCTCTTCTCTTGTCTGTCGTCATTAGGTACGTGTTCGGTCATGAGATCAGATCACCAAAACACAAAACAAATGGGATCCATGACCCATGCGCGGATCGTATAAATAATAAAGGTATACTAATACAAAGGAAAAAAATCAGGTACAATTATGCAAATTAAAATACATACACATTCAAAAATAAATAAATTGCATTCATGGTACATGAATTTGAGGTGTGTATAATTTAATGTAAAAACTTGAGAAATAAGCGTAATAGTGCATTAACTTAGCAAATGGGTTTAATATAGTACAATAACTTAATAAGTGGTGCAACAACTTAATTATTTCGAGCATTATGTGGCTATGCACGTTCAGTTTTTAAGTACCTATTTTTTAATATAATCATGCAGATTTGTATGAGTATAATATGTTTTTATCATTCTAGTAAGTAAATGTCAACTAAATTCTAGTGTGTAGAAATTTTTTCGGTTGAGATTTGAGATGGTGAAGGAAAAAAAATCCAAACAGGTGGTGTAAAATGGATGAGCAACACAATTCTTATAAATTACATCAAAAATTGTAAGACAATATCTACATGAGTACTATGTGATGACATCTTGATATCGTGGAAAAAGACTCACTCGTTAACTAATTAAAATAGCACATACCTAGCCAAGTTACTACACTAAAATACTAAATTATTAAGTTTTTTATATTAGAGCACACCAGCTTAACAAGTTATTGCATTTATATGTTCCCGTACTAAATCAACCAACCTATCAACTTGTTCTATCGTGGGTAAAAAATGTATAATACTCTAGGAGTAATAGCAAACACAAACTTTGAATCCGAGAAAGCATACAGATGCATGGTGCCCGTTTGGAGTTTAGGGCCACTTTTACCTGGGCCTATTTTCGATCCGACGGCCCATAGTATCAGGCACGCAGCATGCAGCGAACGGCTTACTTGGCGGGCCGGGGGAGCAAACTGCAAAGGAGATATGGCCCGACCCATTCTAAACATGCATGGGCTCTCAAAACTCAATTGAACTTGTAGAGAGATCCCACAGTGACAGAACAACGTGTATATGCCAAGTAAAGGATTCTGGATTCGCCACCAATTCATCATCTTTTTACCCAACATTCCGCACTAAAATCACCTATAAACATGGTAATTACTTAGGAAAAAAACAGTCTAAATTAAAGGGTATATGAGGGCCATTTCATGACTTGTTTGGTCTGCTATCCTATTCTCTGCTAGCCAGTCAGGTTAAAAGTGGGACAGATAAGACGACACAGGCAGAGATTACAGAAGAGAAGATTTGGCGCGAATCAGGCCATGTACTGATTAGCTACTAGGCTTTAGAACTGATCAGAATAAGTCTGGATCATCTATATATCTATGTCGCCTTTCAATTCTCTCTCTATATATAACTGTCCAAATGTATATATATTACTTTGCGATCTGCATGCGTGTGCACTAATCTTTCAGTTAATGGTGAGAATTAATTCCACCATGATACATATGTATGGCCATCATCGATCTTCACGCGATGATCGATCGATCGATCGAGAACTACATTTATGCGAGCTAGGTTGGTAAATTAATTAATCATGACCCGTGTAGATAGGCTTTAGAAATTAAACAGCTGAAAAGAGCTTGAGAGAATGAGTTCGTTTGAAACTCTGAATCTAATTATTTTGTCTGTCCAAATGCATTCGAAGCTAGCTACACCTGCATGCTGCCAAAGAATAGCTTAACTTAATTGTTGTGAGACCGTATGTGTGGAGGGCATGCATTCCAGGACTATATATACAAATATAATTAATGATGAGATCGTGTTCCACGTGACATGATATGATCGATCGATCGATCAACTAATGTAATGTATGTCTTCCTGACAAATCATTCACATATATATGCATGTAATTAATTAATCAAAGGGCTATATCTAGCTAATATATCTCTACTGCTTCGTATCTCAGTGGCTCTGATCGTTGGACAGGTTCAATCACTAAGACACATGTACGTACACTAGCTAGCTAGCTTGGCATATTAGACAGCTAGGTTAATTTGCCTGCCAATATTGTCCACACAATCACCCACGCATGCATATATATATATATAGCTACCTATCTAGGATATATACATACTTCCTTCGTCTCAAAAAAAAAAAAACTTAACTTAGTATTAAAATATGACATATATCCCATGTCTAAATTCATCATATTAGGATGTATCACAGTCTAGTACCACGTTAAGTTTTTTTTTAAGGGATGGAAGAATTTTATATATATATATAATGGAGAATATATATATATATATATATATATATATATATATATATATATATATATATATATATATATATATATATATATATATATATATATATATATATATAACCATGGATAGATGAGATTGATCAAGCTATAAATGTATATGAGGTAAGCATCTCCGAGCGATAATCGATCCAGCCATGCATGCATACATATCCCGATCGAGTTAAAAGAAGAATGTCTTATCATGCCTGCTTTTGGTTAAGTAGTTAAATATAATTAGTGACGTGTCGATCATGTCGCAGTTGCTAAAATTACAGAAAATTAAGAATATGGAATCCCATCAGCTGGCCTGGCTCATTCTAGCAGCCTCCTGCATGCAGCGGATATAATATGATGTAATATTAGTAGTGGCTTCTGACTCGTCGGCTTTAGCTAATACTAGCCTTTATGATCTGAACTTTTGATGAAACACACAATTAATTCCTTAGCTTTTTTCTAGCGTCGTATGTGTATGTCGATTTGTGTTAATTGGTAGCAAACCGAACTATTAGTTGTCGCATGTATCAAGGTGAGTGGCCTGCAGGGAGTTAATTTGATATATGACGATATCGTATAGTCATATAGTCATATACGAGAGTACGCATGCTTCATATATGCGTTGCACCTGTAGATATTTTTTTCAGTCTGTTCATAGATAGTTTCATGCATTATATCGCCTTGATCGGCAATTTGATGATTATTTACTACCGTTAATTATATGATGTGCTCATCAGTACCTGCCTTGCTAACTACTTTGCTGATCATCGGAGTAAATTAATCCGACCAATGGTCGGCGCATGCATAGCAGCGCACTGATGTACTCCCTCCGTTCCTTCATATTATAAAACAGTTTGATCTTTTTCCTATTCAAAATTTATTAAGGGCTAGTTTGATTTGAAGTCAAATTAAACTTGCCATACCAAATATCGGCATTTTAAATAGTGATTTTGGCAATGTTTGGTTTGCTACCAATAGTTGCTAATACCACACAAATATTACCAACAGATTGGCATTGGCAAAAATTTGTCTATGATTTGGCATTGCCAATAGTTTGGCATGGTTGCAAATTAACCAAACAAGCCCTAAAAAACACGGTAATATTTAACACAAAATAAATATAGTATTAAAATAATTCAAATATTAGATTTAGTAACACTAATTAGGTATTGTAGATGTTTTGCTAATTTTTTTGTTGTGGTTGTTGTTGTTGTTGTGTGTGTGAGATGCCTAAATGCACACATGTAGAAACCAAAGAAAACAGAAAGATATTTAAATTAACAGATATAAATATATACAGCACATATGTATATATCTAGCTAGTTTAGTTAAGGGCGCGGCGGTGATGATGCATGATCTGAAAGAGACAGTGTGCAAGCTGATTATTGTATGTTAGATTTAATTAAATAGTTAAATAATGGCAACATTTAACTGCTCCATATCGATATGGATATATCTAATCCTACATGTCACATGTGCATACGTACTTGTTATTAACGCTGAGACTGAATTAATATACGCCCTCCGTTTCAAAATGTTTGATACCGTTAACTTTTCAGTACGTGTTTGACTATTCATCTTATTAAAAAAATCAAGTAGTTATTTATTCTTTTCATATTATTTGATTTATTGTTAAATATATTTTCATGTACAGATATAGTTTTACATATTTCATAATTTTTTTAATAAGACGAACGGTTAAACATGTGCTAAAAAGCCAACGGTGTCAAATATTTTGAAACGGAGGGAGTATTGCAGCTAGCTCGCGATTAACCAAGGTAGCTATGGCCGGCCGACGCTTCTAACTGGCGCGCGTGCCAACTCTCGATCGACTGCTAATCATGCTTGCTTAATTTGGAAGGCCACGACAATCCATTTTAAGTCGTATAATTAACCTTTTGTAATTTTGAGTGAGACCACAAGTAGATCGACGGAGACATTCTACTTGGCATGCATGCAATGCAGAAACGCGCAGAGCTAGCATTATGTATGCTTGTGAATTGTGTGAGAGAGAATTAGCTAGATTGATAATGTACATATATGAATTTGTATGCGATATATATGCTAGTATATATAATATGCAGTTAAGTGTACAAATTAAATGCACTAATTTGCATTACAAAATTAATTAATACACATGTGGTTATTAATTTGTCCCGAAGCGAGAATAATAAAGCCGGGTTGCAGTGTGACGAGAGGGGATGATCGATTAGTTTACATTACCCTTTTGATCTCATGGCTTTGACTCTTAGGGTTTGTACGCTACCTAGCTAGCTTTGCTTTCGGACAGAGCTAGAGGTGATTATTACTCCCTCCGTTTCAAAATGTTTGACACCGTTGACTTTTTAGTACGTGTTTGACCATTCGTCTTATTCAAAAAATTTAAGTAATTATTTATTCTTTTCATATCATTTGATTCATTGTTAAATAAACTTTCATGTACACATATAGTTTTACATATTTCACAATTTTTTTTAAATAAGACAAATGGTCAAACATGTGCTAAAAAGTCAACGGTATCAAACATTTTTAAACGGAGGGAGTAGTAATTAGAAATGAATAAAAACCCTAGCTAGCTAGCTACATGTTGATGCGTATTAGTTATTCATGACATCAGCTAGCTAGGCAGACGAGAGTACGTCGAGTAGTATTTATAGCCGGCATGGAGGAAGCGAGAGGAAGCATCAGCAGCGCATGCACTAGCAGCTTAGCTACTGCGCGCGTACCAGAGAGAGATCATCAGCTCAAGTAGCTAAGCTAGCTATAATCTGCTAGCTAGCTCGATCAGACACTTAATTACCTGCTAGGTGGTGGTCGATCGAAGAAGAAGAAGATGAGTGAGCTTGCGTCGGCGCCCAAGGTGGCGCTTGGATCGATCGCGTTCGCGGTGTTCTGGATGATGGCGGTGTTCCCGTCGGTGCCGTTCCTGCCGATCGGGCGGACGGCGGGGTCGCTGCTGAGCGCGGTGCTGATGGTGATATTCCACGTGATCAGCCCCGACGACGCGTACGCCTCCATCGACCTCCCAATCCTGGGCCTCCTCTTCGCCACCATGGTGGTGGGCAGCTACCTCCGGAACGCCGGGATGTTCAAGCACCTGGGGCGTCTGCTGGCGTGGAAGAGCCAGGGCGGGCGCGACCTCATGTGCCGCGTCTGCGTCGTCACCGCCCTCGCCAGCGCCCTCTTCACCAACGACACCTGCTGCGTCGTCCTCACCGAGTTCGTCCTCGAGCTCGCCGCCGAGCGCAACCTCCCCGCCAAGCCCTTCCTCCTCGCCCTCGCCTCCAGCGCCAACATCGGCTCCGCCGCCACCCCCATCGGCAACCCCCAGAACCTGGTCATCGCCTTCAATAGCAAGATCACCTTCCCCAAGTTCCTCATGGGAATCCTCCCGGCCATGCTCGTCGGGATGGCCGTCAACATGGTCATGCTGCTCTGCATGTACTGGAGGGAGCTGGGCGGAGGGGCCGAGCTCAGCGTCGACGGCAAGCAGATGGAGGCGGTGGAGGAAGGCAGGTCGCCGGCGTCGGCCAAGAGCACGCCGCAGCTGAACGGCAACGGCAACACGATGATGTCGCTGGAGATGTCGGAGAACATAACGACCAAGCACCCATGGTTCATGCAGTGCACGGAGGCGCGGCGGAAGCTGTTCCTCAAGAGCTTCGCGTACGTGGTGACGGTGGGGATGGTGGTGGCCTACATGGTGGGGCTCAACATGTCGTGGACGGCCATCACCACGGCGCTGGCGCTGGTGGTGGTCGACTTCCGCGACGCCGAGCCGTGCCTGGACACCGTGTCCTACTCGCTGCTCGTCTTCTTCTCCGGGATGTTCATCACCGTCAGCGGCTTCAACAAGACGGGCCTCCCGGGAGCCATCTGGGACTTCATGGCCCCCTACTCCAAGGTCAACAGCGTCGGCGGCATCTCCGTCCTCTCCGTCATCATCCTCCTCCTCTCCAACCTCGCATCAAACGTACCAACGGGTAATTATACATTCTATTAATCCAGAATTAATGTATACTACTCCATATAAGTATAACTAATTAACATACAAAAATATATATGCGCATGCATGCAGTGCTTCTTATGGGTGATGAGGTGGCGAAGGCGGCGGCGCTGATATCGCCGGCGGCGGTGACGACGTCGTGGCTGCTGCTGGCGTGGGTGAGCACGGTGGCGGGGAACCTGTCGCTGCTGGGGTCGGCGGCGAACCTGATAGTGTGCGAGCAGGCGAGGAGGGCGCCCAGGAACGCCTACGACCTCACCTTCTGGCAGCACATCGTCTTCGGCGTCCCATCCACCCTCATCGTCACCGCCGTCGGCATACCCCTCATCGGCAAGATCTGATCTCATCTCATCGACCCATCCAAATTAATTAATTATGAGATCGACAAACATCCAAGCTTGCTAGGCTCGTCGTCGTCGTCGTCGACCACCGTACCATATATATGCATGCATGCCACGCACGTATATATATGCTCCTCAACCTCAAGTCAATTAATTAAGAGAATGGATGAATGAATCAATGTTGTGTATGATTTCCTTTTTGTTTTTGTTTTACCCACCGTATATGTGCTGTGTGGTGTATGGCCGGCGAGCTTGAAATTGAATTGGCCTTGCTTGCATGCATGCATGGTGATCAGATCAGCTCAGCTAGCTAGCTAAATCTTGCTTAATTTTATCAAGTGTCAATCATGATGAGAAGAGAGGGAACTAGATGGAGCTAGCTAGCTAGCAACACATGCAGTGTGTGCTAAGCAGTGCACTCTGCATGCTTAAATTTGCTTGCTTAATTCAACATCGTATTACATGTATGTTGATATGTGCATGTTCCTCAAAATACATGGAAAAAAAATGTTTCTACACATCTCAATCGTATAGAGTATGTAGCATGTCTTGTTCAAACAAATATTTGTAGCCCTCTCTCTCTCTCTCTCTTTAGGTTTATTAATTAATTAGTCTGTTCAATGTCACCTCAGTTCATAGAGATGCTATACTTAATTAATTGCTCCATGTATGCAGAGTTGTACTACCTTAAAATATCAGTATGCATGCTCTTGTTGCCATTCCAAAAGAACAAAAAAGAACTCTCTGTGGCAGTTGGCACTCCCACAATCACGGAATCTCTGGTCCAAATTAAAGCAAAATGATAAGTGCCCTCTTCATTAACAAAAGGAAGAAAAATAACAAGTGTCGCTTTCCAAAGGCAAATCTCACTTCCCTTCATTTAAAAAGCAACGAATCCGACTCTTATTCTAAATATAAATTAAATCAAGTTACACACCAGCACACAGCAGATCCACTAGCCGGCAAAAATGCTGAATACTGTGCTTGTACTTTCATCAGCCAGAAAATAGAAGATTTTAGAGTGTACGCTTGTGTATATTTAATTTGTTTGCCCACCACTGACTGTACTCCTTCCGTTCCAAAATATAAGTCATAACCACCCTTAATTCAAAGACCAAGACCTCCTAATTTGTATCACCCTAATAAATAAAATGCATGCACCCAATAGAATTAGAGATTTTAAGGGTAGAGGATTTTAAAAAATCATAATTTAATGGAGAAGATGTACTAATTAATTGTATGCATGCACATCTTATATTATGGAACATCTGAAAAAAAAAGTAGTTACGACTTATATTATGGGAGGGAGTAGTAATTAAGAGGGTTTAAATGCTCTAAACCGAGTAGTACATTTATATTTTTAGGCAGTGAAATTACTGACATCATTGCTCTTTATGTATTCGGAAAGTTTGGTTCTATCGGACTTCTTGATATGGTATTAATTCGGCTGAAAATTTTATTTTTTATTTTTTGTATTTAATCAAATTATGTTTAAAATTTTGCACATCGGCACCCTCCGATACAAACGCCGAAAACGAAAGATTAAACCCGGCTCATTACAAATTAAACATTTTATATTAGGGTTTTTGTTTTTGATGATAAGAGGTTAGAACAATAATAAGAGGAGAAGTTCTAAAACCTTTATTTTCTCACCTCCTATGTTCCAAACGGCTGGGTTCCCAAATTCATGAAGGCATGCAAATCTTGTGTTCCAAACGTCTTTAGGTTACGAGCCGAATTCATGAATTCAAAATTGCATTAACAGGGCTGGGGATCCGCCACTGTCACCAACTGTGCATTTTTTTTTTCAAATGCCATCTTTATTGAAAGACAGCTACTTTTTTTTTCATAAAAAAGGGAAAAAAACATAAAAGGAGAGGAATGGCATCTCTTGGATTTGGAGTATATATGTAATGGCAAGTGTTTTCACAGGTTGGTGACAAAGTTCTGCGAACTTTAGTCTAAGTATATGCTTTTGGACTTGTAATATTTTTTTACGGCCTTAGGACTTGTAATTCACAAGTTCTATCTTTCTCATAATAGGACATTCCAAACTGAAATGTGTACAGCACATGAGCAAATATCTCAGGACCGAACATATTCTTCTCAGAGGGAAAAACGTCAACAAAAAGAGGCAATTAATTAACAGCATTTCTCGATCGATAGGAAACTGGTAAGCAACGATAGGTTACTTTCTCCTATATAACGTGATATCTTCCTAACCACCCCTCTTTCTATAATTCACAGGATGATGCAAACCTCGCTACTTTCTACTCCAATGGCCATCCGACAACACATTTTTTAAATTCAGGCTATATTTTTAAGGTGATGCAGTCTTTCTATTACAAGAGACTTCCTGTACATCCGACAACACATTTCTCCACTGTGCAAATATGTGCATTGCATTTTTTAATTCATATGGCATTTTTAAGGATGATGCATGCAACGATGCTACCTCAGTACTGGCGTTCTGCATCCGACAACACATTTTTGCCAATGTATAAATATTTGTATAACGATAATAATTGTATGGGAGTGACGCTGGAAACTCACCTGCCAATGCCATCATCAGACATGCTAACTGCACCACCATAAAACTATTCAGGCAGCCAGGCAGACACCAGTTGATGCATCTAGTTGGATAGCCTCCCAGCCAACTAGGTCATACATGCCTGCACAATTGGCAATGTAATCACTAAATTAACCCCTAATCTGTCAAGATAATGTATCCATATGAATCATGTAAAGTTGAAAGTCATCCTAATAGAAGAAATATATGAGAAATTACCTGAATGACAACTCAGAGGGTAAAGCTGCATTCTTTTACATGATGACGCACGCACTATATTTACACAGTAGATCAACAATTAAACTTTACTGTATCAAAATGAGAAAGGAAGATGGTTAGTCCAATTTTAATCCATCATCACTTAAAAGACTAACCTTTTCTGAATAGTGCTTTCAATATTATTCAATGTTAGTAATGAACTTTACTGTATGCATACTGGACAAGTCAATAAATATTTGGAAGGACTTGGAATCCACAAAATTTTGTTTTGGAACAACAGAATCCACAAATTGATTTTTAATAAGATGATAAAACAAAAAATAAATATTAAAATAAAAAATAAAAATGATTGAAAGGATGCATATGAAAATGGTTAAATTCAACCCTGAGAAAAGCTAGAGCCCAATTCTCTCTGGAATGAGAAGACCGAATGAAGCTTATACTCTGACATACTCCCTCCGTCCCAATATGTAGCATCCTAGGATGGGATTAGACACATCTTAAGACTACGAATCTGGACATAGATTACTACATATTAGGACGGAGGGAGTATGTTTTTAATTGCCAAAATCTTGTTACGCAAATACTCTTGCAACATTAGCTAACATAAAATGAAAAATAAAGGATAGCTTGGACATTGTTATAAGGAGACCAATTTACTGCTGAAGTTTGTGGCCGCCTTGTTATAACTGCTGTCGCCTCCAGAATTCTTCAAATGCAAAATAGGTTTTCTGAATCAAGAGGGATAGATCAGAGGTATAATTTGCGACCGAGATATATTTACTTAGGCATTTAAGGTGATACACTGTGAAATGACATGCTACAAGAATGTTCTTTAATGGAGAAAGGCTTCTGTAGCCTGACATCAAGTATTATGTACAGTAACCAGAGCAGAATTGTATGTAGGATGGCTGAACGCTTCGTCAACAATTTTTCTCCAGTCATCTTTGCATGCTTCCATATCTGACCTGCAAAAGAAGAGGAAACTAATGGTTATAACAGGGGAGTGAAGAAAAGAAAATCTAGTAATTTGTAATGTCAAATTCCCAAACCATCAACTTACAAATCAACAGGGACAAAGAGCAGGACAAAGTTGTACAGCCATATCAATCCAGCCTTGAGCCAACCAACACCCTTTGCAATAGCAAAATCCAAGTCACCTCCTACAGCTTTACGGGTTGCCACCTGACAGGAAACATCACTCGATATGATTGGTATCTACACCAAGTATTTATATGAGTAGCATATAAACACCAAGAATTTAGAAACTTCATAGTTTCTACGTACTATTTTTTTGAGAGGATGAATAACGATTCAACTCAGAGGGTTTCTTGGAAGGAATTATGGTGAGCAGCAGCCCAACTGAACATTAATAATTTGCAAAACTTTAGTTGGTACAAATGATTTAGCTCTGAATGTAAATAATGATTAGACGATGCTGGTAAAATAACAGTTAGGCAATTATTTCTAGAATCCTAGCCACAAACAAAGTGGCCAATTGCTAAATTATGGTTCTGACCAGTAGGTAGAAGTTCCGTGAAATCAACAAGCAGCAAACGAAGGATGGACTCGGCAAAAACAGAAAGAGAAAAGTTAACGATCTCACCATCTGGGTAAAAATAAAGGCAAATGTTACAACAGGTCCAGGACATCTGATATGGCAGCAATCATCTGAATAAGCAAACAGTGCAACAGCCTGATTCACAATGCTCATCTGAAGGAACAAAGCAGCTCTAATTTCCTCATCGGTGTCCATCAGTGATTTATGTTCAATTTTGCACTGTCCACAGCCTAAATAATCAGCTCATTCAATTTTCCAGACCAAAATAATCTCCTTTAATAAGAAGAAAAGGTGCTTACTGAAAAGAAGCCTGTCATTGTTGCAGCCCTGAAAAAAATGGCTGTACTCAGAACAATGTAGCTACCAAAAGCAGCACCGCTAGCAATGATTTTCTTAACTCTCAGTGTATCCCGTGAAATCAGATAAAAGCAACAAGTAATACTTACTAATCATGAAAAGAAACAAGGGCACAAACAATATATATTGTAGAGTAAGGTTGGCCTTTTGTAGCTGAAACTCACAGTAATTAAAAGCAGCAATCACCAGAGTCAAGAAACTTGGTAAGTCGAAGTTCCATAAAAGTAAAATGGCATGGACACCGAACTTCAATAAATATAATTATTAATGTTAGCATTGCATAATGCTGTAGTTTTCAAAACATAATCACTGTTTGTACTCACAAGATGGACAGTTGATGAGACAGTGTAGATCTGCAACAAAAGCAACGCATCTCAACTGACTACCCATTTTGTCATCTACACGTCAAATGCCTTGCCAGCAACAAAAACTCTTGAACTGCATCAAAATTGACTTACCATATAGCCCTTCATCATCTGACAAATTTCCCTACTGATTTGCACGGCTGAAGAAATAGGTATCAGGGCAGGCTGAGTCAAAACAAGATCGGACTCACTTTTGGTGTAATCAGTGGCATCAGCTACTGATATTCCAATATGACTTTCACCTATGGAATCATGATCAAGAAATTCATGCCCAACCATTGCACAACGACATCCAAAATTTCTGAGTCTTCTCACTATATCACTGTTGTCCTCTGCACTAACAAATAGAGCGAGCAAAATGGTAAAAGTGGTGCTTCTGTGCTTAACAAAAATAACTAAATTGCATAAATCTTAAAGCGGCATTGTTGGTAGTGTAGTAGCAGTGGTGTTTGCCACTGTCAAACAAGAACTTCTTGCAATTAATTACTTCGTTTGGAGCGACAGGTGAGGCATGAAGTATGGCATCACTTGGAACATAAAGATTGACCTGGAAAGAGATCTGAAATCCCATTGATGTTTAAGTGAACTTCTTTATTGTTACGAGCTAACTCAAACACTGCACGGGCAGGTAAAACATTGATGCCTAGTTTTCCAAGCCTTCCACACACTTGCCTTGTAACCAACAATGGACTTTCTGAGAGGGAAGGAAATATCATTTGATGAAGAATTAATTGAGATCTCAACAAGAAGATAGCTGGGTTTCTGCATCACCTGTGAGGACTATTATATCCAAACCTGAAAGACCAAGAACAGCTATAGAGGGGGGGGGGGTGAATATAGCAATTCAAATCTTGCCCCCGAAAATACTCATCAAGCCGGATTTCTCAAAATCCTTACTAGAATCGCGGCTATTAGAGAAGCCGGATCTAGAAAAGAAGAGAGAAAAAGAAGAGAAAAGGAATTCCCGAAACTAGAGGAGGAAGAGAAAAGGAATTCCCGAAACTAGAAGTGAGGTGAGAAAGAGAGAGCAAAACTCATCATCGCAAAGTTCAAATTGCAAGCGGAATTTAAATTGCGGAATTTAAATGGACAAGGCAAAAATGAAATCCTTCAAATCATTTCATTTATAGGTGATGCAAAATAACCGCTCAACTAGGAGCAAACATACACCTTCAGAGGAACATTAACACAAACTTAAAATCTCTCGGACAAACACACTCCAAACTAATCCTAATACAAAAGCCTCTCGGGCAAACACACTCCAAACTCACACGGAAACTCTCTCACCGAGCATCTCAAAATGATTACCAAAAGGAGCAACCTCCACCCTTGCATCCATCTCTCTATTTATAGCCTAAGACCCCTAAGACATTGTCTCAAATACCCCTAGGGCGAAACCCTAACTCAGAACAGATCTGGTCCATCCATTGTTCCTTCTACTCAAAGGAAAAGCTCCAGATGATTGCCACCTCATCGATCCGAACCCTCACATGGTCTTCTTGCTGATGAATCCGCGTGCTCTCCGTCTTGACGAATCCAAACTTGCCACGTTGCCCAGCCGCGTCGTGCGCGTTCCGTCTCCTTTTCCTCAGCGCGCGCTCGCCAGCGCCCAACCAGCCCGAAGCCGCCACGCGTCCCGCTGAGCCGCTCCCGCGCGCGCTTGCAAAATCGCGTGTGGGTCCCGCGCTCCTGCACCCGCCTCCGATCGAGTCACGCGAAACGGGGGTTGCCGCGTACGGTTTTTCCGCGCGCGTCCTTGCGCATGCAAGCTGCCTGCACCTCCTGAGCCCATGCGCCATGGGCCGCCGTCTTGGGCCGTCGCTGCTTGGACGATGCAGGCCTGCCGAGCCGAGCCATTCACCATCTTGGGCCACGTGGAACGGCTGGATTGGCTTGGCCTCCCTGCCAACCAATCACAGCGCACATGCACAGCTAGCTAGCTTGACTTTTCCACCGAGCCATGCTAGTAGCAACCAGTACAGTGCAAGCTCCTCCTTGCACAAGTACAGTACGTGTACATGCATGTATGCTACCTACAGCAAGTACTGTAGCAGCAATGCACTTGCACAGTCCCTTCTGATTTCTTCGCGAATCCGATGCTTGCACACTTGGCCTTGTGAAGCCTGTTGCAAAGACCTTTTCACACGGTGTTCGTCCACCGTGTGCAACCTTGTGTCCAATCTTGTCACCCGGCATCCTTGATCGCTTTGGACCTCAACTCCTCCCTGAGTCTAGTCCCGATCCGCCGTTGACCAAGATCGACCCCGATCACCTGCACACACATGAACCAAACAACCGTTGTCTTGGCACAGATGTCGCAACCTGACCAACGTTAGTCCACACACACACTTCTTGCACATCCGGTACTTGTCAATTTCCCATCACAAAAGAACTATAACCACACATGGTTTCACAATCTCCCCCTTGATGGGAACATTGACAATCTCAAGCAAAATTTTGAAAATTTGATTTTTGATTCACAAAGCAAACCATTTTGCAAAAGCGAACTTTGGTCATTTTGAAATCGCGAAAAATCAAGACCAAGTGACAAGAAGAAAAAAGGGATGCAAATGCAAATGCAAGAATGCTCCCCCTATGTGCCAAACTCCCCCTTTCACCAAGATTTAAAGCAAGTTTTAATTTTCAATAAGTGCAAATTTCTCTCCCCCTTTGTCAATGATGCCATCAAGATCAAAAGAGACAAAAATGCAAGATAAAAATGAGATGAAACTTGCAAATTTTAGGTTTTGAGAGCTTTGAGAGTTATCTAAAGGCATCAAAAGGTAGACATGGATCACACAGATACAAGCATGTGCTCAAGCCTAGCTAAGCATGTGCATAAGAAGTATGAAACAAGTCATGAATATCAAGTTAGTATCGCCAGCAAGCAAAAAGCTTTCAAGTGAATTAGTGATTTAGTGTGCAAAGCTATTTCTAGAAGAAGCTTAAAAGGAAGCAAACCAGCTCATAATCATGCAAGATTTACATAAACAAAGCAATGAACCCATGCTAATGTGCTAATGCCCAGTTCATAAAGAGTATCAACATGATAACAAAGCATAGAACATGAGCTTTTAATCTTTTCTCATGACTTTTATTTTTATGATTTTTTTTTAATTTCTTTAAAGACAATAGCACAATCACGACGGTCCACCTGATCTTATCAGTCAGCAAGTGATGGTTGTGCCAAACACTGCCGTCTGACCTCAATCAAGTTTTCCAGCTAGAGTTCCCATTACAGGCTGTCTCAGTGCTATCTTCGGCACTACTCATGCGTAAACGCACTCAGTAGCCCGGACAAAAACAGAGATAAAACTTGTAAAGCATGATTGATACAAAGTATGGACGCATAAGCATGAGCATTCATAAGCATGTACTGACAGTTATTGCGAAAAGAATGTAAACATGGCATGAGTATGAGAAGGATACTTCAATTTAAACAAACTTCTAGAGCAAGCATTGCACATTGATTGAGTTCAAATGAATAGTTAATTTAAGCAGGTTTCAACACGCTTGAACAGCATAACATGATCACACAAGCTACTTAAGCAAATGAAAGCTAGACAAGAGATCAAACTAGCATAAGAGTGATACATCCATAGCATAGTGATGACCAAGAGATAACAAGCAAAGCTCAATTGAAGAGTGTATAATACAATGCATAAAGTAAACATGATGCAATATGTTACAAATGCATGCAAAAGAAAAACAACTCCCCCTCAAATCAAGCCATAGGGGTGGATCACCCCTAACTCACTCCGCAAGAACTCAAAACGAGAGCGATCAAGTGGTTTTGTAAAAATGTCTGCCAATTGTTTTTCAGATTCAACAAATTCTAGCACAATGGTACCTTTCTCAACATTGTCTCGGAGAAAGTGGTACCGTATCTCAATGTGCTTGGTCCTGGAGTGTTGAACTGGATTTTTTGCAATATTGATTGCACTTGTATTATCACAAAGCAGAGGAACACCAGAGAAAGACAGACCATAATCTTTCAGAGTTGAAATCATCCAAAGAACTTGACTACATGCACTAGCAGCAGCTACGTACTCAGCCTCAGCTGTTGATTGAGCAACAGAAGACTGCTTACGAGAGGACCAAGAGACCAAAGAAGTGCCAAGAAAATGACAAGTGCCAGAAGTACTTTTGCGATCAATCTTACACCCAGCAAAATCAGCATCTGAAAAAGCTCGAACTGAAAGGGCAGAAGAGCAGGAGTACCAAATACCGTACTCAAGTGTAGACTTGATGTAGCGGAACATGCGCTTGACTGCTTGGCGATGTGATGTTCTTGGAGAAGCCTGAAACCTCGCGCACAGGCACACGGAGAAGTGGATGTCCGGCCTTGACGCAGTCAGGTAGAGGAGGGAGCCGATCATGCTTCTGTACTCGCGCTGGTCAACTTCTTCACCGTCCTCATCAGGACCAAGCGATGAAGTAGTTGCCATGGGAGTGGCGATTGGCTTGCAGTCGGCCATGTCGAACTTCTTCAGGAGCTCTTTGGAGTACTTGGTCTGATGTACAAAGATTCCTTCCTTGGTTTGCTTGATTTGAAGTCCAAGGAAGAAAGTCAGCTCTCCCATCATGCTCATTTCAAATTCCCTGCTCATCACATCAGAAAACTGGGCAACAAGTGCATGAGAGGAGCCACCAAATATGATGTCATCAACATATATCTGGACAAGAAGAAAATCAATACCACTATGAAGAGTAAAAAGAGTTTTATCAACAGCCCCCATTTCAAAACCATTTTGAAGCAAAAAGGTTTTCAATCTTTCATACCAGGCTCTGGGAGCTTGTTTTAAACCATAAAGAGCTTTTTCAAGTTTGAACACATGATTTGGAAATTTTGGATTTTCAAAACCAGGAGGTTGTTTGACATAGACCTCTTCCTCAATAACTCCATTCAGAAAAGCACTTTTCACATCCATTTGAAAAAGCTTGAAACCTTTTGAAGCAGCAAAAGCCAAAAGAATTCGAATAGCTTCTAATCTAGCAACTGGTGCAAAAGTTTCTTCAAAGTCCAAGCCCTCAACTTGGGTGAAACCCTGTGCAACCAGTCTGGCTTTGTTTCGAACAATTGAACCATCTTCACCTAGTTTGTTTTTGAAAACCCATTTTGTTCCAATCACATTAAAACCCAAGGGAGGTTCTACCAAAGACCAAACTTTGTTTCTTTCAAAATTTTCTAACTCTTCATGCATGGCATTAACCCAATTCTCATCAGATAAAGCATGACAAACATTTTTGGGCTCAAAAGAGGCAACAAAAGCTGAATTGACAAGTTCATAAGACCGATTTCTAGTTACCCTTTCACCCAGGCCTCCGATCATCGAGTCAGGCGGATGTCGGTTCTGGATGTGTCGGGGAGCTGTCGGTCCTGATGTGCCACCATCAATCTCCTCAGCTGCTGAAGATGATGTAGTTGGTGCATCTCCTGAAGGTGATGTAGTCGAAGGAGAACCGGTTTCTTGCACTGGTGGTGTACTGTCTAGAGGTGGAGGAATAGAATCATCGTCATCATCATCTGAATCCTCATCCACAAAGATGCTTTCATCTGGAACACCTGAAATTTCTGGTCTAGCTCCTGGGCTAGCCTCATCAAAAGTGACTTCACAAGTCTCCACAATTTTGTTGGTTGAAAGAACATAAACTCGATAAGCCCGAGAATGAGTAGCATAGCCAAGGAAAATGCCATCCAATGATCGAGATTCAAACTTGTCCAAATTTCCAGATTTAAGAACAAAGCATTTGCAACCGAAGACCCTGAGATGTGAAACTTTTGGTCGACGACCAAATCTGAGCTCATATGGCGTCTTGTGCAAGATAGTTCTCAAAAACACACGATTGGAGATAAAACAAGCAGCAGAAATAGCTTCAGTCCAGAATTTTCTTGGAGTCGTAAACTCATCAAGCATAGTTCGTGCCATCTCCACAAGGGTGCGGTTCTTCCTCTCAACCACCCCATTCTGTTGTGGGACATATGGCGAAGAAAACTGGTGTTCGACTCCAGAAGAATCACAGAAAGATTCAAATGCAGAATTTTTGAATTCAGAGCCATTATCACTGCGAATGGCTCGAAGAGCACCAGGAAACTCCAAAGCCAAACTACGAGCAAGAGACTGAAAGAAGCCAAATGTTTCCTCCTTTGATTCAAGAAAATAGACCCAAGAGTAGCGAGAGAAATCATCCACAACAACCAAGACATACCACTTCCCCCCAACTGACTGGACCCGAGCAGGACCAACCGTATCCATGTGAAGCAGTTGTCCCGGTCCATCTGTCATAACCATTGTAACAGGCTTGTGGGAAGAAGATGTCATTTTCCCATGACGACATGGTGCACACACAAGATCTTTCGGAACTTTCAACTTAGGCAAACCCCGAATCAAATCCATACCACTAATGCGAGACAAGTGGTCAAAGCCAATATGACCAAGACGTCGATGCCAGAAAAACAAATCCCTATTCTCTGAGGCAATGAGACAACGAGAAGGACCAGGAGCAGAAGAGTCGAAGTTAGCAAAGAAAACTCGACCAACTCGAGAAATGTCAAAAACAGGAGATTCAGAAGCATCAAGAACTCGAGACCTGTCCTTTTTGAAACGAACTTCCAGATTTTCATCACAGAGTTGTGAAACAGAGAGCAAATTGTACTTAAGCTTACTTACTAGTGCCACATCTTTCAGCATGAATTTGTCATTGACCTTGATTGTTCCTTTAGCCATCACGCGTCCACTGCTCGCATCCCCAAAAGTGATGGTCTCATCACTGGATGCACGAGTGAGAGAAGTAAACCACTTGGCTTCACCGGTCATGTGGCGTGAGCAACCGGAGTCCACAAGCCAAGAATTACTTCTCCCTACTCCAAAATCCTACAAGAAAGACACAGCAGATCTCGATGATTCAGTACTGGGGTTAGTGAAAAATGACTTAGGAATCCAGTACTGAATCATGCGAGAAGTACAAGCATCTTTAGTGTTATGAGCAGAATTATATGCAAGATGACCATGTCTGTTTTGCCCCAACCCTGCTAGGTCACGTCGAGGGTGCACATCTCGGCGAGGAAAGCGAGATACACCACTTGAACGACAATGACACGCACACTCGAACCTCTCAGGGACTCTAGTAGCTCTTCTAGTCCTAAGACGTTCTTGTCGCTCTTTTCTAGCCTTTCTAAAGCAGAAACCTACCAAATGACCAGCTTTCCCACAATAGGTGCACTCATACTTGGTTTTCTCTACAGGCTTGGTTTGTCTCTGGTTTTGCTTGTGCTCAACTTGTTTTGGATTTTTGGGTCTAGGTAACTCTACAGGCTTAGACTTGCTAGTCATAGGTACCATCTTTGGTTCTGAGGTTTTGGGTGTACTAGAACTAGTGTTTCCAATGAAACCTGCAGACTTGAAGGTTATAGGTTTTTGAGCTAGTTCTATCATCCCATCTGTGACACCTAAAATCTCATGGGTACCTATCCTCAAAGACTCAGCAAAATCATAGCCTATACCTTGATTGTTTATGGACACTTTGGATTGGTCTAGGATCATGTTCAACTTTTTCTTTCCTTGAGCAAACCTCTCTAAAGATTGTTGTAGGTATGAGTTCTCTTTCTTAGCAGACTCAAGATCAACTTTCAGAGAAATGCATGAAGAACAAGAATCAATAGATTTGATAGAATCAATGACAGTTTTAGCATCTTTTAGTTCAGTTTCCAGGATAGCACAATTAGCACATGAAGAATGAATAGGTTCCTTAGTAGCAAAAGATTCTAACAAATCATTCTTGGTCCTAAGCATGGCAACTTGTTGTCTTAATTCATCATTGTCACTAGTGAGAATGGGACAATTTTCACACCTACCAATCCTATCATGAACAAATTTTTCTTTTAGTTCTTTCAATTCCATCTCAAGCAAACCCATATCAACTTTCATTTCATAGCAAGTAGAGCAAGCAGCACTAGCACTAGAAGGATTCCCAGCTCCTAAAGCACATGATTTCAACTTATCCTTGAGGAGATTAATTTCAGAAAGATATGAAGCACAAGTAGAACAGGTATCCTCCTCAGGAATCATGGATCGAAGCCTAGCAATTTCTAGCGCCATTCCATCATTTTCAGATTTTAGTTTCTCAATTTTATACTTAGAAGACCTATACTTATCACTAATTTCAATCATCAAGTGTGCCATTCTTTCTTTGCTTAGTTCATCATCAACAGAGTCATTATCTGAGCAAGAATCATCACAAAGAGAACCATCCAAGGAAGGGATATCATCAAGACATACCTCAGGATGCTCCGATGAGTCATCCTTATCCTCAAGCGCCATGAGACACAGGTTGATGAAGTCCTCGTTGTTGGCGAGACAGCACATCCCGGAGAAGTCCTTGTCCCCCTTTTCTTGATCATCGTCGTCGGAGTCGATGTCGCTAAGCTGCACCTCCTCAAGAGCCGCCAAGACCTTGTGGATCGCCTTCTTCATCAAATCCTTCTTCCCCTTTCGCCCTTGTCCCTCGGGCTTCTTGGTCGTCTTGTCACTCTTCTTCTTCAACTTGGGACAATTCACTCTTTTGTGGTTAGGCTCTCCACACTCAAAACACACAAATGGTTCATTGGTTTTTCCTCTTTTTCTATCTCTCACATTTTTGTAAGCTCTTGAGAATTTTCTAGCAAAAAGAGCAAGATCATCTTCAGGGATCTTCTCTAATTGCTCCTCAGTGACTGAGTGTAAAGCGGCAAGAGAGAAGCCACCATACACAAAGGCTGAGTCATTAGAAGAAGTACTACCAGAGGGATCAGCTACCAAAGCCATCGAGTGTTTGAGGCCTTTCCGATGGAAAACATCCATCTCATGGGTTTTTAGCTTTGAGTAAAGCTTGTCCATGGTAAGGTCACTCAGAGGTGCACTCTCTGTGATGGAAGTAACTTTCATTTCCCAAACACCATAATCAAGACAATTCAAAAGATGGCGAGCATTATCATTATCAGAAAATTCTTTTCCAACAGATCTCAACTTCGAAATAATTTCTCCAAAACGTTTGAAATAAGAATCAATGGACTCTCCTGGGTGCATCTCAAATCTTTGATATTCTTTATGAAATTGATTCTGACGAACCAATTGAATATCATTGTTTCCCTCATGGAAATTGCATAGAGCAGTCCACATGTCATGAGCGGACTTGTGGTGTTGAACACGATTAAATTCACCAGAAGAAATTCCACCAATGATTGCATTTCTTGCACGATAATTAAAATCAACCTGAGCCATATTTGCAGGCGTGATGTCAGCATCATCGGGCACAGTATAAGGAGATTTAACCTTATTCCACACATTATGCCCTTGCGACTGGAGGTAGGCCTCCATTCGTGCCTTCCAAATGACAAAATTGTGTCCATCGAAAACAAATGGTTTCGCAGAGTATTTTTCCTCCATAGCTGCGTTCGTTGCCACGGTTAGGTTACAACGAACTTAACCGGGCTCTGATACCAATTGAAAGACCAAGAACAGCTATAGAGGGGGGGGGTGAATATAGCAATTCAAATCTTGCCCCCGAAAATACTCATCAAGCCGGATTTCTCAAAATCCTTACTAGAATCGCGGCTATTAGAGAAGCCGGATCTAGAAAAGAAGAGAGAAAAAGAAGAGAAAAGGAATTCCCGAAACTAGAGGAGGAAGAGAAAAGGAATTCCCGAAACTAGAAGTGAGGTGAGAAAGAGAGAGCAAAACTCATCATCGCAAAGTTCAAATTGCAAGCGGAATTTAAATTGCGGAATTTAAATGGACAAGGCAAAAATGAAATCCTTCAAATCATTTCATTTATAGGTGATGCAAAATAACCGCTCAACTAGGAGCAAACATACACCTTCAGAGGAACATTAACACAAACTTAAAATCTCTCGGACAAACACACTCCAAACTAATCCTAATACAAAAGCCTCTCGGGCAAACACACTCCAAACTCACACGAAAACTCTCTCACCGAGCATCTCAAAATGATTACCAAAAGGAGCAACCTCCACCCTTGCATCCATCTCTCTATTTATAGCCTAAGACCCCTAAGACATTGTCTCAAATACCCCTAGGGCGAAACCCTAACTCAGAACAGATCTGGTCCATCCATTGTTCCTTCTACTCAAAGGAAAAGCTCCAGATGATTGCCACCTCATCGATCCGAACCCTCACATGGTCTTCTTGCTGATGAATCCGCGTGCTCTCCGTCTTGACGAATCCAAACTTGCCACGTTGCCCAGCCGCGTCGTGCGCGTTCCGTCTCCTTTTCCTCAGCGCGCGCTCGCCAGCGCCCAACCAGCCCGAAGCCGCCACGCGTCCCGCTGAGCCGCTCCCGCGCGCGCTTGCAAAATCGCGTGTGGGTCCCGCGCTCCTGCACCCGCCTCCGATCGAGTCACGCGAAACGGGGGTTGCCGCGTACGGTTTTTCCGCGCGCGTCCTTGCGCATGCAAGCTGCCTGCACCTCCTGAGCCCATGCGCCATGGGCCGCCGTCTTGGGCCGTCGCTGCTTGGACGATGCAGGCCTGCCGAGCCGAGCCATTCACCATCTTGGGCCACGTGGAACGGCTGGATTGGCTTGGCCTCCCTGCCAACCAATCACAGCGCACATGCACAGCTAGCTAGCTTGACTTTTCCACCGAGCCATGCTAGTAGCAACCAGTACAGTGCAAGCTCCTCCTTGCACAAGTACAGTACGTGTACATGCATGTATGCTACCTACAGCAAGTACTGTAGCAGCAATGCACTTGCACAGTCCCTTCTGATTTCTTCGCGAATCCGATGCTTGCACACTTGGCCTTGTGAAGCCTGTTGCAAAGACCTTTTCACACGGTGTTCGTCCACCGTGTGCAACCTTGTGTCCAATCTTGTCACCCGGCATCCTTGATCGCTTTGGACCTCAACTCCTCCCTGAGTCTAGTCCCGATCCGCCGTTGACCAAGATCGACCCCGATCACCTGCACACACATGAACCAAACAACCGTTGTCTTGGCACAGATGTCGCAACCTGACCAACGTTAGTCCACACACACACTTCTTGCACATCCGGTACTTGTCAATTTCCCATCACAAAAGAACTATAACCACACATGGTTTCACAAAACCCAGACTGATAAGGCCATTGAGAGCATCTGCGCTATCATGTCTAAGGTCCTCTTTGAAAGGTAGTAGGCCAGCAAATTCCCAACATGAGTCTGACTGGAGGAAAATAACAGAAATTAAATGTAAATTGTGGCATACATTATAAGTTTGCAAGTTTCAAGGTGTTAATACAGAGTCAAATTGCCTACCTGATGTCCTACAGCTATGGCCTGATACCCATCAACAGCAAGGTTATCCATTATCATACTAATTCTCTCTTTGACTGCTTTGCTACAGCCGCACTGATGAGCAACCTATAGCATAAAAACAGAAGACTACTAACGAACATGCCTGTACTAACACAACACATGCAATTGTCCCATTAGCCACAATGACAGGACTCACACGCTTCTCTGTTGTGTGAATATTGTATAAGTGACTTGCATTTGCAGGATCACCTTTGAATACACAGCACTTAGAACCATTTTCATCAATATATGTAGCCAGGAACATCAACTTTAGTGAAACAAAGAAATGGGCATGGTGCTCTATGACCTGAACACCAGCCCTTGCCTATAGATATGATATGCTTGTTAAGTTAATTTATAACACACACGCATACACAAAGAGAGGGATTAAAAGGCAACATAGTAAGATAAAGGGAACCTGTTCTGGATCATCCAAGAGGCTCAGAATAGCTGGATCAATTGGTTCAATGTACAATTCATGTTGGGATCTTGATGCCCGTGAAGCTAACACAATAGCCTGATCTTCATTAACACCTTTCGCAAACAACTCAATCTTGTCCCTGGCAAAAGAGGGTTTATTACATTTTATGGTGCCCGTCATGTTAAAAAGCATGACATCCATGCTTGCCAGATCTTCAAGGGCAACTGTCCCTCTACTAGCAACCCCCAGCAAACAAAGCCTTAGAGATCCAAATGCCAATGCAAGGTAGAGGACAACAGGCATTGCCATTGGAACCACCCCAATTAATGCCATAAAACAGCCACCCTGCAGCATAGCTCCAGAGCTGTGTTTCTGGAACAACAATCTTAAGATTACCTCCGCAATGGTACCAAATAGCACAAGAGAAAAGCAGAAGCAGCCAACAAGCATGATTCCCTCTTTAAGTTGCCCAGGCCGAGTGTAACGTTGCGGGTAGAGCCGAAGTGTGCTTCGAGGAATATCACGACCAGTCGCAATAACAACAGCAGTCCCTTGGCCACAGGACACGGTCCAAGCATAGTATATGAGGAAGCCGTGTACACAATCAACAGACCTTTTGGCCCAGCAAGTCATTGTGTTGATTTTTTCAAACCGGAGGACACGGGCATTGGCAGGGACAATGTCCCCAACTTTGAGAAATATGATATCCCCAGGTACCAGATTCACTGCATGCACATTTATCCACATCCCATCCCTCAGAACCTTCGCCCTTGGTGCATATGCTTTTGCCTCCAATGGAGCCTTAGCATACTCCACAACAAGTTTCACAGTCAAGCATGCTGTCAAGCTTGTAGCTAGTAAATATATAGCGATGGACATCATGGAAGATCTCTGGCCAGCTGAAGCAATGGTGAGGGACACAACTGTAGATGATACTGTAACCCATGACATGGAGTTAAGTATGACACAGATCATGTTCCTGTACTTGGGGAAGATATTGTTCCATTCCCAGAGTGAGAAGAGCTTCATCAGGAATTTTCGAAGCATGCTGTCCTCCTGCAGCAACCATAAATTTGACCTTATGAAGCTATTTTATTTAAATAAAATGATCTTACACAGATCAATTTTAGTTAGAAAAGTAATCGGTATATGGGACCTAGATAATCAAGATAGTGTAATTTTTTTTTACTAGAAACCAACTGTAAAAATTAAAACAGGTGAACATTGAAACTCACACATTGGGAAGAATTATTTTAATAAATGAACAGTACATTAAAAAAACTAGTACTACCTCTGTTTTTTCATGTATGACAGCATTGACTTTTCACATAACGTTTGACCATTCGTTTTATTCAAAAATTTAGTGCAAATATGTCAAAATATAAGTTAAGGTTAGAGTTTCTCTGATGATAAAACAAGTCACAACAAAATATATGACATATATATATTTTTTTTTTGAATAAGATGAACAGTCAAATGTCACGCTAAAGTGAACGGCGTCACATATTAAAAAAAAACTAGCACTAGTAAAATCCAAATCTGTGCTCATATTGCTCATATCTGTGTCTCATGTCCAGAAGAAATAATAGAAAACCGTTGCTTTGAACACAATGAGGGGGGAGGCATGAGCCCTGTAGTAGTACTATCCAAGAGGGAATCTCTCAGACACTCTTTGAGCTGCAGCAATAATTGTAAGATATTTTCACATGAGGCTAATCCTCAGTGTAGTTTATTTTCTAGTTCTACGGTGGTACTACCCCAAGTTGTCAAGAAGCATGAGTAATTGCTATTTGCCAATTGTCATTTTACACAGGAGAGAACAAGCAGTTGCATTTACAAGAGCAAGCCAAGTAGCGTGTGTGTGTTTATAGAGGGACACCTGCTTTTATAGAAAAGAAATTAAGTAGAGTTAACAGGCATCGCAGACATTTTGATGAATCCACTGTTGCGACACAAGTGTTTTCAACAAAAATCACACCAAAGGGAAATTAGGACATTTGTAGCAGGGAAATGACACTGTCCCTTTTGCATTGGAGGCAGCTTTGTGTGTTTATATATATATATATATATATATATATATATATATATATATATATGTATGTATGTATGTATGTATGTATGTATGTATGTATGTATGTGTGTGTGTGTGCGCGCGCGTGCGCGCGCGCGCGCAGTTACTGAATAATGCTGAAGTGTGGTGTACAGTGTAGAGACTCCATTCAGATAATCCAGAATGCAGAAACAAAAAGAGCAGCGCGACCAATTTGATTCCAAAATTTATAAAATAAAACAAAAATGCCAAGACAACAATCCGCACAAGAGCGGCCTGCGCCAACAATATTCATTCATTGAGAGTATTCAACAATGTGGATAGAGTGAAACAACTACTCCTTCCTAGCAGATACCGGAGCACTGAATCAGTTATCAACAGGGGGAGGGAGGCACTTGGTGGTGGGAGAGGATGACGACGTTGGGGTTGGGCCCGTGCAGGCGGAGGCGTCGCGCCGCCTCCTTTCTCCCCCGTGCCGAGCCGCCGCAGCACCTCCTCCTCCTCCACCGTCTCCTGCCAAACACAGCGCGCATCATCGACCGGACCAGGCAATCGCCGGTGAGAAATCGGCGACCCTCAACAGCTCCGCCATTGCGCTCTCCTCCGGCGACGCCATACGAATCCCTCCCACCCGTCTCCCGTTCCCGTGCCCTCGCTCCGCTTCTTGGCAGTACTATTATATTATTATTATATTGTTATTATTTTTTACAGTATTTAATAAAAAATAAAATAAAGAAAAGGAAAAGAAAACGACTGGATAGTTTTCCGCTTTCTTCCACACAAGACGTAAAGCTTGTCGATTCGCCATGGCTGTCCTCGCCGTCGCTACGCTCTTCTCGGTGGGGTGCCTCCCCTCTCGACGTTCGCCGCCACCTCTCCACTGTCACCAGATACACGTCTAAGCTCCGACGATCGCTGATCTGAGCATGCCTTTGTTCTATGGTAAATCCCCTGATGAGGCTATTTAATTTGAAGAGTTCAATGCAACTGAAATGGGCTGCTGGTAGTAATGTTCAGGCGAAAACGAACTGCATTCCCCGGCCCTTAGCAGTTAGTATCTGCTCAACATCTCTCATTGACGTTCTGCCTTCATGTTCAGTTCAGGACATGAATTTAAAAAAAAGGTACTCCTACTATGATTTGGATGCCCCATGCATGCAAGATAAGGCCGGTGGTAAGAGAGGAGCGCCCTGCGTCGTTCAGGGTCAGCTCCAAGATGTTGATTGAGTTTCTTCCTAGGTTTTTTGTCGCAGAAAGGATACCGTGTACCTTTTGCTCAGAATGTGAAGATGAAGATCTTGTACCTTTTGCCCCCTCTGAGCTGCTACTTCATACTCTAGTGACTTACGACCCTCGGTACGACCAGCGAGTCCATATTTGTATCACGCTGTCACTCACTATTTCCTTTTCGTTTTTTCCCCCAACAGCTGCTACTGTCTCAGTGTCTCCTGTTGATGAGATCAAACTGAAATCATGGCTACCACTTTTGTGAGTTGTGATCCTTGTCCTTGTGGTAGGTTGTTGAGATCATGGGACAATTCGGTATATAAATATTGCTATTCTTGAGATTAAAATGATGAAGAATAGGATATACATACAGCAATTGCAGCCTGTGCAGCAGCGTTTGGAGATCCTCAGTTTGGCACTTCTCCCTCTTATTATTTCCCTGTGAGTACATTTCACAAAACTATAGGTATTTTGACCAAATTATCATAAAACCATAGATTTAATGCGTTGTATCACAAAACTACAGATTTAGCACAAAATTTATCATGAAACTAGTAAAGGTCAAGTATCACAAAAATACATGTTTAATATTTAAGTTATCACAAAACTACAACTTTTAGAGTTTAGATCCCTAGCACCATTGTTATGTTGGAGCTATAAGCATTATTGCTTTTGTGACTAAATTGGTTCTAAACTTATAGTTTTGTGATACTTTAGTTAATAAACATATAGTTTTGTGATACTTCATCTTAAACGTGTAATTTCCGTGATAAATTTGGTGTGAAATGTGTCATTTGTGATACGCCGAGTTAAATATGTAATTTTGTGGTAATTTGGTCATTAATACTATGAAAAATATTTTTGTGAGATAATAAATATTACATATATAAAAAAAAGAAAAAGGAAGGAAGGGAGGCCCACGGCCCAGTGGGCTGGAATTCCAGGCCCAAGCCCAAGATGGGTTGCGGGATAGATAAGGACTCCACCGGCCGGGTTCCCCCATTTCGCTTCGCTTCCCCCAAACCGCAGGCGCACCCCCACCAACCAAAAAACCACAACCTCCCCCTCTCCTCTCCTCTCCTCGCCGCCGGCGCCGCCGCCGCCGCCGTCACCGCCGCCTTCTCCCTCTCCAGCCTCTCCTTCTCTCCGCCACGAGGTACGCCCCCGCCCCCGCGCCCGCGCCCGCGCCCAATCCTTTCCTTCGTTTGCGTTCGTGCGTAGGGTCGGTTCCCGGGTTAGGGTTTTGGCCGGGGCGACAGCCGACACCGTCGCCGTCGAGTGGGCTTCGTGGATTGCTTGCTTTTGCGACACGCCTTCCGTTTGCCTCCCTCCGCGGCGCCAATCCTCGTTTAGGGTTTAACCCCATTTCGCTGCTCCGGTGGTTGCGATTCACGTCTTTCTTACCTTGTCTCTTGCCGGGGAATGGATAAGTTTCTTGCCGTAGCCGCGGCCTTGTTAGGTTGTATAGCTATGTGTTTTACGAGGACCAAATGGAGGCCATTTTTTGCCGATTAGACAGGGGGAACGTGTCGCCGGATGCAAATTGCTGTATCTTTGATTACCTAGTTTCCATTTCATTGCTTTGATTACACATGCATATCTGATTTCATATTTGGTTGCTGGATGCCCATGCATGTTCGGTACCAGGATTAAGTGCATAGACTAGTGCCTTCTCCTCTGCATTTATGAGGATTAATTCTTTCAATGAACTCAACCTGTGGACCTCAAATATGGATCAGTTAGTCATACCGCCAAATGGTACCCAGCGTGAATCTGTTTGTACCTATTGGGTCGAGGTGTCTATGTAGTGTAACCAGAATTAACCTAGGAACCTATCGGTACTTTTGAAAGGGCAATAGTGAGCTTTATGTCATTTGGTGATGCCATTTAGTTGCTACTACCTTGAGAGTACAACTGTAGAAAGGCTGCATATTTTATTTCTCTATTTGAAGCTGGATGCTCTATCTTTCTTCTTTTTTTTTTTAAAAAAAAGTTTTGCTTCATGTGTCATATTGCATTTCTATGTGACTATTTACCCCCTGTGTACTCCAAAATGCCATAACTTATGCATCTCGGGTTTCTCTCTGTACTGTAGGCTAAACAAGATCATTCATTCCATTAGTCATAAATAAAGACCATTGTTGAATCAAAAGAGAAATAAGGTCACTATCCAATTGAAGACCAAAAACAGGGTACTGTGATTTGTTGTACAGGATAAAAGTTTGTCGACATAATTTCCGGCCATTGGAGTACTGGCAGGTGTTATACCCCGAAAGGAGTTTCTTGTAAATTTTCTGGTGTATTGTATTGGCGGCTTTGTTGTTTCTCTGGAATTGGCAATAATGTCAGAAAGTGAGTTGGCAGTAATAAAGCCAGAGGTATGACCCCTATGCATTTCTAGATCATAACTATTTTTTCTGTTTATTGGAGGGGAAACAATTGTTCTCCAGCCTTATCAGCTATTCATTTGGTTCCAATTTAATTTCATTGTGAACTCACAGGCGTTGAAGAGTTATATTTGGCTTCAGTGCTTTGATGGTTCCATACAACAAGTGGAGGAGGAGGTTGCCATGTTTTGCCCTATGATATGTCGAGAGATAGTAAAAAATGGAACAGGATCATCAAAAAATCATGCAATTGCTCTCCCAGAAAGAGTTAACCCTACAAGTTTGAGTTTGATTCTTGACTATTGTCGGTTTCATCAAGTCCCAGGGCGCTCAAACAAGGTATGTCGTGATTTAAGTTTTGTCTTCTGGCAACTCCCTTTTTACTGCTTTCTCTCTTCTGCTTGTTTCAGGCGTCCACCTGTTGCAAGTATAGACCATTATGTAATTTTGCTTCCTGTAACAGCCATGTTATTCCCGTAGTTGTTTTGTTACAAGTAATAGTCTCAAGGGTAATTCTGCTTCTTTTAATACTCCTATTTTTATCGATAAGGATCATGGCATGATTCAGCTTATGAACTTCGGGAAACTTTCTGGAGAGGATGCTAATTCTTTTAGCCACTTAGGCATTTACTTTATGTTATAAGAGGAAATAATCATTTGATGAATTTACATTTCTCCAGTTATCATATCATGGTCACATTTATTGTGCAGGAGCGAAAATCATTTGATGAAAAGTTTGTCAGAATAGATACAGAAAGACTATGTGAGCTGACATCGGCGGCTGATAGTCTCCAATTAAAGCCATTGGTTGATCTTACCAGTCGAGCACTTGCTCGAATAATTGAAGGAAAGACACCTGAGGAAATTCGTGATATTTTCCATTTGCCAGATGACTTAACAGAGGTACAAATCGCATGTCTGCTTATAGTTATCAGCATGTATTGATGCTTACTGTGGAACTTGCATTCATTCAGGAAGAGAAATTGGAACCCCTGAAAAATATAAATGATGATCCCAGGATCCGTTTGTTGAATCGATTATATGCAAAGAAGCGGAAAGAACTACAGGAGCGCCAGAAACTGAAGGTAAATATGATAAAATCCAAACTGTTGTATTATCATCAGAGTATGCTTTCTGATATTAGGCCTGTAGGCCATGTGAAATGATATTTATCCTGTCCATTCAGCAGTGTAGTTCATGTTTGAATGTCATGTATTAAGAATCTTATGCTAATTTTGTTTCAGGATGTTCAAGTACAAGAAGAGCAAAAAGATGAGCGGTCACTGGATGAGATACTATGTTTTATAAATGGGGATGGAGGTATAATTACAGTGAGTTATATTGACTATATAACTTCGTTGTTTCCCTTGTCTCATTCAACCATGATTATCCTGTTCTGCTGAATAACGCTGAGCAATCAGTAAACTACTAAGTTGTCATCCAGGGTCAAATTCTATAGTCGATTTTAACTAATCTGGTTACAATATTTAGGCAAAGATGCAAACATGCAACCAAAGAGCTTGCTCAAAGAGTATTTCTATATAGAAAAAACTTAGCAATTTCATATAAAGGTTTATCCATTTTATAGGTTCTGGAGGTGGGAAAGCTTCTAAGAATAAGAAAAAGAACAAGAGAAGAAAGGACCATTCTAAGAACCCCCCAAAAGCTAATCCTGAACCTGTAAACAAGGTTAGGTGTCCTCACTGTTTTTTGTTGAGTAGTTGTGTGGAGAACAGTCAAGTTCTTACTTATCTGTTGACTTATAGGAGGAAGCTACTCGTGGAGTTCCATTCAATGCGGGTACTGGTAATATTTCTAGAACACCTTGCCAAAGCTCAGATGTGCAAGATGATGTTGAGTACCCCTTTGAAGATGCTGACCTTGATGATGGACTTGATCCTGCAATGCAGGAAGAGCTTGACAGGTGAGGATATGACATCTCAAGCATTCAGTTCTGTTTTTTCTGCGCCGTTCTTTTCTTTCCAATGCATCAAAACTCTATAGCGCCCTATTTTGCATATGCTATTATGCTTTAGCAAATTACATGTTTTGCCCCTAAAAACAATTCTTCTTAGTATTTGTGCTGATATATAAGTTGGTTAGTTCAAAATTCACAGCTGAAAAACAGCATGATATAATTCAGTTGCTTCTGGTCAAGTTCATAGAAGTTTTGCTTAATAATCGCAGTTGCATCTGGTCAAGTTCATTGCTCTCCTAAGCCTGTTGAGAAAGTTGCAGAGAGTATTCAACATCATTTACTACTGACATACCTGACAAGTTTTACTTTTAACATGCAGAGAAGTGGAGGACTTCGCAAGGAGGTTGAATTCTGTTTGGCCTGAAAGAATGCATTTAGGCCAAGAAAGAAGGATTGAGTCACATATGATTGGTGGCAATGGTTCTCTGCAAAGATTTTCTGGTAATTACTTCTATATTTTGAAGAAATTTTGTATTCCCCAGTCCAAGTGTCAAAGAATATGATCTTATGTCTTTAGGCAAGCATCAAAGATGCACGATAGCGGTTCTGCGCAGTTTTTTTTTTTTTTGGGCGTAAGCACTCTTGTTTAGCCATACTTATCTTGTTTAATCGTACTTGCATTTATGCAGGGTTCAATCACAGGTGAGAAGGTTAAGCGCCAGGATCAACAAGCAGAAGCACAGGAAATTTGTGCACATGCAGCTTGGAAGAGAGCTAGAGACCACCGAACAGGGCCACCTGTTTACTTGAGTAAGTGCTCGCCGAAAAAGCCTCGGCGCCCAGCTTGCAGACGATGTAGATTTGTTTGCCTTGGCCATTTTCGGTGAAGGGGGGGGGGGGGGGGGATGATGAGGTATAGATCAAGGAACAGTGAAGTAAGTTTGTTATTTCATTGGAGCGTTGGAGGTCTGTTGACTCGGGTTTTTTCTTTGCTGTGTTGCCAATTTTCCTGAATAGAGCGAGTGTGTTGATGATAGTTGCAACTGACTGTAACAGATGATGATATGAGCTGTTGTGAAAGAAATTCCGTTGATCAATTGTATGTCTGATGTAAACTGAGCTTATATGCGATTCGCTCCTCTTGTGAAGATGGAGGCCATCACGTCACGTGCGAGGGATAGGAGGATTACCTAACCTAGCTAGTACCTGCCATCAACGTCAAGGACAGGGCCGAAAAGATTCTGGCCGCTGGGCCAAGAAGTAGCATCTTCTCAAGCTCAACATGGAGATGGAGATGGAGTAGGGTATTTACAAAGATGAAGCATTCAATGGGTGAAGGCAGGCATGCCAAAGGTACGTACGTTAACGTACTTGTTGATGGACCAGACCAGAGCAAAGGGAGCATTCATGTCTAGCAATGAGGTGAGATTTCAGTTGATGCAACCACCAATAACTTCCATCCAGCTTACTTTGCGCGAAAATTCATCTCACTCGAGGGAATGGACTTTGAGTCGCAATCTTTCGGGGGCCTCTCCAACCATCCTGAGAGGCGACCCCAAACCCAAAGGCCAAATCAATCTCTCGTGTGAGTTGTGACCTCCTTTCCCTTTCCTTTCGTCTCTGGCAGCCGGCAAAGGGTCCCATATTCAGGTTCATCTCGTTATTGTTCCTTTTTTTTCCCTCTTTCTTTCTTGTGTAGTTCGAACAAGATGTGGGCGTCCATCTTCCTCGTCCGGCTCATCGACGCAATAGTAGGCGGAGGCAGCATTTTAGCAAGACTAGGGCTGAACCATATAGCTATCAATTTTTTTTTTGCAAATTCTACGTAAATTTCAATATTCCAGTGTTTCTCCCTTGAAAATTTTTGCCACGTGTGGGGCCCAAGCCCAAGCTACCCCACACGTGGCTCCGCCCCTGGTAGGGTCCGACGTCTACGGCCGCTGAAGGGAGAATAGCATATCTACTCCAAAAATAGTATTAAATTCATAGTTTTATGATAATTTGATAGTTTTATGAAATTTGCTCTAAGATATATGTATTTGAACACGTTGATAAGTTTACAGTGCATTATGAACATTATATTCATTCCAAACGTTGCCTTTTAGTTTTTCCATAAAATCATAGATATTTGTTGGATTATTTATATAACTGAATATTATCTATATGTATAATTACTATCGAGTATTCTCGGATAATTTTAGAAATCAAATTTGTATCAACTTCTAACAAACTAGTTAAGCAACATGGATACATCAAGCATGGGTTAAAATAGTTATTATTAACAAAAACAAAATAGATAGACTCATATGTTAAACAAAATACATGTTACGGTAGATGACTAGAGAGCTCGAGCACACGAGCTTGTTGTCGAAGCATGGGAACAAGCATTAACTGGAGTTAGCATTACTGTTATTTAAGATGGAGAAGAGTGAGGATACAAGAATACAACAAAGGGAAAATATATGGGAACAAAATGTTAATTTCACAGTACGATGCAGTAAAAGAAAAAAAATAGTATTAAATTCGTAGAACTTTTATGATATTAGCAAATTATGTGATAAATGGGAACATAGCGTATAATAGAAGTAATCACCTCATGCTTGTGTGGCAGGTGTCTACGTTTGGATATATAGGCACTATTCTTTTCTCCAACGAAAACCGGATAAACTTCTAGATAAAAGTGGCACGCTTTTCAAACTATTAAACGGTGTGTTTCGTTCGAAAACTTTCTCTATGAAAGTTGTTCTAAAATATGAGATTAATCCATTTTTCAAGTTTGTAATAATTAAAACTTAATTAATCACACATTATTACCACCTCGTTTTGCGTGAAATACTTAGATCTTTATCTTCATCTTCATCTTCAGTAAATTTAAACACCACCTAGATATCTAACTTGTATCTAAAATTCACCTGCGTGTCACAAGTATCTAAAATTTTATCCACTGCTTGTAGAAGAATCAGACAGGGCCCTAGTGTGAAAGCCATATCTTATTTTCTATCTTATCTACGTTGGGAACCTGCTTGCCTCCTAACAAGAAAAACAAAGCAAGGATTAGCATTACATTAATTAAGTATTAGCTAAAAAATTTAAAAAATAGATTAATATGATTTTTAAAGCAACTTTTATATAGAAAATTTTTTAAAAAATAAGAACACAGAGTAAAGCCTTGTTTGCAAACCTCCTTGTTCCAATATAAATATTGTACTAGTTGACTAGGTCCAAGATCCATCATGGAAGTGTATCTAGGACGCTTAATGGGTTTTAGCTAATTGATGACAAATGTTTAATGGACTAATGCGGTTAAAAAAGTTACAATATAATATGTTTGGATTTGGTTTGAATAACCGGACACTACTCTAGTCAAATTTGTATAATTATTTTAGAGATAATACAAGAAATCCATTGACAAGCGTCTAAATTCAAAAATTGCCATCGTAGAAACGGTTTTGTCCTAAAAATGCTATCGCCGTTAGAGTTCTTTCTATCCCGCGCCATTAAATACTATATATGATGAACAGTGTACTTAACAGCGTGGGGGTAGAAGGAATCCTAACCGCGATGGCATTTTTGAGACAAAATCGTTTGTATGATGGTAATTCTTGGAATTAACGCTTGTTGATATCATTTCTTGGATTTAAACGCTTGTCAATGGTATTTATTGAATTATCGCATTATTTTATGGCGATGTCATAGAGGTACTGTTAGTAAGGATACATCACAATTAATGCAAGTCTATTGGATGCAAATAGTACTACCTCCGTCCCAATATAAATGCAATTGTGATTTTCTGTGTTCAACATTTGACCGTCCGTCTTATTTAAAAAAATTATAAAAAAATAAAAAAAATCACACTAAAAGTTTTATTCATGTTTTATCATCTAAAAACAACAAAAATACTAATCATAATTTTTTTTCAAATAAAATGGATGGTCAAACGTTGTACACGGAAACTCGCAAATGTACTTATATTGGGGACGGAGTTAGTACGTGTACGTATAATCTACTACCGATAAATGCTACGGCAAAGGATACGTTTCCTTCCTTTAATTTTGGGCTGGCGTTGTTTACATGTGCTTGAGATATATATACTCTATAATAATACAAATGTGATGCTAGTATATATTGCGATTAAATGTACAGTAAATAGGGATGAACAATATACGATTTTTTACTGAGAAGACATGCATGTACCTACACTATATATATCTGGATCATCTGCTGCAGAAAGAGTGAGAGTTAATGTTTGTCGTGATTAAACCATTAATTAATAATAATTCCAGGTTCAGTGTGGTTAATTGAGAAAGTTACTACTAGAAAAGAAGAAGTTTGGGATGAAGCCCAGGCCCACCATCCGAAACTAGTAGCGGTCAGCCCGACAAAGTAGGTAGCGGCCGCCATGCGTCCATCGATCCCCCGACGCCTTCCTTTGTCCCGCGATCCCGGCGGTGCTCCGTCCATAGCTCTCTTGCCTCCGCCCATAAATACCACCCGCATTGGCGTTCAGCTGTATCATCCACCAGCAATAACATTATATTGCAGCAATGGCATCCTCCTCCCTTCTACTCGCCTGTGTTGTGGTGGCGGCTATGGTGTCCGCCGTCTCCTGCGGGCCACCCAAGGTGCCACCGGGCCCCAACATCACGACAAGCTACGGCGACAAGTGGCTGGAAGCCAAGGCCACCTGGTATGGTGCGCCCAAGGGTGCTGGCCCCAAGGACAACGGCGGCGCCTGCGGGTACAAGGATGTCGACAAGGCTCCCTTCCTCGGCATGAACTCCTGCGGCAACGACCCCATCTTCAAGGACGGCAAGGGCTGCGGCTCATGCTTCGAGATCAAGTGCTCCAAGCCGGAGGCCTGCTCCGACAAGCCCGCCCTTATCCACGTCACCGACATGAACGACGAGCCCATCGCTGCCTACCACTTTGACCTCTCCGGCCTTGCCTTCGGCGCCATGGCTAAGGATGGCAAGGACGAAGAGCTCCGTAAGGCCGGCATCATCGACACGCAGTTCCGCCGCGTCAAGTGCAAGTATCCTGCCGACACCAAGATCACCTTCCACATCGAGAAGGCCTCCAACCCCAACTACCTTGCGCTGCTAGTCAAGTACGTCGCTGGTGATGGTGACGTCGTGGAGGTGGAAATCAAGGAGAAGGGCTCCGAGGAGTGGAAGGCGCTCAAGGAGTCATGGGGTGCCATTTGGAGGATAGACACCCCCAAGCCGCTCAAGGGCCCCTTCTCCGTCCGCGTCACCACCGAGGGTGGCGAGAAGATCATCGCCGAGGACGCCATCCCTGATGGCTGGAAGGCCGACAGCGTGTACAAGTCCAACGTCCAGGCCAAGTGAGCATTTTAAGCAAGGAAGAAACCAGCGTACGTACGATCCGGCGCGGCTGCCTATATATATATATATATATATATATATATATATATATTATATACTATATATGTGTTGCTGCATGCTTGCATGCATGCACATATATATCCAGAGAAATATTTTTTAAACGAAATAATCTATAAATTTCTGAGCTAGGATTGTGGAGCATATACACGCCAGCACTATAATGGCGTCTGCTCTCCCATCGAACTGGCCCTGTGACAATGGGGTCATTTGTTTTTGCCCACAATATTTTCTGCTAAATTCATTCTCTGATTTTGCGTGAGATTATCATGAGAAGCAGTAACCATGTTGTGTATCCTTTTCTTCACGTCAAATTGCACTGCGCTATTTATTTACGCTGATTTGTGAATGTTTTGTATGGCCATCATATCGGACCGGGAATGCAATGGACCAGTGCACTGGCAACGTTAATTTTGGGCTAATAGCCAAGCCTATTGGACACAACTGCTTAGACCTAGGGAGTATATATTGCTCTCCAATGCGGAGGCTCGACCTTATCCTCTCCCTCTGTCAGTGAGTGAAAAAGAGCAGCCCCTCTTTTCCTCCACTAGATCCCCTTTCTTCTCCGTCTTCGGTGGCTGCTGGTCATCGGCGAGGGGGTGAGTGATGTGGGGGGGGGGGGGGGGGGGGTTCCGGGAAGCCGTCAGGTTCATCCCGTTTTAAATCGAGTTTATCTCATACTAGGTCTTTTTCTTCTCCTTTGTTGTATAGCTCGATGGAGATGCCAACACGCATCCTTTTTGTCCTAGCTGTCTCCTTCCATGGCTGGCTTGAGCTCAAAATCAGAGCTTGCTCTGCCTTGCGCCATTTGGAAGGATGCAATTTGGTTTTTCTCTGGTGTTTGAGTCAAAAAGTGCAACATATTTGCTCTATGGTGGGAGGTCTTCTTCCTCCACAACGACGAGGTGTCATCTCCAGCAAGATTTTTGCTGCCTATTAGTGCCCTTCCTTGTCTCTGGCAGAGTTTTTTTAAAGTTAGACTGAATCTTCTTTTGTTCATCGGGTTTGCTTCAACCTCCAGTTGTAAGAGGACCCTGTTCGGTTTGGGCTTTAATGGTGTATTCTCTCCCAGCTAGCCGGCTATGTCAGGCTGTATTTAAAAGCAAGACGAATGGCATAAATAACACGAGACAAAATTACCTACATAAAAATATTGGCCCCTATCTATCAATTTCTCTACATATCAACTAGATCTAGAACATAAAAAAAAATCATCATAAACGCTTATCCAGATTAATTCTCAAAAGCTGGATTTTTCTAGGAAGGGG